>NC_091437.1:91832984-92468975 GCF_964237555.1 Oryctolagus cuniculus
CCACTTCGGGGGTGAACCAACGGAAAAGGAAGACCTTTCTCTCTCTCTCTCTCTCTCTCTCACTGTCTAACTCTGCCTGTCAAAAATAAATAAATAAAAAAAATAAAATCCTAGCAAATATATTTTTATATTATACAAAATTAAAAGCTATTGTGACTGCCATTATGGCATAGTGGGTAAAACCACTGCCTGCATTGCTGGCATCTTGTATGGGTACTAGTTCATGTCTTGCTGCTCCACTTCTAATCCATCTCCCTGCTAATGGTCTGGGCAGGTATCAGAAGATGGCCCAAGTTCTTGGGCTCCTGCCACCCATGTGGGAGACCCAGATGATACTCTTGGCTCCTGGCTTTGAGCTAGCCCAGCCCTGGCCATTATGGTCACCTGGAGAGTGAACCAGAGGATCGAAGATCTCTCCCTCTCTCTGACTTTCAGATAAACATATACATCATTTTTAATTACAAACTATAAATGGGGCTGACATTGTTGCACAGCAGATTAAGCAGCTGCTTGCTATGCCAGCATCCCATATCAGAGTGTCAGTTCAAGTATTGGCCACTCTGCTTCTGAGCCAGCTTCCTGCTAATGTATCTGGGAAGGCAGTGGAGAAAGGTCCAAGTACTTGGGCCCCTGCTACCCATGTGGGAGGCCCAGAAGGATGTCCTGGATCCCGGCTTTGGTCTGGCCCAGCCAGGCTGTTGAAGCCATTTGGGGAGTGAGTTAACTGATAGAAGAGCTCTCACTCTCTCCCTCCCTCTGTCACTCTCTCCCTTCCTCTCTCTCTCCCTCTCTCTCTTCCTCTTTCTCTCCATTCCCACCCCCACCTCATCACTTCGCCTTACAAGTAAATTAATAAATATATTAGAAATGTATATAAACTGTAAGTACTGAAGGCCACATGTGGCATCCTAATGAGGTTTAGCTATGTGGCAGATATCTTTTCAAGAACTGAAGATTCACAGGCTAGTTAGAGCCATACTACGTAGGTGGCAAGTATAAGACACCTGGGTTTGATTCTAGGTCTCTGGTTCTGTAACTCAGAGCAATCTGCTAGAAGTCTTCAGAAAGTTTGTGGAGAATGCATATTATAGAAAAGCTATGCAAGGGTTTCAAAAAGTTTTGCCCCAAAATAAACTTCCTATGAATTCCACTTTTCCACAGTCTGTTTGAAGTGACCTCACACTAACCTCTCCCTGCTGTAAACTTCAGGGCTGTTCTTTTCTTTGGATCACAGGTGTAGAGGACTAAGGTGCTGTATTGCTCAGTTCATGGCACCTTGTCCTCCTCATTGTTACCTGCAAGACCTGTTATTATCCATCCCCACCCCCCACTCCTGTCCTACTCCCCCTAGGTAACCACGGTTGATGTTCTGTTTTGCTGTATTCTCAAAAAAATGGGTATTGTTTTATATGCAAATCTTCTAACTTTATACATGGCCTGCTGGATTTCTCACAGTGCTTCTTACTTTTCTTTAAATGAAGCATTGTGTTTGTAAGATACATTGTATGTCTACAAGTACATCTAGTCTCAGTTTTCTTCTCTGTAAAAATGAGGTAATCATTGTACTCACTTCATAGCATTACTGTGAGGAATTAAACAAGTATAAACAAAATGCTAAGCCCAGTGCCTGACATGTGGTGAGTCCCCAGAGAGTGCTGGCTGTTCTTATTATTTCATCATTATAAAGGCAAGTTCTATTAAAGCCAAAGGCCATTTCCTAGATGACAGCTTCAAGAACTTGGCTGTAATTATCTCATTTTCAATTTACACATGATTAAACTCAATCTCCTTTCTTCTCCACGCTCATATTCCTAAAGAGATCTGTGATGAATCTGGGAACCATTTTTAGAAGGAAAGCTTTCTTTGGGTGATGAGCCCAAAGAGATTCAGAAATGGGCCGCAGGAGCGTCTTTCTTGGAATTCGTTTACAGTAGAGGTCAAGACCATACAATCTGATCACTGAGCCGTGAATCTGCACTGCAGTAGCAGGCTGAGTCTTAGGCGTATAAATAGGAGTGTGTTGCTTGTGGGCGAGTGAGGTCATCTCTATATGCGTCTCTAGTCTGCTGGGGCCTTTCCCAGAGATCTCTGTTGGGAGGAATGGGCTTTTTTGTCTGGGATGGAGCAGCTGGAAAACACGCCCAGGAGAAAAGCCCTGTGGGTCACAGTGGGGCCTTGTAAATGCAAACAATCCAGGGTCCCTTCCGGCCACATCAAAGGACACTAAGAGGGTAGGGAAAAATGGAACCACAGATTTCTCTTCCTGGAGGTTGTTTGGGGTGCAGTAGGAAGCAGCTGTTCTTAATTCCTCTGAGACAAAGACAAGCAGGAACAGGTGTGAAGTTAGTCCAGCTGATGGGATTTAGTGCGGATACTGAAGATATTCCATTCTTCCTAATAATAACGTTTGTCATACGTGACACCCTTTTATCTACATATTTTCCTAGGTTACTGGAGGAGGTGGGTAACTATTCCCTGCGAACTTTAAGATGAGACTACAAATTGGCATTTTTTTTAATTTTCAGATTTATTTTATTTTTTTGAAAGGCAGAGAGAGAGAGGAAGAGAGACAGACAGACAAATAGACGGTCAGGCTGGCATTGATGGTGTAGTGGGCTAAGCCTCCACCTGCAGCTCCAGCATCCCATATGGGCGCCAGTTCAAGTCCTGGCTGCTCCTCTTCAGACCCAGCTCCCTGCTATGGCTGGGGAAAGCAGTGGAAGGTGGCCTGTGTGGGAGACCCAGAAGAAACTTCTGGCTCCTGGTTTCAGATTTGCCCAGATCTGGCCAATGTGGCCATTTGGGAAGTGAACCAGTGGATAGAAGTTCTGTCTCTCCCTCTGTAACTCTACCTTTCAAATAAATAACATCTTTAAAAAAAAAAAAAAAGGAGAGAGAGAAGGAGAGAGAGAGAGAGCATTCTTCTTCCTGGTTCACAATGGCCAAACGGCCACAAAAACCGGGGCTGACCAGGCCAAAGTCAGCAACAGGGAGACTCCATCTGGGTCCCCATGTGGGTGACAGGGACTTAAGTACTTGGCCATCCTCTGCTGTGTTCCCAGGGGCTTTAGCAGGGAGCTGGATCGGAAGCAGTGCAGCAGGGTCTTGAACCAGCATTGCAGCATCCCAGATGGAGGCTTAACCCACTGCACCATGACGCTGGCCCCAAGGCAGGAGTTTTAATAGTGTTCACCTCCTTTTACTTGCTTATTTTACCTCTTGGATTTTTTTCACAAGGAAATAAGATGAAAAATAATGGCAAACATGTATTTATATATGCTTTTAGGATACATGCATTCACATATAAGAGGGTAGAATGCATATATGTCCCATATATAGCCTCCTCTACATTCATGGTGGAGGAGAGCAGCAGGAGGAGAACACACAAAAAGTTACAAGCAGTGAATAGTGAGACTGCAGGTGATTTTTCAAGGCCTTCTTTATGGACGTGCCTATTCCTATATCTTGTATTTTTATAAAATGAGTCTGAAATTTTGAATAGCCAATAAAATAAAGAATGAATGAATGAATGAATATGACTTGGATAAGTACAGTTCTTTCAGATCAGTTCTGATGGCTCCTCTGGAGAAGGTCTGACTTTATGATTCCTACGTGATGCTATATCCTTGATGCTATAACGCTTATCAGAGTACCTGGGTTTGCGTCCCAGTTCCACTTCCATCCAGCTTCCTGCTAATGTGTATCCTGGAAGGTACCAGATTATGGCTCAACCTGCCACTCACATGGGAAATCTGGAATGAGTTCCAGGTCTGGCTTCAGTCTGGCTCAGCTACTGTTGCAAGCATTTGGGGGAATAAACCAGTAGTTAGAAGGTTGCTCTCCCTCTCTCTTTCAGGTAAATAAATAAAATTTAAATTATAAAACAAAAATGTGCACAATTGCTGTGAATTTACAGTAATGGTGAAGGCTACTCTGAGAATGATTCTAGTGCTAAAAGAAGGAGTAGCATTTTCCCTCTGTGGTGTGAGCTGGAGGCAGGTGAAAGAGATTTGAGTCGGTTTAGTCGTCCTGGCTGAGAGAGGCTCAGCCTCAGACATTCCCTGAGCTCTGGACTGCAAGCTGATGGAGAGTTTCTGAGTCATCCTAGATGAACCTGGCGTGGCCGTACTCCACTTGCCTTCCTGAGTGTGGAGATGCTCAGGGATAGGCTGGGACTGGGAAAGAGAGCTGCTTGTGGGAGTGGAGGTGACCACTCAGGAGCTCTCTGCTGGTGGACAGCCATGCTGGGCTTCCATTCCTCATCCCTAGAAAACGCAACCTCCCTGTTATCATCTTTACCGGTGACACTCACCCTGTGACACTAGACACCTCAGGAGCAGGCTATTAATTCTGGCCCTACCGAAGGCAGGCAAGCAGGCTTAGAAATAAATGATCCCATTGGGCCTGGTGCTGTGGTGTAGCTGGTAAAGCTGCCATCTGCAGTGTTGGCATTCCATTTGGGTCCCTGCACCCACATGGGAAGACCTGGAGGAAGCTCCTGGCTCCTGGCACCAGATCGGCACAGCTCTACCCGTTGCAGCCAATTGGGTAGTAAACCAGTGGATGGAAGACCTCTCCCTCTCTCTCTGTGCCTCTGCCTCTATGTAACTCTTTCTTTCAAATAAATAAATACATCTTAAAAAAAAATGATTCTGTTGTGCAGAAAAACTGCTACAAGTTGAATAATATTTGATGTTGAGCATTTTCAATACCTGAAAAATGCCAGCTTTCATAAAATTTTTCAGTGATTTTGCAATGAGAACAAATCCATTGCGTGGGAGATTTTCAATAAGTTCTTAGAAATGTGCATTATGAAAAAGCTATGTGTAAATTTCAATTTTTTTGCATCAAGATAAACATCTTTGAATTTCACTTCCCCACAACATTTTTAAAGTACCTTTGTGTTTCCGAAACAGTGATTTTATTCCCAAATAGCTTTTTCTCATCTCTGAGACATTATCTATGCAGTTACAAATATGAAGTATGAATCTAATAAGAATAGTTTTAATAAGTGCTTATCAGAATTTTAATGTATGCTTAAAAGAATGTATTTCAGGTTTTTTTCTCTTTTAAAGATTTCTTTATTTATTTGAAAGTCAGAGTTACACAGAGAGAAAGCGAGGCAGAGAGATAGAGATCTTCCATCTGCTGGTTCACTCCCCAGTTGGCAGCTGGAGCCAGGAGCTTCTGGGTCTCCCACATGGGTACAGGGGCCCAAGGACTTGGGCCATCTTCCACTGCTTTCCCGGGCCATAGCAGAGAGCTGGATCAGAAGTAGAGCAGCTGGGACTCAAACTGGTGATCACATGGGACGCGGGCACTGCAGGCGGCAGCTTTACCGGCTACCCTACGCCTTTGGCCCTGCATTTTAGGTTTAAATTTAACTTTGTCACGGTCTGGCATTGGGCAAGTTGCTGAAGCTTCTGCCCCCTCATCCTTATCAATTTTACGATGGGGTTGCTAGCACCTTCTTCATAGTGTGTGGGAACTAACATGGAGTAGGAGGCACAGGCGAGGGCCATCTGTTGTTTCTTCAGGTCATCCTCAGAGTCAGCTGGGATAGCGCCGCTTGTCCTGAGAACAAAAGATCATTTGAACCCTGGAATTAAATGGTCGCAGGAGAAGCCTCTCGGAATTTTGGTTCACTTCAGTGGCCAAGCTGAGCACCTACCTTCACAGGGAAAAGCTGAAAAGCAATGGAACTAGATATTAGCTCTGTTCTTTAACAAAAAGCTTTGTGACGACTGGAGATGTTGGCAGCCCAGGAAGACTGAACCTGTCCCAGGGAAGTGAGAAGTGTACAGACTGTGGCAGACCGGAGTCCATCAAATATCTGCCGCCATGTGGCCCAAGTCATAACACGCGCACCTGAGCCTCAGCCTCAGGGCTTTACTCTAGGTGATTCTAGGTGGTCTGGATTAGCCCAGGAAACACCCACTGCCAACAACCCAATGCCATAACCCAGTTATGACATAGTTTATCCTCTGACCTGGATGATGACATGATGTAGTAGAAAAGACTCTAAGTTTGGGAGACTCAAGACCCATGGACCCCAAATGGAGCACAATGTTAGCCCTGGCTGGTGGGGGGTGGATAGGACCCAGCCTTGTACCTGGAGGACCTTGTTTTTCTAATGTGTCTATTCCCTTTCTTTTTCTTACATTCCTTCCTTCCCTTTTTTTTTTTAAGATTTTTATTATTTATTTGAGAGAGAGTTACAGAGAGAGAGAAAGAGAGAGAGACAGAAAGACAGAGAGACAGAGACAGAAAGAAAGGTCTACCATCAGCTGGTTCACTCCCCAAATGACTCCAACGTCCAGAGCTGAGCTAACCTGAAGCCAGGATTCAGGAGCTTCTTCCAGGTCTCCCACACAGATGCAGAGGCTTAAGCACTGGGACCATCTTCCACTGCTTTCCCAGGGCATAGCAGAGAGCTAGATTGGAAGAGGAGCAGCCAGGACTTGGACCGGCATCCATACAGGATGCCGACGCTGCAGGCAGAGGCTGAGCCCACTATGCCATAGTGTTGGATCTGTGTCTATCCCTTTTGTAGGAACAGCCTAGTTTGCACTGCTGGGATTTCTCTAAGAGCTTGTGATGAAGGGTTGGACTTCACTTCCCTGGAAGGAACTTCCTACTTTAATATAGTTCTCTTTTCAGTATTATTGACCTTTAGCCTACGATTCTTTCTCTTTCAGGAATGTGGGGAGAGGTGGTGGGAGGAACCCTGTTGGCTTGATGAAGGACATTTTGACATACTGTAATTTGAATGAAGCTGCAGCTCTGAGCAACTGTGTCTTGATGAATGCTGGAGGAATGCAGGGGAGATATGAATGGGTCTGGTAGCGCCACAGTTGCTCAGAGACAAGTGTAGGGGCTGAGAGCTAATCTCAGCTCTATTTTAGTCCCAGAGTTGTGCTCCTTATATGGTAAAAACAATGGTCATCATTGTGTTAGGTTTTCCTTGTTGAGACCTGGCCCATGCCCACGCTGAGACCAATGTTGCAGGGCATGTAATGTAATGTAAGTGCTGTAGAGGATTCTAAAGCTGTCCAGGAATGGAGAGAAATGGGAGAGTCTGAAAACCCTCTGAAATATATCCACATCTCCCTGACCTACCTAGAGCCTTGGAACTGTACAGTCAGAAGGGACTATATCAATTATCCAGTTCAATCCCTCACTGTACAGATCTTTTAAAACTGCCTGGAGGTTCAATGGCCTCCCCAACATTGCTTACCTAAGTTTTTGTTTTCTTTTGAGCACTGAATGAAGCAGTGGTTTGGGGTATCCACATAAATCCTTATTTCTTTGGGACAGAACAAAACAGAAGTTTTGGATTGAGGACTGAATATTTCTAGATGGACATTGTGTTTATTCACTCATTTGATCAATCCTGCAAACCCTGTTTCTCAGGTGTGTGTCATGGACCATTCTCTGGATACATACTGGTCGAGAAATAGTGAGCTAGATGTGAAAAGTTTGTGTTCTGGGGATGTTTTTATCCTAGAAGAGGGGATAAACAATGAAACAAATAAAAAACAGAAAATTTCAGAGTAATAAATGCCTGGGAGAAAAGTGAGTCAACAAAACTCTGACTACTAAAAACAGTGGTATCCTGGTTTTTTGTGTGGTACACTGTCTGCTCTTTTAGTATAAAATCGTCTGTTTCTCCCATGGAACACTTCTCTTTGCAGTTGCATATCTTGTTTTATCTTATTGCTACTAAAATATAAAGATGGCTGAAAATTATTAAAATGTCAATTTTTCATATTTCTATGAAGGCTAGAGATAAACAATGATTTTATGTCAATATTACAGATGTCCCACCTCCAAAGAAACATTAAAAGGACTACTTGTTTCTTTCTTGTTTTTACCTTGATTAGAAACAAATACGTCATCTGTCATCATCTTCCCATTTCATTACAGGTAGATGTATTCGTTAGCTTTTCATGACCTTAACAAAATAACTGAGAGGAGCTACTTAGGAAGTTTATTTCAGCCTATAATTTCAGAGGTTCACAGTCGAAGATTGGGTGGCACCATTAGGCATTTGATGAGGCCAGATGATGGAGGGATAATCACATAATGAGTTGGGAAGCAGTGACAGAAACTAGGATGAACTGAGCTTAAATAGCCAACCCTCTCACAAGAGCTACTTTCCAATGGCGAGCTCCCAATAGCCTAAGTCTTCCCACTGGGCCTACCTTCTAGATGCTGAATTAGATGAAGTCTCCATCCTTAGTCCATTCATTGTTAACACAGGACTTTGAGAACCAAGCCACATTGCACGAGCCTCTAGGGGACACCTGAACTATTATTCAAACCGTAACTGCTGGGATGAATTTCATTTTTGTTAAAATATGGCAAAAATCTTTCATTAATTTGGTTTTCCTATGAAGCCAATAAATAACTATCCTGGTAGACCCAGAAGGCAGGCCATGGTCCAGCTGGGACCTGTGCATCACAAGATGCCTGGAGCGTTTGTGATGGGGGCTGCTTCACTCCTGAGCACATTCAGACAGGTGCATGAACACAGCATGGAACCACAGACATCAAAGGGAAGAAAGCGGAGAATGTTTTAAAAAGTAAAATTGAAAGTTCCGAAAGTGTATATATTAATTCAATTATTCTCTAGAGAAGTGGGAGGGGGTATAGGTGGTATACAGCATAGAGTTGGGTTTAAATATACATCTTTCTACTCAAATAAAGGAAAAAGTATGCTAAATGCAGAGAGAAATCTTTGATGTCAGAAAATTTTTGTGGAGAAGAAATAAACATGGCTGTTATCATGCTTTTACAGGTAACAATCATCCTTTAAAGTGTGTTTTCTGCAGGCATGTTGATAATGCAGAGATGCACGGTTTTTTCCCATTGCACTTTTCAGGTTATTAGGAACTCGCTGTTCAAAGTGTAATGAGTTCACATTTACAAAGGCTCAGCCCATAGTGAATTTAGTCAAACTAATCACTCTCAGTAGCTAGGTGGCCTCTGAGAACATTTTGTTTTCAAAGGACAGACCTGTTCCCTGATAAGTTTGGAAGGCGAATTGATAACCTGAGGCTTTATTGGTCTCTGACTTTCACAGCACCTTGATGGTCTTGTTGTGAAGAAAGATGAAGGGTGTCTAACTTAGTCTCATGTGTTGGTTCAGCCTCAGAGTCGGAAAAAATGGGAGACTTTCAAATTTCTCAGTGTATTTAGCATATAAACCCAATATTAGCCTACTCTGAATATTGTAAGTTAATTTCTAGAAGTTTATAAGCCTCAATTTCATAATTCCAAGTACAACACATGTTTTTCCACATTCCTGAAACAGAACTGTCTAATTCTGGCCATGTCTTGCACAGAATTATATTATTAAAGGCAAATGGAGCAAGAAAAAAAGTGGCTTTTTTCCTGTTCAAAATTAGAAAATACAATAATTACATACATGTTATGTTGTCACTTTCGACGAATTTTATACTTTTTTTTTTTTTTTTTGACAAGCATGTTAGACAGAGACAGAGAGAAAGGTCTTCCTTTTTCTGTTGGTTCACCCCTCAAGTGGCCGCTACGACAGGTGCGTTGCGGCCAGCACACCACGCTGATCCGAAGCCAGGAGCCAGGTGCCCTCCCCAGTCTCCCATGTGGGTGCAGGACCCAAGCACCTGGGCCATCCTCCACTGTACTCCTGGGCCACAGCAGTGTGCTGGACTGGAAGAGGGGCAATCGGGACAGAACCGGCACCCCAACTGGGACTAGAACCCGGGGTGCTGGCGCCACAGACGGAGGGTTAGCCTATTGAGCCGTGCCACCGGCCGATTTTTATACTTTTTATTCTCTTAAACACTGAGAAATCATGGCAGGCTTTTGGAATTTATAATGCTTGGTATGTAATCAACACTAGGATTTTGTTGAAGGAATTAACTAATTAATGTAATTCTTAAACTACTTGAAGTTACCTGCCTTTAAAAGCCTACCTTCAGCAGAGTGGGGCTTATTAAAAGGCATATGTATTCAGTTCATAAGTACTTTGTTTCATGTCTCTTTTTAAAGTTACTTAAAAGTATGGGCACATCTGGGTGTGCTGTGAGTAGCAGTGGCCCGGAAGTCGAAGCCCTGGACTCTAAGGCAGGCACCAGCAATGAGCGGTAGAAAGGCCTTTAGAAAGCGGCTGCTCTGCTGTGTTTGGGGTTTCCGCTTCGTGAACTGGTTGACCTGAGCAGGTTACTTTTAAGATTCAAGGCAATTTCAAAATTCCACAACTGAATCATTCAAATGAATACATTTGCGACTAGATTTAACAAACATCGGTACAGTGCTTACTGAATTCCAGAAAATATTATAAGTGCTTTACAAAGTATGTAGGGAAATAATAATTATAACAAAGCACAGACCATGCATGGGGTAGCACTTTTTATTCTGTAAAGTATGAGTAAATAAGACTTGCTATTAAAATTATAATAATTTGATTAAAACTCAGTATAGTAAAAATCATCAAAAGACTAGAACAGGAATAAAATGGTAGTTATAACTGAAAATAATATAGGAATAAAAGTAGTTATTTCGTGTAAATCACTAAATGACATTTATATAGCCCAGATGAGTGATCTAATCTTTTTTTAACTTTTATTTAATAAATATAAATTTCCAAAGTACAGCTTTTGGATTACAATGGCTCCCCCCCCCATAACTTCCCTCCCACCTGCAACCTTCCCATCTCCTGCTCTCTCTCCCATTCCATTCACATCAAGATTCATTTTCAATTATCTTTATATACAGAAGATTGATTTAGTATATATTAAGTAAAGATTTCAATAGTTTGCACCCACACAGAAACACAAAGTGTACAATACTGTTTGAGTACTAATTATAGCATTAATTTACATGTACAACACATTAAGGAGAGAGATCCTAATGGGGAGTAAGTGCACAGTGACTCCTGTTGTTGACTTAACAAATTGACACTCTTGTTTATGGCATCAGTAATCACCCTAGGCTCTTGTCATGAGCTGCCAAAGCTATGGAAGCCTTTTGAGTTCACCAACTCCAATCTTATTTAGACAAGGTCACAGTCAAAGTGGAAGTGAGTGATCTAATCTTTATTTGATCTGAGAGAATATACTAAATATACACTACTTCACTTCAATCTCATTGTAAATGTTTGGCTTTCATAAACTTGGATATTCTCACACATATGAAATCACATAAAAGGAAAACTATAAATGAATGCATCCTACCATCATCACATCTTAATGTAAGTCTTAAATGCTTCATTTTAGAATAAGCCAGAAGCCATCACATATTCCTAGTAAGCCATATAGGGCTTCTAAATAGCAGAGAGACATAGTTCAGGTTTAGTGGACAAATGGTACTTGTAAGCTTAACGCAGAAGAAAATAAAGCAAAAGCAAGTTTGACTGGAAAGCTACTTACAGGCTTCAGTTCCTAGGCCAAATCTCAAGCTAAAAGGATGGAAATTTGGCAAGTCCAGCAATGTCCACGCCTTGACGTGCTGCAAGGCCCTTGTCCTTCTATACTGACAACCGCTGAGACTCCAGACATTTTCCTCCCCTGCCTCCACCTCTACTCATACTCGTCCCTTGAAGCCAAACTTCCGCTAAGCTTTCCCTGAGCTAACACCCATGTTTCCACTGAAAATGTTCCCTACTCACACAAAGCACTTATTAAGGTCTCACCTTGTGGCTTCTATAAATTCTGGCATATTTGCATTAGTCAAGCTACTGTAACATATTGTATCACTCATCAATAGTCTTTATCAATCAGTGAACTATGAGCTCCTTGCAAATAGAAACTATGTTTAACCCATTTTTGTATCCTAGTTTCTCAGTTTTGCACAGTACATAAAATTGGTGAATTATTTATTAAGTGAATGAATGGATGACAACAGTAACTCGTATTTTCTATTTAAATTATTTGAACCATTGAATCACCTGTATGCATTACAATTTGGTTAGGAACTGTGATGAGAAGTAGTTGTGTTCCAAGGAAGGCAGGGCAGTGAGTCCTATGTTTCTTGTACTTTTGTGTATGGAGTATCTTCACAATCAACAGTCTGGTTTAGATCTTGTGTATGGAGTATCTTCACAATCAACAGTCTGGTTTAGATCTTCTTCCCCTGCTCCACCACTCTGAGAATAGTAGAGGAATTGGAGAGAAATGAATCATAATTTTAAAAAATCTAGTCAATAGGTATTTACTGAATGTCTACTATCCAAGGTGGTTTGTGTTCTAGGCAGACCCAGATTCTATTTTCAAGGAGACTGTGGTTTAGAAATTCCAGAAAGTAATGTAAGGGAAGAAAGTCATACACAACACCAAAGAGATTAATATTTACTAAAACAAAAGAACATGTGTTAGGGTTGTACAGAGATCAGAGATGTCTGAGATAAATTAACTAGAGTCCCAAGAAGATCCACATTGGGCAGGAGAGCCAGGCTGAATCATTATAGCTCCCAATCTGCTCTCATCTGTAAGGGTCCTGGACCCAGAGATAGGCCCAGGGAGATTGGCAAACATACATACACATCCCACACTCAAAAAAAAAAAAAAATACAACCTGCAGTTTACATAATCCAAATGTACTAGTTGAATAAAAGTAGCCCTAATTTCTAAGGCATTCTCCATTTATAATAACAAGAAGATTGACGGGACCACCATTGTGGGGTAGCAGGTTAAGCTGCTGCCTGGATGCTGACATTCCATGTGGGTGCCTGTTCAAGTCCCTGCTGCTCCACCTCTGATCTAGCTCCCTTCTGGTGTGCCTGGGAAAACAGTGGAGGATGGCCAAACTTCTTGAGCCTCTGTAACCTCTTAAGAGAGTCAGATGAAGCTTCAGGCTTCTGGCTTCAGCCTGACCCAGCCCCGCAGTTGCAGCCATCTGGGAAGGAAGATCAATCTCTCTCTCTCTCTCTCCCTCCCTCCCTCCCTCTCCCTCTCCCTCTCCCTCTCCCTCTCCCTCTCCCTCTCCCTCTCCCGCTCCCTCTCCCTCTCCCCCTTGCCCCCTCCCTTGTAACTCTATCATTCAAATAAATAAATATTTTTAAGATTTATTTATTTGAAAGTCAGAGTTACACAGAGAGAAGAGAAGCAGAGAGAGAGAGAGAGAGAGAGAGGTCTTCCATCCACAGGTTCACTCCTCAATTGGCAGCAATGGCCAGAGCTGAGCCAATCCAAAGCCAGAAGCCAGGAGCTTCTTCGGGTCTCCCACACGGGTGCAGAGGCCCAACGACTTGGGCCATCTTCTACTGCTTTCCCAGGCCACAGCAGAGAGCTGGATCGAAAGTGGAGCAGCCGAGGTTGGAACCAGCGCCCATATGGGATGCCAGCACTGTAGGCAGCAGCTTCACTTGCTACGCCACAGCACCAGCCCCCTAAGTAAATCTTTTGGAAAAAAGAAAACCAAAAAGATTGAATAATCATTGACTCACTTAGGTAATTTGATAGATTTTGAGTGTGTCTTAATATAAAATTTGATAAAAATGGGATTTTTTTTTAAAGCATCAACACAGGGAGTATCTACACCTAAGGGGGCAGCTTAAAGGAAAAGGAAAAATAGCCTACATAATTAAATATTCTTGTCTCCCAAAATGTCAAGGTGATTTCTCCAAATGAATTTTCTTTCAAATAGTTTCTAACACCAACTAACCCAACAGGAATGTTGCCGAAAACAGAAGCAGGAGCTTTGTGAGAAGTTTGACTACCTGTACGGCATCTTGGAGGAAAGGAAGAATGAAATGACACAAGTCATTACCCGGACCCAAGAAGAGAAACTGGAACACGTCCGTTCTCTGATCAAAAAGTATTCTGATCACTTGGAGAATGTATCAAAGTTGGTTGAATCAGGCATCCAGTTCATGGACGAGCCCGAAATGGCAGTGTTTTTGCAGGTAAGTCTTTTTTTCTGGTACCAAAGAACAACTCCAAAAGGTGGATCCTGGTAAACTAAGTTATTATCACATTTTCACTCTTTTATATACATTTTGCCTGTGTTATCAACAAAAGTTTTAACCCCCTATATGCTCTTATCTTCATCTATTCAAACAGTTCAATTATCATTTGTGTTAAATATAAGAACGTTCTGTTATAAAACGCTATGACTTATGACATTAGAAACTAAGTTATGAGATTCTCAGAGTCTGCATAATAAGAATTAAGTCTCACAAATGTCTTCAACAAAAAGAATTATGTAAACATATCTTTTGTTTGCTTTCACAGAATGCCAAAACTCTGTTACAAAAGTAAGTGATTTGTATTTTAAAGACAAATGCATAGTTTTTTAAACCTAAGATTATCAAATTTTAAACAATGATATGTTTAAAATTTGTCTTCATTGTAGAATTTCTGAAGCATCAAAGGCATTTCAGATGGAGAAAATAGAACATGGTTATGAGAACATGAACCACTTCACAGTCAACCTCGATAGAGAAGAAAAAGTAATACGTGACATTGATTTTTACAGAGGTGTGTTCGTCATTCTTCTGACCATTTGACCAAAATTGCAGGTGTATAAACACTGCAAAGAATTGGGTGGGAAGAAAAGGGGTGGGATTCAGAAACACCACTGGAATGGATGTCACTAACTTTACAGGGATCATAATCTCTTCTTCATTACAATATCATATAGTTTGTTGACAGAGTTTATTCAGCTTTGGATTCCATACGCCTATTTTAATGACATTATCAGACCTTTGACACTGGATAGTGAAATACATAATAATTGGTGGTGATGATGATAGCTCAGCTTCAACACTACTCGAAGTGTTAGCCACCATGATGTAAAGTGTCATTAGCAACAAGGTTAAGGATGAGATAAAAACAAAATGTAGAAAACACCTGGGCTACATATGGTTGCATATTAGCTTGTTCAAATTTCAGAGAACGAGAAACATGTCATAAAATAAGTCAGAACCTAGGAATCTGGAAATAAAACTGGGTCTGTGTTATTGGATGGATCTCATGAGCTATAACTGCATCCCTAAATGTATCTCTTACCCTTGGACCCAGAAATCCCACTCCTAGAATTTCATCCTTATGAAATAATTGAAAAGAGGAAAATAGCCTTGGAGTTGACCCAAACTTTGATTATCTTGCCTCATTCTAGCTCATCTAGATCATGACACTCCTTGGCTAAACCACTTGTCATACCATGCACCTGCACCAGAATCCACAGATATCATTTTCAAAACAAATTATCTGGGATCAGTCTCTTTAAAAATTACTTAATATTGTCTGTCCTTAATGTTGCCTGAAGGAATATTAAGATCAATGGTTTGGGGAAAGAACCATGACATTATTTGCAGCAAAAAGTGAGTATATACAGTGAACAAAGGAGATAAGAAGCTAAAATGGTGTGTGTGCATGCGTGTATCTTCTGAGATAGGGAAGATAGGTACATTTCCATTTGACAGAGACAGATGAGTAACAATCCCAGCCCTGCAGGAGCTTGCAGATGTGGCAGACTCTGACAGAAGTGTGAACAGGCTCTGAAGGGTGAGGGTATGATGCACAGTAGGGGTGAAGACTTTGTGCTACAGAGGACAGGAAGAGTGATAGTGGTGGTTCCTGCACATTTGTCCTGCTCTTGCTGAACCAGAAACAAGCAACACCCTAGCATGACACTCTTGGGCCCTTCTCAAGTATCTATGGGAAAGAACTTCCCTAGTTCTGATCATAACATGAGCAAGAAGTACTGGCCATTGACGGTTTGAGGATGCAGTGGTAGTTGTAACAATTTTTAAAATAACTTACCTTACCAGAAGATGAAGATGAAGAAGAAGAAGGAGAAGGAGAAATAGAAGAGGGAGAAGAAGGAGGCGAGGAAGTATTAGAAGTGGAAGAGGTGGGAAGTATTCAAATAGAGTCATCTGGAGAAGATGAAAGTCCAGGAAAAGGCATGGTGCCCCTTCAGTCGGTCTCGGAGGTCCAGGCTACCCCGGAAGCAGCACTTCCAGTCTCCTCTCCAGAACCACCTGCAGCCCTGCTCCCTGCTGTGGATGCCCCTGCAACACAGGTAACCATTCAGCAGTCGCTTCCTGGAGGACATGCAGGATGCCTCTTTGCTGTACAGCCAGAAAGATCTTTTCTATCTTAAGAAAAAGACCACTAAATGCTAGACATTTATATGTGGCAGACAAATGATATCAGAACAGTCACACTGTCAGAAAGAAAAGTCTTCTAGGTTATTCAACAGGTTCGTTGTTGTGATAGCTGGTTGGCAAGGTTTAATTTATTACCACTTTCCCAGCAATAACACCTTCAACTCGGAATCAGTCTTTGAGAAGTGTGTGTCTGTGTGTGGGACAAGATAATTTATAGACAGTCAACACCATGGTGATTGGGTCTACTTTTTTGCTTTGTGAATGCAGATATAGGGTATAATGTGAGTAATCATGTAAGAAATAAAAGTGAGTATACCTTCAGGGCTTTGGATTTCCCATAGATAATAGAGGAAGTAAATGGAAAAAACGCACTAGTTTATGTCCCTGTTGCTTACCCTGAAATAAAATCATATCTTTCCTTCACTGGGCAAGTAAATTAAGCTTGGTTACTTGTGTATCTATCATTTGATGAGCTTGTTTATTGACAGAATTGTTTAAAGCTTATCTTAGGAAATTAGGCCAACCCAGACACTGCACTTGGTCTGCTAATTTTATGTTACCAAGAGGTCACTGTCCTCTCCAAACCCTTATGCTGATTCCATGACACTTCAGCAGACAGGAACCAGCCTGTGACATTGTAGGCAATTCATACTCATTAAAGAGGAGGTTTTGCAAGGTTTTTGCACTTGCTTTCACAGTGGATTGGAATTATCTGTAGAAAGAGAACCCCAGAAGGGAAACTAAGAGGTGGAATTATAGTCAATGGTCTGTTTCTCAGAAAATCAGACTAAACTAGTGTTTATGGTTCCTAGAATCTTGAAATTCCAGGTATGCCAGCTGCTCTGACATTGAAAAAACAGTATTAACTAAATAAGAGTTGGATTTGATCAATGAGATCAAGTTTTGGTTTTTATAAAGAGGTTTTGGAGTCCCACATATAATACCAAAAATTAACAGGTCAATAACTTGAATCTTTTCCCATATCTGATATTTTAAAAGCAACTTTCACTCAAGGCTTCTGCTTTCTACCTGCTTGGGATACCATTTGGTGAAAGACAAGCACAGAAGTTAATGGGGTGATTCCATGTGCCATACTGCCAGACAGGGAGTGCTATTTTCAGCATTCTGCCTTTAGCACTCCTAGAGTGTGGGATGAATGTACAAGACAACCATTGAGTTAGGCACTACACACAAAGAGCTCAGTGTTCAAACCCAAAGAGGACTAAAATCGACTGCCTTTTCTTCTTCTTCCTTTTTTGTTTTGTTTGTTTTTTTACTTTTGAATTCATCTGTGTCCTGATTAAGGGGGAGGTGGTGCCCACTGGCTCCCAGCAGACCACAGAGTCTGAAACACCACTCCCTGCAGCAGCAGCAACTGCGGATCCCTTGTTGTACCCTAGTTGGTATAAAGGCCAAACCCGGAAAGCCATCACCAATCCACCTTGCACCCAAGGGAGCGAAGGTCTGGGACAAATAGGGGCTCCGGGTTCTGAGGATTCGAATGTGCAGAAGGCAGAAGTGGCAGGAGCTGCAGCCATTGAGAGGGCAGCAGTGAGTGGTAAGGAAACTAGTTCACCTGCAGCTACTTCTCAGGTTAGTGTTGATGCTCTTGTGTCTGAATGCTTTCCCATGCCTTCTGGGGTCCCGCTCGAATAGGCCTCCGCAAGAAAGAAGGGCTTTCAAAGGGGAGGGAGGGAGAACCCAAGGTCTTGGGGAAAATACAGATACAACTCATCCCCCCATTGTTGGCTTTTGTTTAAAGCACTATATGAAAGAAATAAAGTGTTGACTCCACTCTGCCCACGTGTGGTGATCTCACTCACACCTGGCTTCCCAGGGAAGGGGGCACAAATGAGCCCAGCCCCGGCATGCCCTGGAAAGCTGCTTTGTCTGCGGTGACTGCCTGTGCCCTTGGGTTCCCTGCGACAGCCACTTGCTCTTGCTCAGCCTTTCCTCTGTCCTCCTTGGGCTTCCAAAGACTAATGACCTGTTTTTCCCAGCAACCCCTAGGAGCACACTAGACTTAGTTTTCAATCTCTGGCCAATAACCACTGATTCATGGATTCTGAGAGTATGTTGGCTGTGGTTAAACAAAGATCGTCTTGGCTTGACTAAATCCGTGCTGCCTAAGCTTGTGCTCCTGGGAGCAGAAAAGCACAGGGTTTCCACCACTGGAAGTTTTAAGGGACTCTTGATACCTTTTGTTGTTGCTGTAATGAAAACTTGAAGTTATGTCTTTTCCTAACTCTTGGTTAGATGTTTGCATGTCTTAAAGAATCCATAGAAGAAATGCTTTACGGTTTCTTCACAAGGAAGAGTGTTCATGGCTACTTCATACTCATGAGTTTTCTTAAATGTTGTGTTGGGTGTGAGTCTTGCCCAGGCAAGAGACTGTGTTCAAGAAGTGTTCTCTAGTTCTGTTCTTCTGGGTCATCAGGTGACTATGAAAAACAAACAACATTCCTCCAAAAATCAGAAAATGACTTTTTATCTTAACAATATCTACTCAAAGAGACCTCAATTTTATGAAGGAATAAAGAAAATAAATTTGGGGAATTAAAAGTAGCATGCTTTTGTGCCAGGCATTTGTCTCACAGATGAAAAATGGCAAAAATTAATATTTGGTGTGAGAAAAACCTTTTTGAGGTAGTTTTAGATTTACAAAAGGAGTAGGTTTTGATTATTTCTAAAGAGGTTACAGGAATTCTTAGATATCTGATGGAAGCTGAGAAAGGAGGAGCTGGTCTCTGAAAATGGTTGTGCAGCGCCCTTGGAGGAGTGTTTAGGAGGGCTCCAATCCCAAATGCAAAGTCCATCTCAATAATGTTGAAAACGTTATTTGTGATCATGTCAGTGAAGCTTTCTTCTTGTTTTCTCACAGGAGTTAGCAATCTGCCTAGTGCTTTTGGCTTTTCTCATACTTCACTACATCTGGAGTCAGATTCAGAGCTTGATTTTTACTTTAATGGGTAGGAAATATTTTCTTTTCCCTTGACTAACATCTCATGTAGTTTCTTCCATAATGTTACTCTTCTGTAGGCCCACAGATGAAGTTCTCTGCCAACCTTGAGGTTCAGTCATCTATAAAAGAACCACGTACACAGATAATATTGTGACTCAAGCTCGCTGTGATACGATTGCCTTAAGGCACCGGAGAAGGAGGATTGCTCCTTTGTCTATTCCTGCATGGAGGGGAACCTCGACTCAGAACAGGGACTCCGTCAGCAATTATTCAGTAATCCAGTAGTAGTGAACCTTCCAGGATGACCACTGGGGGGGGGGGCATTTTTAAAGGTGTCCCTATGAGGACTCATTGCCCTTCATGTAGGGAGGAATAACAAAGGGCTCATTCGGGAAAATGTAGGGTTTGCATAGATTACGTGGCAGCATCCCTGCGTACACCAGAGATGCCCAGGAGATGGAAAGATGACCCCTGCCTGTCAGGAATGCTATCCTAGGCAGTTCCAACATGAGTGCCATGCAGATGAGCTGACTTCTCAGTTCTCTTTGAATGTTCACACTCAACTTCCCCCAGCATTTTCTACTGGGAGAGGAGAGCCCTGAGAAAAGGTGGCCTGGGTACAGTCACAATTGCACCTGCTGCGGTCTAAATGAATGAAGAGCCAGAACACAAGTGTGTACTCACCAGCCACAATGAAGGGGAAGCAAAGTAAATCCATAACGTCCCTGCATTTTGTTTTCTCATGATCAAGCCTTTGCTTGATTACTGTTAAGAGGTTTGATTTGGGACAAATATCTTCAATAGCCTTTTGAAAATTTTCTGTTTAATTCATATTTAAAGATCCAAATCCTGTGGAACTTTTAAGTAAATGACCCCACCGGGCCTAAGACCCAACTCCCTGTGCCTGTGGCTCAGAAGTAGTTCATGGTCCCTGTTGCTGAAAAGACATGGCTATTTCTGTCTCAATGACTTTTCCTGGGTTGACAGAGCTCCCATCATAGGCTTCCTCTCTGCCTCATTAGCCGTCTGCTCAGCAAGGGTAATGGGATCTCTGGGGGTCCCTGCCATGTCTGTAACTGTGGGTGAACAGGACCCACCCCCAAAGTCTAACAGTCAACTTGAAACTTGCACACTGTGCAATATTCTGAACACTCTTATGGTCTGCTCAGCTACTTAACTCCTTCTGACATTACTTAGACTTAATGACAAGGGGAGGGAGTATTGGTAGTGGACTTAGGAGGGCAAATGGAGACAGAGAAGACACTGTGCTTTATTGGAACCAGGGCCTAACTGTGGATCTGAATAATTGTCTAAAGAGTTCTGTTTACAATTCTGAGAATTCGAGTTTGGGGCTTTGTCACCATCTATACATGTCCTTGTAATGCTTCTCAGAGGCTGCAGGGGGAGTGTCTCGCTTCATCATGGCTGCTATCCCTTGAGCCCTCCCCTGTATGCTGACATCCCTATGCCTGTCTGGTGAGATGAGGGGGTGGCAGGAGGGGTGGGGTAGGGTGTGATGGATTGACACTCAGTATTGCAGAGTACCTTGCTGCGTGTTCTCAGGACTTGAGAACAGGCCTTTCACAAAGAGAAGGACACCTGCTCATAGACAGTACTACTCTTTGGTCTCAAAACAAGATATGGACCTGACAATAGAGACCTCATGATAGTAGCAAAGTCCTGGCCTCTGAGAATTTTTTGCAGGCCTTGTTCACCTTCACCACCTCAAGACCCAGTTACCAGGTTAACATTTGTCCCAAGATTGCAAGATTGGCTTGTTGGAATTTCATGCTTTGTCCTTAGTCTTATGTTGAACATTTAGAATGTGCTACCAGAGTCCTTGCTTCATGGCTAGTCCTACCGCTCTTTCCTAGATGGCCCCATGTCAGGAGTGATGTTGCCTCGGAGCCCAGGCGCATCTTGGGCTCACATGTTGGTCTGTAAACTCATTGCAGCTCCCTGCAGTTGAACTGAAGACCTAAAAGGAGGCAAATCTTTAATTCCAAGTGCTTTCCTCACATCCATTTGCACAGGGAAGCCTGCCCTTGATTTTGCTGTCTCTGAGTTGTGATGCTGGATGATTACTACTTCGTCACATAAGCACACAGGCAGGTTGTGTGTTAGAAACTGGCCATGGGGCTGGCATTATGGCACAGCAGGTTAAGCCATGGCTTTGATGCCAGCATTCCATTTTGGAGTCCCATGCTGCTCTGCTTTGGATCCAGCTTCCTACTAATGTGACTGAGAAGGCAGCATGAGATAGCACAAGCACATAGGTCCTGCCACTCTTGTAGGAGACCAGGATGGAGTTCCTGGCTCCTGGCTTTAGCCTGGTCCAGACCTGGATGTTACAGTCATTTAGGGAGTGAGCCAGCAGATGGAAGACATCTTTTACTCTCTGTCTTTCAATGAAATAAATCTTAAAAGAGAAAGAGTGACAATGGCAAAAACCAGATGCCAGGAGTATACAGTTGGCTTAGAGATTAAGACACTTGTATCCCATTATCAGAGTAACTGGGTTGAAATTTTGGCTCTGCTCCTGATTGATTCCAGCTTCCTACTAATGTGCACCCTGGGAGGCAGCAGTGGTGGCTCATAAAATTAGATTCCTGCACCCACATAAGAGACCCACACTGCATTGTAGCTCCTGGTCCCAGCCTTGACTCAGCCTTGGCATTGCAGACAATTGGGAGTAAGCCATGGATTGGAGCACTTCATCTCTCTGTCTTGCTGTCTCTCTTTCTCTGTCTCTCAAATTAATTTCCTATAAATAAATAAACTTCAGCTCCCTCTAACAGCAGTGAATGGGACTTCTAATCTTTGTTAGATCACAGAAACATTGTTGCCTCTCCCATCTTTATTCTCTAAGAAAATAGAATTTCTCAGCAAGGTGAGTATTGATCTCCACAGGATTGACCCACCTTTTAAACTCTAGTATCCCATATAGGAGCACTGGTTCAAGTACAGGCTTCTCCACTTCCAATCCAGCTCCCTGCTAATGCTCCTGGGAAAGCAGTGGATGATGGTCCAAGAACTTGGGTCCCTGCCACCCATGTGAGAGTCCTGGGTGGAGCTCCTGGCTCCTTGCACATGGCCAGCCCAAACCCAGCTATTGCAGCCATGTGGATCATGAACCAGTGAATTAAAGGTCTCTCTTTCTCTCTGTCTCTGTCTCTCCCTCTCTCTCTGTCATTCTGCCTGTCAAATAAATAAATAAGAATTGAGTCTTATAAAAAGCCCATCCATCCTTTCACAGGCGGAACTTTGACCCTTGTCATCCCCACACCTCCCAGAAAACTGTGCAAAGACCCCATAGCTGGTCTGGCCTCTTGCTGGAGTACCACCTTCTAGGTTATCATCCTTCTAGGCCATGCCTGCTGTATGCTCCATCAATGAAAAGAGAGTTGGTAGATATAATATTCAATCTACTTCATGTGTTAACTTTTAGATTTATTTTAGAAACATGACACCATGCCCCAGTCAACGTCAGAAAACAAGGCAAGGCAATAATCAGGTAGAAAAAGGAGGCATTGAAGCAAGTTGGCTCCTCTTAGAAAGCGGTCTCTCTGAAACTTCATGTCTTGAGCATGCATGGATGTGACTATTTCCTGGTCAAATCTACTTCCGTCTGATGTCTTTCCTCTCCTGCAACTAACAAACACAAATTACACTGAGTGTTAACACAGGCATTGTCCCCAGGCCCCTCTCACTCCCCATCGACAATTGAGATTTTCATTGGAAATACGTGTGGCAATTAAGTTTTTGCAGAGGTAGGAGCAGCAGCAATGAAAGCCCAGTTCATGTGCCCCTTACCCCAATCCTGAAGCAACTTAGTGACCTTGTGTGGAAGACCTTGTCCAGAGTATTCAATGGGAGCTGTGCAGGGAACAGGGGTTTCTAGAGCAATGTCTCCCTAATGTGGATTAACTCAGCAGCTGCACTGACTGATACTTGAGCTGGACACAGCAACTGCCTCAAGGTCAGAGCCCTCCCTCACTGCACCATACACACACCCTGGCAAGAGCCATGTGCTTTGAAGATGAGAACCTTGGCATTGAATTCTCTGTACTTTCTGCCTATGTTAAGAACCACAGCTCATGTATTTCAAGAGCATGAAGGCAGTGGTGGTCAGGCCTAAAATCTTTACCATATCATAGCTATTTGTCATTTTAAGAAAGGAATAGCTACTTTTCATATTCCATTCTTCAATCCTGAAAATAAACTAGTTGGATAGAAATTCTGCCAAGGCTCTATACAATAAAAATATCAATTAAATAAGGAGAGAAGACTCCAGTCTTGGAGCTACTCCTGTGTCTGGCTCTGGGCACTTACTTTATTTTTTAAAAATATTTATTTATTTATTTATGTGGAGAGAGAGAGAATGAATGAAGATTGTCCATCTACTGGTTTACCTCTCAAATTCCACAACAGCCAGGGCTTGGCTAGTCGTAAGCCAGGGGCCAAGAACTCCATCCAGGTCTCCTATGTGAGTGGTAGGAACTCAAGTACTTAAACCGTCATCAATTGCTTTCCAGGCACATTAGCAAGTAGCTGGATTAGAAGAAGAATAGCCAAAACTCAAGCCAGCACTCTGATGTGGGATCTGGGTTTATCTCCCTGCACCACAGCACCTGCCCTCTCTGGGCATTTAATTTCTTTGAGTCTCAGTTTTCTTGCTAGGAAAACAAAGGGCCCACTCCATGAGTAGCTCCATCTGTGTATACAACACTGGACAGGGCCAAATCTAACACTGGGAATTTTGTCCTTTGATACAGGATGTTTTCATGGAGAGGGTCGTGAACTTAAGCCTGCCCACCAGTCATTCTGGTGCCAACAGTAACAATAGATTCTCAGAGAAATAGTCCATTGCATTTCTCAAAATATAGTTCTTGTATTGAAGCTCATAAATCCACGTTTCCCAAACTGTGCTCCAAAGTCTCTTCCTAGGTACTCATTTGGCTGAATGTTTACACAGTTGCTATTCCTTCTTCAGATGCCATAAACTTTACAAAATCCATGGTGACTCAGCTCTGAAGTCCACCTAAAGGTTCTTGTACACTTCACTTCCCAGTCAGGCAGACAGAAGGTACACATTTGAGGCAGTCACAGAATAGTGGATGGACAAGGCAATGAAAGATAATTGATTTTTCAAGTCATCTTTATTGGGGTAACAATACACTAAAATTTATCCATTTCAAGTGTATAGTTCAATGAGTTTTGAGAAATACATAGCATTGTATAGCCACCATCACAATTAATGTAGAGAATATTTCTGTCACCCCCCAAATTCCCCCAAGTGCCTTTACAGTTAGTCTCCTCCCTACCTAGCAGCCTTTGGCAACCACTGATCTGTTTGCTCTAGAGTTTGTTTCCAGTTCTAGGTCATATAGATGAAAACATATAGTAGGTACATTTTTGTGACTGGCTCTTTTCATGTAGACTGCTTTTGCCAGCCAATCATTATGGTTCACATATCACCATCTCAATTTTTTATCCCTAATCATTATTCATTGAGTGGATAGGATATACCACAATTTGACCATCATAAATGAAGCTACTCTGAACATTCACATGTAGGTCTATGTGAATATGCTTTCATTTCTCTTGAGTGTGGAATTTTGAGTTAAATGGCAAGTTTATGGTTAACTTTATAAGAAACTATTACATTTTTCCATAGTGACTATTAAATTTTGTGTTTATATCAGTACTGCATAAGAGTTCTAGCTACTCTGTACCCTTGCCAGCACACAGTGCTATATCATCTTTTACATTTTAGCCACTCTAATCGAGGTGTATAGTGTCTCTACACTTTTGACTTCACTTCCATAAGGATTAATAATATTGAGCATCTCTTCATGTGCTTATTAGTCAGTTTTGTATTTTCTTTGGTGAAGTAACTGTTCACAAATTTCCTTCACTTTTTTTTTTTAAAGATTTATTTGTTTATTTGAAAGGCAGAGTTACAGAAAAGCAGAGACAGAGAGAGGGAGAGGGAGAGAGAGAGAGAGGTGTCTTCCATCTGCTGGTTCACTACCCAGATGGCCGCAACGGCCGGAGCTGAGCCAATCTGAAGCCAGGAGTCAGGAGCTTCTTCTGGGTCTCCCACACGGGTGCAGGGATGTCCCTATGGGACGCCAGCACTGCAGGCAGCGGCTTTACCTGCTTCGCCACAGCGCCAGCCCCCTTTCCTTCACTTTTGATTGAGTTGTTTGTCTACTTAGAGAGAAGTTCCTTATGTACTCTGGATGAAACATCATTATCAGAAATTTGGAGATGTTTTTCAAGCAGTCAAATCGCTGTATTCAAGTTTCTAGATTTAACTGTGGACTGAAAATATTTTAAAATGTTGTGTCTGTTCTGAACATGTATAGACCTTTTTTCTTGTCAGTATTCCCTAAATAATTCAGTGTAACAACAATTTATAGAGCCTTTATGTTCTGTTAAGTATGCTGAGTTACCTAGCGATGATTTAAAGTGTAAATGAGAATGTGTGTAAGTTATATGCAAGTACAGTGCAGTTTTATAAAAACCGCTTGAGCATTCACACATTTGGTCTCCAGTGGGGAGTCTGAAAATGAGTCTGCTGCAGATACTGAAATACAGTTGTATTTTATACCAGTCTTTGGCTGCTTTTTTTCACTTTCTCGCTGTATTTTGAAGAACAAATATTTTTCATTTTAACAAAATCTAGTTTATCGTTTTTGCTTTGTGGCTTTGTGCTTTTTATATTCTATTTCAGAAATCTTTGCTTAACTCAGAAAAAATCACAAAGATTTTCTCCCATGTTTTCCTCTATGATTTTTATAGTTTTAGTTCTTAAATTAGATCTAAGATCATTTCATTAGTTCTTGTATACCTGAGGTAAGGATTGAGATTTGCTTTTTGACTTTTTTGTTTTACAGATGGACATCCATTTGTTCTAGCACTGTTTGTTGAAGTTCCTTTTCCTTAATGAATTACCTGGATAACTTAATAGAAATTCAATTGGCCAACTATGTGTAGGTCTATTTCTGGACACTATTTTGTACTATTGACCTGTGTGTTTGTTCTTCTACCCATACCATGCTGTCTTGATCATTATGGCTTTATAGAAGTCTACAAATAAAGCAATATAAGTCCTCCAACTTTGATCTTGTTTCAATATTGTTTTGACTACCAGTTTTACTGATTTTTTTTAAACTAACTTGGCTGTATTGATTTTCTCCATTGATTTTGGTCAGTTTTTCCACTTTTGTTTCTGCTCTTTTCCTTATGTTAACTCTGGGCTTAATTTTTTCTTCTCTTTCTTTTTAGATTATTGATTTGAGATCTTTACTATTTTCTAACATCAGCATTTAATGCTATACATTTTCTTTTAATTGCTGCTTTAGCTGCATCTCACTAGTCTTAACATTTTGTATTTTCATTTTCTTTTAATTCAAAACATTTTCAAATGAATCTTGTAGTTTATTTTTTTGATCATGAGTTATTTTAGATGAGTGATATTTAATTTCCAGATATATGGAGATTTTTCAAATATCTTTTTGTTTGACTTTTGGTCTAATTTTTATGTCAAGAGACTATATACTTCATATGTTTCCAATCCTTTTAAGCTTATTAAATATTTTTAAGACGCAGAATATTATCTATCTTGGTGAATGTTCCATTCTGTGGTTGTTGGGTAAGTGTTTGATACATTACCATTAAATTAGCTGATTCATAGTGTTGTTCAAGTCTACTGTATCCATACTGATTTTCTATTTATCAATTGCTGAGAATAGAGTTTGAAGATCTCAGACTACAATTGTGGATTTGTCTATTTCTGCTTGCAATTCTGTGAGCTTTTGCCTCACGTATTTTGAAACCCTGTTTAGGTACATTTACATTTAGCATTGTAGCATTTTCTTGAAGAACTTATTCCAAGATCTGTGTTTTTTTGAAAGGCAAAACTTCCCGTTGACCTCTCCTCATTTTGTGTCTGCATGCCCAGAGTGGAACTCATTCGCATCTATATGGGAGTGAGGGACAGGGAAGAGCCAGGAGGAGGATGACACTGACAGTCCTTAAGGCAGTTTTCCAAAGGGCGTGCCTGGGGAAGCCTGCATCCAACAAGCCTCTCTTCCCTTTCTCGTTCAGCCACTTGCAGGGACAAGTGCAGCAAGGGCCAGCATGGTTCATGCACCTTTAAGTGACTGAGCTGAGCCTCACTAGCTGGTGATTGGTTGTCACTGTTTTTTGGGGCCTTATTTTTCATCTTGATGTCAATTACTTTATGAGCTAACATCTCTGAACATTTTCATGACACATCTTTGCCCTAATCCACCCCCTTACACTGTCTAAACTGACTTTCACAGAACTACAGAGGCCGCCTGTCACAGGCCATTGACTTCCAGCCCTGGGCTTGTCCTCTTGGCTGGGAAGACCCAACCTAAGGGTCAGCAAGACGCAGATGTTCCTTCCCCACTCCCCGTGTCCCCAGTTCCTTGCTTTCTAACACGTCGTCAGCTCATAGAGCGTCAGGAGCAGTGTGGGTCACCCACACTCAGTGCTCTTCACTCTGAACTCAGAGGTGGTGAGAGGGGGTCAAGGCAGTGGCTTAATAAAGGCAGAAGCAGTGGGTAAAGAGTCTCCAAGGAAAACCAGTCCCTGGCCATCTTACTCCCATGACCCACCTGTAAATGTTGCCCTGTGAGGTTATAAAGATGATTCTAAGGGAAAATAAGAAATATTTCATTTTGAAAAGGAAAGGAGAGAGCAAAGGGAAAGGAAAAATGAAAGAAGGAAGGAAAGACACACAGACCTATGGTTTAAAGGTTTAGAAAGACAGAGGTTAGGGGCCTGAGTTGCAGTGCAGTGGGTTAAGCCACCACTTGCCACCATCCCATTTCAGAGTACTGGTTCAAGTCCTGGCTACACTGCTTCCAATCTAGCTTCTTGTTAACAAGCCTTGGAAGGTAGAAAATGGTCAAAGTATTTGAGTCCCTCCCTGCCACCCATATGGGAGACCCAGGTAGAGTTCCTAGCTCCTAATTTCAGCCTGGCCTCATCGTGGCTGTTGTAGGCATCTGGTGGAATAAACCAGCTGATGGAAGATCTGTCTTCTTCTCTCTGTCTTTCATATAAATAAATAAATACATACATAAATAAATCTATTTTTTCTTGAAGACAAGGTTTAGAAAGCTAACAAAATTCTCTTCTCCTCTTGAAACACAAGGTTTATTTCCAAGGTTCTCAGAAACCAATATGTCTCCCCAAACCTGAGCTCTTATCAGATTTCTCCCCCAAGATTCAATCCCTTAAATGAACCAATATTCCAGGGAGAATGTGAGCAGACATGAGTCCTGCATCTTTACCAGATACAACATGCAAAAAAAAAGATAAAATCATCTTCATACAAATGACCTTTAAGACCAAAGCATGCCTTCTAATTTCAAGTGCAAACATCCACTCTAGCTGCCACCAGAGACTAAGAAGTAAGACACCAGGGACTGGAAGGCTAGAAGCCTCTTTTCTAAGTGAGATTAATTCTGTAAGGTATTAGAATGTTAAAAATAAATAAATAAAACAGCAGACCAAGAAAATGATTTCCCATGAGTGTGACTATAGGTCCTATGTTCTTTGAAATGATCTATTTCCCAAAACAAACTGAAATGAATGAGAATGTAACAATGTTCTCTACATTTAATTGAGGGATTCAGAGTGTCAAGTTATTTTCAAACAGAAATTCCTGCTGAAAATGATTGCTTTGTGTTTTACAAATTAGGAGATTCAACTTACACATCACTGATATGCGAGGCATCCGACTATGCTGCAATTTCAACTTGTCAAAAATAGAGAGTACACTGATCTGTGCTCAGGACTGGCCTACATTTACTACATAACAGTAATCCTGGAAATTACATGGAGTGATGATAGTGGGGTGCAGGCATTTTTACAAAGAAAAAAATTACAGGAACGAGTATAGTTTTCCTTAACAAGTACATCTTAAGAAGAATATTACATGAATAATATTAATGCATTTGCCTTTGTATCCTACAACTGCAATTTTGTTTTTCTGTTTTCTTTTTCCCTTTTTCCTGCTAGGAAATTGACATCCTAATAACTGTCAATTTGGAGTTTTACTAAAACAACAACAACAAAAAAAAACAGCAAACAAATCAGCCCTAAAATTGTAGATTGCATTTCTCTGGATGAAATAGTATCCTAAGTAAATGTCACTCTAATAGGAAGCTAGAACGGATATATCCATTTTACAGAAGGAAACATAATGCAAATTGTGTGTGAGGAGAGCAATGACTTCATTTCCCCTGACAACTTGTGCCTACAGCTCCGCAATTCGATGAAAATATGTGCTGGGGGAGTTGTTATGACACAACCAGTGGAGTTGCTTCCTATGTTGTTAAATTGCTTATTATTCTGATTTAACCTAAGACCCTGGTTAGCGTTGTGCTTCCTGTGGGTTTTTCTCTGCCTTTATTTGTGTTTCTCAGTGATTTCCATGAAATGCCATTTTCCCCACGACAGCCCACAGAGTACAGAGTTAATTCATCATTGTTACAGCATCTAAAACCCCGAGAGCACATGGTGGTAGCTGTAACCAACATGTGCACATTGCTCTACGATTTACACGGTCTCTCAGAGAGATGCTTTTATTCAAACCGCACCACCCTGGGTAGCAGGAGCTAGGAAGCTTCCCATTTTACAGTGGAGGGCAATGAGGTGCCTCGTGGCCATGTGACGTGCTCAGGACCGTACCTAGGGACTTGGTGTTTTCTCATCCGATCCTTGTCCTCTACCGGGAGTTTGATGAACACTGTTAAGGGAATCCTCATTTCACCTGGGCTGGTGTGACTGGGTCAAAAATCAGTGTGACCTCAACCTTGACTCAGCCCTCATGCCAGATTGGCACAGCTTCACAAACTGAGTCATTTCTGGGCCTCTGCCACTTGCAGGGGTGTGGCTGTACATGACAAATCCTTCAGCTGCATCCCCTGCTGCTGACCAACTGATCTTGCCCTGTCTGACTTCCTCTGCTGGGGTTGCCCCTGAGTCAACACCAGCTGCGCGTTTTTCCTTTTGGGTTTGGGGTCACTATTAACAGCTCTCAGTGCTTTATCTTTAGAGTTTGTTGAGAAAATTCCTCAAACTTTTCTCTCTATAAATTGGATGTAGCAGTACTATCAACCTCCCATCATTATTTTTTTTTAAATCTTTTTTAAAAAGATTTAGTTATTTGATTTGAAAGTCAGGGTTACAGAAAGGGAGAGAGAGGCAAAGGCAAGGAGAGAGAGGGGTCTTCCATCCACTGGTTCACTCCCAAATGGCTGCAAAGGACAGGGCTGGGCCAAGCCAAAGCCAGGAGTCAGGAATTTCATCTGGGTCTCCCACGTGGGCTCAGGGGATCTAGGAGGTCATTTTCTGCTGCTTTCGCAGGCGCATTAGCAAGGAGCTGGATTGGAAGTGGAACAACCAGAATTTGAACCAGATCTACCAGCTATGTCACAGCGCCAGACCCCCTCCCATCATGCTTGAGGTGAACCTGTGTGACCTGTTTGCCTAACATAAGGTCAATAATCCCTGTGTGAGGAATTCACAATTGGATTCTCTGTAATTCAGTTCTATTTTCAGAAAGAGCAAAACCCATACAGACTCTACACAGGGACATTATGTTGTAAAATTCACATGTAACCTGCCCCCAACATGGCCCGGTCAATTCCCATGTTAGAAGCCAGATACCATGTTAGAAGCCAGGGAAACAGAATACACCATACTATCCTCCTCTAGGTTAGGAAAAAGTGATGAGTGAGTTTAATTTCTTCCCCTTTGATGGCCCAGGGGAAATTGTTCTGGTTCCCAACCTTCCCTTAGCAAGAAGCACATAGCTAATGGCAACAAAGCCCCCAAATCAACTCCCTTCCTCCATCCCCTCAATCAGGTGTCCACCTGCAAATCCTCCCAGGAAAAAGTGCTTTTTACTGAGTGTCTTCCTTCTAGAGCTCTTTTAGGGGTCCCCTCTTTTCTTCTTCCTGTAGCATTCATGCAGTGTGTGCTGTTTTCACAGCTCTGTGATTCATCCTTGCTCTGCTCCAAGCAAGAAATAGCTCCATTCCTGTGACATAGATGCCACTGATGACAGAGATGCCTAACAGAGTTCCCCAAGGCTTAGGCCTTTGGCTGTGGGCCAAGGACAATGCCTCAGTTGCTTCTCACTGTTGGCTACTGGGCTGGGTTCTTGGCTATACTTTCCTTCCCAGTCAGGAATCTGTCATGCTCAAGCTATCCAAGGGCCTGAGGTTCAAGAATTCAAAGAAGAGGAGCAGCCCAACACTTGGGTTTGATTTTTCTGAATGCACATTCTGAACACAACCTCAACATGCCTACTCCTGTTTCCAGCACCCGGCATTGATTCTCCCACCCAGCCTAGCAGGTGCAGGATGAGTACTGGGTGATTGCCCGCTCAGCAGCCTCAAGTCTGACTTTAACCTTCCTATAACCATTCCTTTAAGGCCAATGGATTTCACTGTAGATGGGAAAGGGTGCTTTTGAATTGGTCTAGAGAGCTTGGCATTTAACATGTAGTGGTAACCAGACCCTCTGTCAGGTTGAATTTCTGATTGGCGTTCACTGCCGCATTCAGAGATTCAGGAATGGCAGCCTGAATGTGGGAGCCTGGACACAAATTTCCTCAGCGCTTTCAATGCCCTCTCAATTGCCTGTCATCTATCATCCTTCAGGGTAGGGCGTGAGTTTCTAGGCAAAATGTATCTGGCAGCCATGTATATTAAGTGCATTATCATGCATTAATGTCTTAGTTTCCATGTATTTTCTCAGTTTGATTGTCATCACTTGGATAAGCCTGAGAGAACAGAACACAGGATAGGTAAATTTTTAGGGGACAGAATCAAGAGTAGGGAAAGAATGATCATGTGAGGAAGGGCAGATGCTGGCACACACCAAGGAGGCCCTGGGAAGCCTGGCACGTCCTGAGGGCACTGGTTACTGATGAAAGTAAGCTCACCCTTCCACTCTGGGCCAACTGAAAGCAATGATGCCCCTTCTAAATGTGGCTAGCCATATTGGGGGAGAGTCCAGGTTAGGAAAGCACCTGTCTAGTTTTGTTTAATCAGTAGATCATGTAGGGCAAGACCCACTGAAGTAAAAGTGACCATTGGTATTAGCCATCAAGCCAAAGCAAAAACGTGTTAACAGTCTACGCCCAGTTATAGCCACTGTGCTGTATGCCCTGGGATGCATCTGCCTCCAAGTGAACTTTGAGGACCATTTCATACTTTCATTGTCAAAAAGCTTGCCATGAAGCACACTGGCCTTTTAAAAAATTCATCACATTTAGCATAAAAATCAAGCCAAAGACTCCATTGAACACTTGGATTTCTTTTCTTTGACATCTTCTTACTAAGAAACAATCTTCTGTTAAGAGCAACAAGGCTTGTGTGCTGTTAGAAGCTAAGAAATTGACACCAATGAAAAAGCAGACCAAGAAACAGAAAAAATGTCCATAAAACACAAGGCACAGTTTGCTTTCCTCTTAATTCTGCTCTGAACATAGAAAATGTATACATATGACAATAAATGCCAGCAGAAACCAGCCCTGCTGCAGAGGAGACAAAATGGAGTAGTGATGGTGGAAGAGGTTCATGACATTGGGGAGAGCACACTTAGCTCACCTTGCAAGTTCCGTAGTTCCATGTTGATGAATTTCTGTTTTGTCCAGCCTGTAGACCCAACCTTTAGTGTAAAGTTGCCTCTTTTTTAAAAATTATTTGTTTATTTGAAAGTCAAAGCTAGAGAGAGAGAGAGAGAGATCTTCCATCTGCTGGTTCACTCCCTTGATGGCTGTAACAGCCAGGGTTTGGCCAGGCTAAAGCCAGGAGCCAGGAGCTTCATCTGGATCTCCTATGTGGTACAGGGACTCAAGCACTTAGGTCATCCTCTGCTGCTCTTCCCAGGCCTTCAGCAGGAAGTTGGATTGGAAATGGAGCATTCAGGACACAAACTGGCGCCCATATGGGATGCCAGCATCCCATGCAGTGGCTTTACCTGCTATGCTACAATGCTGGCCACAAAGTTACCTGCTTTTTAAAAAAAATTTAACTGTGATTAAAAACTGAAGAATATAAAATGCATCATCATAACCCTTCCTAAATGTACAGTTTAGCACTGCTAAGGACATTTTTCATGCTGCAAAAACTGAAACTCTATATTCTTTAACCAAAACTTCCTCATAGATCCCTCCTCCCCAGTTCCTGGAAACCACCATCCTACTTTCTGTTTCTATGAACTTGACCATTCTAGATACTTAATATAATGTAGCCATTCAGTATCTGTCTTTTTGTGATTGGCTTCTCTCATTTAGTGTAAGGTCTTCAAGGCTTATCCATAATGTAGCACATGCCACATTTTGTATGTACACTTATGTACATGCTACATACCCATTTTTCCATGCATGGACACTTGGATTGTTACTACCACTTGGCTATATTATGAATAATGTTACTGCAAACAAAAATGTACAAATACCTATTTGAATCCCTGCTTTCAATTCTTCTGAGTATACACTCCAAGGCAATGTGTCTACATTATATGGTAACTCTGTTTAATTTTTTAAGGAACCCCCATCCTGTATTCTATAGCAGCTGTACCATTTTACTTTCCCATCAACAGTGCACAAAGATTCCAATTTTTCCACACCCTCACTCCTGATTTTTCACAACCAATTCACATTTTTTTCAAAATATCATTCGACCATCCTGTGAAGGCCCAGTAAACCTAAATCTGTCCTGTGCACAGAGAAAGATAGTTGTCCACAGCCTCTGCCAAAGGTGTGGTCCTTAATCGCCATCAACAGCAAGTGGTTCAGATGGCCTGTCTTGTCAAGGATGATGCCTTTATTTTTTAAAACTTTTATTTAAGAAATATAAATTTCCAAAGTACAGCTTACGGATTACAATGGCTTCTCCCCCCCATAACTTCCCTCCCACCCGCAACTCTCCTATCTCCCACTCCCTCTCCCATTCCATTCACATCAAGATTCATTTTCAATTATCTTTACATACAGAAGATCGATTTAGTATATATTAAGTAAAGATTTCAACAGTCTGCACCCACACAGAAACACAAAGTGTAAAGTACTGTTTCAATACTAGTTATAGCATTAATTCACATTGTACAACACATTAAGGACAGAGATTCTACATGGGGAGTAAGTGCACAGTGACTCCTGTTGTTGACTTAACAATTGACACTCTTGTTTATGGCATCAGTAATCTCCCTAGGCTCTTGTCATGAGTTGCCAAGGCTATGGAAGCCTTTTGAGTTCGCCAGCTCCGATCTTATTTAGACAAGATCATAGTCAAAGTGGAAATTCTCTCCTCCCTTCAGAGAAAGGTACCTCCTTCTTTGATGGCCTGTTCTTTCCACTGGAATCTCACTCACAGAGATCTTTCATTTAGGGTTTTTTTTGTTTTTTGTTTTTTGTTTTTTGTTTTTTGTTTTTTGCCAGAGTGTTTTGGCTTTCCATACCTAAAGTACTCTCATGGGCTCTTCAGCCAAATCCAAATGCCTTAAGGGCTGATTCTGAGGCCAGAGTGCTGTTTAGGACATTTGCCATTCTATGAGTCTGCTCTGGGTGGGGCTACTTCACCTTACCCTGCTCTTCCGTGGATTGAAGCAATACCTTGGTACCATAATCTGATGTTCACTCTTTTCCTCTTAAAGGATGTTAAACAGTAACGGGGGAAAGAAAGCCAAATAAAAATAAAAGATCTTGTGTTCTGAGTGAATCTAGCTCATGAATATTCCAAACTACTGGTCAAGCTCATGTAAGAAAAATAGATTTTCCTCTAAGTAAAGTTATAGCACTCCCTTCTGCCAATTTTTTGGTGGCTTTTGGCCTGTTAGAGTTGAGTCAGAGGGAAAATGTTGACCCCTTATTCCATCTCCCAGTTTTCTTTTCTGACTGAACATCATATTTGTCAAATCAGTAACTCCAGAAGGATAGAGCATGGTGTCAAATGATGGCTTTGCTTGTTCATTTGTTTTTGCACCTGAGGAAAATGTGTAAAGTGTAGCAACAATATGATATCAGCAGTCTAGTTCACCTGATTGTATGTATCAACCTAGATGGTTGAGCATGTAGCTCAAAAGCAGATAGAGGAGATCAGTGCTTTGTTCTGTTTCATACGGCATCAATATTTCCAAGAAACAGCACCTCCTATAATAGGGAACAGTCAACTTTTGGAAAATAATTTGAAGTCTATTGATATTGAGTCTATTTGGAGATGGCTATAGGAAAAACGTCTGCTTTGGTTTGATGGGTTATGGCTACAGAAAGAAGGTCACTCCATCTTTACTTCACTCTTTCTTTGTGAAATAGCCATTCATGGTACAGCTGTTGGGTACAGAAGTTAAGCAACTTTGGAAGCCTTCATCCCATTATTAGAGTGCCTGGATTCAAGTTCCAGCTCCACTTCTGATTCCAGCTTCCTGCTAATGCACACCCATCGATGCAGTAGGAGATGTACCAAGTAGTTGGGTGCCTACTAACCATGTGGGAGATCCAAATGGAGTTCCTGTGTCCTGGCTTTGGCCTGGCCCAGCCCTAGTTGTTGTGGGCATTTGGGGAGTGAACCACCAAATGGAAGATTATCTGACTGTGTGTCTTTCTCTATGAAATAAAAATAAATTAATTGATTTTTAAAAAGAAATAGTTATATATAAAGTTAGGCCGCTTGGAGAAACACAGCAGTCACATGGATGGTCATGATTACAATATGACAAAGGGAATATGAATCATGAAAATAATGCCCAGTTGTGGAAAGACGAAGTTGTAAATTCAATTGTCTTTTCTTACTGGAGGTCATTGCTGTTGAATATAGCTCATCATTATCAGTCTCCTAAATGATTTTGCATGGCAGAGAGGCCTCTTCACTGCTATAAAAAAGAAAGGAGTAAGGAAAAGGGAGAAAGGCAGGGGAAAGAAAGAGAAGTGAGGAAAAAAGGAAGGAAGGAAGGCAGGAAGGAAGGAAGGAAGGGGCGCAATATAAGACAGGCATGGACAAAGTGCTTTATGTGTATTATTTATTGAGTCCTTACAGCAACTTTATGAGGTAGAGTCTCATATATATTTTTACAGAAGAGAAAGCTAGACCAAGGAGGAGGTGTAATCACCTAAAGGTGCTCAGGATAATCTCAACCCTTGGCTCTCTCCCTGGCACTGGCCTTTCTTCTCTGAAAAATTATAATTGTCTATATTCAGAGGAAAATCTAAGAACTGCCTAGAAATGTGAGGATGTAGAACAGTAAACCCAAATTATGCAATCCAAAATTTTGAAGGCTATTGGGTAAAAACAACTAAAATACTTTAAATGGAAGATACACTTCAATCTTTAGTTCAGGGAAGCATTGTATATATTCAGTCCCAAATGGCTGTTAACCACCAGCAGTTTCCATTGGGTTTGTCCTTTGGATATTTCAGAACAGTTGTCATAGAAGTTCCTTCTAGATTAGAATCTACCTTCAAAGAGAAGAGGCCACACAGTGGAGCCTGATGGTCTGTTTGTCCAGGCAGAATTCATTATCTACTCCATACAAAACCATAAGAAAAAAAAGCATTTTACATTCCAATGATATGCCCAGATGACTTGTTTATTTTTTCTCTTTTGGTAATTACTGATAATAAAGTGACTATGGTGATGAAGGGAAGAGTTTGCCATGTATAGGCAAGTGCAGGATTCTGGCAGGGTGCTGTTTATTCCACTTCAGTTTTGAGGACATTCAAATACCTAACCTATTCCAACAGAATCTAGCAGCATTTTTTGTAACACAAACAAAAAATCCCACTCAGTTTTACTTTATACGTCAGCTGTTCCTTCATAGAAAACTAGGCACTTAGTTTCATTCCACTGCAGTTAATATGATTTTTCTGACTTTCTTTAACTTTCTATCAAGAAGCAACACACATATAGACCTGCAGCAACTGTGTGGGGTTTTGATTACTGTTGTGTTGAATCTATAAGTCAATTGAGGGAGATTTGACGTTGTATTTATACTCATGATTCTGATCCTTTAAATTGGGAAGTGTGCTGTTATTTAGCTCTTTAATTTCTCTTAATAGGATTTGATAGTTCCAGTGTACAGATCTTGTGAATTCATAAAGACTTGGGATCATTTTGTTGACTCTGAAACATTATCCTAAAACATAGTTAGGATAGAATCTGATAAGGTGAAGGCCAAGGACTCCTTTTTCTCCCAAAAAACTTTGAGTGACAATGAAACAGTGTAGTTACCAACGTTCTCCTTTGCCTGTGCAGGTGGTTTTCCATTCATTTAGCAGCTTTGTGCATTTACCCAGGGCTTTTTAGCTGAATGCATGTGACTCTTTCATTGCTTTGGAATGAAATTCTAATCTGGTGGTGGTAATTTTACCAATAAAGTCATCAGAATATGTTTGCCTATTTCCCATAGTTCTCCTAGGAAAACTGTGGTTGTTGTGGTATTTTTAAACGGAGAGTTAGAATTAACAAAATCAAGTTGCATTTCAGCAAGACATCTTCATGATTGTCCCTCATCCCATTAAGTCATTATTTTAAAAATTCACAACAACGTAAAGTTGACTAATGAGATTAGGTTCACCAGTTTATTCAAAATAATAACCTGTATCTGTCAAGCATTTATAAAAGATGATTATCTCTTTATAAACTTTGATATTAGATTTGCTTTGATATAAATATTGTTATTAAGTTTCGTTGCCTAGAGAATAAAATCTCTTCATGATTTGTTCAAATCTCAGCCTGCAGTTTTGCAAAAATTACTGTAAGGATAATATATATATTTACATATAAATATGATGAACTTAGAACCTTCTTGCTTTAACAGTGGGGAAATTATATTTATATATCCTGCAACATCATGCAATGTAGTGATGCCCTTTAAATTAAAATTTCTCTTCTTGTATTCGGCAGGCTTTTCTAAACCAAAATTTCTATTAATTTCAAATGACTTTTATCTCAGTAGCTGATGTACAAGTGGACTGAAAAAGCAAACAGTAGAAAAGCCTCAACTCTTTTTCTCAAGAACTTCCTTCCACTGCATGCATTACTCTTGTCCAGTTTTGGATCGTGAGTGTGAACTGCTTTCATGGTTCTTGGTCAGAGCCATGATAACCTGAGCTTGCTTTCCATCCCTAATAATAATTATGTCCCATATTTTATTATATGGCATTATTATTATTATTATTATCCTCTGTTTTCGGAAGGAAAGTACCTGGGCCAACCCCCAAAGGATTAGTTTTTCTTTCTCTGATTCACGTTTTCTCCCGTTGCAGATTGGATTTGAGGCCCCTCCCCTCCAGAGCCAGGCTGCAGCTCCAGGGAGCACGAGTGGAGCTGCTTCAGAGCCAGCTCGCCACGTCTTCTCCTTTTCGTGGCTGAACTCCCTGAATGAATGATGTTCATTCCAACTGCTGCCGCTCCGTCTGCCTGGCTGAGATACACATAGGCAGCAGGTGACTTAGATGAAATTAACATGATGCAGACGATGAATGGGACCTGTAAATGGGATTTCTGCAAAGAAAACAAGCAAAAACTGTTATCCCAGATGACTTACCTAACACATTGAGGGAAAAGAACACTCTGAGAAAATAGCTGCAGTAAACACTGGAGAAAAGAAACTTGATCTTCTGCAAATCTTTTACTGTGTGGGAAACATTATGAAGGGTGTGTAGGTGTGGTACCTGTGTTTGTGTCAGTAACAAGTGGCAAATGTTGAAAAAAGTAGGCACTACACTCTCATCTCTATTAGGCACTAGCTGTTTGGTATTCTATCATAGTAGTTCTTATTTCTTCTTTTCCTCAACAATACAGTGAAATTCAATGCCAATTCAGTAGTGACTGATTTATCAATATATGGGTAAAAGGTAAATCATTGACCAAAGCTATGAAATATTTCGCAAAGTTGTCTTCATTTCCATAGTAGACATCACTGATCATATATCCAGAAATGTCCTTTAAATCTGGGGGTGCTTCAGAAGGCTGAAGCCTTGTGACATTTTTCTAATCTTATTTGTAGATCGCCATTTATCTCTATTCACATATCATGCAGATTCATGAAAAGAACTTCTAGCGGGAGCTCTCTACTTTCTCATATATCCACTGTGACACCAATCTGGTAAACTATAGAACAACTGCATGTATTTAAACATATAGGCACATGAAACACAATTAAATATATATGTAATTTATATTTAAATCATGCTTTATTTGTTGCACCGTAATGCCTCCTTCAGTATACAAATGTGATGACTCTGTACGAACTCTTAAATAAATGCTGTTCTTAAAAATTTAGTCATACTGATTCACGCAGTGTTGCCTATTGTCATATTAGTCTATTTGTCAAGTGTACTTCAAAGGCCTCAGGGAAAGAAGTGTATTCATACTACAAGTTAATTTTGAAGTATTAGACATTCTGTTGCATTTTTTAAGTTAAAACTAAACTACCAAGGCCAAATGCAAAATTAGGTGTGCTGTTTAGAAGTCAGTAAAGACAAGCCATATTCCTAAGAATCAAAGCAATTAGGGTTGGCATAGATATAAACGTGCAAATTAATTCCTGCAGTTGTTAAAATCACAAAATTGTTAATAATAAAATTTTTCCTGAGTGTCATTTTATAGCCACTAAATTTAGTTGTTTTAATGGAGATGCTAACAAGTTTCTCTTATTAAAAGCAGTCACTGGAAAACATCTTTGGTTTTATGGTACCAAAGTCCTAGCATGATAAAGTGATCCATCTCATAGTAAAATAAATAAATAAACAAATGTTATTGTTAACAAAGATTTATTTTATTTATTTAAAAATAATTTTTTAAAAAAGCAGTATTTTGCCTGTCAAGTTTGGAGGAATGCCTGCCTCAACCAGCCTTTCTCTTTTTCTCTCATCTGTCCCCACTCTCCACAGCTATTTCACATCTTATAATTAATCAGAGTTAACTATTATTTCCATCACGATTGATCTTCCATTTATGGAATTACCAAGTTTCAGAGCTAAAGCAACTTTTCCAGTTGTTGACGTCAACTTCAGAGGAGTCATCTCAGGAGTAGAGATGAGCCCAAGCAATTGCAGGTCTGTGTGAGCTTCTGACATAAATTTGTTTATGTTTTTAGAGGGAAATAAAATGCAGGAAGTTTGGACTTTTTTTTTTGTTGTGCTGAAGAAAAACTGGAGGAAACTAGGAGCTGAGGGCATTTCCGTGTGTGAGCATTGAAGAGGAAAAATAAAGTCACAGCAACCTTTGCAGCTTTTATTAAAAATATAAATATTCCACATTCTCTTACACAACCAAGTGACCAAGGATTGGAAAGACGTTTTATTACTGAAACGTTTACAAGAGAAAGTCGACTCAAAGAGCTTACAGGCTTCGTCTTACCCACCCACTCAGGAGCTGCCTTTCTGCTTGGCTCCAACCACAAAAAGAACAATTGGGTGATTTCTATCTATCTGCTGCTTGGAAACCTTTCTTCCCTCTCGGGTCTGCATTCTCTTTAAAACACCACTACAAAGACAGCTGGAAATGGAAACCAGAAGGAATCAGTACAAATAAACATTGTGTTTGTAACTGCACGTGAATACATTTTGTGCATGCTAATTAAGGGGTATAGACTCTCTCCCTGTACATCTTCTATGTTTCAAGCTATATAAAAATAAACAAATGATATCAGAGCAGCGCTATGGTACAGAATACTTTTTTAAATTATTTTGTGTGCTAAATGCAGAGACTCTTTTTGGCCAAACGCGCCGTTTCATTTCCCAATAATCTCCATCAGTTTCCTGTTGCTGTGGGCTTGCTGCGCTAACTGCTCGGCCCTGGCCATTTCCAGGACTTCCCGCAGAAGGTGGAAGGTGAGATCCAGGGAGATGGGGGGCTCCTCGGACCGCCTCTCCCTCTCCGGTGCCTCCTGGTGGCCGCCGAGGGCGCTCTCGGCGCCGCGCTCCGAGGGGCCAGCGCGGCTGTCGAGCGAGCGCCCGGACAGCGGCAGCTGCTGCAGCAACACGCGGAAAAAGTTGGCGGCTGCCTGGTCTGGCAAGGGGCGGCCGCCGCTGCCCGCGCCGGCGAGGGGCGAGGAAGCGGGCGAGAGCGCGGCCACCGGGCTCCTGCCGAGGTTCCCCAGGCGGAGGAAGTATTCCTCTCCCATGCGGAGCAGGATGGGCCGAGGCTGCGGCTGCTGGGGCTGCGAGGGCGGCGGCTGCGGCTGGAAGAAATCCAAGGGCTGGGGGGCCTGCGGGACGCCAGGAACCGGCCCCCGGCGGAGGAGGGCCCTGCAGGGCGGGCAGGGCAGGAGGGCCACCAGCAGGACGCCCGCCGATACGAGCAGCGGCAGCCGCATGTTAGGAGCGCTCGCTGCAGCAGAGGCGGGCGGAGGGCGCAGAAGAGCAGGGAAGAGGAAAAGAAAGAGTTGGTCAGAGTTTAGCTCTGCTGGGAGATGCCCTCGCCTGTCTTCCCGCGGGACACCCCCGCACGTGCCAGGCCCCGGCCTCAGGGAGTGGGCGGGCGCTGTCCACGGTGCTGAAGCTGCCCTTCGAGGACCTCCGGGGTTGGAGTAATGGAAAGGGGGACTCCCCCGGGGGCTCGCCCCAGAGCCCATCCCTGGCCAGGCAGCGAGCCTTAACATTTGAGATTCCAAAGAGACGGTGGTGCCTGAGTTCTCTTCCCAACGACCCCCGTGGCCCCCGCCCCAGCCTAGAACAGGGCAGCACATTGAAGACCTCACCCGCTCTGACCCCCCCCCCCACTTCCAAGGTATTTCATCATTTTCCTCCGAATTTCCTCCCCTCCTCCTCCTCTTTCTGCTCTACCTCCTCCTTCTCCTCCTCTTCCTCTTCCTCTTCCTCCCCTCTCCATCCCAGTCCTTGGTTCCTTCTCTCGGGGGTCGGGATTGATGGCAGGGACGGGGGCGGGGGGAGCTCTTTTTTACAGCAAGGGAAGAGTAACTGGCAATTCTGGTAACGGTGAGCAGCCGTCTAAGTTTGCTTTACCACTTCTCAGCCGCTATGGGAATCTGAAGGTGCAGTCAGCGCACACAAGCACACATACTCGCACAGCACACGCGCGCACACACACACGCGCCAGCCCGCCAACCCGCCCGCCGATACAGGGCAGCCAGCCCCGAGGCTTGCACCGCGGCGGCTCCGGCAGCGCAAAGTTGGCGGCGCGCTCCGTCCAGGCGCTCCCTACCTTCCCCGGCGCTGCGCAGGTGAGAGGGACGCTGCCGCCTCTCTGCAGAGGGACGTCGCTGGGGTTGGTTCTGGAGGTTTTCTTCCCTTCTCTTTTCTGTCGCCTCTCTGTTTTTCTTTTCTCCTCTTTCTCTTCCGTCTCTCAGTGGACTTGGGTTCTGGGTTTCTCCACAGCAGAGGCTGGAGTGGGGTTTTATAGCATCGACCCTCTTCAGAAAGCACGCAGCATTTGCCTAATAAGCTGACGCTCTCTTGACAGCTCGATTGCGTGCTGCCTCTGCTCCTGCATAAATCATAGGGCCCTGCCAAGGAGCGAGGGACAGAGTTTTTGCTATTTCAACACTGAATCTCACATCCAATTATATCAACAGATATTTATCGCCTCCTTGGTGACGTCAACGAGCCCTAAAATGGAAGGGTTTCTTGTGACTTGTCCATTGATAAAAATTCTTGAATGAAATTTCCCAAGTGTGAAAACGTACTGACCTCTTACTATGGAAGGCCAAACTGAGGGGTCAGGAAATAGACAGCAAACGGGAAGGGAGACTGGAAGGGAAAGAGGGAAGGAAGGGAGGTCTACCGAGGTGGTTTTGCCTGGAAAGCAACACCCAGCTAGAGAGAGTGGGTGTGGATCCCCTGGCCCTCTCCCTTCTAACCCTGACTAGTTGTCCCAGACAACACCTCAGTATCTGAAAATACCTCTTCACTGGAGACAGAGCCCCACCATCTTTCTGCCTGGAGGAGAATGAGGAACCAGGAAATATGGGGGACATCCAGTTTCTAAGCTTCTATCTGCTTTCTTCTCCTAAGAGCAGACAATAGAATTAAAAATCCACAGAGGCAAGACCCATCAGGCTATTGAGAGGCAGCTCAGGGTTTCAAAAATGATGACAAGAGCTAATCTCAGGATAAAAGGACACATACCTGCATTAGTTAGAGGTGCAGTAACACATTTGCATTCTCACATTGTCACTGATCCCCTTTGTTTTTCCTCTCCGAAACTAAAATTAATTGTGAGAGATGCCTGGGTTAAACAATTTTTATTTGCCTTTCTCAATGCAAACTCAATGAGAGAGGCACCCATTTTACCATCCTATTCTGTTGGAAAAGACTTAAACTGCATGATAGCAAGCCTGCATTCATCAGTTTTGCTTTTCCATTAATGAATATTGAGTCTGTGAGAAGATAATCTCATTTATGTTACTTCCAACTACCATCAGCATCCTTGATAGATTTCCCATCAGGAGCATCCATGTTGTTATTTTTTTGTCCTTGATTTTTCCAAATTCAAATGTGCTTCACATAAGTCTGATGACTTAATGCTCTTTGGCACCACTACAGAATGGAATGCTAGGCCTATAAAAACCACGCCCAAAAATACTATCGTATAGGTGGGAGGCAGGTGCCTCTAATTCTGTATTTCAAAGCATAATTCCAAACCCATATGCCTGTGATTCAATTCAGCTTCCACATAACCACCAGAGCTGTTTACTGGAAATGTCCTGTTTCTCATTTCTGTTGCCTCTCCTGCTTCCTTTGTAGTGAATGTGACACAGAGGCAATGAGTATTTCAACTCCTACTTTGGACAACAGCTCTTAGAAACAAAAAGAATGTAGGGAGAAAAATGCTGTTTCCAGAGAAGTCAGTCCATAGGTGGATCACTGCACAATGGAATGTACTGTTGACATAGAACAGAGAAGGAAATGTGTCAAAAGTTGTGAGTTGTTGCTAAAAGGGCATGATTATGGAGAATGAGCCTCCGGAGGAAAGCTTTGTTTTGTACTGGTAAGGAGGTGCACAGGACCTTGCTTTCTGTTACTGAGGACTTCTCTTAAAAAGCTGAAATGAATCTCAACATTTTTCCTGGCTTTCCTTTATGGCCCCTTCTCTGTCTTCATTGGTAGATTTCAGTTTGGATGTCAACCTGGGGGTGGAAATTTGGCTTGGAAAGGGAAGTTGCAGGCAAATGGACTCAGAAGAGGAACTAGGAAAGGAATGGACTGTGAGCTTTGCTGGTGAGGCCTGGGAGTTGTCTGCAGAGAATCACAACAAGTTTTAGGCTCTGACCATTCCAATGTTCCTTCAGCTCTCTCTCCCACTGGGCCATCTGGGGAGTGTTGTTTTAGTCTCGCTCCCTCATCACCACTGAGTTCTTTTTGTGAAGTTTTCCTGGAGAATAAATAGTACAGCACTATAATTTACCCCAAGTTAGATTTTATTAAATCATCAAGCATTCACGTTACTAACATCTTAAAGAGACCACTTGGTTTAACTAAGAACTGGAAAGGTTTAGTGACTTATCTAAAAATCACTCAGTTAGTGATAAAGTCAGAATTAGAACTCAGTTCATATTATTTATATAATAAATATATATAATTCATTTTCCAGCAGAAGGACATGAACAATTTGAAGTGAGAAGGTGAATTTAGATAAAGCAATGTATTCATATCTCCTTATTTTGGTAAAACTCCCAAGGCATGATAACAGAGATTCTCTCTGCATTCTGACACTCCTGGATTCTGATATTAAATCTCTGTGTGCATGTACTGTAATTTACCTTTCAGCCAAATTGGGTAATTATGACATGATGTTTTTCACATGCATTGCCAATTTAAAATGCATTCATTTGATTTCCCTCCTTATGTGACCAGTGGAATAAAGTGATCTTTGATAAAGTATAGAAGGTGAGAGTTCTCAATCATGACACAGGTGTGTGACTAGTGAAATGACATAATGAAGAAAACATATATGTACAGTAAATTAAACATCTGAGTCCATAAAAATCACCATGAACACATCTAATATTTTTTTTAATTTTTATTTATCTACTTGAAAGGCAGATTTTAGAGAGGCAGAGGCAGAGAGAGAGAGAGGAGAGAGAGAGAGAGGTCTTCTGTCTGCTGGTTCACTCCTCAAATGGTCACAATGACCAGAGCTGGGCTGATCTGAAGCCAGAAGCCTGGAGCTTTTCTCGGGTCTCCCACATGGGAACAGGGGCCCAAGCACTTGGGTCATCTTCTACTGCTTCCCCAGACCCTAGCAGGGAGCTGGATCAGAAGTGGAACAGCCAGGACTTGAACTGGTGCCCATATGGGATGCCAGCACAACAGGTGGTGGCTTTACCCACCACGCCACAACATCGGCCCCAGTACATCTGATCTTATATGAAGGAATAAATTCTTGAAAGGAGTTGCTGAAAACCAATTTAGGGATCAGTTTTGTGGCATGGTGGGTTAAGCTGTTGTCTGCAATGCCAGCACTCTATATGGGCACTGCTTTGAGTCCTGGTTTCTCCATTTCTGATCCAGCTCCTTGTTAATGTGCCCGAGAAAGTAGCAGAAGATGGTCCGAGTACTTGGGCCTTTGTACACACATAGGAGACCTGGAAGAAGTTCCAGACTTCAGCCTGGCTCAGCCTTGGCTATTGTGGCCATTTGGGGAGTGAGTTTGTGGATGGAAGATCTCTCTCTGTCTTTGCTCCTCTCTGTCTTTGTAACTCTGCCTTCAAAATAAATAAAATCCTCTCTTTTAATTTTCTAAAAAATCTTTAAAAAGATTTTTAAAAATATTTTGTTTATTTATTTGAGAGACAGAAAGATCTTCTCTCTGCTGGTTCACTCCCTAAATGGCTGCAATGGCCAGAGCTGAGCCGATCCTAAGCCAGGAGCCTGTAGCTTCTTCCAAATCTCCATGAGGATTCAGGGGCCCAAGCACTTGGGCCATCTTCCACTGCTTTTCCAGGCCATAAGCAGAAAGCTGGATTAGAAGAGGCTCAACTGGGACATGAGTAAGTGCCCATATAGGATGCTGGTACCATAGGTGGAGGCTCAGCCTATTATACCACAGTGCTGGCCCCAATAAATAAAATCTTTTAAAAAATTAATTTAAATGCTTTAGAATCTAGAACACGATCAAAATACAAGGACACAAAAACCAGGAATTACTTCATGCTTTAAATCATACTTTCCAGTAGCACAAAATAAGACAAAAAAAAAAAAAATAAGGTTGGGGCCAGCGCTGTGGCATAGTGGGTAAAACCCCCGCCTGCTGGGTTGGCATCCCATATGGGTGCCAGTTTGAGTCCTGGCTGTTCCTTTTCCAATCCTGCTCTCTGCTATGGCCTGGGAAAACAGTAGAAGATGGCCCAAGTCCTTGGGCCGCTACGTCCACGTGGGAGACCCGGAAGATGCTCCTGGCTCCTGGCTTCGGATTGGCTCAGCTCCAGCCATTGTGGCCAATTGGGGAGTGAACCAGCAGATGGAAGACCTCTCTCTCTGCCTCTCCTTCTCTCTCTGTGTAACTCTGACTTTCAAATAAATAAATAAATCTTTTTTAAAAAAATAAGGTATAGTTAAGTTAGAATAGACATGACACAACAGTCTAACTTACAAAAAATATCAGAAATAATAGGAGGTGCTTGCTACATTTCTGCTACTTGAATCTTTTTGTGCAGGTGAAATGCTTCTATTTAGCAAAGCTCATAGCAAACAAGTGCTCCAATTTTATTAACTGAAAAAATTGTTGAAATGAATCTACCGTCTCCAATAGCAGCCTTCGAAACTGCCCAGATGGACAAGTGCATTGGTAGTTGCTGGTGACTGTGCTGTATACACATGAGTTAGTAACTACCTCTGCTTTCAGAGAAGGGCTGGGGAAAGGCTCTCAAGCCACACATTCGTCTAACTGCTTCCCCAGGAACAATAACTTTCATTAGTCTCCTCTGAATATCAAAACTCTACTCCCCCCACCAATAGAAAACTTGGAAAAACCAAACAAGTATAAGGAAGTATATAATTCCTCAGAATATGAAAATCTAGAGACAATCACATTGTATGCTTTGTTGTTCCTCTTAATTTTCCTGAGCTCATCTATTTTTACATAACTGAGTTAACACTGTGCTCTTAATTGTGAAATTCTGTCTTTAAAAAAAGTCCTCTTATTTTAAAACTTAAAAACAATTGACCTCTCCTAGGTCCTGTAGGTATGCTCCTTCCTCACTGCCTGCATCTTCCGTCATCAGCCTTTTCATCCCTCCCTGGCAGCTTACTGTTCTCCCTCCTCCTGCCCTCCTCCTGCTGCCTGCCTCGCTATGGACCATTTCCTGCTGCTTCCACATCTTGCATCCTCAGACACCATTTCATTTTGTCTGCTCTCCTTGTTTCAGAAGTTTGTTCAACTCTCTCACCTACTCGTGCTCCTTATCCTGTTCTCGTCATCATTTGGGATTTATACGTGGGAATTTCAAACAATTCATGGGGAAACTTAAAATCCTAGAGGTGGGGATTTGGTGCAACAGTTAAGATCCATATTCCATATCCATATTCCATGTCGGAGTGCCTAGGTTCAAGTCCAAGCTCCTCCCTCAATTACAGCTTTCTACTAATGTTTTCCTGGAAAGAAGCAGATAATGGCTCAAGTTCTTGGATCCTTGCCACCCATATGGGAGACCCAGACAATTCCAGGATACTAGCTTAAACTTGACCCATTCCCAGCTGATGGGCATTTAGGAAGTGAGCCAGCCAAGTGAAGAACTTTGTCTCTATCTCTCTGCCTTTCAAATAAAATAAAAATAAACAAACTTTTAAAAAAAGCTTGAAACTAACACGTAGTTATTTTACAATGTTTTTCATGAACTTTTTGAAGACCCCTCAAATGTATTTTGGGAAGATTCCTCTAAACTCGGTGTGGACAGCAGATAGGAGGAGCAAGGAGGTGGAAAAATGAGTATGGTCTTTGGGCTATTAGTGCTGGCCCCTGGTAGAGTGAGCGTCATACGCCCATGAATGACAGGAATGATGGAAGGTAATGACAGCGTCTAAGCACTCACAGTTCTACCTGGGGGCAGCCACACCACTGTCCAGGTTTGGGTGGGGAGAGGGCATCTGTTCAGTCCCCACCAGGCAGCAATCCTCTCAGCACCCGGAAGTTGTCACTCGGTGCTCTATCGCCTTTCTTCAGAAAACGGTAAGAACTTGGTTCCCTGCCCCTCTATTTTTTGCAGAAGTTAAGAAGTAACCAAGCCTGGGGAAATGACTCAGAGCATGGGGAGAGGGACAATGTTTCTGTTTCTCTAACAAGCCTTGGTCTTGACAGACATGACTGACCTTTCTATTTACATCACAATACATCGAATTTTCTGTTTTAGGCTCCAGATAATGGATGGAGAGCAGTGAGAGGATCTCTGTGAACTTTCTGTCATGAAGCGCAATTTGCAGGAACTAATGATCGTACAATGGTTGGTCTGAAGAAAGAAATCCATCAACCAAGCATCCCGAGTAGATATTTATATTCATGACCGTCGCTCAGCTCTGGAGAAGAGCTCTCCAAGAAGGCTGCTAGGCATGCGGCTGGCGTTACAAAGAGGGAAAAGAGGAGAGGGCAAGAAGAGTTAAACACGGATTTTAACTACAGAAGTGTTTTAAATTTTTTATTCTGTAGTGTAGATCCCCAAGGCTTCAGCATTTCTCAGATTTCTTTGACCACAGAACAAATCCAGGGACTAGTTGGGATATATAATCAGCCTGGAGGCATCTCCTGAGGAGTCCAGCAAGACTTTCTCTGCAATCCAGTATTTAAGTCCATGACTGCAGATGCTTGCAATTTTCTACCACTCCTAGGAGAAATTTTAAAAATAACACTCTTGGCCGGCGCCACGGCTCACTAGGCTAATCCTCCACCTTGTGGCACCAGCACACCGGGTTCTAGTCCCGGTCGGGGCGCTGGATTCTGTCCCGGTTGCCCCTCTTCCAGGCCAGCTCTCTGCTGTGGCCAGGGAGTGCAGTGGAGGATGGCCCAAGTCCTTGGGCCCTGCACCCCATGGGAGACCAGGAGAAGTACCTGGCTCCTGCCATCGGATCAGCGTGGTGCGCCGGACATGGCGGCCATTGGAGGGTGAACCAATGGAAAAGGAAGACCTTTCTCTCTGTCTCTCTCTCTCACTGTCCACTCTGCCTGTCAAAAAAATAATAATAATAACACTTTTTTTTGTCTTTAAAGAGAGGGTCTCCAGATATGGAGATCTATCTATTTTAAGCCCTTGGAGGATTACCTGCCCTAGATAGTGTCACTTTACAGCAAGCAGCTGCTGAGCCCTGGATCATCACCCATAGCATGATCAAGTTTGTTTGCACACTTCTAAGTCTGGGCAAGGAGTTGGTCTCCATAGTCTTTTACTGCAGTGGAACTATTTGGGCCTACTTAGCAGAGAAGGACCCTCTTCAAGTACGAAAGTCAGAAGCATCCTAGACAAGAGATTTGCAATGGCCAAATTTGAGCTTTTCGTAGAGGAAATTTGATTATTCAAGAGGCAGTCAGCATAGAGGGCTGCAGGGCAGACAGAGGCTATGGAAGATAATTTTCAGGAGCTGTAGGGTTCCTGGTTATGTATTCAGACCTTTTGTGCAGCCTAGAGCAAGATCTTTTCATCTCTGAGGCTTCTGTCATTCACCTGTGGGAAATGCGATGTTGGCTTCCATCACAGGAGCTGCTGTTACATCTCCCCCCGCCGTGTGTTTGCCTGTCACCCAGCTTGATTGTGAGCTTACCCCCTGGTTCCTTGTGGTCTGTGACTCCTAATAAATAGATCACACATGGTAAGCATAGGTTGTTGGAGAATACCTAAGTGTGATGTGTCCCACTTGGGAAATAGGCTACTTGATTTTGAGGTGGTCTCATAACTGTGAAAGCCAATGACTCCTTGAAGGGTGGCATTGGAAAACTTACATCTGGGAAAGAAAGGATCTATCTGATTTGGAAAATTGACTCTTCTTTTTTGCATAAATTTTAGGAGTGATCTGAGCAACAACGTTCCCAGGATAATAGAAGACTTAATGGCCTCAAGTAGCAGTTAAGTTTAATGTTCCTATTCATAAAGTTAAATATAGATATATATTTTTGAACTTCATTTCATTTTCCAACCTGTTTTCTTTGTGCTTTAATTCTTAGTAGCTGTAAAAATTCTGTCATGTGCTAATGTATTTCTATCTTACCAGAATCAACAACAGTTGCAACAATGGGATTTTAGTTGAATGGGTAATTACAATTATATAACCTGAGAAATTTTTTCTATAAAAAGTGTTTTTTAACTTTTTTGAATAGAACAGTGCTATGGACTGAATGTTGCACCCCCCTAAAATTCCTATGTTGAAGCTGAATTCTCAATCTGATAAGATTTGGAGGTGGGGGGCCTTTGGAAGGTAATTAGATCATTGGAGTGGTGATTCCATGAATGGAATTGGTGCCCTTTCTGTATGAGACAAGAGAGGAGCTTAATCGCTCTTTCATCCCTCTTCCCTCCCACTCCTTGCCATGCGAGGATGCAGTGTGAAGACACCCGTCTTCAAACCAGAAAGAGAATCCTCAGCAGACACTGGATCCACTGGTGCTTTGCTCTTGGAGCTCCAGTCTCCAGAACGGTGAGCAATAAATGTTTGTTGTTTAAGACATCCAGTCTGTGATGTTATAGCTGCCCAAACTGACTAAGATAAACGGCATTTCTGATTTTTCTTGGTTATTGTGACTTGTTCTAATACCTTTACTTGAGGATTTCACTAAGAACAAAACTTCAGAGCAGTTGTGCACACTTTTGGAGGGCACACACTAGACTTCTAAGTATGGCTGTTATTAGACTACTGCAACAGATTTCTGATTCTATGACTTCCTAGCTGGGTGACTTTGGACTAGTTAAATTTTCTACACTTATTTACTTATTTGTCAAACCAACATAAAATGTTTATATTCCTTTTGGGATTATGAGATTAAATGATATAGGGCATTCAGTGCCTAGGATACAATAAGCCTTCAATAAGCATTATTCATTGTTGCTGGGGTAATGATACAGTTGCTTCTAATTGTTCACCATAGCAGTTCTCTCTAATCCCAGGTACTCAAAGGCTGGCAGCCTACGCATGGTAGTTACTTGCCTTAATAAATGTTTATTAGTAAAATAGAAGAATAAAATAAAAGTGATTGATAAGTTTTTTCTCCTAATTCCCAGTCTTTGCAGTCACCCAGTTGATTTTATAAAAAATGTTTTTTAGTGAACAGACTCTACTTGCCAAGAGTAGTTGTAGGGCTGGTGCTGTGGCGTAGCAGGTAAAGCCACTGCAAGCCACCACCTGCAGTGCTGGCTTCCCGTATGGGTGCCAGTTGAGTTCTAGCTGCTCCACTTCTGATCCATTCTCTGCTATGGCCTGGGAAAGCAGTAGAAGATGGCCCAAATACTTGGGCCCCTGCACCTGTGTGTGAAACCCAGAAGAAGCTCCTGGCTCCTGGCTTCGGATCAGCTCAGTTCTGACCATTGCAGCCATCTGGGGAGTGAACAAGTAGACCTTTCTCTCTCTCTCTCTGGATCTACATCTCTCTGTGACTGTCTTTCAAATAAATAAAATAATTCTTAAAAAAAAAAAAAAGAGTAGTTGTAGGTTAGAGAAATTGAGCAGGAGGCACAGAGCTCCCACACCATCTTTTTTTGTCCACTCCACCACCTTGCTCCCCTGAGTTTTCCCCTATGCTTAACATCTCACAATGATGTGATACATGTGTCATAATTGGTGAACCAATATTGATGTATTATTATTAATTACAATCCATAGTTTACATTAGAGTTCACTCATGGTGTTGTGTATTCTGAGTTTTGACACAAACACAATGAAATATATCCATCATTACACTGTCATATAGAATAGTTTTACTGCCCTAAAAATTCCCTGTACTCCACCTATCTAACCTTTCCCCAATCCCCAGCAACCACTAAACCTTTCACCATCTCTATAGTTTCACCTTTTCCCAGGATGACACATAGTCGGAATCATAGAGTGTGTAGCCTTTTCTCTTTGGCTTCTCTCACTTGCACAATATCCATTTCAGGTTCCTTCATGTCCATTCAAACAAAAATTCAGTTTTACTGAGGAATACCTGATATTTTGTCTTGGGAATCGTTCATTTGGCTATGGTATCTCTGCTTGGTAAATATCTGCTCACTTAAGAATTATTTTTTTTCATGTTGAAACTTCCATCCTTAGGCTAGTTGTTTAATTGTTTAACTGAAAGGAGGTACTTTCAAAGGAGAATTTTCCATTGTAAGGAGGAGTTAAAAACAATACTGAAAAATGCTTGGTAGGAGCAGGCAGGTTGCTTAGTGGATAAGATATCTACTCGTTCCACATTGGAGTGCCAGGGTTCAATTCTCAGCTCTGGCTCCTGATTCCAACTTCTTGCTAATGCACACCCTGGGAGTCAGTGATGATGACTCAAGTGATTGGGTTCCTATGTCCCACATGGGAGACCTGGATTGCATTCCCAGCCCTGGCCCACTTCCAGCCCTGTCTTGGCCATTAAAAGCATTTGGGGAGTTAATCAAGCAGATGGGAACTCTGTCAGCTGTCTGAACCACCTTCCCCCTCTCTTCATTTCTGTCTCTCTCAAGTAAATAATTTAAAGGTGTTTTGATGCTTGGTAATTAAGTGCTAATTGGTAATGCATTGCTAATTAAAGATAAAAGAAATACACATACCTTTTCCATGCCAAGATTGAGAAGTCCATCACTTCCTGGTGGGAGCCTCCATTGTCCCCACAGCAGCAAGGGATGAGCCATTCTCCAAACTTGATAGAGATGACCACTCATGCCAAGCTGCCTGGCAATTCTGTTTCTTCATGGACAGCTTCATTGCTGCTGGACAACCTCACTATCATTCTATTCCCAGTCTTTGCTCTAAGACCAAAGTAATAGAAAATAAGCACTCTTCATAAATTTTAAAATTCCCCTTTTACTCATCAAATCTGTCTCCTTGCATCATTCCCCTGGAGAATCTGTTCTGTCTCCAGCCGGAGGCAGGAGGTGGAGATGGAACAGGTACAGCTGCCTTCGTGCCTTCCCAGGAGGCCAGCCCCAGACTCTCAGCTCTCCCAGACTTAATTTCCTTGATAATTTCATGTTCATCCTGTTCCACCAGACACTCTTCTGCAACCTTCAGCCTCCCCTCTACTTCTTAAGCTTTATACCTTTCAAGCATTTATGAATGGTATGTTACTTAACTGGTCTTAACTTAGAAAATGCACAAATATGTTTATTTGGTTTTCAATGCTATCTTAAAAGTCATCTTCCTGGGCCCTTGAACTTTTCATAGGCTTTTCTGTAGCAAGGAGGATGTAAAAGAAGGCTCTTGATCAAACCACCCAATGCCAAGTGACATGGATTTTTCTGAAAGAGCTGTCATCTCCTTCCTGCTCTCATTTCTGGGTCTAATCCTGGGGCAGCTCTTGATCATGGAACATCCATTCCCCCACACAGAGCTTAACTCCTGGTGCAGAGCAAAAGTGATAAGATTGATTGGAATGGAATTGGGAGTACCATGAAGGGCACGGCTCAAAACATCTACCCAAGCCTCACTGACGCCCCTGTGCTGTATCAGAGTTCCTGAAACCATATCAACAGTGAATAACTTCTTTGGGCAAGTACTAAGCTAAAAACCAAGAGTAAAATTAAGAAAAAAACAGAAATGGGCTGAAAATAGGTGTTTTGATGAAATACAAAAATGCCAACTATATTTGTATCTGCTGGGGCTGAATCAGAATGTTCTGGGGGATCTAAACGGGCTGAACAAGTGCTCAGTGCTCCAGAGCTAGCCACTGAGACTTTTCTTCTGGGAAATGTGGGACACTGCGGCTCCCTCCCTTTTGGTCAGAAACAGTACACTGCTGGCCTCCCTTGTTTACGCTCTCCTGGATGCTTATTTTCCTTGTCTCTAATCCTCTACCCTGGAGCCCTGCTAGAAGTAGCCCCATTCCATAGAAGAGGAAGTGGAAGCTCAGAATGCATGAGTGACTTGACTAATGTCTCCCAGCTGGTGTGTGGATGGGTGTTAGGATTCCTAATGAGAATCTTCCCTCCCCATCTACTTTTCATTCAGGTCTCCAGGGAGTTCCAGGGAGGGGTGAGGCAGCCTCCCCTGGTTTAGGAGGAACAGGCCCCCTGTGTATGCCAGGTTTCCAGGTTATCTCTTTCCTCAGCACTAACCACCAGGTGCGATGATGAGGCATACCACCCTGTTTAAGTTCATGTTGTTCTAGAGAGAACTCAAATTCCTGGGCTCTATGAGAGCATCTCTGGAAACATATCCAAGCACCAGCCCTAGTCCTTCCACTCTTCACTATTGGCTTCTCCTCTTTATTTTCAAATCATTAATTAATTAATTAATTTTATTTATTTGAAAGGCAGAGGGGCAGAGAAGAAAGACAGAGGACCATCAATGGTTCACTCTCAAATTGCCTGCAACAGCCAGGACTGGGCCAGGCCAAAAGTGGGATGCCCAAGTGCAATCCAGGTCTTCCACATGGGTAGCAAAGACCCAAGTACTCGAGTCATCATCTGCTGCCTCCCAGCGTGTGCATTAACAGGAAGCTGGGTCAGAAGTAGAGTTGGAACTCAAACCCAGGGACTCCTATAAGGGGTGTGAGTGTACCAAGAGGTTTCTTAACCACTGTGTCAAATGCCCATCCCTGCCCCTGTCCCTGTAATTTTAATTCTCACACCTCTTCATCTAAACCACACTGAACAATCCATTGCATTAATCCTTAGCAGCCATTCCCAATTGTTACTACCCACTAGCCAGCACGCTCAAGCAAATCCTCAGAATATGTCCCCACCTCCACACATCTCTAAGCCTTGAAAAGATTGGCACAGTTTCTTTTTTTTTAAAGATTTATTTATTCGAAAGTCAGAGTTACACAGAGAGAGGAGAGGCAGAGAGAGAGAGAGAGGTCTTCCATATGATGGTTCACTCCCCAATTGGCTGCAACTGCCAGAGCTGTGCCGATCCGAAGTCAGGAGCCAGGAGCTTCTTCCAGGTCTCCCACGTGGGTACAGGGGCCCAAGGACTTGGGCCATCTTCCACTGCTTTCCCAGGCCATAGCAGAGAGCTGGATTGGAAGTGGAGCAGCCGGGCTCGAACCGGCGCCCATATGGGATGTCGGCGCTTTCAGACCAGGATGTTAACCCACTGCGCCACAGCGCCGGCCCCTGCACAGTTTCTGTCTATATAATGGATATTATAAGTTGAGACCTATGCCTCACACCAGTTTGTGAATTAATGTTTGCTGTATGGAGGCCAGTTCAAATGCAATGGGAAGAAGGCAGAAAGTAACTTGCAAATTCTGTGTATAATGAAGTGAGGCAAAAGCTCACATAATGAAGACAAATAATTATACAACATTTGCATGATTTTTTTTAACAACACAAGACAAGACACAGGGAGCTGATTAGCATTCTGCCTTTGCTATGAGTCTTTCTTTTTATCTCCACCATTTGGTGGGATAAATCAAAGCCAAGTGCAGGTCATGTTGTTTTGCCAAAGTTGTCTTATATACCTGCATTTCCACCAGGCAGCCAAGATTGCTCTGACAAATTTAACTTGGCACAGGTGACTTCTGTGTCTATGACTTCTCTGGGGGTATGCCTCTCAGCTGACACCCCCGTGCCCAGAGAAAGACCTCAATTCAGGCTTTAACTACCAAACTCCAACCAGTCAGAGAGTACTAAAAACACGTGTTACTCATCCTGAAAATATTTGCTGAGTATTTCCTATGTCTCAATCCTGTGCTAGATGCTAGAGATAACAAGACAAGTAAAATCCCAGGCGCCTTGCAGGAAGGCATGTGGTGGTGAGCACTCCACGTGTGGATCCAGAGAAAGCAGTCTACCTCTGAAAGGAGGAAGGAGCAAGGGTTTGGCTCAAGAAGAACTCCACAGGGGAAGCCATATCTGAGATGAGATTGGAAGGAGTAGGCCAATAAGCATAGGCAGATGGCCATTTCAGACAGGATGGAAAGATGCAAAGTGTGAGGAAGCTCCAGGTGTTCCAGGAGCAGCGTGTGGCTTCCTACAGTGCAGGAAGGTGTGCAGAGAGGATGACGTTCAGAGATAAAGCTAGAGAGGCCAGTGAAGGTGAGCTCCGGAAGGACCCTGAACTTGAAACGTGATTCCAACAATCAGTGAGAGTGTTAAGCAGGGGAATGACATCAGAGGATGTACATCTGAGAAAACACAACTCAAGAAGAGGCAGGAGGTGGGGCAGAGAGAGACGTCCACAGGAACCTTGCCACTTTGTCTTGGGCAGTGAGGCAGATGGTGGGTGTAGGAGGAGAGCAGTTTGGGATGGGAAGATGATGAGATTTATTTGGGAAATAATGAGACTGAAGAGCCTGGGCGAAGTGGCAGGTAGAAATAGCCAAGCCGCAATTGCACATAGGAATGTGAGCTCTGGAGAGCTGTCCAGGAAGGGTTAGAGAGCTGGAGTTCTCAGCCAGAAATTAAGCCATTGCTCTGAACGACCCAGGACAAGTAAGGGGAGAGCAGAGGAGGACCATGAAGGGAAACTGGGGGAAGGTGGCAGGAGGAAGAAGGGATCAGGGGAAGACTGAGAAGGGGGAGATCAAAAGCAAGAAGGAAAGCCAAGAATGAACAGTATCCCGAGCCAGGGGAGAGTGCTCAGAAAAAGAAAATGCTACATAGAAGCAATGCGATACAAGGGTTGAGAGATGGGATTTATCAAATTTGGCAACATGGAAATTTTGGATAACTGTATCATTCAGGTCCAGTTAGCAAAATAGAAACCACATTAGCTATTTCCACAGAGAAAAAATTAATATTAAAAACTACATAGGGACTGATGCTGTGGCATAGCAGATAAAGCTGCCATCTGCAGTGCTGGCACCCCACACAGGTGCTGGTTCGAGTCCTGACTGCTCCACTGCTGATCTAGCTCTCTGCTATGGCCTGAGAAAGCAATAGAAGATAGCCCAAGTGCTTGGGCCCCTGCACTCACGTGGGAGACCCAGAAGAAACTCCAGGCTACTGGCTTCAGATCGGCTCAGCTGCAGCTGTTGTGGCCATTTGGGAACTGAGCCAGCAGATGGAAGATCCATCTCTCTCTACCTCTACCTCTCTATAACTCTGCCTTTCAAATAAGTACATAAATCCAAAATAACAACAACAAAAACCCTGTGTAAACGGGAGTTGGAGGACTGAAAAAGCAAACAGGAATATTGAGAAAGCACAGAAATTGTAACCACAAGAAGCAACTAGCAGGGGACAAGGGGAAGAGGTTGGAGTCACTCGAACGGGGTCCCGTGGAGAAGCCACCCTGGGGCTTAGCTGCAGCCTCTCAGAGAGAGGATGGTGCGTTCAAGGTTCTGCAACCTCTAAGGCTCAGGAAAGAGGCCTCATGGACCTGGGCCTCCGGGGCAAGGATCCTGTGCAGCTGGAGCCTGGTGCCCTGGAAATTGTATGGTTGGCCCAGTGGAGCAGCTGGAATGTTTGAGGATGGGACCATGGCAGTGGTCTTGGAGGTGCTGGAGTATGGCTGGTACTGGGCGGTGAGCACCCCCTTCTCTCCTTCTGCCTCCCATATCCCTGTAGTGTCACGTTCATCAGCAAAACCCAGTGTGGAAACCTGAAGTCAAAGGGGAAATACAGCCTGTAGAGTCCTGGCCCCAGGTTTCCAAAGCAAAGTCTAGAAAGGTGAGCCACTTGGCTTTCTAATCACACAGTGGCCCTCCCAACTGCAGTTTCCTGGCTTGGAGGAAGGCCACCTAGCAATGAGCTAAGAAGCAGGGGTGGGCACAGTAAACAGGAACTACCTTTTTCAAGATAGAGAATAAGGTAATAGGAGAAGGCATTTAATTGTTTTCCTGTTCGTTTGTTGAGAAGGGGGACCCTAAGGCAATAGCGTGTGAAGGAGATGGTGAACCTGGAATCCCACGCACAGGTAAAGAACTGGCTGAGACAGAAGCAAGAACGCGGATTCCTCTGACAGGTAAAGAAAAAAGTTTTGCAAAAACACCCACTTTGGAGGTGGTGATGTGTCGGTGTACCGAGTTGAATACAAAGTGACCCAAATGGAAAATACTTTTCCTCTCCAGCCCAGGAAATCTTTCAGGCCTTCACACAAATCTTTACTCTGGCTTTGCTGATCCACCTACCTAAAAATTTCAACCACCTTCTCCCACACTTGAAATCTCTCTCTCTATCTATCCTCCTTTTACTTCATTATCTGATTTATTCATCTCTCATCCCAGAATGGAAACCCCTACACAGGCAAGGATTTTTGTCAGTTTTTGCATACTGGTGTAACTCAGAATTAAACAATGCTTGCAGAGGGCTCTATGGTGCAGTGAGTCAAGCCGCCACTTGCCACTCGAGGTGCCTACCTCCCATATCGGAGTGCCGGTTCAAGTCCCAGCACCTCTGCTTCTGACCTGGCTTCCTGTTAATGCATCTGGGAGCGCAGCATACAATGACTCAAGTGCTAGGACCCCGGCCATCCATGTGGGAGAACCAGATGATAGTCTCTCCTCTTGCCTGCCTTCCAAGTAGCTGAAAGTAAACAAGCAAACAAACAAATAAATAAAGCTTGATCCAATGTAGGTCCTGAATAAATAATTGTTGAACACATGATGAACAAAGTTCCCATGTAAGTAGTATAGGAACAAAGACTAGCTACACACATCAGTTGGCTGGCAATCAGAAACTCTGCTGGGTCTCACGAGGGATATCGAAAAGGAAACAGAAAGATCCATCTATCACAGAATCTGTGATAGCTGAAGAAACTAAACGAATTCTCACAGAAGGTGAGAAGAGAATGATGGAACCCCGCCCTCCTTCTCCCCAGACTGTACGCTCTCCTGAATCCCTGGAGACCGCTTCCACAGTACTCTTTCTGCTCCCTAGCCCAGGATTCAGTTCCTTCAACACAGAGTTCTCAGTCCCTTCGGAAAGTGGGATGTGGGAGTCCAGTCCCACCTGTGCAACCCTCACACCAGTCTGACACGCAGGGGTGTGTCCAAAGCCCCCTCAGAGCTGCCTTTGATGGGCAGCAGGCCCCTGCCCCAGGCAGTGGCTACCAGTGCTGTCTGCCCAAATGAGGTGGGAGTGGTTGGGATCAAATACCCTTTTTCAAGAGTAGAAGGGATCTCAGAGTGCTCTGTGGATGCAAAGGATGCAATCAGCAAAATCAAATGAGCATATGCTTTTCTTAGAGGACTCACTAGGTAGACGGTGCAGTCTTTTGAAGAAAACCCAAATTTAGTGCACCCAATACACATGCACATGTATACACATCACAGGGAAAGGCACAGATGTCACACCCACCCATGGTACTCCTATACAGTGCACATACACACACACATATGTTTACAAGGCTCATCCTAAGGCTCATTTCCTTAGAGGAAATGGCTAAAAGAATAAACTGAATGAACAAACAAAATCACTCTTTTACTTGTCATCATTTTTAAAAAAGATTTATTTGAAAGAATCACAGGGACAAACGGAGAGTGAGAGAGAGAGAGAGAGAGAGTGAGTGAACCATCAGCTAGTTCACATCCCAAATGGCCACAATGGTGAGGGCTGGGCCAGGCCAAAGCCAGGAGTCAGGAGCCTCTTCCTGGTCTCCCAGGCAGGTGCAGGGTCCCAAGCACCTGGGCTACTGTCTGCTGCTTTCCCAGGCGCATTAGCAGAGAGCTGAATTGGAAGTGGAGCAGCTGAGACTGGAACAGGTACCCATATGTCAGTTGTCGGCACTGCAGACAGTGGCTTAACCCACTGTAATCAGGTAGTGGAGGATGGTGCATAGTAGCCAACCACTCTCAACCCTCCCAGTATTAAACAGACATTGACTATTGGAGTTGATTTTTTTTATATAAAAATTTTAGGTAAAGGGTTCCCCCTGCCAAAGCTCTTACTTTTTTTTTAAATGATTTACTTATTTATTTAAAAGTCAGAGTTACAGAGAGAGAGAGAGAGAGAGATCTTCCAATCTCTAGTTTATTCCCCAAGTGACCACAATGGCCAGGGCTGGACCTGGCTGAAGCCAGGAGCCTGGAGCTCCATCCAGGCCTTCCATATGGGTTCAGGGGCCCAAGGACTTGAGCCATCTTCCAATACTTTCCCAGGAGCATTTGTAGGGGCTGGATCGGAAGTGGAGCATCCAGGACTCAAATAGCACCCATATGGGATGCCAGCATTGCTGTGAAGTTAACCCACTGCACCACACTGCCTGCCTCCAAATTTTTTACTATTACTAAAGCTTATTATTCTTTAAAAAATTCAATAATGTTTTAGGGGCTTCTTTCTTTTAGTGAGAGGAAGTCTCTGAAAGGAATCACAATGAGCTTATCAATAAATCACGCAAAAGCAGGGGAGTTGAGTCAGCAGAAAGGACAATAGACTGGGAGTCACCTGAACTGGATTCCAACCCCACCTGCTTTTTTTTTTAACTATTAATACAATCAGGCAGATTACTTTTTCTTTCTGAGAGTGAATTTTCTCATAAATTAGGGACTGTGGCAGAAATCTTTGCTTAAATACAGTACACTGACCATCATTATCTATATTCCATCTGAAGGCTCCCTCTAAAATATTTTACACACACACACACACACACACACACACACATTGTAAATCTCTAACCATGAGAATTCCTTTGGGGATCAAGATATCAATAAATTTCAGGGGATAAAAGACATTGATTTGTGTGGTCACAGATCAGATAGGATAGAGGAGCCATAGGCTATAGTAACACAAGAAGAAATACAGCCATACACCTTATTAAACCTTGGAAAGATTTTATATTCTGGGACACCAATTGTTGTAAAGGGTTGGAAAAGGTCATAGGTTGATTCACACAGGGGACAATTTTGCCTCACGTTCAGGGGACATTTGTCTGCAGAGACATCTTTGATTGTCACAACCAGGGAAATGTTCCCAGTACCTACTGGTTAGAAGCCAGGGATGCTGCCCGACATCCTACAATGCACACGACAGCCCCCACAGCAAAGAATCATGCAGCCAAAAATGTCAAGAATACCAGAGAAATCCCACTCTAGACCTAACAGCTGAACGCCCACTTTTACACCCGCTCCCTATTTACAGACTCAAGGCTGTCCATCACCCCTCCATGATGTAATCAAAACTCATATGCTGCATATCTAATACAAGTGCCTCGCAATACAACTGTATTATGAGATAGAGTCCTTCGAGAGGGAATTAACTTAAAATGAGACCCTCAGAATAGGTTCTAATCCAACCTGATGGTATCCTGAGAAGAAAAGGAGATTGAGATTTACAGAGAGATGACTGGTTTGGGAATGTGCTGCAAGAACACAACAACAACAACAAAATGCAGCCATCAAGTCAAGAGGAGAGTCTTCAACGAAAGAAGTAACTGGCGTGAGCAGTTGGCCTAGCCAAGTCCCACATCTAAATGCCTGGGTTCAGTATCTAGCTCAGGTTCCTGCCCTCAGCTTCCAACTAGGCAGACTCTGGGAGGCAGCAGGTGATGGCTCAAGTAGCTGGGTTCCTGCCACCCGTGTGAGAGATCTGGATTGAGTTTCCAGGTCCCAGTTTATGCCCAGCCCATCCCCAGTCATGGTAGACATTTGGGAAGTTAACCAGCAAATGGGAGCTCTCTTCATCTGTCAGTCTCTCTGCCTCTCAAATTAAAAATATAAAACCCTAGTGGGGCCAGCGCTGTGATACAGCAGGTTAAAGCCCCATTCTACAGTACTGGCATCCCATATGGGCACCGGTTCTAGTCCTGGCTGCTCCAGTTCCAATCCAGCTCTCTGCCATGTATGGCCTGGGAAAGCCGTAGAGGATGGCCCAAGTCCTTGGGTCCCTGCAACCACGTAGGAGACCCTGAAGAAGCTCCTGGCTCCTGGCTTTGGATCAGTTCAGATCTGGCCATAACGGTCATTTGGGGAGTGAACCAGTGGATGGAAGACCTCTCTCTCTCTCTCTGTCTGGCTCTACCTCTCTCTGTAACTCTGTCTTCCAAATTAACAAAATAAGTCTGTAAAGAAAAAACCCTAGTGATACTTGAACTTACATTTTCATCCTCTAGAACAGTGAAATACCTATTTTTTAAGCCACACAGTTTGTGATCATTCATTATGATAGCTAACTAATATACCTACAATGTCTAAGTATTGAAAAGATTTGTCTCCAAAGAAATGGAATGACCACAAAGAAAAATTACAATATGGCTGTTATGGGTCCCCATAATTATTGTGTACTTCTCCCCATCACACAATGGGAACTGCCAGTCTGCAGGCAACATTGCCATCCCCGCACACAGAGCTCAAGATTAGCTTAGTTCCTGGTTCTCAAAAGTGATGGAACAGCCAAAAACTACCAGACTCCTGAGGGAACTCTACAACACAAAGAGAGAAGCCAAGACGAATAAGCAGCATATGTTACTCTGGAAGGAACAGAAATAGTTTAAAACACAATTTTAAAACTTGCTAATAACTATTCCTAGAACAGGTCATAACAAGTCATGCCATCAGCCAAGTACAAATAAATAACAAGTAAAAACTGTTGTAAAATAAAAACACTACTCTGACATTTAAATAGATACTAAGTAAAATCTAACAAAACCACCAGGTATCAGAGCAAGGGCAAAGAGATGTGAGAAAATAAGAGGAAAATAAGATTCATAGAAAATCACTCCAAGGGACCCTGTTCCTGATCAATAGGAGTGACAGAAAGAGAAAGCAAAGAGGAAGAACTCATCAAAGAAATGTCACGGTGGATTTTCCTGAAGCCAAAGAACATGAGTCTCCAAATGTTTTGTTTTTAAGATTTATTTTTTTATTTATTTGAAAGGTAGAGTTATGGAGTGAGCAGGAGAGACAGAGAGAGATCCCCATCTGCTGGTTCATTCCCCAAACATCTGCAACATCTAGGACTGGGCTGGGCCAAAGGTACAAGCCAGGAGCTTCTTCCAGGTCTCTCACATGGGCACAGGGGCCCAACCACTTGAGTCATCTTCCACTGCTTTTCCAGAAACATTAGCAGGGAGCTGGATCAGAAGTGGAGCCCCTGAGTCTCAAACCGGCACCCATAAATTATGCTGGCATCACGGGCAGAGGCTTAACCTGCTACTCCACAATGCCAGCCCTGAGCTTCCAAATTAAGAGGTTAACCAATTGCCCAAGGCAGTGAGTTGACACACATACTCAGTAATGCATCCTCATGCACACACATACGCATCTAGGCCCATCATACCATTTCAGTACATTAGCAGTTAAAATTGTCTTGTCAGTGCCAAGCTGGCAGCCCAATATCACGAGATTCTGTGAAAGAAATGTGATGCTGGGCAGCAGGAGCAGTCCACTTGTCAGGAAGGCCTCCTGGAACCAAGGCCTGGCCGAAGACCTCACCATACCCCATAGCATGAAGCGAAGAACGCCTGGGAACATCTGGGTGACCTCACGTGCAAGATAGGTCTTCTTGGACCCATCTTGATGAGAAGTCTAATACTGATTAATATCTTTGCTCTGATACCCCCTGCCTCCTTTGGTGTGTGTTTCCAGATCAGCTGAAGCCATTCCAGATGAGAGACAGGCATTCCTTGCACCAATGAGGCTGCTCTTCTCATTCTTCCTGTGCTTCTCCCCACTGGTGTCAGTGAATAAAAGGCAGGGGTGCCATTGACATTGAGATAATTGATTGCTCTTTACAAATGTGATACAGCATAAAGAGTTTCACAGAAGACAGATTTGGGAGGCACGCTGTTCTATGTTTAGGTTGTAAAATTACAAATAGTAAATTCAGCATAATCAGAAAACAAACAATTGTTCACATTTTCCTGTATACTCTAGATAAGAATTGCATTTTTGGCCGGCGCCACTGCTCAATAGGCTAATCTGCCTGTGGCGCCGCCACTCCGGATTCTAGTCCCGGTTGGGGCGCCAGATTCTGTCCCGGTTGCTCCTCTTCCAGTCCAGCTCTCTGCTGTGGCCCTGGAGGGCAGTGGAGGATTGTCCAGGTCCTTGGGCCCTGCACCTGCATGGGAGACCGGGAGGAAGCACCTGGCTCCTGGCTTTGGATCAGCGCAGCACACCAGCCACAATGCGCCAGCCATAGCAGCCACTTGGGGAGTGAACCAATGGAAAAAGAAAGACCTTTCTCTCTCTCTCTCTCTCTCACTGTCTAACTCTGCCTGTCAAAAATTAAATAACTAAAAATTAAAATTAAAAAAAGACTTGCATTTTTAATCATTCTCAAATGTATCCCAGCAACGACGTTTGAGGTCACCGGCAGCCAGTCTCAATGAGTGACATGATAGAGATTACACAGCTTAGGTAATAATATACCACAATTCAATAGGTGTATTGAAAGGAAAATATAGTTCTAGGTTATTTCAATGAAAGCAAGCTCACAAGAGCTCGGCATTGCAATAACTGTATTACTATACGTTTCTCAGTGGTGGCAAATATGAAAATAGCCAGGAATGGTGCATTTGATAAACACACACACACACACACACACACACACACAGATGGTACCTGGACAGTATGAAGAATCTTCACCTTCACTGACTGAATAATAAATATGCAAGTACCTCATCTCTATTCATTATTTTAAAATTTTCAAGAAAACACTATACCATCTTCGGGCCCATGAATTTTGCACCAATTTTTAGATCAAATTATTGGGGCTGGTGCTATGGTATAGTAGGTTAAGCTTCTGCCTGCTGTGTCAGCATCCCATAGGAACACCGGTTCAAGTCTTGGCTGCTCCATTTCTGTTCCAGCTCTCTGCTGATGGCCTGGGAGAGCAGTGGAAGATGGCCCAAGTGCTTGGGCCCCTATAACTGTGCAGGAGACCTGGAAGAAGCTCCTAGCTCCTGGCTTCAGACTGGCCCAGCTCTGGCTGTTGCAGCCATTTGGGGAGTAAACCAGTGGATGGAAGACCTCTCTCTCTCTCTCTCTCTCTCTCTCTCTCTTTCTCTCTCTTTCTCTCTCTCTGTGTAATTCTGCCTCTCAAGTAAATAAATAAATCTTTAAAAAAATAAGTAAATACAATTATTTATGTAGAAAGAGATCACAAAACAATAATTGTCTGAGGTCCCATACACCTAGGTGTAGCCCTGTTTTAGGAAAACTATTTGAGGATGTGATGCAGCCCATTAAGTAAATCAAGAAGACAGAAGTCTTAGGGTACAAGGAACATGAAATGCAACCTATAAAAGCAAAAAATATAATTCCCAGTGTGACAAATATGAACATACATCTGGAAACCAACCAGTATAGATCAAAAGAGGAGAATGTAGGCTTTCTGGGGGAAAAAGATTTTTTTAAAAAATATTTATTTATTTATTTATTTGAAAGGCAGAGTTGTTGAGAAAGAGGGAGAGAGAGAGGGGGACGAAGAGAGCAAGATCTTCCATTTGCTGGTTCACTCTCCAAATGTCTGTAACAGCCAGAATTGAGCCAATCTGAAGCTGGGAGCTAGGAGCCAGGAGCTTCTTCTGGGTCTCCCACATGGGTGCAGCGGCCCAAGAAATTGGGCCATCTTCCACCGCTTCCCCAGGTACAGTAGCTGGGAGCTATATCAGAAGCAGAGTATTCGGGACTGGAATTGGCACCCATGTGAAATGCAGGCACTGCAGGTTGCAGCTTTACCCACTGTGTCACATTGCTGGCCCCACAAAACAGAGATCTTGAAGAATAGCTAATATAATTTCAAAATTTTGATATGAGAAGCTTAAAGGAGGGAAGTTGCAATGAGAGGGGAAATAAGGCAATCAGAAACACTTGGGAAAACAAAATGCTGTACAAGAGAGGCAACATAATCATTATCTTCTATTTGACTCTATAGGAAATCACTCTTGGATGAACACTATTTATTGATTTTTAAGATTTATAAGCAATACATAAACAAGGCATTACAGAATTATCAAAAACATAATGTAAATATCAATTTTAACAACACAGAGTAAATATTCAAACTCTAAAACTTTGAAGCAGAAGTAGTGAGGAGAGATGAAAGAAAGAGATGGGGTATGCATGGCCTTGTCTTTTAAGGTGTGGAACCAAGAGTTACAATCCAATGATAACTTTAACAATGAAATTGTATATTTTTAAAGTTACAACATTATTACATGATGAATCTACAAATGGTGTTAAAACTATATTGGAAGGATGGGGAGGGAGATGTGACTATGATAAGCTAAATACTCAAATGCCAGAGTAGTAGATATTAGATAACAGAAAACCTCATCTAGGGAGTAAGATTTGAGATACAATGAGTAGGCAATTATTCTTTTCATTATAAAAACCTGATTCTAAAAACTATATAGTGACATTTGACAGGAATTAAATTCTAAAAACAAAATTACAGAATTAAAATGTGAGGATTGGACAAGATAATTTCTAAGGTCATTTTTATGTCTAAAATCTATGGGAAGTCCTCCCAAAGCTTAGTCCTCTCAGAGGAGAGCCTGGGATTTTCCCCTTAAAAAAGACTGAAACATGAGCTCATTTATCCAAGCTGACTATTGGATCAGAAGCAGCTCCTGCCACTGGGAATCTCATGAACAGTATTTTAATAAATGTCAGATTTTCACTCCTGACCTTATTTTGTCTTCTCAACATTTCTATGAAGCAATTACTGCAATCATCTGTATTTCAGAGACAAGATGCAATTAGACTAAATTAATTTTACTGAATGGCATGAGTTTTAAATTGCTAGAATGCCACTGAACACATGGCCTCATCACTCTCAGTCCTCTTCTATCTCGCCAATTATGCCTCTTGTGCAGGAGGAGGAAAGCAAGAAAAATTCTCTGCCTAGAATCCGCACCCCTAGCAAGATGTCTATGTGAATGCACTGCCCAGAGGTTAGAGGTTAACTCATTTGAGAATATGATGGAGGAAGATGGCAAATTATAGCCTCCTTCTCCACTTGGGCTCATGAACATCACCCATGTGACAGCACACTTTCCAGGGATCCTCAAAGCACCTGGAAGATTCACCCTAAGTAACCGGCACCAAAACAGTGGCCTTGGGTGTGATCATGTGGATCCCTAGGTGCAGCACTTTTATTTGCATTCAGATCACCTATTTCTTGGCATTGTTTGCAAGTCCCAAATCATAAGGAGTTACTCGTGCCTTTCTCTCTGGTGCCACAATGAGAATGCTTCAGGCACAAGTGGCAGTCAAGAGTATGGAACTCAGAGAACACTAAGCATGCCTGCCAGAGACAACTTACCAATAACCTGCATGGAGCTCTGTCCCATGCAAACTACCTACGTCAAGCTTACACTTAGTGCCATGAGGCTTCATAGTTCCTAAACAAATTGTTCCCTGCTACTTAAAGACAAGCCCTTTACTTGAAGAAATTCCATGAGAGACTAGAGAGAGTTTATATCAATTTCCACTAAAGATATGAAAATTGTAGCCTCATAGCAACCATGGTCAGGTCCACTGGTACCCACCTGATTCTTCTTGGTTCCATTTCTTTATTTTTTTAAGATTTATTTATTTATTTGAAAAATAGAAAGACAGAGGGAGGGATAGGATAGACAGAGAGAAAGGTCTTCCAACTGCAGGGCTGATCTGGAGCCAGGAACCAGAAGCCAGGAGCCAGGAGCTTCTTCCAGGTCTCCCTCGTGGGTGCAGGGGCCCAAGCACTTGGAACACCTTCCACTGCTTTCCCAGACCATTAGCAGAGAGCTGGATCAGAAGTGGAGCTGCCGGACTTGAACGGGCACCCATATGGGATGGGCACAGAGGCTTAGCCCAGTACATTACAGCTCTATCCCCTTGGTTCCACTTCCAAGTGTCCTCTTTCCTCTCCTCAAAAGCAGGCTTCCCAGAAACAGGATTCATGGCTGTTCCCCAAGTTTGACCAGAACAATGTTGCCTCTGCACATCTCCTATTCCTTCCTCTCCGAGACACACTTAGGAGATAACTTGATAAGTAACTGCGCTGATGTATTCCCTCCCAATGAGACAATCCCCACATCCAAGAACTTGACAGGTTGAAGAACATGGGGTCCCTGTGGCAGGTAGACTGATGTGGTGGCCATTTGGAAGCAAATCACTGAGAAATCCTCACATCTCCCCAGGAATACAATACCTGAGGCCACTCATCCATGGTGCCAAACCTGCCTGGCATGCCAGGAGTGACATAGGCTGCTGCTTGGAAGACTTTCAATTATCTGTGCTTTGTTGTAGAAATATGGACACCTGTCTTTAAGCACCTGCCTGTTTCTCATATTAACATTTTAATATTATTTCAGTTTCATAGTCAGCTCTCATTGGTTACAATAAAGTGCATTTTTTAAAATTCAGTAAAATCCAATCATAGTATTGATAGAAATCAATGAAATAAGCATACAAAATTTTCAGTATGTGTGAGCTTAACGTTTTTAATTGATTTTTTTTAAAATGTTCAAAAGAAGGGTATGTAGTTGTTTGGCCTATGGTTAAGATACTTCTTGGGATGCCTGCATCCCATATTGGAGTGCCTGAATTCAAGTTCCAAGTTCCACTTCTGATCCAGCTTCCTGATAATGTAGCAGGTCACTGACACACATAGGGGAGACCTGGCTTGAGTTCCCAGTTCCTGGCTTTGGCTAAGCCCAGCCCCAAATATTGAGACATTTGAGGAGTGAACCAACAAATGGAAGAGCTCTCTCTGTCTCTATCTGTCTCTTCTCTGTCTGCCTTTCAAGTAAATAAAATTTTAAAAATTCAAAAGAGACAAAAGGTGAATATTTTAATGGCTCAAATTAAGATTTAAGAAAAATAAAGTTTGCAAAATAAGCATGAAGAAAAGAGCAACTTATATAAGTCTTAAAGAATCGATTTTTTTTTTGACAGGCAGAGTGGACAGTGAGAGAGAGAGACAGAGAGAAAGGTCTTCCTTTGCCATTGGTTCACCCTCCAATGGCTGCCACGGCCGGCGCACTGCGGCCGGCGCACTGTGCCGATCCGAAAGCAGGAGCCAGGTGCTTCTCCTGGTCCCCCATGGGGTGCAGGGCCCAAGCACTTGGGCCATCCTCCACTGTACTCCCGGGCCACAGCAGAGAGCTGGCCTGGAAGAGGGGCAACCAGGACAGAATCCGGCACCCCGACCGGGACTAGAACCCGGTATGCCGGCGCTGCAAGGCGGAGGATTAGCCTATTGAGCCACAGCGCCGGCCACAGAATTGATTTTCATATTAAACTCACATATTCTAAATAAGAAAGGAACTACAGTGTTTTAAATAAACACATTGGCTTCCTCTTTTTAGTGAGGAGCGTACATAAACTTAGGCTAACTTTCTTGAATGGGTATGCAATAGACTATTTATACATCGTCCCTGTCCTGCTTACATTATGACTAATCCTAAACAACTTAGAGAGTCAGATGGCTGAGTACTTAAAGCAGCAAACATCTGATAAACAGAGGGTCATGTCTGCCTGAAATCCAGATACCCAAGCCCCACATTACTATGGGACCACTTGGCAATAACTGCAAATGGAAGCTGGCAAAGCAGCCTACCGAGTCCCACAGCCTACAGGTGAGGAAAGATGAGGATCCCTTAGGATCTGCAGGGTGCAGTCAGCTGGATGAGGTGGCAAGGAGGGCTCCTCAGGCACCTCCAGGAGCTTCTAAAGCAACTTTCCATTTTCCACCTATCTCGTGCAAGTCTTCCATGTGGAGCTTTCTTTTGAAAATCTGAGGACCAAAAACATGCATCCACTTGCTGCTGATTCTTCATGATGCCCACATCACTAAAATCTCTCAGCCTCCCAAGATAAAACTTCTATAAAGCAAGGCTGGGTCTGCCCCCAAAGCCTCTCATTTCACTAACACTTAAAAATATTTTCTCAACATTCTCAGGCAGTGCTCAAAATTGGCCTGCTATATAGAGAGCCTCCTTTGTGGAATAACAAGATTATTTTTATCGTTTTCCGACTCTCAAAAATCTGACCTGTCACCAAAGAACTTCTAAAAATATCAGGATGATAATGAATCCTTCACGTCACTCCCCTCCTGGCTGATGGCTGCACCGGCAGAGTTGGGTTTTTATTTTCTGAGGGAACTCTCTGATCACAACACTAATTATTTCATTGTTTTAAAATGTGAGACAAAATAGCTAGCTGGGGAAGGTGGTTGATTGTGTTTCTACCCTTAAGGAAAAGGCATTTTTGCAAAATATTCAGTTCAATCCATGTTCTACCTTTAAAATAAACATTTGAAAGAAAGAGAGGAAAAGAGGTGGAGAGAAACTGAGACAGACAGTTCCCATCTGCTGGGTCACATCCTAAATGCCCACACTGACCAGGTCTAGGCCAAACTGAAGCCAGGAGCAAGGCATTCAATCCAGGTCTCTCCTAGAGATAGCACCGACCCAGCTACTTGAGCCATCAGCCACTCCCTCCCAGCATGTGCTTTAGCAGGAAGCTGGAGTTGGAGCGGGGACTCAAACCCAGGTACTCTGCTCTGAGATGCCAGTGTCTTACCTGCTAAGACAAATGCCTGTCCCTCTGCCTATCTTTTAAATCACAATTTTGAGTTGGACGTATATTGGAATGGATCCTAGAAGACGGATCATGACTGAGGAGAAAACATTTTATTTTTGCTTTTTTTTTTGTTTCTTTTTTTGTTTGTTTTTTACCACAACTGAATGAGTTCAGCAGCAGCATTACTGAGCACATTTTTTTTTAATTTTTGTTTGTTTTTTACCACAGCTGAATGAATTCAGCCGCACCATAACTGAGCACCTACTATGTGCCAGGAATGCAGAAGATACTGTTTGCCCTCACATGGTTCACAGCCTACCAGAATAGACAACCTCATTATGAAATACCAGTTTGATATCATCAATGTTTGTACAAATATACAAGAATGAGAACACCAATAAGGAAGCAATAAATACTGTCTAGGAAAGCCAGAAAGGAACTGAAATGGGAATCCAAGTGATATTTTAGAGATGGATCCCAACAATTTCTTGTTGCTCAGAGACTGTATCTGATTCTTGATATATCTAGAGATGACAAAAAAAAAAAACAGCTTATTTTAGAGATCTGTTAGAAGCATCTGCTCCTTGGGTAGAATTTAGAATATATCCTTGGAAATGGGTCCTCCACAATTTATTCTTGGCAGTTGGTTTCAGTGAGTCTTTTCTCAGCCGTGCGTAAATAGAAATCCCTACTCATTGCCTTGCAGATGCACTGAATAGAAGGAGCATTCCAACTGGAGACGCTTCACATGGAGAGTGTCCATTACTCTAACACTGACAGATTGGGCAAGGTGCATCAATTACACTGCCCACTGCTATATTGTCCATTATGTTGGCAATAGGTTTTTCCTTATTTTCCTATAGGTTTGGGAAGAACGAGATGAAGGAGACTTCCTTGCATAGAGTGGAGCAGACCTTTGTTCTAGTGGCAGGAGGCTGGAGCCAATGTAGAAAGAGAACCTGCAAAGGACAACCTTTAAAAGGGACATGATAACAGAACCTAGGAATAGCCATGCACAGTAGTGTGGCTTAGCTTTTCCTTTTCTCCGTGGTAGAATTTGTTAAATTTCATCACTTCTTGTTGCTATATTAGCAAGCACTGGAGAAAAAAGAGAAGGTACTGTCACCATGCTCTGGGGTAACGTGACAAAGCCCATGAGCACACCAGACCATTCTTCATCAGATGGCCTGCAGAGACCAGAAAGAAACTGGGAGCAGCAGGCCAGAGCAAGAAGGCGCACATGATAACTAGAGAGTAGCTAGGGGCCTGTGAACACTCTCTGAATTCTTGGGAAAATATGTAAGTGAGTAGTTATTCTATAATAAAGGTTGGGGAATGGGGCTCAGACAGCTCAATATCTCTTTTTCAAATTTAGTTACTTATTAAAATTTAATCTAGAAAATGGTATGTTTTTATCATGCACAGCATGATATTTTGAAGTAGACACACATTGTGGAATAGTTAAATCTAGAGGATTAGCAAATGCATTGCCTCTTACAGCTGTAACTCTTATGAATCTGTCAAATATCATTAAGGGAAAGAGGCACTGTTCCTACAACTCCCCCGTCCCCAACACACACATTCACACACTGCAGAGGCTAAAAAACACTTCAGTATTTCAGCTTTTCAAGGAACAACAATAGTTCTGGGTTTTGAAGATCAAATAGAAGTTCATTGGGCAGAAGAAATCAAATGAATGAGTAGAGCCTTTTAAGGGAAAAGCAGTATACCTTGGAACGGCTAAAGCAGAAATCTCCATGACAGTGTCCTGACCCAGGTATCTGTTTCCCAGGCTGAGCTGGCTCTCCAGCGTTCCACCTCAAAACTGGCTTGCTTTTCTTTCATGCCTCCTTAATGGCTTTTCCCTTCTGCAGGCACAGACTTGCAGCTTCCACTGGGAACCATGGCCCTGGTCTGCTAAGCACACTGCCACTCTTCCGTTTGCTTTCCAGCTCCCAACATTTTATGCATCTCTCACAGCACCTCTCCCTTTCTTGTGTCTTCTAGATCCATGTGTTTTAAATTCCTTTACTCTGAAGTTTGGACAGGAGTGCAGATGAATGTATGTGTTCCATTTATGGTCTTCTTTCTCAGTTACGTTTCACTTATCTACTCATTAATGCCATCTAGTTGAGAATAACATGACACCATGATGTTGCTTAGAATTAGCACTAACCTCTAAAAGGTCTTATAAAATCACAGACCCTCAGGGTTGGAATGAACTGGAAAGTTCAAGCCATCTAAGCTCTCATTAGATGTTTGACCCAGGAAATTTCTTAGCTTGCCTGAAATACATTTAATTTATTGAGTGATAGTGTTATAAAGCTGTGTTATTGTATTTCTTAGCAGCATATATCATATTTAGTAACTACAACAGGTGCCCCCTGGTGTTGGAGGGCATTTATGCCTCCCTACACTCCCACGAGGAAGGGATCAGTATACTTACCACACACACACACACACACACACACACACCCAGAGAAGGAAATTGAAGTTTAGTCCAGGTCTAACTCACTCCCCAAATGATTATAATTTGTACATGAAAAGCAGTCTAGTCTTGAACCAACATTCTGAGACTCCAAAGATTGTCCTCTTAGCTGTGATGGGTCCTAGATTTAGGACCGCTGGAGTCCTGAGGAACCTAATTGTTCTGCTGGGTGGCTGATGTGTGTTTCTTGCCTTTTCCACTTACAGTTTCAGTCACTGCTGCGATGCTTGGTTGCCATCACCTACACCGAGATCCTCACGGTTATGACTCACACCCATCCCAGGTGACTTCTGCCTACCGGCCAGATTCTCCTTTAAAATGTTAGCCGCCCAGCGGAAAAAAAATTTCTAAATTAGCTTGGCCCAAACCAAGAAGATAAATCTGTTGTCAAGATGATGTGTAATGCCTTTCTAGGTAGACAATCAATCAATGGCACTGATTCGATCATGCATTATATCAAATCACCATTGTTTACTTATTAAATTAGAATGTGGACCAAACCAAAGATTTTGGGTTTGGTGGTCTCTTTTTGGCAAAATGATAAGCAAATGTTTTTTTCTTATTCAGTTCTTTCAGTGGTTGAAGTTGTTCTACCAGTGTAGGCAGATTGAATGCAAACTACACAGAACTCTAATTGAGATGACTTAGGGCCGGGTCACAGCTCTGTAACTGCTGTCTATTTTGAGCAATTCACCTAATTTCTCTGAGCTACACTTTCAGAATCCGTAAAAAAAGAAACCTAACACACAGCAGTATTTTGAGTGAAACTGAGACAATATACATGTAACTGCTTGGCACAGAAGGGGAGCTTGATAAAAGCTCATTTACCAGTTGTTTTACCCAAGAGTCTCCAGGAAATGTTGAAAAGGCAATTATTCAATAGAGAATGGGAGACAGACACTAAGAACCTGTATAAGCAAATAGAAAAGCTTGTACGGGGGCTGGCGCTGTGGCATAGCAGGTAAAGCCTGTGGTGCGGGCTGTTCCACTCTGATCTGGCTCCCGCGTAATGGCCTGGGAAAGCAGCAGAAGATGGCCCAAGTGCTTGGACCCCTGCACCCATGTGGGAGACCCAGAAGAAGCTCCTGGCTTCCAACCGGCCCAACTATGGCCACTGCAGTCATTTGGGGAATGAACCAGCAAATGGAACATCATGCTCTCTCTCTTTCTAACTCTGCCTTTCAAATAAATCAATAATAAATCTTAAAAAAAGAAAAGCTTGTATGTCTGAGATCTCATATCACGCTACAGCATCCACAGGATTCCCAGGATTGGCCTCTCTTCTGACAGCTGCACTGGTCACAAGAGTGGGCTTGGAAGCCCAGAACTGCCAGTTCACTGAAGTGTGCCAGGACCTGCAAGGTGTCTGTTGCCTGCGACCCCCACCACTGTTACCTATAACCCTGCCCAGCAAAACTACGAATTTCTACAGTTCAGTTGATCCAAGAAACTTCTCTTAGACTCACTGTAGATGTTTTCTGAGGATAAACAGTGCCACGGGAAAAGAATTTAACCCAGGTAGATACTATAGTCCCCTAATGTCTGCTAGCCATAAACTCCAGCTGAAAGTCTGAAAAGTTTGCCTCCTCCCTGGGTCTTCTAGTGTCAGAAGAACTCCAGGGAGAAAGGTGGATGTTTTGACTCTCTATTGGGAATCATGATGCCAACTTGGGGGAGGCTTGGGGAATCCCATGAAGAACTGAATGCCTGGACTTAAGTCAGAGCAGCCTCCGTGGACAGAGGCTCCCTGATGCCCCGGGGCCCTTTACACCAAGAAGGGATGGGCACAGCCGACTTGTGATTGAAACAGGCTCTGGAGAAGCCCTCGGCATTCACATCTCCGTCCCGCAGTGGGTGCTGGAAATAGTTCACCGTCCTGCATTCATGAAGACAGGAGGGCATGGGACAAAAAGTTTCAGGCTCACTGTATTTCATTCCCCCAAATTGTCCTTGTCCTAGAGACATGTACCCTTCAGGCAAGAAGTCATTGCAACTCTCAAAGATTTTATAGGAATTGGGTCATCAGACTGGTACAGTGAATAGGGTCCCTAGTGGGCTGAGAGCTGAAGACTGAGTGCCAGCTCTACCAGTGATGGAACGCTGTAGGCAAATTGCTTAGTCTCTGTGTGCCCCAAATTGTTTGTTGTTATTGTTGTTGCTGTTGTTTAATTTAAAAATATTATTTAATGAGGGCATGGACCTCAATTATCTTTGCCTGGACCAGGACTGTCTCTCTGGACTTTTCTAATTCTAAGTATTTCTTATGTTTCTACAAATCTAACAAGAGTGAGTCTAGCTTATAGGATCATATGACTACCAGGGAATATTGCATAGTTAACACTACAGCCAAACCCTTCTTATTTCTTCTGCTAAGTGTTTGATGGAATTATTTATACACTGGGGTTTCTAGATTCTGACTGAGTAGCCAATGCCAGAAGAAAAGATGAGAGTTGTGGCCTTTAAGCTGTTGAAAAGCTGTATTTCTCATAATCTAAGTGGCTCTGACACTATGCACCAGAGCCTGACAATTAAATTTCCCTCTAAATTTCTACCAGGGGACATGTCATATTGTGAGCTGAACCACTCTGATGTGAAGGCATCTCTTCTCTCCCATCAGCACCTAAGAAGCTGTCAGTGCCAGTTTCCTTGTTAGTAACCAGTCTGCTTGCTGTGACAGTACCCCACAGTTTATATCAAATGAAAAGGCTGCCCTCTGGAAACACAGGAGCGACAGCTGAGGAACGGAGTAGGGCTGGGGAGGTTTGCAGAAGGCCCCAGGGCCGGAATTAACTGTGCTGCTCACTTCACCAGAACAAGAGAAGCGAGCACTGCTCAGACCAAAAGGCAACACTCTGCTCCGTGATGTATGCATGGTGCTGAGAGCGCATTTCCAGGGCTGCCCCAAGAAAGCCTGGGTTTACGACTGCAGTTTCCCTGCTTTGCATCAGTACAAGCAAGGCAGTGTCCTCCAAAGTAGATGCTGTGATGTTAGCAAACTAACCAACGAACCCCACTCCTCTGCCCCATGCCCGCCATGGCACGGGAAACACATCATACTCCGTATGCATCCTCACCTGCACCTCTGTTGCAGGGCCTGCGAGGTTTGGTCCTCACCCCCAAGCACTCCAAGGTCCTTGAGCAAAAGGGTCTCAAGGACGCTTGCTAAGCATGATTTGTCACAGAAAGACCAGGGATCACAAGACAGATGGCTGTTAGCCTCCTTGGAAGAAATAAAACAAGGGCATCAACATGAGAAAATTTTCCACAGAATTCCATGTGATTATCCTGGGGGATAGGGAGATGAGAAATGGAAGGTGGAACAAAACCTCTGGAACCCTAGAAGATCACAGCCATAAAGAGCTGGATCTGAAGGGGAGATGAGGGGGTGGAGGAGTCCATCAGAATCCACCCTTCTTGTAGGCATCAACATGCTGTCCTCCTCGTCCTCCTTCTGCCCCAGCTGATGTAGCCAATGGCTCTCCCGATCTGCAGTCTCAGGTCCTGAGCTGAATTCTGCTTCCAAAGGCCCCTTTATTCCTTTATCTTCCTTTAAGCAAGGACCAGAGTTGAATGACTTTTGGAGATTTAGGTGATGGTACCCATTCGGGTAGGAGCACTGTTAAGTCTCAACAAGAAGTCTTAATGTGTGTTCTCTAAATATACACTCTTGGCCGGCGCCGCGGCTCACTAGGCTAATCCTGCACCTGTGGCACCGGCACCCCGGGGTTCTAGTCCTGGTTGGGGCGCCGGATTCTGTCCCGGTTGCCCCTCTTCCAGGCCAGCTCTCTGCTGTGGCCCGGGAAGGCAGTGGAGGATGGCCCAAGTGCTTGGGCCCTGCACCCCATGGGAGACCAGGATAAGTACCTGGCTCCTGGCTTCGGATTGGCGCAGTGCGCCGGCCGTGGCAGCCACTTCGGGGTGAATCAAAGGAAAAATGAAGACCTTTATCTCTGTCTCTGTCTCTCTCTCTCACTGTCTAACTCTGCCTGTCAAAAAATAAATATACACTCTTTCGTCATAGTCTTGTGGTTATTGAGGATAAATCCTTTATTTTGGGGCCTGCCTTGTGGCATAGTGGGTCAAGCTAACACGTGCGATGTCAGCATCCCACATGAGCACGAGTTCCTGTCCACTTCTGATTCAGCTTCCTGATGCTAATGGCCTGGGAAAAGCAGAAGGAGATGGCCCAAGTGTTTGGGCCCCTGCAGCCATGTGGGAGATCCAGATGAAGCTCCAGGCTTTACCCTGTCTCAGCGCTGGTCTTTGAATCCATCTGGGGAATGAACCAGCAGATAGAAGATCTCTCTCACACACACTCTGTGTGTAGCTCTGACTTTCAAATAAATAAATCTTTTTTTTTAAACAGTAAATCCCTTGTTTTAAAAATTTTCACCGAAGCAGAACAGACATAAAGAAAAGTGCACATGGTGTAAGATGGCACGTTCAACCTGCACCCCCCACGCAGGCAGCACCTGGACCCAGAAACAGGAAGTCACCAGCAACCCCTTCCGCTTATCTCTTCCAGTCACCCTTCCCTGAAGAGTGACTGTTATCTGGCCTTTGTGCTTTAAATAACAAATTACACAGTATGTTCTCTAGTGTGTATATTCTTTCCCTCCAGGTTGTTTCTGAGATTCATCCGAAGCATTGCATGGAGTTCCAGGCCTCGCTCTGCACTCTCCAGTGCCCACCACCAACACCACAGATGTCCATGCTGCTGGGGCTGGGCACCTCGGCAGCTTGCAGCTGCAGGCTGTTTCAGAAGGTGCTACTCTAAACATCCTGACATCCGCACATTTTTGGTAAAGATACGAAGTAAATCATATTTTTTGGTAGTATCTGTCCTGAATGTACATATTCATGGGTTCTTTTTAAATATTGAAGAGGCAGAGTTACAGGGGCCGGTGCTGTGGCATAGCAGGTAAAGCCGCAGCCTGCAGTGCCGGCATCTCAAATGGGCACTGGTTTGAGTCCTGGTTTCTTCACTTCCAATCCAGATCTCTGCTATGACCTGGGAAAGCAGTGGAAGATGGCCCAAGTCCATGGACTCCTGCACTCACATGGGAGACCTGGAAGAAGCTCCTGGCTCCTGGCTTAGGATAGGCACAACTCCAGCCATTGTGGCCATTTGGGGAATGAACCAGCAGATAGAAGATCTCTCTCTTTCTCCCTCCCATTCTCTCTCTCTCTCTCTCTCTCTCTCTCTCTCTCTCTCTCTCTTCTCTCTGTCAAACTAAAGGGAAGGGAAGGGAAGGGAAATCTTAAAGCAGAGTAAAAAGCACTTCAGGATGTTCAGTGAGGGAAGGAGTGAACCGGCACTGTTCACTATTTCCCAGCCCCTGCATCCCATTCAGAGCTACACAGGACTCATCTGTGAGGAATGGAGACACCAAACCCCCTAAAAGCCAACTGGCTTTCATTGCTTCTGTTCAGCAGGCAGTAATTCATGACCCACTGTTATATAGTTATAGTGTGGGGGAGACATATGAGAAGTCTTCAAAAGGTTAATGGAACAAGAATATAATTTATGGAATAACTAACATATCTTTAAGTACTTGCATACATTTTAGCAAGTGCTTATATAGCCACTATTTGTTATTGTACTTTTATTATCTTTCCAAAGAAAATAAACGCAAATTTTTGTAAAATTACTGTAAAACAGTTCAGCACATGCTCACTTGGACTTACCCTTAATGGTAAAACTAGAAACATGCCATGGGATTCCAAATCAATCCCACCAAGGTGGCATGCACCAATGCCATCCTACTAGTTAGAGTGATCAGTTTCAGTTCATAATTGATCATAAATATAGGATTAAGTGTCAAAGGGATCACATAAATAAGACCAGTGTCCGCTAATAATAATTGATAGAATTAAAAAGGAGAGAACAATCCAACATGGGCAGCAGGATACATAGTAGACTCATAGAATGGCAAATGCCTTAAACAGTAATCTGGCCTCAGAATCAACCCTTAAGGCATTTGGATCTGGCTAAAAAAGCCCATGAGAGTTTCTCAGGCATGGAAAACCAAGACACTGTGGCAAAAAATGACCTAAATGAAAGTTCTCTGTGAGTGAGACCCCAGCAGAAAGAATGGGCCATCAAAGAAGGAGGTACCTTTCTCCGAAGGGAGGAGAGAACTCCACTTTGACTATGGCCTTGTCTAAATAAAGTCGGAGTTTGTGAACTCAAGAGGCTTCCATAGCCTTGGCAGCTCATGACAAGAGCCTCGGGCGATTACTGACATCATAAATAAGAGTGTCAATTGTTAAATCAACAACAGGAGTCACTGTGCACTTCTCATGTAGGATCTCTGTCCTTAATGTGTTGCACTATGCAAATTAACAGCAAAACTATTACTCAAACAGTACTTTATACTTTGTGTTTCTGTGTGGGTGCAATCTGTTGAAATCTTTACTTAGTATATACTAAGTTGATCTCCTGTATATAAAGATAATTTTTTTTGACAGGCAGAGTGGATAGTGAGAGAGAGAGACAGAGAGAAAGGTCTTCCTTTTGCCATTGGTTCACCCTCCAATGGCCGCCGCGGCCGGCGCACTGCGGCCAGCACACCGAGCTGATCCGAAGGCAGGAGCCAGGTGCTTCTCCTGGTCTCCCATGGGGTGCAGGGCCCAAGGACTTGGGCCATCCTCCACTGCCTACCCGGGCTACAGCAGAGAACTGGCCTGGAAGAGGGGCAACCGGGACAGAATCCGGCGCCCCGACCGGGACTAGAACCCGGTGTGCCGGCGCCATAAGGTGGAGGATTAGCCTATTTAGCCATGGCGCCGGCCTATAAAGATAATTAAAAATGAATCTTAATGATGAACAGGTTGGGAGAGGGAGTAGGAGATGGGATGGTTTGAGGATGGGAGGGTGGTTGGGGGGGGAGGGACTGCTATAATCCAAAAGTTGTACTTTCAAAATTTATATTTATCAAATAAAAGTTTTCTTGGCCGTGCCACGGCTCACTTGGCTAATCCTCCACCTGCGGCGCCGGCACCCTAAGTTCTAGTCCAGGTCAGGGGTGCCGGATTCTGTCCCAGTTGCTCCTCTTCCAGGCCAGCTCTCTGCTGTGGCCCAGGAGGGCAGCAGAGGATGGCCCAAGTGCTTGGGCCCTGCACCCGCATGGGAGACCAGGAGGAAGCACCTGGCTCCTGGCTTCAAATCAGTGCAGCGCGCTGGCCGTGGCAGACATTTGGGGGTGAACCAACAGAAAAAGGAAGACCTTTCTCTCTGTCTCTCTCTCTCTCACTGTCTAACTCTGCCTGTCAAAAAATAAAAATAAAATAAAAGTTTTCTTAAAAAATTACTGTAAAACGCATATTGTGAAAAAACTACACACGGACTTAAAAACTTCTTTGCACCAAATAAACGTCTCCTTTAATTCACTTTCCATGAACTTTTTCAAGTACCCTCACATTTCTAACAAAACTTTTAAGTGTCTTCTTTTGAGGACCTTTTATTACCCATATTATCTTTATGGCATCTAATGGACATGGAGCCAGGATCACAATCAGAGTCTACTTGGAAAGAGTTTTCAGAATTCTCCTGGATCCCAGTGAGATGTGCTCTAAAGCACTTGATGATATTTGCCCCTTCTCCCTATGTGTCAATCAAATGAGATGGAGATGGACAGCCAATAGAAGAGTCTCTTTTCATGTGCAACATTGAGTGAGAATTTGAGAAAGGAGGAACATTGCCAGGGTAGTTTGTGATTGACGCAGACTTAGGCTCCAGATCTTGTGGTTTGAATTCAGGCTCTGCAGTTTGCTAGCTTTGTGATTTTGAGAACAAATATTTTCAGCATTGACATATTAACTTTATTTATTTTTATTTGAAGGCTAGAGAGACAGGAGAAGTGAGAAAGAGAGATAGAGAGATGTGTCCTTCTCCAAATGTTTGCAACAATCCAGGGTTGGTCTCAGCTAAAGCCAGGAGCCCAGAACTCACTCTGGGTTTCCACATGCATGGCAGAGACCTAAGTACCTGAGCCAATACCTATTGCTTCCCAGGGAGTACAATAGTTGGAAGCTAGAATTGAGAGCAGTCAGGACTCAAACCCAGACACTACTATACGAAATGCAGGTGTCCTGAGGGGCATTCATAACTGCTGAGCCCAATGTTCACCCCCTAATTTTGAACACCCTTTGGGCCCCTTTTACTCATCTGAAAAATGAGGCTAATAAGAGCATGCACCTCCTAAGTCAGCTGTAAGCAAAAAAATGCATGAACATAAGAAAAAGCCCTAAGAGTTGTGCCATAATGTGTTTGCTACTTGCTCTTAGCATGGGAAAAGGAACTAATGAGTAGACTAAGGTGAGGAGATGGGTTTGTAATGAGGCCATGGAAGACAGAAATCTAGGCCCACTTTCAGGATCTGCCTTCTGAAATCAGCCACCAGCACTCAGGATATGCTCTAATCTATGTGGAAAACACATTCAGCAACAAGAAAGTGCCTTGGTACTTGGTCTCCAGCCACAAAAAACTCATAGGAAAGCACAGAAAACCAAGGTGAGAGCTAATGCTTTCATTTCTGTATAATCTCTATACCTGTTGACAAGCTGCTTTGTGTGTGTAATTTGTAGGGCCAGTTCATTGAGGATCACTTGAAAAACATTTGTGAAAAAAAAAAATCAAGGGATAACTAAGGTTGATTGGATTTGCCTATCAGTCATGTTACTTAGTGGGAGAAAGCAGAGTGAGTGGAAAGTAGATAAGAAGAGGTAAACAGCAAGAATTGGGTTGATCCCATTTCTGTACCAGGTCTGTCCTTATCCCATAGTAAGTGTTCTTCTGTGATGATAAGGGTTAAGCCTGCTCCGTTACTAATCTGTATCCTAAGGTCTGTATCTCTCTTCCCAGCACAATGCCTGATACATAGGACTCTTGGATTTTTTTTGAAAGAATGGATGTATGGATACATGATAGATACATATGTTCAACTATGATATTTGCTCTTTCTCCCTATGTGTCAATCAAACGAGATGGAGATAAATAACAGATGGTTGATAGAAATATAGACAATTACATAGATAATAAGTACATAGATACATTGATACATAAATGACAGATACATATATATACATGTATACCTAGAAGATAGATGATAGATGATGATGGATAGATGAAAAAGAGAAACAGAGAGACATATAAATTTCTTCTGGTAGCTGATACATTTGAAATATAAGTATCTCATTTTTCACAAATAATCAAGTTCTTAGTTATGGAAATTTCTAAATTTCACCCAAAGTAGTTTTTTCCTGTATAGGCATAGAGTTCTTGTGCATATCATTATGCCACAAATTGTCTTCAATTTCCACTAACATTTTATCACTCACTTGATGAGCAATTTTCATAATAGTTGAGACACCAGCTAAAACTGTTTCACAAGTGTATTTTTTTTCTCTTTATGGGGAGAGTATATGGTGAATTGCTTATATTCATAGAATCAGATCACTGCTGAATTTTACATTCCACTGCTTGATTTACCCCAGACTCCTATTTTCTGGTTAAGAGCTGTAATTGTCTCTGGCTTTTATTTGAAAGGTCAGAGGGAGGGGGGCAGGAGAGAGAGAGAGAGAGAGAGACTGATCTTCCATCTGCTGATTCACTCTCCAATTGGCCGATCTGAAACCAGGAGCCAGGAGCTTTTCCAGGTCTCCCACGTGGGTGCAGAGGTTCAAGCAATTGAGCCGTCTTCTGCTGCTTTCCCAGGCACATCAACAGGGATCTGGATTCGAAGTGGAGCAGCTGGAACTTGAACCGGTGCCCATATGAGATGCTGGCACTATAGGCAGTGGCTTAACCTGCTACACTACAGTGCCGGCCCCTTTTTCTCTACTTCTATCATAACACTTTTCAAGTCTTTTTTTCTTACATCACAGAAAAATCTATTTTTATTACATGAATGGTGCCGTAAAACGCGGCGATCTGGACAGTCAGCTAAGTGTTCTCACGAAGTCTCCCTGTCATATCAGCCTGGAAGCCACAGGTCACAGAAATCGCTCCCAGCTTGAGGCCCCGTGACGTCATGCCTCAGCCTGCAGACTACCTCCACTCACGGATGATTTTTCCCAGCACAAGTAAGGCCTTCCAGGAATAACAAAATCTCGTGTGGACAACCACCTGAAGAATGCCACCAATATTTCTTTTCTTTTTTTTTTTTTAAGATTTTATTTAGTTATTTGAGAGGTAGAGTCATAGACAGTGAGAGGGAGAGACAGAGAGAAAGGTCTTCCATCCATTGGTTCACTCCCCAGATGGCTGCAACGGCTGGAGTTGTGCCGATCTGAAGCCAGGAGCCAGGTGTTTCTTCCTAGTCTCCCATGTGGGTGCAGGGACCCAAGGACTTGAACCATCTTCTACTGCTTTCCCAGGCTATAGCAGAGAGCTGGATTGGAAGAGGAGCAGCCGGGACTAGAACCGGTGCCCATATGGAATGCCAGCGCCACAGGTGGAGGATTAACCTACTGCGCCACAGCGCCAGCCCCGCCACCAATATTTCAAAAACAGTTTCTATAAAGTAAGACCTAAGTAGATTTGGGTTTTTCTGTTCAACGTTTGTTCAGTGATATGGGAAGGGTCTTCATTATGTTTGCAAGTAATGCAGTGGTATCTATTGGAGATAACACCATGTACTTTCAGACTTAGAGAAGAAGCAATAGTTTTAATAAGGAGTGACATCAGATGGCATATTCCACGAGGTAGTATGCACACTCAGATACACATAGTCTTGGTCTAAGGGCTTGTCTTTCAGTTCCTACTCCAACAGAATAAAAACCAGTCTTAGATTTCTGAACTTGATTTTGAGGCCCCAGTCAATGAAGTACCACTTACTTTTTTTTTTTAAGATTTTATTTATGTGAAAGGCAGAGTTACAGAGGGAGAGAGAGAGAAAGAGAGAGAGAGAGAGAGGTCTTCCCCAAATGGCCACAATGGCTAGAGCTAGGCCAATCCAAACCCAGGAGCCTGGAGTTTCTTCCAGGTCTCCCAGGTGGGTGCAGGAGCTCAAGGACTTGGGCCATCTTCGGTTGCTTTCCTAGGCCAGAGCAGAGAGCTGGATCAGAAGTGGAGCAGTCGGGACTCAAACTGGCTCCCATATGGGATGCCAGCACTGCAGGTTGAGGCTTTAACTGCTATGCCACAGCCCTGGCCCAGTACCACTTGCTTGTCTGGGATTACTTTGCTTATGTTACATCCTGTAAAATAGTGTATTTTTGGTCCATTTATTTTGAATCTATGTGAATATTAAGATATATTGGATATCTCTAAAAATAAAGTATTTCATTTGCTGTTCCAAAAGAGAGGGCTTCAGGGGCTGGTGCTGTGGCATAGCGGGTTAAACCCATGGCCTGCAGTGCCAGCATCCCATACAGGCAGCAGTTTAAGTCCCAGCTACTCCACTTCTGATCCAGCTCCCTGCTAATGCATCTGGAAAAGCAACGGAAGATGACCCAAGTAATTAGGCTCCAGCACCCATGTGGAAGATCTCAAAGAAGCTCCTGGCTCCTGGCTTCAGCCTAGCCAAGTCCTGGCTGTTACAGCCATTTGAGGAGTGAACCAGTGGGTGGAAGACCTCTCTCTTTCTCTCCTTCTCTCTCTCTGTAACTCTGCCTTCCAAACCAATGAATACATGTTTTGTTTTCTTTCGTTTTTTTTTTTTTTCAAGAACATTGGACTTTAGTTTTAAACTGTTGTTAAAACTGCAAATGCTTCCCCTTGGAAATCTCCTTGTCCTTGCAGAATGGAAGCGGCTCCTGGGATGAGCACTCCCTTTCCTCCCGCGGTGGCCTGTGATCTCCTTCGAGCTTGGCCTCAGCCCAGCTGTGCCTCATTAAAAGCATTTCACTGTCGACTGGTGAATGAGAAGGAACCCAATGCCAGCACAAGAGCCTCCTTTCATTCAACCCCAAAGTCCTAAAAAGGCAAAACCTTGTGAGCCAAAATAAAGCTTTTTTCTTTAGTATTATTTTTGTTCTGTAAAAAGGAGAGAGAGAAAATCTCTTTCCTGATAACAATACCTGACAGTGCTTTAGCTTTTCCGAGCCCTCATCCCATATTCTCTCCTTAGAGCGCTCTCAGATTAGCAATTGTCAAAGCCAAGTGGTTGTAATGATGTGCTTAGGCCGCTGCCTGTTGTGAGAAAACCCTGGATCTCCATCGAGGGCATTAGGTGTAACTATGCTTCTAATTACAACATTGCAGGACTTTGAAATAAACTGAAACTTTGGAGTTGTGCTCAATTAATAAGAGGTGTCTGGAGTCCACTTAGAGACACAGTACTCAGGACAGCTGCTTGACCCAACTCTAGCTAGATGTGGCATGACTATCCACTGCACCCAGTGATTGCCCATATCAATTGGGCAGCAAAGTGTCAATCATTGAGAGGCCAGTATAAGATCATCTTTTCATGAAGTAGATACTCTTGCATGAACATGGAGGGTTTTAAGCATCATTCAAGTTTACAACAGTCTTCCCAAGTGGTGTGACTATCAGACGCATATTAAACGCCCTACTTCAGACCTACCAAACTACATTTTCCAAAGAATGCTTCTGCCAAGGGAAGGATGGGAAATTTCAGTTTCATAACCACCTTCCAAAACCATCTGAGAATTGGTTGCAAAAACACAGCTCAATTCTGTCTCAAGTATTTGCAAAGTGAATACTGTGCCCTTCCTACTGTGCTCTCTGCCAGGTCGGAAGAAAAACAAAACAATAAATTACAACAAAACCAGGTTCTTCCCACGCACCAGGCTCTTCGTATATTCCTCTCTAGATCCTCATGACTAACAAATGCATGAGGCAAATAGCTTCCCATTTTACACATAAGGAAACTGAGGCTTAGAAAAACGAAATCACTTGCTCACATCACCAGTAAATAATGGAATCCCAATTGTTCTGGCTTTCACCACTACCTCCACTACCTACCCTTCTATGCAAGTGAGATGAGACCTGTGCCTGGAAGAGCATTTGAGGCAAAATGTTGTCTGTAGGTAAGCAGGACAAAAAGGAAGGTAACATAGAAGGAGGAAGGGAGACATGAAAAAGGTGCTGCTGCTCTTCCTGTATGTGTTTAGTACCTGCATGCCAATCAATGCGTCTTGAAGTGTGTTCTCACTTTTAGTTAAATTCTCCATATCAGCCCAGTGAGAATGGGGACTCAAAGCCCCTTTCTGACGTAGAACTGAAGCTCTTTCCACGTTCTCCCTATTTCACTCAATCCCTTTCTCTGCCCCCAACCACAGCCCATCGAACAATCCTCAATGCGTGCACTTCTGCAGAGGGGCCTAGGTGGTGCCGGTTATGGCCCCAGCACAAGTGGGCGCCAGTCATTGCATATGCCATAGGAAACGTCAGCACATGTTCCCAAGCAGGCTCTGATGCACACGGAGCTTATGAAAACTTCATTTGAAGTGGACTAAATTGTTCGCAATGATTAAATCCCATGGCTATTAGTCACAGCCATTCATGCTCCTCAGAGCATGAATCAGATGCACAGCCCCTTTGTGTGAGGCACTGAAGGGCCCTGACACGAAGGTGGCCACTGCGAAGGGGCAGTGCGGGTCATACACAGCCGGCGCTGCCCAGACAGCGCTACTCCGCTTCCTGTTTGCCTTAAGTTCCTGTAAAAACTTTACTAAGGCCGGTGCCGCGGCTCACTAGGTTAATCCTCCGCCTTGCGGTGCCAGCACACCGGGTTCTAGTCCCGGTCGGGGCGCCGGATTCTGTCCCGGTTGCCCCTCTTCCAGGCCAGCTCTCTGCTGTGGCCAGGGAGTGCAGTGGAGGTGGCCCAAGTGCTTGGGCCCTGCACCCCATGGGAGACCAGGATAAGTACCTGGCTCCTGCCATCGGATCAGCGCGGTGCACCAGCCGCAGCGCGCCGGCCGTGGCGGCCATTGGAGGGTGAACCAACGGCAAAGGAAGACCTTTCTCTCTGTCTCTCTCTCTCACTGTCCACTCTGCCTGTAAAAAAAAAAAAAAAAAAAAAAAAAAAAAACAAACTTTACTAAGAATTACATAGAAGCAGGGACTGACCTTAAACTAAAATGGCCAAGGTTGGTCTCGCTTCTGTGTCCCATCCTTCCCTTCCTGGGCACCCAGCATCTTTACACCCTGGCACCAAAGCACCCAAGGGAGCCTCACCCAGTGAGCCAAGGCACTCCCTGTTCAGGTACAGCCTTGGTGTGTGGCCCAGATCTAGGAAGTCTCACGGAGTCCAAGTCACCTACTGGAGGAGCCTGCATCTCTCAGAAGGGGCTTCTGCCTCTCTCACTTCCTTGCACTGTTTTATCACTCACTCTTTTACTCCCTCACTGCTGTGCTAGAGGACAGTGATGGCAAAGGAACTAATTATGTACCTGCTGTAGGAGTCACCTCAGAAGTGCTCCTCATTGTGAGCCCATTGATTAGTCATCGCGACTTGGTGAGTGAGAAATCTTTGTATGTAGGAGGGAAAAAAATAAGTGGAATGATGGAAAGTTGTATGGCTACCAGGTGGCCGAGTTGAGCTTTGAATCCAGAACAGAGTTCAAAGTCGTCACTTTTGACTGTCTATTGTGTTCATTTGGGTCCTCTGAGAAGCAGATGTAAAGACAGGATTGGAAACAGAGATTTACTGGGGACCCATCCTGAGGACAACGGAGTGGGGGAGGAGGCCTGCAGATGGAGACGTAGGTCTGGCTCCTATGGAGAACAAGGCAGAGGGAGGTACTCGCGGGTCAGGGACAGCCTTGGTGTGTGGCCCAGTTCTAGGAAGGCTCACCCAGAGTCCAAGTCACCGACTGGAGGAGCCCACATCTCTCAGAAGGAGCACACCGTGCTCAGCCATAGGCTGGGAACAGCCCAGAGGAAGTTGGCTTCAACCTGGTTGTGGTGGAGGATCTGGAAGGGGAGCGGCTTGGGGCTGTCAGTGGACATTCCCCACACAGGAGACCTGAGGTCTGAGCTGGGCGTTTTCATGGTCACCGCAGTCTACCCAGATTCAGAAAGTGGCTCTTCCATGGATGGCATAGGTGTCACTCTCAGGGGACAGTTGGATGAGAGAGGTTACGAACTATAGCTTACAAGGCCGCAGTTAGTCTTGGGACCAGATCTGGTTTCTCTCTCCTCCACTCTGTTCAAAGGTACCCTCATCTTCAGCCACAGTCTGGGCTTAGCTCCTCCTCACACAATTTCATGTACTCCTTCATCCCTGAAGGGTCTGAGACACTGATCACTATATTCCCCTCAGAGTGGGTTTGTGGCATGTGTCTGTTCACACTCACAAAGCAGTGAGAAGGTGCACCTTTGGCCTGGTGGTTAAGATGCCAGTTAGGACATCAGGGTGCCGGAGTTCAATACTCAGCTCCAGCTCCTGACTCTCGCTTCCCACTAATGCAGAACCTGGGAGGCAGTCGTGATGGCTCCAATAGTTGAATTCCAGCAACCAACATAGGGGGCCTGGACTGAGTTCCCAGCCCAGCTCTGGCCGTTGCAGGATTTGAGGAGTGAACAGCAAATGGGCAAATGGGAATGAGACCTCTCTCTCCCTTTCTCTTTCTCTCTCTCTCTCTCTCTCTCTCTCTCTCTGTGTGTGTGTTCCTATAAAAATTTCTTTTTAAAGAAGAAAGTTGTTTTGAGGTGAAGAGAGCATCAAGAGGCCTCCAAGTGGATTCCTGGGCCGGCTTCTGCACCCATTCCTTCTGCCACCACAGTATAAAAGCAGCTCTACCTCCCCCTGCTGACCAGGATGATGACCCTTTTTCCTGACGCTTGAGCCCCAGTCACAAGGAGTCCAAAGGGCCCCGGTGACAGCCTTAGCTTATCACTCATGGGGAGGGACCCTTGTTGCGCCCTCTTACAAAGGAACACTCCTGCTGTGGACCAACTCTTCCAGTTGTGAGAACTAGAATCAGGAGACCCCTCCTGTATCACTAGGAGTAACAATCACAGAGCCATTCCTACCATCACTCCTTGATCCCCAGGCCCGTGCATTATTCCTCTCAGGGACACAGGAGAGCTTCCCTTGGTCTCCGACTTGTTGTACGTGCTACCACAGCATGAAGGATGACAGCCTCCATGGTGGTGCGGCCACTGTGCCCCTCGGAGGCCATCCTAGTGCTCTGTGAAGCTGACCGCTTCTGTATTTGGCATGTGACCCATCATCATGAGACCTGACTGCTGCGACTATAAGTGGGTCCCAGCTCAGGTGTGACTGTGTGGATTCCACACTGGTGACAGTGCTGGCTGAGGGTCTGGATGGAGGAACAGCAAATGTACGTTCTTGACAATAAAATGCTGGCCCCTCAGGATGGAAGAGGCCCAGTGTGGCTGGCTTATCACAAGAATAACTCCATCCTGGGCACTCCGTGCTGCTCTCTGTTGTTGACAGGCAGCAGTAACTCCCATAGTAAGGTGAGTCCCTGCCATTGTGCCCAAACCAAACCTCCATCTCTGCTGCTCCCTCCACGCCTGCTCCCTTCCTGTCAGTTCTAGTGGCTGCTAACATCAAGCAGCCCACTGGCCAACCGCAGCTGGTACACTTGGTTATTCGGTGCCTCTTCCACAGTGAGTGCTTTCTGGTGGGTGCTAATAGAGGAGCCCTATGTCTTCCCACCAGAGTACATCCTTCACAACCCCCTGCACAGATCTCCTCAGCCTCCCAGACCTTCTCCTCCATGCTGCTGACGAGACGCCCAGGCCATCAGCCACTGCCCAGAAATCTACCTCTATGATGACCTCTGCTATCATCATTCCAGACCTGCAAGGAAGTAGCACCAATGCACATCCTGGTGATGCTGCCACCCCTGGCCCAGAGCTTCCCACCTGACCCTAGTGGATGCTGCGTCCTCTGAGTCCCCTTGTGGAACAGAAGCCTCTGGTCAATCTCTGGCTCACAGAATACATCCACTCCAGGGTGCCCACTTGACTGTGCCTTTTTATTCCTTCTATTGTCTGCTATGAAAACACACATTTTCACTTTATTCAGCAAACACCTTTGCTTGTTTTCCAGTTTTGAGGGGCCACCCTAACCATGACCATGCCTCATCTCCTTGGGTCCTTGCCACAAGGTTCAAGTGCATGTCTCAAGAAAGTGTTCCCAGGAAAATGAATTCTTGTTCATCACAGTACTTTTTTTTTGTTTTGTTTTTTGACAGGCAGAGTGGACAGTGAGAGAGAGAGAGACAGAGAGAAAGGTTTTCCTTTTTCCGTTGGTTCACCCCCCAATGGCCGCTGCGGTCGGTGCACCACTCTGATCCGAAGCCAGGAGCCAAGTGCTTCTCCTGGTCTCCAATGCGGGTGCAGGGCCCAAGGACTTGGGCCATCCTCCACTGCACTCCTGGGCCACAGCAGAGAGCATCACAGCACTCTTAAAATCTAATTCCTAGAGTGTTCCTCAGCCAGCAGGCATATTCTAGAAAATTCTGAGGTTCCTTCAATATATTGTATATAATCTCCCTCCTCTATTTTCAGGCCCAGCAGTTTCCCCAGGCACGTTATGCTGTTATCCGCCTGGCAGCCAGGTGAGGAAGAGGGAGCAGCCCCTGGTGATGCATGGAGGAAAAGCCTTTGCAGAACTCCCGCATAGGGAAAGTCCAGCTAGAACCAGGGGAAGAAAGAGTGGCCCACCCCTGCAACTCAGAAGGTTCAGAGCAGCCTCCGGAGATATCCGTCCAGATGGTTCCTCCCATGTTGCAGGGTCCCAGATTATCTTAACATGATAGACCTGCTCTGCAATCTCTCTGACAGCTGGCCGCTGCTCTGGCTGTCCAGCTTCCACTGCAGCAGGGGTTCTCTTTCTGCACTACCAGAGATGGCCTGTGGCTCTCAGGTGTGGCTCCGCGCTGATCCGATGGCAGGAGCCAGGTACTTATCCTGGTCTCCCATGGGATGCAGGGCCCAACTGCACTCCCGGGCCACAGCAGAGAGCTGGCCTGGAAGAGGGGCAACCGGGACAGAATCCGGCGCCCCGACCGGGACTAGAACCCGGTGTGCCGGCGCCACAAGGCGGAGGATTAGCCTAGTGAGCCACGGTGCCGGCCGAGCAATGCATTTTTCATAGCACCACAATGACACACTAAAGCCCAGACCAAGTCTGGCTAGCATATTAGTGACTGGAAATGTCCTGATGTTTTAATCTCCTATGAGAGCATTCACATGCTGATAGCTAGACACAAAGGAATGACAATAATAGAGGAATTTGAAGACGTGTAGCTGAACTTCTGAGAAAAAAATAACTCGGTGCAATTGAGTCTTCTCTTGCTCTCTACAAATCATAAAACATAGAAAGCTCCTCCACATGGTGCCAGTTTTGAAGAAAGATATGCCCTTGATAGCCTCATAAAATGGAAATGATGCCATTTTAGAATTCAAAGGAAAATGTTCCATTTGAGGGTTGAGAATGAAATGCTCAAAATAAAAGTCCATTTCTGCCTACCTCTCTTGGGTTGAAAGGTGAATACTTTTAGCATGGAAAGAAGCAATTTTTCCACCTGCATTTTTAATGGGCAGGGAGAGAGGGTGGTGATGCCAGTGGGCCCAGACACGTAAACTGGAACAGACTCCAAAAATCACGGTCACTGTACCTCAACCTCCTGACTGGCAATAAGCCCTTGTGCAAGGATCTCATCTCCAGTTCTTAACAGGTTAACCACATTTGACTTGCATGCCTCCAGTGACAGGGAACTCACTGCTTCCTCAGGTAGCTCATTCTGTGGTTAGGCTGCTCTATTTTTTGATGTTTTAAAAAGTGGTTGAATCAGCCCTCTATGCCACACTTGGCAAAGGTTTATCACAAATTATCTCATTGACTCTTTATAATGACCAGGGAGACAGGAACATTTTCCCATTTTACAGAATAAGAACCTGACACAGAATGGTTAAGCAATTTGCTCAACATAGCTGAAGTTCAACTCCAAACCCAGCTGTCTTCTTGGGTCTCTCCACGAATGCCTTAGACTATACTGGAATCTGTCTCTAGATTCTGTCTGTACTGATTCTGGTTCACACTCAGGGGCGTCATAGAACAAGCCTAACTGTATCACATCCATGATATCACTGCGTGTGTCTGGGTCAGCCATGGTACTATTCCTGATGCCACTTTAATCTCCAGGGTAAACACCCAGTTTCTCCAACTCTTCCCCAAATGCATCATCCTCAGATGTCTCACCCAGATGCACTTCAGCTCTCTAATGTGATAGACCCTGAACTGGGCACATCCTGCAGATATGTTATGACTTGTGCAATGTGGAAGAAAATTATTTCTTCCCTTCCACAACAGACTGGTTCTCTTGATACAACCACATCTTGCTATTGACTCAGTGAACATATGAACAGCTAATGCTTCTAGGTCTTTTCACACAAATGACTGTTAAATTGTGTCTTCTCCATTCTGTACTGATACAATGAGTATTTTTGGATCATACTCATTCTGCTCAATTTTCAAGAAATTATAAATTTTAAATTATAAATTTTAAAGAAACTATCAATTTCTTGCCTTTACACACCACTTGTTCCAGTCTGTTGAAATTCTCAGCCCCTCCATGACATGATTTCAATGTCATTTTTAATTTTAAGTGATGACCTGATTTCAAATGGTACCAAATCATGTCATCCTCAATAAATTAGTGTTTTTGAGAGAGCATCTGAGAGTTGACAAACACAGCCCCGCTTGGCCTGTCCTATTTCCTCCCATCCGGGACCTACTGAGAACTGGCCAGCTCCTTCCCTTCTACTCTCCCACCTGCCCCAGTGCTGCGCTCTCCCTGATACTCACAGCATCCTCAGAGCACGCACTTCACCTGCTGGAAAGGCAAACTTCCCCGCCCCCTCGCAGCCCTGCAGAATCGGACTCTGCACGTTAATGAGATTCCAAGCGCACACTAGATTTTAGATGCTCCAGTCTAAGGTCTTGGGTCAATGACTTAAGGCCCGGCCTCAGTTTCCTCATCATGCAGCTGTCTTGAGGACCTAAGCTCCCAGAGTTCTCTAGTCCTTGGCTTCTCTCCCGACTCCTTCAGTCGCCTGGGATTTTCCCTGGAGCTGTTCTGCAGCTCCTGCTGAAGCCAGGGAAAATTGATGGCTGATATCATGATACATTTCCTCCCTTTCAATATTAATAGACATAAATGAGAATCTTGACCTCAGGAAGGGCCAGGCATGGGTTCTGAAGCCCAGAATTATCTGGTCTCGTCCTAATTGAATACTGGACTTTTAGCTGGGTTCCAGAAATATGACTCCAGCACAGAGATCCAGGCCACGAAAGGGCTCCAAGTTGTGTCTCATCTATCTGGAGGGGAAGGGAAAGGGGGAGGAATGAAAAGGACATCTCCCCAGGGGAGACAAGAGCACAGACTCCCTTGAAATCAGAGTCGAGTTCCAGCCCGTTTGCTGATTGGATGCATTCCTCAGGGCGCGCACCTATAGGCGGGGAGAACTAGGATCCGCAGGCCTGGGCTTACATAAGGATAACCTCTGTGACATGTTTAGCCCAGAACAAAGCCCTTGGTGGTGGTATTTCTTATTTACTTTTTCATTTCTAAAAATAGAGATATTTTGATTATCCCAGAGGGGTTATGTAAGCATTAAAGAGTATAAATGAACAAATGAGCGGTCTTCAAAAAGTTTGTGGAAATGTGTATGATGAAAAAGATTATGTATGGATTTCAACTTTTTGCACTAAAATAAGCTTATATTTTAATTCCATTTTCTACAAACTTTCTGAGGTGCCCATGTATTTTATAAATGACTACAAATTACCCAGTGTTTGTTATCTTTTTGGTTTGATTTGATCACCCCGTGTTGTGGAAGGGTCAGGTGTCTACCCCCAAAACAACCTGAAAATCAAAATGAGGGGAAAAAAGAAGAGAAATAAGCCAAAGAGAAGCAGGACTCCAACTAAATTTCTTGCTTTTACATAAACTTGGAGGTCCATCACAAATCAAGATTTATTTCTATCATTACTATTTATTAATATGTGCCACTGGTATCAGCCATAGTTCTCTGCAAAAAAAAAAAAAAAAAAAAAAAACAATTGGGTGGAAAGAAATGTAAGGAACTGGTTCATGCAATTGTGAGGGCCTGAATCTGCAGGGTAGGCCAGGATGCTGGAGCCCCAGGCAGAGATATTACTACTCAAGCCTGCTGGTGGAATTCCCTCCCCCTCAGGGGCCTCTGCACTCAGTCTTCTTCAGTTTATCTGATTCAGTGAGGCCCACTCAACATTATGCAGGATAATCTGCTTCACTCACACTCATTTAAATGCTAATCTCATCTTTAAAAAAAACACCTTGGCAGCAGCACCCAGACTGGGTTTAACCAAATATCTACATCCTGTGGTCTAGCCAAGCTGATCCCATAAAATTAACCAATATACTATGTTATGTATAAGCACCTGCTCCTTGCAGCCCCGTGTCTCTTGTTTTACCAGATAATTTGGCACATTGCATTGTTCTGTTCGTGCATTGCAGCTACAGTAAGGCACTTGCAAATAGCTTTAATTTCTTGTGATTTTTTGGTTGTTGTCTTTATTTTTTAGTTTTTAACAAGGAAGAAGCCCTCCAACTTAGGGTGAATGACAGCCTAGCTAATGTGGTTACATGAGTACCATGTTCCGGATAGCACACCAGGCACTTTCCCCGGGGGTTTCCGTGGTAATAGCAACACCTCACAAGCTTGTAGTTATTCCTACTTCACTGATGAGAAAAGTAAGGCTTCTAACAGTTGTACTACCTTGCCCCACGTCATGCAATGAGTTACAATAGGACTAGAATTTGAATACAAATCCAAAATCTTTGAGTTCCAAAGATTTTGCTCATTCCACTATGCTACACTGCCAAGAGCAAAGATGTCTTAATGTAATGATTTTTTCTTAATGGTAGAAAAAGTTTTAAACCCAGAGCAAATGACCCTGCAGAACTTTTCTATTCTCTCTCTTTATTCCATTAGTGTTTCATATCATATTAGCTAACAGATATCTACCATTCCTTGGAGATGCTTTATTCTAAAAATGGTTATTCCTAACTTCAAATTAATTTTCCTTCACCAGTTATTTACGGTAGGTCTATCAAGAAGATGTTGCTGTATTACTTTTCTTTAATTAATTTATTTATTTGAAAGGCAGAGTTACAGAGAGACAGAGGCAAAGAGAGAAGTCTTCCATCTGCTGGTTCACTTCCTAAATGGCTACAACGGCCGGAACTGGGCTGATCTGAAGCCAGGAGCCGGGAGCCTCTTCCACGTCGCCCTCATGGGTGCAGGGTCCCAAGCACTTGGACCATCTTCTACTGCTTTCCAAGGCCATAGCAGAGAGCTGGATCGGAAGTGGAGCAGCCGGGTCTTGAACCAGTATCCATATAGGATGCTGGCACTGCGGGTGACGATTTTACCTGCTAGGTCAAAATGCCAACTCCATTGCTGCTGTATTACTTGTAAATGGTAGCGGCACCGTGGTCAGTAGCAAAGGCTCCTTCTTATCTTCAGTGGTCACTTAACAGAATGGATCTTTGAGAGATGTGATCAGTCTCTCAGTGCGCCTGGAGGGGGGCCAAGAGAATCAGCCCGAGAGTTGTCCTGTGAGGATTTTATTCAGCACTTTAAAGTCTAGGTGATGTAGGCAGGCATTCAGGTTAAAATTGATTTGGTCTGTGAGCCGGAAGACCACACCTTCACCATGCGCCTGTATGACCTCATGCCCCTACCTGGCCACACCTGTGTGCCCAGGTTAATTAACCACTCCCCTTTGGAAGTGAATTAAAAGCCTGGGACACGGTGTGCCTGCCCCTTCCTTTCCTTGGCCTTTTGCCAGTACAAGACTTTCTGCGGCTCTGCACTCCAGGGTGCGTGGCCTTCAGGCCACCTGCCCCATGCTTCTTGGCTTAGATGCTCCTCCATGTGGCTGGTTCCTGGTACTCGGTATGAACCCTCTCCTATAGATAGGGCCCTCCCTCTCCTATGCATCTTTCGCACTGAATAAAAGCTTAAAATGTACCACGCTGCTTTGTTCATTTATGCTGGTGTTCAGAATTCTCTGAATATTAGGCAAGAACCCACACGGGCTTATTAATACTGGGAATTTATTACTAAGCATATGATGATATCATATGGCACCCCAAATTCCGATTTCATATGGCACCCCAGATGGGACTTTTGGGGAACTCTAAGGGGGCCACATTCCGGTATCATATTTCAGGGAGCCAATCCCGATATCATAGGCAGAGAAGGACAGGTGTTTGGCCTCATGGTTAAGATGCCTATATCCGTATCAGAGTACTTGGGTTCAGGTCCCAGCTCCAACTCCCAATTCCGGATTCCCATCAGTCCAGATCCCTGGAGGCAGTGGCAATGAAGCAATAATGGGTCCTACCACCCAAGTGGGAGACCTGGATAGAGTTTCCAGCTCCTGACTTCAGCCCCAACCCAGCTCTGACTGGTGCAGACATTAGGGGAGTAGACTAGCAGATGGGAGCACTTGCTCGCTCTTGCTCTCTCTCACCAAAAAAAGTGTCTAGACAGAAAAATAATTTGTCAAAGTAGCTGGCTAAACTCAAAGAGAAGGTGTTCCAAAAAGAAAGGGAATATTTTTAAAAGATACTTGCTTTAATCAGTTATATAATGATCCTATAATTATTGCTACTGCCCCTTAATAATGATTGCTGTACAAATGCTGATAAGACAGTTTGCCCTTCAGCCTGGAGCCCACAATCTACATGCACAGTCACTTCAGCTAAGATTCTCTTGTCCTTTTGAACCTTAAAGTTCGCATCTCACAATATTGAAGGAATTAAAGAAGGTAATCCCTTCAATAAAATGAAATCAATGACAGGTGGCTTAAAACTATAAGTTGAACTATTCAAAAATTGGAAGTTTATTTGACTATTTTAAAAACTGGCTTGAACTACTTGGGAGTCTAATTATTGCCTGATACAGATAAATAACCAAGAGTTAAGAACACCCAGGAAATGGCATTGCAGAGTTCAATGTCATTCAGCACCCATGCCCAGGCTCTGAAAGTTTCCCCTTTCTTATGCAAATCCAACTTCCCTTAAACAATACATGAAACCCCTGTGTGGATAGCACAGGGCACAAAGCTTTTCTGTAAGGAGTGAACTCAACCGTGACAACACAGAGAAAATTTCTGATAGGACAATGATGACTTGAAGTCTAAAGAAACTTTTCAAAACTGTCACACATTTTGATCAATCATGATAAAGAAAAGACTGAATTGTCATTCTACTCATGTATGGAAAATACTATAAAACTGCCACGGAGACTTAGACACACAGATAGCAAAGAATTTATAGTCAAAAATCTAAAGGGGGAGGGAAGATGGCTGCGAAGTGTCAGGTATTCAATTTTGTGATTTGTGTTATTTTTATCAGCATTAAAAAACATTGCTTCTTTACATAAACAACTTTATATCCAGTCTTATGCTTTTGATTTTAGATTCTTAGCCTTAACAAGAAATATCAAAGTCATACAAACCTTTAGTCCCTCAAAATTGAGTTCTACTCTGATTATAGATTCTGAGGTGGGAGAGAAAATGGTGAAAGTGATGTAGGGATGCAAGCGAGGAATTCTGGTTTAAATCCTATGCCAGGTTCCATTTCATAGTGATTATTCCTTTTATTCCCATGAGAACACATAAATACTATTCCCATAAGAATATTAATTTGAGAAATATGAGGCAATCTTCACACAAAAACTGTCATAAAAAAGGAGTGCCAGTCACACAGTAATTTCAACAAAACAGACACTAAACATTAATTAGGGAAATGCTTCTAATATATGCTGTGGCAGATTCCAGCTCCTCATTTTCTATAAATAATAATGAGAACATATACTTCATTTGCGCTAATGTGAGCGCATCATGAATACTTCAGTGAAAGACAATGGAATAGAAAAATTAGCAAAATGAAAACTGCAAGTTTGAAAATATAGCACCCAAGTCAATGATAATTAATACGATTTGTTGAACTAAATAAAATTATCATGTTATTAGGTAAACTCCCTTTATAAAGAAAAAGAAAACAAGAAAGGAAGGAAGGGAGGGAGACAGAGAGGAAAGGAAGGAGGGATGGAGGGAGAAGACAATCACCTTTCACCTGCTCTTTCAAGATTGGCTGTAAGAGAGAATAAAGAGAAAAACTAAGAGTATTTTTTAGCACAGTGCTCTAGGTCTTTGGACCTAAATAATTTTTTTAATTAAAATGTTGGTTTCCAGATGAATATGCAATCTAGGTAGAGGTGAAAAGATAAAAAATCACAAATTATCACAATCACAAAGTGGAATGCCTAGATAGATACAGTTATAATGTAATATTGTTATGATTCTGTTAAACCTAAAGAATCAACATGTTTAGTAGAAATCACTTCTAGGTTAAAGAGCGATACTTGTGGAGTTATTTTTTAAATTTCCTCACCAAATAGAGGTTTTAATAACATTTCACTAATAGATCTACCGCAACTTCTGCCAACTTTTCATTAAAAGATCTCAAGAAATATTTGAGAAAACAAAAATATCGCAAAATTATAATCATAGTTGAGGGACTGAATCTACCTCTCTTAGATCTTGACAAACTATGCAGACAAAAGTAAGACAGGGCAGGAACCCAGCACAGCAATTATGTCAGCGCTTGGGACACCCACACGCCATACTGGAGTGCCTGGGTGCCTGGGTTCAAGCCCCAGCCCCGTCCCCAGCTGCAGCTTCCTGAAAATGCACATCCCGGGAGGCAGCAGGCGATGGCGCAAGTGGTTGGGTCCCTGCCACACGCAAGGATTGAGCTCCTGGTTCCTGGCTGCAGCCCAACCTAGCTCTCACTGTGACGGACATTTGAGACGTGAACCAGTAGATAGGAGATCTCTCTCTGGGTGTCTGTCTCTGTCTTTCTCTGTCTCTCTGCCTTTAAGATAAAATAAGCAAGCAAGCAAATAGCATTTCAAAAATAAATAAATAGTGAGACTGGAGAGCATTTGAATAATACAATTAACAGGCTTAGTCAAGCAGATTTTTAAAATTGCCTTCTGCATCACAAAAAGGAATACATATTCTTTCAAAATTCCTATACATCAGAAAATAAATCAACTAAGCACAAAACTCACAAACTAAAAATAAAACAAAAAAGTCAGATGTAGAAAGAAGAAATAAAGACATATAATGTAGAAAATTTAATGGAATAAGCAACAGGGTAGACATGATCAAAAAAATCAAAAGCTAGTTCTCTCACAAAGCAAATGAAACAGATAAATCTTTGTCAATCTGATGACATAAAAGAGGAAAGAGGTAAATAAAAATATTAAAAAGTAGAAACAGAGCATAATAACACATAGAGATACATAGGAAGATGTTATAAGAAAATGCTATGTACATTTTTTAGAAATAAATTTGAACGTCTAAATGAGATGGATAAATTTTAACAAAAAGAAAATTATCAACATTGATTCAAGAAGGATAGAAAGTTGCACATATAAATAACTATGAAGAACAATGAAAAAGCAGCCACATATCTATCCCTGAGAAAAAGAAACTTAAGCCACAAGATTTGGAATGAGTTCTTTTGCTTGAGACACAGATCATTTCAGAGCATAAATAGGAAGCATCTTAACTCAGTTTGCTAATTTGTCCTAACTCTGACAGCAGATACACACATACACACACATCTGCATAACTACATTCTAAATAATGAGCCCAACTATAAACATCCCTGAATGAAATGGCAGAAGATAGAATCAGCAATATACTATTGAACCATGAATAAATAAATTTTATCTCAGAATTTCAAGGCTACCCAATTTACATGCAAAAAATGGGACATCTCAAACTGCTGCAAAAACTTTGATGAAATTTGAAACTTTTTTTGAACTAAAAAAATGATGCACTATGAATAGGGGTAAAACTTTTTTAAGGTAAGATATATCTGCCAGAAACATAGAACAAATATTGTTCTTAAAGCCTTGTTTAAATAATTCTTATTTTTTTAAGGATTCATTTATTTATTTGAAAGTCAGAGTTACACAGAAAGAGAAGGAGAGGCAGAGAGAGGTCTTGCATCTACTGGTTCACTCCCCAATTGGCTGCCCCAGCTGGAGCTGCACCTATCCGAAGCCAGGAGCCAGGAGCTTCTACCGGGTCTCTCACATGGGTGCAGGGCCCCAGGGATGTGGGCCATCCTCTACTGTTTTTCCAGGCCATAGCAGAGAGCTGGATTGGAAATGGAGCAGCTGGGACCAGAATCGGCGCCCATATGGGATGCTGGCACTTCAGGTGGTGGCCTTAACTGCTATGCCAGTGCCGGCCCCTAAATAATTCTTATTAAAGTAAGAAGATAGGGTGGCAAGTGGTTGGATAATCTTGACTGGAACTCTTGTCCAGTGCATCAAGACAACAAAAAGAAATATGATAGAGAATTGTCATTATTTGTACAATATATTTTGTATAGTCCAACAGAATCACTGACAACTATTAGAATTAATAAAAGACCAGTAAACTTGTAGGACATAAACAAACCAAAAATATCATATTATGTTAACAATAACCAATTTTCAAGTCATTAAAAAGGATTCTATATAAAATAACAGCCAATACATAACAACATAACAGCAAAAATCATGTGATCATCTTAATAGACACCGAAAACGCATTCAACAAAACTCCAACATCTTTTCATAACTTAAAAAAAAAAAAGTTAACTCTCCAGGGGCCGGCATTGTGGTGTTTTGGGTAAAGCTGCCACCTGTGATGCTGGCATCCCATATTGGCACCAGTTCAAGTCCCAGCTGCTCCACTTTTGATCCTGTTAACTGATAATGGCTTGGCAAAAGCAGTGGGAGATGGCAAGGTAGCAAAGTTTAATGAAAAGAAACAAAGAAAAGAAATGCACCTGATAGACCAGGCGGGGCTCTCAGTAAAGGCCTGAGATCAGGGGCAGTCTGCATTCAGACTGGAGTTGTTCTTTTTCGTTTGTTTTCTTTTTCTTTCTCAGACTGGAGTTCTTATGGACAGATTGTGGGTCTCCCAATTCATCTCCCCTCCTCCCTCTTCTGGGCAACTGTGGGCTGCAGATTTCCGGATGTAGAGTTCCTGAAAGTCCTCCCAGGAACTTATCATCATGGTGCCATTGCACCTAATGGCCCCGTGGTGCAGGACAAGGAGGAATTCCCCCGAGCTGCCCCCTCGGTGAAGGCTGCAGTCCACCTCACATGGTCATGGGACAAGAGCAATTACTTCCCATGGAACTGCTGCTCTGCTTCCAGGGCTCATTTCTTCATTCCATTGCACAAACGTTCATTCTCTTCCCATTTTCTTAGGTCCCTCGTACACACAGAAGCTGATATCTACCTACCTAGCCACCTTAACAGCAAGAAATATGGATGCTCTAACCCATGTAGTTGATCTCTAGTTGCATTGCTTTAAGGAAACACTTGGTATTTACTTAACATGATGCTTATTAAATCAAAATAGAATGTGAATGAATTAATTAATTTGCAAGTGTTATCTCATTTCCTCGTTGGTACTAATGCTGGTGCCCCATCACACATGCTCTGGAGTGACAAACACTTGGCCTGTGTTCATTCCCCCAGTGTTTCCTCACTGCATACAGCTTTCATTTGTGTGACAAGTTTCACTTCACAAAGGGCTTCCTCCTTCCTGATTCTTTCTAAACACACATAAAGCTCTGTTTATACATTCATTTCTGCTGCCATCACAGACATCTCCTCCCTTCATATCTCCTCCCCAAAGGACCAAAAAGGCCCCTGAGTGGCTGTAAATGTCTCATTACAAGCACTTAATTAAAAACTGCGTCACAGTTAGAATCAATCTGGCCGGCACCCTCGTGCCAAAAAGCGAAGGCGTTCAAGCTGTGCATTTTTACTATGAACCTTCCAGTGTGGCTTTAGAATCTCAATCAATTCTTTAAGAAATGCAAATGTTCTTTTCCCTTTGGCTTAGCAGTAGCCCTGGGAAATACATATGTATAGTTCCTTTCCGGCTCGGCATGCACTGAAAAAATAATCAAAGCCAGAAGACCAAAGATACTTCAGAGTGTGCTCAACATTTTCCAACTGATTGTCAGAGGCCATTTACCTTTCAGCCTTCTGCTTGGCCCAGTCAGGTAACTGGGGAAATTACCTCTACCCAGATTCAGCTCGGCCACCAGGTTCATCTTAATCTATTCCTCCCAGTCTATTTCCACTCTGATGCTAGACCCTTGCCTACAGTTCCCTCTCCCCTCAACACACTTTCCCCTGCTTAGCGCTCTCACGTTCCTCATGCCCCGCCCAGACAGCCCTTCCAAGCTCATCATCTGCACTCCCTCTGAACCCAACCCTAGCAACACCCATGGCATCACTAGCAACCCCCACGCCCACTGTGGTGTTGACTGCCTCCCTGTCTTTAACTGTGTTCCTTCTGCCTGCACTGTCCTTGTGCTCCTGGCCACCTCCCACCCATCCTGTCAAACTCAGTCCAAAAGACCCCTTCCCTAGGAAGTCTTCACTGATTGCTCTCCTCCGGCTCTTTGCCCGTTGAGAAGTCTTTCTTCCGGTTCCCACAGCACCATGGACCCTTCTCTACCTAATAGTTATCACACATATTTAATTATATCTCCCCAGTAGGTTGTGAGCTGTTCAAAAGTGTATGCCCAGCTGCTGGTGCCAGCGAGTCATCAGCAATCTTTATAGAATAAACAGAAGGTGAGATCAGTTGTCTAGCTCTCCCATGCATGTAGAAGCATATGAATCCCACATTTGTGGGGATGGAAGACCCCCATGTAGAGTGGGCCTAAATCTCTGGCCAAGAAAACAAGTCTGGAAATGACACCATCACTTGCAGGTTCCCTGCCACCAATTATGTCTCATGGGATGTGTGTATGGATCACGAAAGCCCCAAGATGTGTGTGTATGTGTGCATGTGAGTGAGAGAGACTACAAAAGCATGGTCACATGGACAACTGTTCATGCCTTCAGGGCAAGGGAGAAATAACTTTTTTCTCCTATCAACTTTGTAGTTTTCCAGTGGCTACCTCTCAGTATAAATGGACTAAAAGCTAAAATCACTAAAAGAAAAAAGAAAAAAAATGCTCTCCATCTTGCAACAGTTCCTGGCACTCTGTGGCTATTGGATCAGCAGAACTCGGGTAAACTGAATCAATGGAAAATCCCCAGCCCCATGCCTTCTTTCCGTTTCCTGGCTGTTAATTCAGAACACTGAGCTTAGCCTTCAGTTTTTGTGTAAAGATGCCAGTGAATAATAATAATATTAAAGAGGGTAAAATGAAAAAAAAAGAGAATAAAAAGAACAGCATCTTAGGGGCTGTTTGGCATAGCTGAGGATGCTTGCATGCCATATCAGAGTGCCTGAGTTCGAGCTCCAGCTATGTTCTGATTCCAGCTTCACGCTACTGTGCACCCCGGGAGGCAGAAAGTGATGGCTCAAGTGGTTGGTCCCACATGGGAAACCTGGATTGAGTTCCCAGCTCCAGTCTTCAGCCTGGCTCAGCTGGAAACACTGGGGGTGTTTGGGAAGTGGACCAGCAGAAGCGAGCGCTCTCTATCACTCCATTTCTCTATCTCTCTTTCAAATACATGAATTTTGTAAAGGAAGAAAATCTTTCCACAACTAGGCCATTTCCTGGAAGGAAGATGTGTGGCATGTGCACTCTGTTCCCAAGCCTAGGGTTCCATGATGATGACCTCAGCCAGTAGTTCCCAAGTGTATTCTTCTGAATCCGGGGAGATGCCTCTTAGTGGCACAGGGATGAGAGGAGACACCCATTTTTCACCTTCAACCAGAAAGCTCTAGATTTTTTTCTGGATCAAAGTTGGGCTTATATGAAAGATTGTGTAGCTAAAACAAACAAAAACAAAAATACAAGTCAAGAAAAAGGAGGCCATATGCTCTAATGAAATTTCATCTGGTTTTTACAGAAATGAGGGTGTCATATGTGGCCCAACAAGCCAGTATAGCTCCTCGTCAGTGTAGAATAAGAGAAGGATAGCCGGCGCTCTGGCTCACTAGGCTAATCCTCCACCTGCGGCGCCAGCACCCCGGGGTTCTAGTCCCAGTCGGGGTGCTGGTTCTGTCCTGGTTGCTCCTCTTCCAGGCCAGCTCTCTGCTGTGGCCCGGAGTGCAGTGGAGGATGGCTCAAGTCCTTGGGCCCCGCACCCACATGGGAGACCAGGGGGAAGCACCTGGCTCCAGGCTTCGGATCGGTGCAGCATGCCAGCAGCAGTGTGCCAGCCACAGTAGCCACGTGGGGGGTGAACCAATGGAAAAAGGAAGACCTTTCTCTCTGTCTCTCTATCTCTCACTGTCTAACTCTGCCTGTCAAAAAAAAAAAAAAAGAGAAAGAGAAGGAACCCCAGAATCAGAGACTCCAAATCAGAGATGACACCCAGGTCGACAGGAGCAGCACTCCTGTCTGTTGTGTACATCACAGGACCCTCCAGACCTGGTGCAGTGGCCAGCCCTGTGGCACAGCGGGTTAAGCCACTGCCTGTGACACAGCCTCCTATGTGAGCACCAGTTTGAGTCCCTGCTGCTCCACTTCCAATTCAGGTCCCTGCTAATGCTCCTGGGAAATCAGCAAAAGATGGCCCAACTGATTGTGCCCCTCACACCCATGTGGAAGACCTGGATGGAGTTCCAGTCTCCTGCCTTGGGCTTGGTCCAGTCCTGGCCATTGAGGCCATATGAGGAGTGAACCAGTGGATAAAAGATCTCTTCTCTCTCTCTCTCTTTCTCTCTCTCTCTCTAATTCCGCCTTTCAAACAAATGAATAACTCTTTTAAAAAGACCTTGTGTAGTGCCCAGGGAGGAGGTAGTTATTCAGTTACTAATTATTGGAAACATTCATAAGCAAAGTTTCCTATGCTTGTCTCTGAAATTCTGATTCTGAACTTGCTAAGGAAACCTCTCTATAAAGTAATCCTCATGAAGTACATTCTATAAGGCTATGTAAATCATCCCATCCTCACAAAGAAAGCATTAGTAACCCTGTGTCAACAAAAATCTTAACATCTCAACAAAGGCTCAGAAAGATGAAGAAACTGCACATCATCCAGCTAATGGGCAGAGTCGAGAGATTAAAATGAAGGCTGCACCTTACCTCAAGGTGATCTCTGCTCTGCTTCAACCCTGCTACTTCTGGAAGCCCTGGTCCATGAACACCTGACCAGCCCCATCTATACTGTCCCCAGGAGGGACATGTGTTTGAACAGGAACCTTACCCAGCCCCAAAGGCTTGGACCCATAGACCATGTGGCCCTCATAAATCTGACCACCTTGAAAATTGACATGGACTCCAAGGAGGCAGCTGACCGCCTTGAAGATTGACATGGACTCCAAGGAGGCAGCTGTGGGGTAGGGGGTGCTCTTTGAGCCGCTTTGCAAGACAGACTTGTCACCCACCAGTATACAAGTAGGAGATCTCATGATCTGTATTTTAAATTGGCCTCACCTGGTCTCCACTCTGCCTTCTCAACTTTCTCCAGTCTGTAGTGTGTGCATGTTTGTCAGATCTTAAATCATATTAGGAACAAGGTGGGGATAGAATAACAAGCTGGCAAGCACACTCCACAGGGGCTTCACTTGGGTGCACTGGGAAAATCCAAACAGGTTTGGGAGAAGCCATCCTCCCTTCCCACAGCAGGGAGCACCCGAGCCACCCCATCTCAGTCCTGGGTGAGTCACACAAGGGAGCTGCGCACCCAAGCTGCCTGGCGCAGCCCAAGAAACCATCAATGTGTGAATGCCCTGCAGGCTAGCCTGGACCCAGGTCTCCTGCAAACGGGAAACAAGTGAACAAACAGGTGTAGAGCTTGACCTTGTCAAACAGCACAGCCCCAGGCAGGAGGCCAGAATGAATGATGCAGGGTTGAGTGGAGGCTGACAAGATGGTCCTGGGTGGGGGTCTCTCACATAGCTTCTCCTACTCCCCCCTGCCAGCCCGCGACAGCCACTGGCACCCCTCCAGGCAACAGATGGGCAGGTATCTTGTACCCAGTGTGCTGTTCAAGGAAACCACATTTAGGCAATGTTTCCAGAATGAGGAGGAGGAAGCAGCTACCTTAAATCTTGCTAACTTTTCAAGGCCCGGTGTATTCAGGCACAGCTAAACCGGAAATTTTATGTGAAAGCAGCCTAGCTTCAGATTTGGGGGTGAGGGATGGGGACATTGATGATATTTTCATTGAGAAGGGGAGGAGTTTAAAACAGATTAAATCATATCTCTTCCTGCACTATAAGTGCAGTGGCTTGCCTTTTCACGCAAATTCCCACCGTACTCTACAAGACCCTGCCAGGTCTGGCTCCTGCCTGCTTCTTGGGACTAACCTGCCCCTTTTCCCCTTGTTCACTGTAAACCAGCTGGCCCTGCTCCCCAAACAGCCTGGAAGCTCTCCCACCACAACTTTACCAAGCTGGCTACCAGGTCTCAGCAGGGCCAGCACCTCCTGTGATCAGAAACCCTGAAGGAGCCCAGAAAGTTGCAATGAGTTGGTAAAGGAGTTCACAAATGCCCCTTTAAAACATATCACTTTGGGGGGCCAGCACTGCGGCAAAGTGGGTAAAGCCACCACCTTCAGTGCCAGCATCCCACATGAGTGCTGGTTCAAGACCCAGCTGCTCCACTTCCAATCCAGCTCTCTGCTATGGCCTGGGAAAGCAGTAGAAGATGGCCCAAGTCCTTGGGCCCCTGCACCCATGTGGGAGACCCAGAAGAGGCTTCTGGCTCCTGGATTTGGATTGGCACAGCTCTGGCCGTTGCAGCTAATTGGAGAGTGAACCAGCAGACGGAAGATATCTCTCTCTCTCTCTCTCTCTCTCTCTCTCTCTCTGCCTCTCCTTATCTCTCTATGTAACTATGTCTTTCAAATAAATAAAAGAAATCTTTAAAAAATGCTACTTTGGAGGCCGGCGCCGCGGCTCACTAGGCTAATCCTCCGCCTAGCGGCGCCAGCACACCGGGTTCTAGTCCCGGTTGGGGCGCCGGATTCTGTCCTGGTTGCCCCTCTTCCAGGCCAGCCCTCTGCTGTGGCCCGGGAGTGCAGTGGAGGATGGCCCAGGTGCTTGGGCCCTGCACCCCATGGGAGACCAGGAAAAGCACCTGGCTCCTGGCTCCTGCCATCGGATCAGCGCGGTGCGCCGGCCGCAGCGCGCCGGCTGCGGCGGCCATTGGAGGGTGAACCAACGGCAAAGGAAGACCTTTCTCTCTCTGTCTCTCTCTCTCACTGTCCACTCTGCCTGTCAAAAAATAAAAAATAAATAAAAATAAATAAATAAAAAAATGCTACTTTGGGACATTGATCATTTTGAGTTGAAGGCATCAGTAAAACAGTAAAGGCAGAGGGAGGCTTTATCCTCCAAAAGGAATTCTATTGTCTTCAATGCCCTCTCCAGGAGGTTCATCACCCAGGGAATTCAAGTCCACCATCACAGGAGCGTAGACCATGAGTCACACCTACACCCAGACAGCTGCATCACCAACCTTCTAATCTCCCACTGGTTCTTTCAAGGGCCCATGCATCTCACCTAACAATCATTTAGTCTCCCTTATATGGCCAACATCTCTCTCCCCTTCCCCTAGGAAGCTGGCGTATAAATTCTCAAGTCTCCCAACTTTTTTTTTTAATATTTATTTATTTATTTGAAAGGCATAGTTACAGAGAAGCAGAAGCAGAGAGAGAGAGAGAGAGAGAGGTCTTCCATCCGCTGGTTCACTCCCCAAATGGCCGCAACAGCTGGAGCTGGGTGGATGTGAAGCCAGGAGCCAGAAGCTTCCTCTGGGTCTCCCACAAGGGTGCAGAGGGGCCCAAGGACTCGGGTCACCCTCCACCGCTTTCCCAGGCCACAGTAGAGAGCTGGATCAGAAGCGGAGCAGCTGGGACTCAAGCCACGCCCATGTGGGATGCTGGCACTGCAGGCAACGACTTTACCCACTATGCCACAGCGCCGACCCTGTCCCTACTTTTTTGAGTATTCACTTTTTCCCCTTGTGATGCCTCCTTACATGTACTATTAAAAACAAATAAATTTATCTTCCATTTCTTCCGATCAATCTGCTTATTGTCTGTTGATCTCACAAGCCGGGTTTCTGAACCTCAGAGAGTGTTTGCAGTCTTTCATCCCTCCACACCTGAGAGTCACCCGGAGAATCACGTTACATTTCACTGCCTGGTTTTATTGTTTCGGGGCAGGATTGTCATCCGTGCTTCTTTTGCCTTCATTCGATCTTTCCCACCAGAACTGGATCTTTGTTTGGTCCAGCTCTTCCTCTGCCCTGACCCTGATTCTCAGCACTGCATCTCCAGGCACTGATGCCACCCTGTCTGTACTGGGAGGTCCCCTGTCACAGGGGAACTCACCCCACAGCACTGCTTGAATGTGGCATTTGGACCCAGACCAATCTGGCCCCATAGCATGTGCGTGGTCTTCTTAGAGTGCTGCTTCCATAAATATCTGTGGCAGAAAAGCAAGAATTAAGGACATCAGACAGGAGGAGATGCACAGTCTTCCTCTATTTCTATTGCCCTCTGCATTCCCAGGCCACAGAGGCTCTGCCCCATCATGAGAGCCCCAGGCCTTCTGTCATGCGGAAGAGGAGTCTCGGTGAGGTCTCAGCTGGGGATGCTGAGTCCCCAGGAGTCAGACTGTGTGCTTCCTGCTCCTCAGGGTGGCGCGAGGGCTCACTGAGCACACAGCACAGCACCTGACCTGAAGAGCGCCTTCGTAAATTCTTTGAATGAATGAAAAAGAATGGGCCTGGAGGAATCTGAGCAACAGTGGCCAAATGCCCCGATCCTTGACAGCAGAGTCCATGATGGTGCCATGTAGGAGCAATTCAGCAAGCTCGAGACTTAGCCTGTGCCTGAGTCTCTCCTGGAACTTCTCAGAGACAGATCCCTGGATCTCACCCTGTAAATCTGCACTTCCGGGACTGAGGAGCTGGTGCTAAGGCAGGCTTGACAACCATGGCATCCAATACCAAGGGTTCAGTGATGACTGGAAACTGCCTGGTGATTCTCCCCCTTGTGTGGATGATAACGAGACTATTCCACTCTCTGTGCTGTACAGAGCTTTGTGCCCTCTTGGGCACTTGGTAAATGCCCACTGGCATCAACAACAACCAGTATTGGTGCTAACAGTAATAAAATGCCGCCCTTTGTTCTTCTGGTGGGCTTACAGCCTTGAGCAGGACATAAGAGGGTTCACCTAGTTATGAGATGGGAGAACGAGTGTGTCTTTCTTGAACGTAGCCAGCAGCTGCTGGCAAAGACCCCAGGCGCCCAGTGTGTTCTAGCAGGGAAGTGTGTGTGCTCTTAAACTGAAGCATAGCAAATAGTACAAGAGTCGCTGGACAAGGTGACAGAAAAGCACCCATGGAAACCGGTCTCACCATAATCTGGCCTGAAAGAGAATCTCACAGGAAAGCCAGTTTGGGGACAGGAGAGGTACAAATGGACAGAACGCAAACACCGAGCACGACCTCCTAGCACAGAGCTGGAACCAACACAGCGGCCCTTCCAGCAGGGAAGGTTTTATAAATAGCCCTGAATACAATAACACGCACAGCTGTGAGGCGCTTCTCTTCAGGAGAAGCCAAAGCATTTTCCTGTATCGCCTCCTTTTAACCCCTCCATCGTCTGATCTGATGGTGATTTGGGTTGAGGCTCAGGTAAGGAAACAGAGGCACAGGCGGACAGAGGGAAGTGAACAATGCAGCCACCTGCACATTCTGCCTCACCCAGGGGCTCTCTACTGGCACAGCCAACATCCTGTAACGATGCTGAGCTACTGTACGGTGCAGGTGAGAAAAGCCAGAAAGATGGGCATTTGAGTTGAGTTGTTAACGAGACTCAGCCTGGGTCAGTTGGCTGTGTCTCTAAGACAGGTCCCCCAGAGGCCACCCCATGAGCAATCACACTCCCCTCACAGCCCCGCCCCATGTCTGTTGGATTGAGCCGCCAGTGTGGTCCATCTGGTGTGACCTGGGATGTCACCAGGGACTGAGCCATGGTGGCTCCTCTTCAGGGAGGAGCAGGACTCCTCTTCTCCATTCTTCTCTTTTTAAAATATTTATTTTATTTACTTGAAAGGCAGAGTTGAGAGGAAGAGAAAGGAGGGGTGGGGAGAGATTTTCCATCCAGTCCTCAAATGGCTGCAAGGGCCAGGGCTGGACCAGGCTACAGCTAGGAGCCTGGAACTCCATCCAGGTCTCCCGCATGGGAGGCAGGGGCCCAAGCACTTGGGCTGTCCTCCATCGCTTTCCCAGGCACATGAGCAGGGAGCTGGATTGGAAGCAGAGCAGCTGGGACTCCAGCTGAAGCTCACATGGGTTGCCAGTGTCATGGAGATAGCTTAACCCATTGTTAAGCTGACCCCTCTCCATGCTTCTCACAAGTAACTCTGTCTATGCCAGAGAAGGACCAGAATGAGTCCCCTAAGTTCCTCCCACAGACCCAGCCCCCTCCCCCTCTGCTGCCAGGTTTCTCCAACTCCTCAGAATCAGAAAACCCCCAGGCCATCCCTCCTCCCCCACCTGCCTTTGCTCCTTTTCCCACCTTCCCTGTTCCAGTGCACACTGCCAGCATTCGTCACCATGTCCTCAACAGCACTTCCCCCTCCCCCCCTCGGCCTGAGCCTGACTCAGTCTCACTCCCCAGCTCGGTGGTGGCAGAGCCACTGAAAAGCATGGGGGGGGGGGGGGCCTACCCGCCTCCCTGAGGTCCCCACCCCTGGGGGATCTAGGTTATTGTAGGGCTGCCCCAGGGGCCGGTCAACTGTGCTGGAGCCCCCTGGTGGCTCCCACCTCTTTCAGGATAAAACACAAACTTCTTAATAGGGTATCAGGCCGAGGTCTTCTTGATTAAGCCACGATGTCCTCTCCAGGCTAGGCTACAGCAGGAACTAGGACTCAGAGGTTAACCAAGGAGAGAAAATTGATGCCCTGGTCCCATCCTGTTCCTAGAGTAAAATGCCTGAGATTGAGTAATGTCTCCAGAACAGACAGGTTTTACCTCCCACTGATCTGAAGACTGGGAAGTCCAAGATCAAAGCCCTGGCAGGTTCTGTGCAGGCTGTGGGCTGCTTTCTTTTCCAACTTGCTGCCTCATTGCTTCATCCTCCAGAGGGGACACACACCGTGACCTCACACATCAGGAAGGATTGAAGGGGGCGAACTGGCCCCCTCAAGCCCTTTTGTAGGGTACCAATTCATTCCCGCATTCTAGGGCAGAGCCCTCCAGACCCGAGCGCTTCCTAAAGACTCTCACCACTGCAACCCTGGGGATTATGTTTCAACATGAATTTTCAAGAGGACACAAACAGTGAAACCATCGAGAGGAGAGGGGACCCTACCCTTCTCCAGTCTCTCCAGCCTCAACTTTGCCCAGAGCCCCACGGCCTGTCCTTATACCCCAGTGATTGCAATAAAGAGTGTACCACGATCCCTGTCTCCACTCCCTGCCCTTCCTCTCAGTAGCCCCAGCTTCTTCCTACTCTTCCCAGGGTTCAGTCCATTGTGAGCATCAAACATTTGATGTATGAGTACAGATGGTGATGGATTTTGCCAGCTGCAGCGCTGGCTACATTACCTGCCTTCCCCACAGGATGACAAGTGAACACATGGTCAGCAGGCTTGAGTGACCTCTCTCCAGACTCTGGCCTCAAGGACAGCAATGTGAGCTGGCAAATGTAGTGCCTTTGTCTCATCCCAGCCTGGTTCTGACAGCTGGAAACTTCAATAAAGACAGGAGCCCGTGGAGAGAAACTTTAGGAGCTCCAACCCATTGTCCTGAACGTCATCTTTCAGGTTCTGCTCATAAATATTTGTCAAAATGAAAAAAAAAAGTGTTTTTTTCCTGGTTGTCTTCTTCCTGATCGTTCTTGGTACCTCATAAACCCATTTCTCTCGCTGAGGAGGGCCCTTGAGGTGGAACAACAGCTGAAGACTTCAAGGTGTTGGCAAAATGGGCTGCTCACTCCTTGTGCAGCTTGCAGGGAAGTGGCAAGGCCGTGGCAGGAGCCATTGCTTCTTCATATTCACCCCTGCAAGTCGGAGTTCACTCGGAGCTGGTGGGGGTCCCTGCTGTGTCTGGAGCCGTCAGAACATCGCCCGGTGCTGGGCTTTGTTTCTATGCTTAGCATCTGGCCTGCTCAAAGCGCGTTTGGACATTCGAAGCGCGTTTTTCTACTCTGCTGTGGAAATAATTGTGAAGATCAGTTTGGAAGCATAGGTCACAGCTGTCCTTCAATAACTGGCCCGTCTGTGTTGATCGTTTTGTCTCCATCTTCACCCTTCCAGGCTTCTGTGACATAACACGTTAGGCTGAGTAATTTATAAACAACAAAAATGCATGGCTCATGGTGCTGGAGCTCAGGAAGTCCAGGACTAAGGCACCAGCAGATTCTCGGTCTGTTGAGGACCTGTTCTGCAGACACAGCACCCTCTGTACATCCTCACACGGTGGACAGCACAAACAAGCCCCCTCTGGCCTGTTTTATAAGGGTCTAATCTCATTCAAGTACCACCCACATGACCTAATCACTTTCTAAAGACCTGCTAATACTGTTGCACTGGAGAGCAGATTTCAACATATGAATTTGTGGGGAACAAAACACTCAGGGCCATAGTAACCTCCAAATTTACAAGTTGCAAAGCTTGGGTTGTCTGTTCTGAGCAGGGCTGTTCACTCACAAGGGACAATGTCAACGACCATGGTGTTTGGATTCACCCTTTTGCTCCCATAATGCTCTGGTGAGTTGTGGCAGCAAGACTCAAATTTGCCTTACACATGTCCTTTTGACGCGCTGGGATCCTGCACAGGGAAGGCAGAGTACAGGATCAGGGTGTGGGAAGCACCAGGGGGGATGGGAGAAGGGCAAGGTGGAGGAGCCAGATCCTGTCACTTCAATTCTGTCAAGATTCTTCAATGTTCTAGACAATGTGAGTTCTCTATCCTTAGAGCCTTGGTTTTCCATCACTGGCCACTTCACTAATAATGGCTTACTTTTTATTACACATAATTTCATTAATAATGATAGCCATCATTTCTTGATGTAACCTTGTCGATGAGGCCCTCACTCAATCGGAGAAGAAGCCAAGTAGTTATTTGCCAAACATTCACAGTGAGTAAAGTCCATTTTCTGCTGTCCTATCAAAGCACCTGAGATTGGGTACATTATAGAGAAAAGAGGTTTATTTGGCTCACAGTTCTAGAGGTTCAAGTGCATGCACTGGCATCCACTCAGATCTGGTGGGTGGATGGTAAGACAGGAAGCCAGAAATGTAGCTGAGACAGCTAAACCTGCTTTATAACAGCCCACACTCAGAAGAAGTAATCCATACTGGAAGGCCAGCTATCCTTCCAAGGACAGTGACCACATGACCTACTCACCTTTAATTATGCCCCACCTCTTAAAGCTTTCACCAGCTCAACACCACGACACTGAAGACCAAGCCCCCAGCACATAAACCTTTGGGGGGCACATGGAAACCACATCCAAACCACAGCGGCCAGTAACTGGCAAGTCTGGAATTCCAGTCCAGGTTGGTTTAATTTCAGAGTACATATGATTGTCTCCTTCAGTAATTTCAGGTCTTGAAAAATCAAAGCCAGAAAGAGAACCTGGACTTGCACAGAGCTTAGCCTTGTCTTCTGCACATCTAGCATAAAGCACATAAATTGATCTAGAATCTTCCTCAGTTGTCTCCCATCATCCACCTTCTCCAATGGTTGCTGTAAATGGTGGGAGGAGGCCCAAAGGCCACCAGAGTGGAGGCACAGAATGAAGCAGCGCCAAAGAGAAGAAAATCACCTCCTCAGGTTGGGCCCTGTGGGGATCCTTACACAGCCTCATTGTAACAGCTGTGCCTGGGGATCCCGTCTCCACACTACGTACAGACTGTGTAGAAATGACACCAGCTCTTACACGCCTCTTGGGGCAAGTAACTCAGCTCCTACCAGGTGAGCAGACAGCAGTACCTCATAGAGCTCTACACAAGTCACTCTTGTGCCAACGCCAGAGGCCGTGCTGGAGAGGCATCCAGGGCCTGTGTCCCAAGAATTACAGGAATTCTGGATCTGAAGAGAGGATGCCGAAGAATGGCCCCAGCTGAACCCAGGGACAGGACCAGATGCCTATATTTTCTTCATTTTAATCTACTGCTAATTCCCATGCACAGATAAAAGGAGTATAGGTCTCGAATGTTTATCAGACAGGAATTATGACATTAGCTTAAAGCCTTATGAACTCTGTAGATACACAGGAAGCACTAAGGGAAAGTGAACTCCCTCCACTGCCCAGAGTTTTCAGTGGCTCCACTCTAATTCCCATGCACACCTAGAATGCGCATGGGTCTCAAATGTTTACCAAACAGGACTTGTGACATTGGCTTAAAGCCTTGTGAACTCTGTAGATACATGGGAGGCCCGAGGGGAATGTGAACCCCCTCTACTGCCCAAAGCTCTTCAGTGGTTCCCATTGTCTTTGAGAGGAGATCTCAAGTTTGGCTGTTTAAGAGGCCTACACAGCATGGCTTCCGCCCCAGTCCAGGCCACTGCCACCTCTGTTCTTCTAGGCTTCCATAGATCTTCCAATTCACCTTGCTTTCCTCTCTCCAAAGTAGGCATGCACTATATCCAGAACAAGACTTTCACACCCTCCTCAGCAGCTGGTACCTGCCCATCCTCAACTCAGCTTCCCACAGGTCCAGGTCAGCACATTTCCTAGGTTCTCTCCTAACATCTCTAGAAACCACTCAGCTTTTTTTTTTTTTTTTTTTAATTGACGGAAAGCTCCCTGAGGGTGGGATCCATGTCACTGTACGGAGCACATGATAACTGTGTGGACCTCTTGAACTGATAAATGCATGGAGTAAATGAGTCCGTGGGTGCAACTTGATTTAGTCTCCCTGCACTGAGAGGCCTCTCTCACTTGCCTCATCTTAACTGGGTCTATCCAAGCATGGACTACTAAACCAAGGACCCACACAGGTTCTTTGGGTTTTGCTGCATCCCATCCTGTTGGAAGTATTATCCATAAGCCTGGACGGAGGCTCCATCCATCAGACAGCAAAGGTCAAACCTGACATCATCAATAAGAGTGCCGATCTTCACGTCAACACCAGGAAATGAGGAGAGTGATGCAGGCCCAGTCACTCAGGGACACTAGCAACTGCCTGAGCTTTGATAGACTGCCTTTGAGTCCTCGGATAGCATGTCTAAGAAAGAAAGATGACTTCGCATGCAGCAAGACAAGAATCCCAGAGACGCCAAGCTTAGCAGGTAGAGAGAACATAATGAAATGTTACTTTGTCATTTAGATGTATATTAATTTTTCATCTGGATTGAAGATATGCTAAATTTTCTCTATGAATAAAAACATGCTGCCAATTAACTTGACCGGATCAGGCAAAGGAAGATCAATGTCGACTTTTTTTTTTTAATATTAGAGTAGGGGGTAAATTCTTTGATATTGAGGTTACTCTCATTGGCTCATTGGCTCAGAGAATATTTTGACATTCTTCTGTCTTGGGAGTGATTTGCGGGGGACTTTAGAGGAATAGCAACAATGTGCCAGAGGCCCTACCTTGAGCATCTGCCCACTTACAAACTCTACACAGGAGGATTCACACCCTGACCTTCTCCCCACACTATAGACATCTTTCTCCCTTGGCAAGTTAAGCATCCCAGGTATCCACTAGGAAACTTCAAAAAGTTCATGGAAAAATAGAATTAAAATATCTCCAAATACTATTTGAAATTCATACATAATTTTTCCATAACACACATTTTTCCATTAAATATTTGAAGATCCCTCATATTTATACTCTGTGACGCATGCTTCTGACTATGGGTGACATAAGTTGTGCTGAGAGTTGGAGTCTTCATCCATTTTGTGCTGTTATATTAGAATATCTGATTCTGCCGGGGCCGCAGCTCACTAGGCTAATCCTCCGCCTTGCGGCGCCGGCACACCGGGTTCTAGTCCCGGTCGGGGTGCCGGATTCTGTCCCGGTTGCCCCTCTTCCAGGCCAGCTCTCTGCTGTGGCCAGGGAGTGCAGTGGAGGCTGGCCCAAGTGCTTGGGCCCTGCACCCCATGGGAGACCAGGATAAGTACCTGGCTCCTGCCATCGGATCAGCGCGGTGTGCCAACCACAGCGCGCTGGCCGCAGCGCCCATTGGAGGGTGAACCAACAGCAAAGGAAGACCTTTCTCTCTGTCTCTCTCTCTCTCTCACTGTCCATTCTGCCTGTCAAAAAATAAATAAATAAAAAATAAATAGAATATCTGATTCTATAAAAGAGGTTTGTTTGGATTATGATTTTGGTAGTTTTTGGGGCCTTAGCAAAAATGCTCCCTGGCTACAACACGACCTAAGAGAGGGGTGGAAGGAGAAATAGGCTCATGCAAACAAGTCATGCACATGAAGGGGCCTTACTGTATAACAGTTCATTCTTGCAATAATGAATCCAGTCCCATGAGAGCCAACTCATTTCCATGAGATGGATATTAATCCTTGCTTTAAGATGGTGTACTCATGACCTAAAATGCCTCTGAAAACTCCACCTCCTAGTGGTTCCACCACCTATCAACAGTGCCACACTGGGGACCAAGCTTCCAGCACATGGACCTTTGAGCAACAAATGACATCCAAGCCAGAGCAGGTGGACATTTGGAATCAGAGCAAAAGCATCCACTCTCACTCCGGGCTAATACCTTGAACAGAAGAGCTAAAAAGACCCAGGGGCTTTGAGGACGGCTGTTTTCTGCTGAGTAACTGAGCAGTAGAGAAAGTGGATGTGAAGCAATGAGGCAGGAAGCAGCTGCAGAAGTAACAGAGATAAGGAAAGGGGAGACAGAGTGACTCTGGATCCTGTCACTTAGATCCTCAATGCAGGCTTCCTGCCAAGGGTTTCTGCTCTGCCACCCACCCCAACCCCACCCCAGACCTCTGACCATTATAAATGACTCACTCAACAGTCTCAAACAACATCGAGTTCTGCCTCCACCAGACTGACCCTTTTGGCTTGGCTGACGGCTGGCTCAGAAGGATGCTGACTTTGACAGAGCATCATGTCCATTTCCCAATCAGAGCTGCATACAAACATTGCTCTCTCAGCAGCACTAGGCCTGGGAATTCATGTACCAGACACACTCAGTAAAAATTTATGAATGAGTATCAAAATAACCTTCCTTGAAGGCCTTTCCAGTGAAGGTTGTTCATTCACTGATTGCTTATGAACCATGAAGACAGGTGCCCATTCTTCTTGCTCCCCACTGCTGCTTCTAGCCATCATTCTTCTCTTTTAAAACATATGAAAGGTGGGGCCAGAACCGTGGCTCACTGGGTTAATCCTCCGCCTACAGCACCAGATCCCATATGGGCACCAGGTTCTAGTCCAGGTTGCTCCTCTTCCAGTCCAGCTCTCTGCTGTGGCCCGGGAAGGCAGTGGAGGATGGCCCAAGTGCTTGGGCCCCTGCCCACATGGGAGACCGGGAGGAAGCACCTGGCTCCTGACTTCGGATCAGTGCAGTTCCGGCCGGAGCGGCCATTTGGGGAGTGAACAAATGGAAGGAAGACCTTTTTATCTGTCTCTCTCTCTCACTGTCTATAACTCTAACTGTCAAATAAATTAAAAGAAAAAAAAACATATGAAAGGGGGCCGGCGCTGTGGCGTAGCAGGTAAAGCTACCACCTGCAGTGCCCACATCCCATATGGGCGCCAGTTGGAGTCCCAGCTGCTCCACTTCCAATCCAGCTCTCTGCTATGGCCTAGGAAAGCTGTAGAAGATGACCCAAGTCTTTGGGCCCCTGCACCCACATGGGAGACCCAGAAGAAGCTCCTGGTTCCTAGCTTCAGATTAGCTCAGCTCCGGCCATCGCAGCCAACTGGGGAGTGAAGCAGTGGATAGAAGACTCTCTGTCTCTCTCTCTCTCTCTCTCTCTCTCTCAGCCTCTCCTCTCTCTGTGTAATTCTGACTTTCAAATAAATAAGTAAATATTTAAAAAAAAAACATATGAAAAAGAACAACTACTGCTCCCCAAAGTTTGTAACACATCACAGGGATCCATGCATCTTGACTCAATTCTCCAAATCAAGTTCTCCCCATCCTAACCTGGGCCCTCATCAGACCATTGTCTGACCATCCACCAATTCCTCCTCGGGGTTTTGCAGAATCCGTTTCAGGTCTGCACTTGAGATGGCCCCAGGAGGAATGACAAGCCTGTCCTCGGGGTAACTACAGATTGGGACTAGGTAAGCCAAAGAGGAGAGTCCAGCCACTTATGGGAAATTGGGATTACATAAGCAGCTAAAATGGAGAACCCGGTTTTGGGAAAAGGCTCTTCTCCTTTAGTAAGTACAATGACTTTGTAGAGTAACATGGCTCCACACTAAGATGGAACTGGGTGGGCATTACAGCTTTTAGAATATCTCTGAGGCAAGTACTCATTTAGCAGTGTGAATAATAACTCAGATTCTTTTTTTTTTTTTTTTTTTTTTTTGACAGGCAGAGTGGACAGTGAGAGAGAGAGACAGAGAGAAAGGTCTTCCTTTGCCGTTGGTTCACCCTCCAATGGCCGCCGCGGCCGGCGCGCTGCGGCCGGCGCACCACGCTGATCCGATGGCAGGAGCCAGGAGCCAGGTGCTTATCCTGGTCTCCCATGGGGTGCAGGGCCCAAGCACCAGGGCCATCCTCCTCTGCACTCCCGGGCCACAGCAGAGGGCTGGCCTGGAAGAGGGGCAACCGGGACAGAATCCGGTGCCCCAACCGGGACTAGAACCCGGTGTGCCGGCGCCACTAGGCGGAGGATTAGCCTAGTGAGCCACGGCGCCGGCCATAACTCAGATTCTTTATATCCATCAGCACCAAGCCAGAACAAGAGCATCCATCCATCTTCTTCCACTGCGCAGAGTCCAGCATGAGGAGGACGCTTTGGGAATGTTGGCGGGTGTGTCTGTGGGTTGATTCAGCCTCCTTGTACAAGTCTCTGCTTAGCTCTATTGGTTCAAAGACCTTGGTGCAATAAAACCCAGGGGGAGAAGTACTACAAAGAAAAATCAAAATCATATACACGCAGGGCTACCTTTGCCTCTCTTCTAATCCCCGCACTACGTGGGAGCTGTGTGTGGGAACAATCAGCACCAGAGAGCTTTCTCCTACAGATCAGAGAGCAGCCCGGTGGTGTGACCTCTGCTGGTAGCGGGGGTCGCCAGGATGAAGCCCTCCATTCCGAGCCTAGTGGGCAGGGTGCAATTGTCCCCTCTCCCAACCAAACACACCTGGTAACCACTCAATTACAATATCCCCGATGCCATCCAAATCAGATAATTCAGATGGAAATCGCTTCTAGGAAGCTTGAGGCACAGTCAGCAGAAAGTCGCTGAAGTCTATGCTCTGCTTAGAGGCACAGCTGGATTCGGAGGAAGCTGGTTGGGAGAAATGAAGTAGTTAACAGAAGAGAAGAGAAGCCTACCGGAGCATCAAGGCTCTCCTCCTCCTACAAGAGAGCAATGCACCAGGGAGAGGTATGCAGTGGGTAATTGTGGATGTTTCAGGAATGTTAGCATTTTCAGAATTGTGGGAGCTATTTTTGTTTTGTTTTGTTTCATTTTATTTAAAAGACAGAGAAACAAAGACAGGCAGAGAGAGATTTTCCATCTACTGGTTCACTCCCCATATGTCCACAATAGCAGAGACTGGGCCAGGCCAAACCCAGGAGCCTGGAACTCAATTTAGCTCTCCCTCAGCACTGCCTCCCAGAGTGCATATTAGCAGGAAACTAGAAATAGAAGCAGATCCAGGAACTCCAATGTGTGGTGTGGGCATCCCAAGCAGAGTCTCAACTGCTCCTCCAAATGCCCATCCTTTTATTTCTATCTTCAGCTGAGAAGTTCTGATTGTAATATATACAGAGAGCACCATGTGGTGCTTTGATATATGCACACTATACAGTACTATTAAATGAAGTTCATTAACATGTCCATCATGCCACATGTAGCGAGACCACTTAAAATCTACCCAGAAATTTTGAAAAATCCAATACATTATCAGCTATTTTCACCCAGTTGTGCGATAGATCTTTAAAAACATTCCTCCTGTTCAAATGAAACTTTGCACTATTTGACCCACGTTTCCACATGGATCAAGAGGTGAAAAATCCTCAACAAATACTGGTCTATCAAATTCAGCAGCACATGAAAAGGATCATCCACCGTGACCAAGTGAGAGTCACTGCTGGGATGCAAGGATAGTTTGGAGTCATGTTTGAAAGCTCAATTCATCTCAACATAAATTGATTATATTCTTAGTTTTAGGTTAAAATAATCTGCTGGGGCCGACATCGCGGCATAGTGGGTAAAGCTTCTGCCTGCAACACCAGCATCCCATATGAACGCTGATTCATGTCCCCAGTGCTCTACTTCCAATCCAGCTCCCTGCCAGTGACCTGAGAAAAGCAGCAGAGGATGGCCCAAGTGTTTAGGCCCCTGGCACCCACATGAGAGACCCAAATGAAGCTCCTGGCTCCTGGCTTTGGCCTGGCCCAGCACTGGCCATTGCAGCCATCTCTGGGGTGAACCAGCAGATGGAAGATATGTGTGTGTGCGTGTGTATGTGTGTGTCTCCCTCTCCATAACTCTTTCAAATAAACAAATAAATATTTTAAAAATTAATCTGTAGAGCAATATTTATCTCATTTATCATGGTGATCAGCTGGATGTCCATATATGAGACAAAATATGAGATTCATGCTATAGATAGGTCCCTTCTTCTGTTTACCACAGGGCTAAAAAGGAATAGAATGCACTTTTTTTTCTAAGAACAAGAGCAGGTGATTAAAAGGCTGTCCTTTACATGGTACATTTCTTTCTTTTTTTTTTTTACAGGCAGAGTGGACAGTGAGAGAGAGAGACAGAGAGAAAGGTCTTCCTTTTGCCATTGGTTCACCCTCCAATGGTCGCCGCAGCCGGCGCACCACGCTGATCTGATGGCAGGAGCCAGGTACTTATCCTGGTCTCCCATGGGGTGCAGGGCCCAAGCACTTGGGCCATCCTCCACTGCACTCCCTGGCCACAGCAGAGAGCTGGCCTGGAAGAGGGGCAACCGGGACAGAATCTGGCACCCCGACCAGAACTAGAACCCGGTGTGCCGGCACCGCAAGGCAGAGGATTAGCCTAGTGAGCCGCGGCGCCGGCCTACATGGTACATTTCTAACTTGTATTCCTCTGCCTCCTACAAGGGCTGTAACACATTTCCTATGCTGAAACTCCCAGGAATGAGAGTCAGTCATAATGTTGGCCAGTGTTATATTCATCTGGAAAGAACTGCAATTTCAGAACAGGTTTGCAATCCATTCAGGTGTTGGGAGTGTCTGGCCTGCAGGCCATGTAAGGCCTGAGAAATCATTTGGTCTGACCTGCCAAGAGAACCACAGGCAGAACTCAAAATTCAATACATCTATAGATGGCTAACTTTTAAGTTGACCATTTTGTATGGTCCATGGATGATGTTACAAATATCCAGATGCCCCTTGATAGAAAAAAGCCCCCCCACCTCTGCTGGGAGGATGAGGTGCTCCAGGGGCAGGCGATATGGGCTAAGGTTCCTCTCGCGAAGCTGGCATCCCATACTGGAGTGCTAGTGCTGAGTCTCAGCTGCTCTACTTCCAATCCAGCTTCCTGCTAATGCATCCTAGTGGCCCAAGTGCTTGGGGCCTGGCTGCCACATGGGAGACCCAGAGAGAGTCCTGGGCTCCAGCACCAACCCACCCCTGGCTGTCTCAGGCATTTGAGGAGTGAACCAGCAGATGGAAGATCTCTCGTCTCCCGCGTGTTCGTGTGTGTGTGTGTGTGTGTGTGTGTATCACTCTGCCTTCCAAGTAGATGAAAATAAAAACCCTTTTTTTAAAGATTTATATATTTATTTGAGAGGCAGAGGCAGAGAGTCTTCCATCAGCTGGTTCACTCCCCAAATGGCCACAATGGTCGCAGCTGGGCAAATGTGAAGCAAGGAGCCAAGAGATTTTTCTGGGTCTCCCACATGGGTGCAGGGGCCCAAGGACTTGGGCCATCTTCTACTGCTTTCCCAGGCCACAGCAGAGCGCTGGATCAGAAGTGGAGCAGTCGCAACCAGCACCCATATGGGGTGCCGACATTGCAGGCAGCAGCTCTACCAGCTACACCCCAGCAGCAGTCCCAGTAGAAAACATTTTTCAAAGAAGATTGTGTTCCTGCAATTAAACTCTCTGTGGACAAAGGTCAACTTTGTCTTATATGAAATCGCAAACTCAATGCCTTAGCAGCACACTTGGACCAAAGACAGCTTTCAAGTGTATTAATTGAATGATTTTTTAAAAGTATTTTCTTAGAATCAGGTTAGTCTAAGTAGAAGTGGAAGTGAGTTCAGTTAGTGAAAATTATGTTTTTTTCCTATTCAGGTATTTGGTGTCTTAAAACTTGATACAGTTATATGCTATTTAGACATAATTTTATTGCTTTAATTAGTTTTGAAATTCACCAAATTAACATGTTACTTTTATTTATTTATTTATTTATTTATTTATTTGAAAGGCAGAGTTACAGAGAGAGAGAGACTGTCTACCAGTTTACTCCCCAAATGGCCGCAACAGTCGGGGCTGGGCCAGAAGGAAGCCAAGAGCCTGGAGCTTCCTCTGGGTCTCCCACGTGGGTGCAGGGGCCCAAGCACTTGGGTCATCCACTGCTTCCCCAGGCACATTAGCAGGCAGCTGGATCACAAGTGGAGCAGCTGCATGTTGAACCAGTGCCCATATGGGAGAGGCCTAACCTGCTACGCCACAGCGCCAGACCCTATAATGTTACCTTTAACACCGTTATTCACCCACAGGAGAAAAAAGCAGTAGCCAGACAGTGTCATTCCCCTAGTGCAATTTATCTGGATTAGACACATGGCAAAGGAGGAACTCAGCAGCTTCCGGAATATTCCCCATCAAGGCAAACCTCTGATTTGATAACAGTTGTTCCATTTAACCTGGCCACTCCCAAGAAATGTGCCTGAACCATTGCTACTGTGCACCAGGACTGGAAGGAAACAGGAGTAGCCACCTGCACACCTGATGGCCTGAGGCTGGACTAGGAAGGTGCCAGCCAGCGTCTCCCATGCACGCCTGACAGGTACTCCTGACGCCTGGAAGGCCAATTCAGTCAAGACAGCGTCTGTGCCACGTTTCCTGACATCCGCTTTCAGCATGTCAGTGGTTCTTGTGCTACAGAAGATTTTGAAGGTAAATTTGAAGATTTTGCTGGTTTCCCCCGTCCTATGAGTTCCTCGGCTGTCTGCCTCAGTGAAGGGCTCTGTAGGTTCCTAAAACGGATATAATAGTCAAAGTGCTTTAAGCAGGTGAGGTCCTGGCAGGTAGAAAGTACTCCCTTATTTGGTAGAGCCTCACACTAACCTTCACAAGGTCAGAATTCAGAAGTGAAACCGGAAAAGTCTGTATGAAAAATGGATTGTTGCATTTAGCAAGAGCCACATGACAATGCCTTTTAAGTGTGAGAATGGCTCTCACACAATGAAGAGCAACTTCTCATCTCTAAAGAAAGGGTAAGAAGAGCCTGCTTTTGTTGAAGCGTGAGAGATTACAGGATTTGTGCACTTCTTTAGCATTTGTTTATTAACTTATTTCGTTTGAAAGACAGAGACTCTCTTTCTGCAGGTTAACTCCCCAGATGCCCACGACTGCCAGAACTGGCTAGGCTGAAGCCAGAGGCCTGGAAGTCCATCTGGGTTTCTACCCTGGGTGTTAGGGACCCAAGCACCTGAGCCATCACCTGCCGCCTCTCGGGGCGTGCATTGTCAGGAAGCTGGAATTGAGAGCAGAGGAGCCAGGACTCGAATCCAGGCACTCTGATGTGGCATGCATGCATTGATCCAAATGGCACCAACACTGCTGTGCCAAACGCCCACCCAGTGTGCATTATCTATGTTAGTTCCATTTTTTCCACAACATGCTGAAGCACTCACATGTATTACTCTTGCTTCCGTGATATTGCTTCCCTGTAATTATTTTATTAAGTAGGGTAGTGCCTCATTCTTCCGAGATGCTTTTAAACAACTCAGCTTCAATGCAGATGACGGGGAAAATGGTCTTTAAGGATCCTCCACCTTAAGATGATGGACATTGAAGAGCTTCAAGAGGAAACTGTACTTCGTCCTCTGATGGCCAATGCAATTCTACCAAACACTTCTAAAATACTCAGCACCTATTCTTATACTGATGATGACCTAACAGCTTTCATTTAAACCTAGTCATTAGTTTCCACTCCTCCTTATTAGGCATTGTCTACCCTCCTCCAACCGAGGTTACAGCCCTTTGGTGCTACCCAGCTCTCTGGGAATTCACACTCTAGCTTCCTCAGTAAAGGAGTACCCTTTCCCGCTTTAAATTATATAATCCTGGGCCGGTGTTGTTGCACAGAGAGGTTAAGATACAGCTTCCGACACCAGCAATTCATATGGAAGTGCCTGGCTCAAGTCCTGGGTAATCCACTTCAGATCACGCTCCCTACTAAGGAGCTCTGAAAAGCAGTGGAAGCTGGCCATGGTATCCCGGCCCTGTACCCCTTGTGGGAGACCAGGACAGAGTTCCTGGCTGTTGCAGGCATTTGGGGTGTGAATCAGTAGATGGAAGATCTCTATCTATCCCTCACTCTGTGTAGCTCTGCCTTTCAAATAAATAACTAAATGAAACCTTTTTCAAAATTATATAATCCTTTTAAAAAAATCAACCACTGTGTCTCGGTCCAATTCCAGCGTAGGAAATGTTTTGTACTTCCCAAAAGTTTCTCCTACTATTTTAATTCGAAATGCTATTTAATATCTTGCTCAACAAAAGGCCTGTTGCAAAAGGGGCTGCCTCAGGGCGCCTGCCTTTTCTAGCACAAAGGAAGCAGTGTTCAGAGATGCGTGACTAATGCTCCTGGGGCAGGAGCTGAGTACAGCGGATCCACTGGGAGTAAAGGTGTCTCTAAAGGATCAGTTGGCTTTCATTATGTGTCTGCCCAAGGCAATCCCATAAGAGATTTTTTTTCCTCTTGCATCTTTGCAGATCTTCTGAGATTCAGAAGGAAGCCAGGAGCTGCCTGATGACACATCACACGAGTGACTCTGTGACTCCATGCCATCCTGTTCTCAGTTCCACAACCCCATGTGCCTTCTCTGCACAGCCCAGCTCTGTGAGTCACCACGTGATGTATTGTCCAGGAAATGCAAAATGATGCCCTTCTGAAGACTAATGATTAAAACACGGAGGCTTCGGCCTAGAGACGGAGAGCGGAAAAAGTCAGCTCCAAGGAGCTACAGGTCTTCCTTTCTGCTCTGCTTTTCATGATGCTACTCGGCACTGATTTTTGGTATTAAATTTAATCACAAGATCCTCAGGGGATTATCGGTGACAAATCAGTGCTCTAAGTAGTTAGTGTTCTTGAAGTTTTATTGGCCTCAAAACTGAAGTTTGTTTCTCACCAAGTAGAACTTTCTGCCATGCACAGTTCTGTTACCCCCACATGCTAAGAAAATTTAACATCAAAAATGACTAAATATCCATGTGTACAGGATATGGTATGGAAGCTACATGCCATTGGCTAAGTAATTTCTGCTGGTGCCTGAAGAATCTTATGATATAACACAATATTGAGACATGCAAACTTACAGCAGGTTTGAATGGCAATGGAATCAACAAAATATCAAGAATAATCCAACAAAGAGAAAATAAAAATTTAGCCTTATCCAAAGATTTCCAATCTGAAAAGAAAACACACATACATATATATGTGTGTGTGTATAGTTATAGGTACAGATATAGATATATAGAGATAGAGATAGAGATAAAGATATAATTAGGTGCTACAGTGTAAATACAAAGTTTAAAGTATTTTCCACTTCTGCTTGTACCTTCCAAATTTCAGTAGATAAAAGCAATATGAACCTAAGATTTATTGAGCCAAAACTGAAGCAAAAGATGGAAATGGAAGAAAATATTCAAGCCAAGAGGTTAACAAGGATAGAAATTTCTATCAAGGCTGGCCTTTCCAACCTAGGGTGTAGTGCTTCCCACTCCTGAAGCATAAGCCACTAGGACAGCCAGGCAAGTTAGCACAAACCCAGACCCTTAGGGTTTAAAAGAAAAAAGCAGAGAGTGTGAAGGATTTCAAAAATTTCAGGGAAAAAAAATGGGATTAAAAGATCAATTTATTTTGGTTCCAAGAAAAATTGAAACCCATGCAGCTTATTCATAATAAACATTGCTTCATGAACCTTTTTGAAGACTTCTTTTTTTTAAAGATTTTATTTATTTATTTGATAGGCAGAGTTACAGACAGTGACAGAGAGAGACAGAGAGAAAGGTCTTCCATTGTTTCATCCCCAAGTGGCTGCAACGGCCGGAGCTGCACCAAGCCATAGCCAGGAGCCAGGTGCTTCTTCCCAGTCTCCCATGCAGGTGCAGGGCCCAAGCACTTGGGCCATCCTCCACTGCTTTCCCAGGCCATAGAGGAGAGCTGGACTGGAAGAGGAGCAACCGGGACTAGAACCGGCGCCCATATGGGATGCTGGCACCACAGGCAGAGGATTAACCTAGTATGCCACGAAGCCGGCCCCTTGAAGACTTCTTATACACATGGATTTCAAAAATGTTTGCACCAAACCAAATTTAACTTTTAATTCCATTTTCATGAACTTGTGAAATATCCTCATATATTCTAATATGTATCCTTTGTCAGATATGTGACTTGCAAATGCATTCTTCCGGTCTGTGACTTTTCTTTTAATGTCTTAACAGGGCCTTTGCTGGAGCAAATGCTTCCAATTTTGGCTCAGTACAATTTATCAACGTCCCTTTTAGGAACCATGCTTTTAGTGTCCATCCTAAAAACTCTTTGCCTCCCACTATAGCTCAACTATTTTCTCCTGTGTTTATTCTAAAAGTTTTATAGGTTTACAATTTCTACGAAAGGCCATGACCCCTTTGGAGTTAAATTTTGTGTAAGGAATGAGGTTTGGATGAAGTTCACTTTATTGCCTGTGGATGTTTCTCCAAGACAATTTGCGATAAAATGTTTCCTTCCTGTATTGAATTGCTTTGGTACCAGGGTCAAAATCAGTTGGATATTCTTGTGTGGATCTGTCTGGATTTTCTATTCTGTTTCATTCATCTTGTGTCTACTCCTCTATGAATACTAAATAATCTTGATTATTGTTGCTATATGATTAGTCTCAAAATTGGATAAAGCTGTTTCTCCTATTTAATTCTTATTTTAAAAATTTATTTATTTATTTGAAAGGCAGAGTTTCAGAGAGACAGAGACAGAGACAGAGATCTTCCATTCACGGGTTCACTCCCCAAATGACCCCAATGGCTAAGGCTAGGCCAGGCCAAAGCCAGGAGCCTGGAACTCCATGTGGGTTTTCCACGTGGTAGCAGAGGCACAAGCACTTGGGGCATCTTCCTCTGCTTTCCCAGGCATATTAGTAGGAAGCTGGATCTGAATTGGAGCAGCTGTGACTCAAATCAATGCTCATAAAGGATGTTGGCATCATAGGCAGCAACTTAAAACATTGTGTGACAACACCAGTGCCCTATTGAATTCTTTATCAAAATTATTTTAATTATTCTAGTTCCTTTACCTTTCCTTTACCTTAGTTTTTGAATAATCTGATTTGTATCTATAAAAAAAATCTTGCTAGGATTTTGGTAAGAATTTCTTCAAACACGTACATCAAGTGGAAAGAATTAGCATCTTTTCCATGCTGAATATTCTAATCCGTGGATATGATCTGTCTTTTCATTTAGAAATTTGATGACTTTTCATCAGTATTTTTTAGTTTGTAGAACACAAGTCATGTTTATGCTTTGTTAGATTTATGTCTATTTCTTTTGTGCTGGAGTAATTACAAATGGTATTGTGTTTTAAATTTCAGTGCTCACATATTCGTTACTACTATATATAGGAAAACAATTTTCATATGTTGGTCTTGAATGCTATGACCTTGCTAAATTCACTTAGTTGTTCAAGGAGTTGGAGTATTTAGGTTTTGGTTTTGGTTTTTCCTTTTTCTTTTTTGTTGTGGGGGGGGAGTAACTTCCTTGGAATTTTGTATATAAACATGTAACATGCAAGTAGGGATACATATCTCTCTTCAGTTCCAATACATGTGCCTTTTATTTGCTTTTTTTGTTTTATTGCACTAGCACTATGATAAATATGACTGGCGAGGCCAGGACAGGCTTTCTGTACAGTGGATTAGGCTGCCATTGGGATACCCACATCCACTACTGGAGTGTCCAATTATGAGTCCCAACTCCTCCACATCCAGTCCAGCTTCCTTCTAACTCTGGGAGGCAGCAGATGATGACTCAAACACTTGGGTCCCTGCCACCACATAGGATACCTTATTGAGTTCTAGGCTCCTGGCTTAGGCTGGGCGCAGTGTTAGGTGTTATAGGCATTTGAGCAGTAAACTAGCAGAAGGAAGATCTCTCTCTCTCTCTCTCTCTCTCTCTCTACCTCTCCCCTACTCGGCCTTTCAAATAAATATATAAAAATTTTAAGAAGCAAAAAAAGATGTGAAATCAGATATCCTTGCCTTGTTCCTGCTTTTAGTGGTAAAGTAGATAGTCTTTTGCCAGTAAGTCTGATGGCTAATTTAAGGATTTTTATTGAATCACCTTATCAAATTTATAGAATTTCTGAAAGTTTTTTAAGATAAAAAAGTGAAAGTTGGGTGCCAGCATTGTGGTGCAGTGGGTTAAGTCTCCATCTGCAATGACATCCCATATGGGTGCTGGTTCTAGTCCCGGCTGCTCTGCTTCTGATTCAGCTCCCTGTTAATGCACCTGGGAAAGCAGCAGAAGACAGTCCAACTCCTTGGGCCTCTGTACCCATGTGGGAGACCCAAGTGGAGTTCCTAGCTTCAGCTTGAACCAGCCCCAGCTGTTTTAGCCATTTGTTGAGTGAACCAGAAGATGGAACCCCTCTCTGTCTCTCTCTATTTCTCCCTCTCTCTCTGTAGCTCTGCCTTTCAAATAAGAAAACAATTTTTTTAATGAGCGATGAGTAGTTCAAAAACTTGATTTTGCATCTGCTAATATGAGCATGTGATTTTTCTTCTTTAGTCTGTAAATGTGGTGGATTCACGGTTTGGTTTTCAAATATTGAGCCAGTCACGCATCCCTGAAATAAATACCATTGATCATTGGGTATTATTCCTTTAAAAGAATGACAAATTCTATTAGCCAATAATTTCTTAACATTTTGTGTCTGTGTTTGCAAGGGATATTATATTCATCTATACCTTTCCTGTACTTTTGTGCATTTGTCTGTTTTTTTGTGTCAGAGTAATATTGCCTCTTCATAAAATGTTGGTCATGTTTTTTTTCCACTCTTTAAGAGATTGTATAATAACTGTTCACATCTTCAAGAGAGAAAGAAAAAAAGAGGTTGTATAGAATTGATATTAGTTCTCCTTTAAACATTTGCTAGTATTTTCTGGTACATATTTCTGTGTCTGGAGGTTTATTTTAGGAATTGTCAATTACAAATTCAAATTTCTGAGTAGTTACAGGCATATTCAAACTGTTTCATGTTGGGTGAGTTGTAATGGTTCGCATTTCTTAAGGAATTGGTAGTTTCATCTAAATTGTTAAATCTAGGCCAGCGCCATGGCTAATTAGGCTAATCCTCCGCCTTGTGGCGCAGGCACACAGGGTTCTAGTCCCAGTCGGGGCGCCAGATTCTGTCCCGGTTGCCCCTCTTCCAGGCCAGCTCTCTGCTGTGGCCCGGGTGTGCAGTGGAGGATGGCCCAACCCGCATGGGAGACCAGGAGAAGCACCTGGCTCATGGCTTCAGATCAGCGCGATGCGCCGGCTGCAGCGCGCTGGCCGCAGCGGCCATTGGAGGGTGAACCAACGGCAAAGGAAGACCTTTCTCTCTGTCTCTCTCTCTCACTGTCCACTATGCCTGTCAAAAAAAATAAATAAATAAAATAAACAAAAAATAAAAACAGGCTGGCACCGCGGCTCACTAGGCTGATCCTTCGCTTTGCAGCGCCGGCACACTGGGTTCTAGTCCCGGTCGGGGCGCCGGATTCTGTCCTGGTTGCCCCTCTTCCAGGCCAGCTCTCTGCTATGGCCCAGGAGTGCAGTGGAGGATGGCGCAAGTGCTTGGGCCCTGCACCCCATGGGAGACCAGGATAAGCACCTGGCTCCTGCCTTCGGATCAGCGCTGTGCGCCAGCCGTGGCAGCCATTGGAGGGTGAACCAACGGCAAAGGAAGACCTTTCTCTCTGTCTCTCTCTCTCACTGTCCACTCTGCCTGTCAAAAAAAATAAAAATAAAAAAATAATAAATAAATAAATTGTTAAATCTAAATATGCAAAATTGGTCATAATCCGTTACTGTCCTTTTGCTATCTGTGGAGTTGTTAGTGTTATCCAGTTATTGATATTGGTAATTTACAGTTAGGAAATTTTTTCCTGCTTTTTTCTTGTCAGTCTTTCTAGAAGTTGACCGATTTTATTGAGCTTTTCAAAAAATTTGCTTTTTGTTCCTTTGGGTTTCTCTATTTCTAATTTCATTGATTTCTGCTCTTTATTATTTTATTCCTTCTGCTTGCTTTAGATGTATTTTTCTCTTCTTTTTCTAAGCTCTTGAGGTGAGGGCATAAATTATTGATTAAGAATTTTCTTCTTTACTAATGCATGGTCTCAGTACTATAAATTTCCCTCTAAGCACTGCTTTAACTGTGTCCCACAAGTTTTGAATAAGTTGTATATTCCTTTTCATTGACTTCAACTTTGTTGAAGGCCAGCTTTTTCATTGACTTCAACTTCAACACAATCTTTGACCCACAGGTTATTTAGAAATGCATTGTTTAGTTTCTATGTGCTTGGTGATTTTGCATTATCTTTGTGCAAGAGATTTTTGGCTTAATTCCATTGTCATCAGAGCAAACATTCTGTATGACTTCTATTCTTTCATATTTGTAAAGCTTGTCTCATGGTCTAAAAGATGATCTCTTTTGGAATTTGTTTCTTGGGCGCTTGAAAGGATGTATATCCTCCTGTGGTGGGTGGCATTTTCTATAAATGTCAAGCAGAGTCTGCTAGCTGATGATATTATTTCATATCCTTATTAATTCTCTGTGCAGCTCTATCAATATTGATAGGAGAGTACTCAAATCTCCAACTACTTCATCTCTTTCACCTTTCAGTTCTCTCTCTTTTTTTTTTTTTTTTTTTTGACAGGCAGAGTGGACAGTGAGAGAGAGAGACAGAGAGAAAGGTCTTCCTTTTTGCCGTTGGTTCACCCTCCAATGGCCGCTGCTGCCAGCGCACTGTGGCCAGCACACCGAGCTGATCCGATGGCAGGAGCCAGGTGCTTATCCTGGTCTCCCATGGGGTGCAGGGCACAAGCACTTGGGCCATCCTCCACTGCACTCCTGGGCCATAGCAGAGAGCTGGCCTGGAAGAGGGGCAACCGGGACAGAATCCGGCGCCCCGACTGGGACTAGAACCCTGTGTGCCGGCGCCACAAGGCGGAGGATTAGCCTAGTGAGCCGCGGCGCTGGCCTCAGTTCTCTCATTTCCACTTCAAATATTTTACAGCTCTCTTGTTGGGTGCATGCACTTTTAGGATTACAGTCAGCCCCCTGTCTGTGGATTCCATATCTGTGGGTTCGACTAACTTTAAGATCAAAACAGAATTGGGGGCCAGCGCCATGGCTCACTTGGTTAATCCTCCGCCTGCTGCGCCAGCATCCCATATGGGCACTGGGTTCTAGTCCCGATTGCTCCTCTTCCAGTTCAGCTCTCTGCTGTGGCCCAGGAGGGCAGTGGAGGATGGCCCTAGTGCTTGGGCCCCTGCCCACATGGGAGACTGGGAAGAAGCACCTGGCTCCTCGCCTCAGATGGGCACAGTGCCAGCCGTAGCGGCCATTTGGGGAGTGAACCAATGGAAGGAAGACCTTTCCCTCTGTCTCTCTCTCTCTCTCTCACTGTCTGTAACTCTACCTGTCAAATAAATAAAATAAATCTTTAAAAAAAAAAAAAGAGTGTTTGAGGGAAGAAAAGCAAATTTCATTAAAAAAAAAACAGAATGACATTAAAGAGTCTTTTTTTTTTTTAAGACTTACTTACTTATTTGAAAGGCAGAGTGACAAAGAGAAAGGGGGCAAGAGAGAGAATTCATCCATGCATTGTTTCACTGCCCAAATGGCTGCAGCAGTCAGGTCTGGGCCAGGCCAAAGCCAGAAGCCAGGAACTCCAACCTGGTTTCCCACATGGGTGACAAGGGCTGAGGTACTTGGGTCATCTTCCTGCCATCCCAGGTGCATTAGCAGGAAGCTGGATTGGAAGCAGCGTAACAGAGACTCGAACCAGGGACTCCAACATGGGATGTCATCATTACAAACAGTGGCTTAACCCACTGTACAACAAAGCCAGCCCCAGACATTAAGTTTTAAATTCCATTAAGTTCTCTGTGTGTGTGTCTCTGCCTGTTAAGTAAATTTAAAAGAATGTTTTAAAGATGTTCTTAAAAACTTTACTTTTAAAAGATTATTTTATTTTATTTTAGATGGAGATTTCCCAACTACTATTGACTCACTCCCCAAATGCCTGCAACAGTGGGGGCTAGACCATACTCAATCCAGGTCTCCCATGTGAGCGACAGAGACCCACATACTTGAGCCATCACCTACTGCTTCCCAGGGTGTACATTAGCAGGAAGCTGGGATTGAAAGCACAGCCAGGACTGGAACCCAGGCACTCGGATACAGGACCCAGTCATCCCATCCCTGGTGGCGTCCAAACCACTGCACCAAATGCCCACCACAAGTTTCTTTTGTTTATAAGCCACCCAGTCTATGGCATGTTGTTATAGCAGCCCAAAGATACCAAAAGACTGTTCCTAAAATATACAGCCCCTTCCCACAGTTGGTGAGTGAGATTCTCTGTATTTAAGATCTAGAACCAGCATATTTAACAAATTCAGACACCAGAGACTGTCTTCAGGCCCTGAGGAAGATAGTTTGAAAGCCACCATGTTATAAAGTTAGGCTTATAATTAAGGTAACACGGAGGAGGGCCGGGCTGTGACGTAGTAGGCTAAGCCTCTGCCACTGCTGCCAGTATCCCACATGGGTGCTGGATCATGTCCCAGCTGCTCCTCTTCCCATCCAGCTCTCTGCTATGGCCTAGGAAAGCAGTGGAAGATGGCCCAAGTGCTTGGGCCCCTGCGCCCGTGTGGGAGACCGGATGAAGCTCTTGGCTCCTGGCTTCAGATGTCAGCTCCAGCTGTTGGGGCCATTGAAGAGTGAACCAGCAGATGGAAGACCTCTCTCTGTCTCTCCCTCTCTTTGTTTGGAACTCTGCCTCTCAAATAAACAATTAAAAAAAAAAAAAGATAACACAGAGGAAAAACTCAGGTCTTTATGGGTAATATTAAGCAGCAGCAGAACCACCCAAACTCCAATCACGCAGACTTTGAAAGGGCAGCCTACAAAAGGCAGCATCAGAGGATGCCCATTGCAGGAGAGGCCACAATCACCCCACACTAAACCCCGGCCAGGAGCACTGCCTGTCACTTTTGGGTTGCTGAGTGAAGAAGTGAATGATAAAACAGGAAATGTTGGGGCATTTTCCCTCTGAAACGCCTTTCTTTGTGAAATAGCCTTTATTTTGCACGGTAACTGCAAGGTCCTGCTGAAATATCTCACCATGGAAACTTCGCATTTAAAGGGATGTCTATCAGTCAGGCGATGTCATTAACAAAAGGTGTTCTTTCTGAAGTTGACACCAATTAATTAATTGATCAGTGAACATCGATCACCCTGAGACGTGGGGAGCTTTCCAGTCAGAGCACAGAAAGGAGGGTGCTTGGAGGAAGTGCCCCTTGTGAAGTCAAACTTACATAAACAAATAATTGTGCCATGAAAACAAAGCAAACCAAGTCTGCCCAACGAGCCCTCCTAAGCTAAACCATCACAAAGAGGCAACGTTAATGTCAAGAGTTGGTTCTACAAAAACGGGTTATGTTTTAGTTGTTTTTCTACTTCTTCCATTTCTTTTCCAGTACATAAGGATATCACAATTTGGGATGTAAAATATAGCAATATTTGACCTACTTTTAAAATTCGAAAGGTGAACTATAATATCCAGGAATAGAATATACAAATTTAAAAAATATATATTTTCTGACGCCATAAACAAGAGTGTAAAATTGTTAAGTCAACAACAGGAGTCACTGTTTATTTACTTCTCATGTGGGATCTGTCCTTAATGCGTTGTCCAATGTGAAGTAATGCTATAACTAGTACTGAAACAGTATTTTACACTTTGTGTTTCTATGTGGGTGCAAACTGATGAAATCTTTACTTAATATATACTAAATCGATCTTCTGTATATAAAGATAATTGAAAATGAATCTTGATGTGAATGGAATGCGAGAGGGAGCAGGAGATGGGAGGGGTGCGAGTGGGAGGGAAATTACAGGTGGGGGGGAAGCCAATGTAATCCATAAACTGTACTTTGGAAATTCATATTTACTAAATAAAAAAATAAAAATTTAAAAAAAGAAAAAATATATATTTTCAAAGATTCTTTGGAAGGAAAAATTCACAATACAACATTAATTTTTAAAAAGGCAAAAAATATTAAATTGTGCTTTTGATTACAATATAATCAGTTTGAGCCCAGTAAAAACATTCAAACATGTATTGTTTCAGAGAGATATTGAAAACATAAGAAGGAAATATAAAAAAATTAGTTAACTGGGGTTTTTTAAAAAGATTTATTTATTTGAAAGACTGAGTGACAGAGAAAGAGAGAAAGAGAGAGAATGCATGAGAGAGATTTCCCATCTACTGGTTCACTCCTCAATGGCCACAACAGGCAGGACTGATCCACAATGAAGCCAAGAGCCTGGAACTCCATCCAGGTCTTCCATACTGGTGGCAGAGGCCCAAGCACTTGGGCCTTCTTCCATTGCTTTCTCAGGTGCATTAGCAAGGAGCTGGATGAGAAGCAGAGCAGCCAGCACTTTAACTAGTGTCCATATTGGATGCCAGAAACACAGGTGGAGGCTTAACCTGCATGCCACAATGCTAACCCAACCCTGGGTACTAAGTGTACAATTTTCCTTTCAATATTATCTATAATAAATAATCATTCTATAGTTAGCAAAAGTTAAAGTATTTTTAAGGTGACCAAGCTTCCATTCCATTGAAATAATTCCAAAATCCTTTCACCTTATTCAAGCATGATTCGTGTTCAACAATAAAACCATCCCTGGCACATTTCAAAATCTCCTACAGGCACAAAGACCAATACTGACCTCCAAATTAAACATGGATAATTGAAGCTTTAACATTTCGTAATTCTACACACACACACACACACACACACACACACACATTTATTTCATACCTATAGAACACATAGAAAGACCAGGAATTTTCCAGGGAATGCTGTGTCTGTCTTTTCGCCATTTCCCTTCTATTGTACTAACTTTAGGCTTTAAGGAAGAATATATCAAACACTAACTTGGAGGCTTTACCTGTCTGGTAGGCATTGCTTGCAGCTATAAATCATACATTCACCCTGTTGCTAATTAAGGAAGAAGATTGTCAAATGTCATTGGAGACCACATAACAGACAGCTGCTTCTATGATGTCAGCTCTTGCCTCAGCCAACATGTTGCTTAGGAGATACTCAGGAAGACAAGATGAGGTTACATATGTATATATATATTGTAGCCCCAGGCCTGAAGACAGACCTATGTATACACAAGACAAAGAAGTTTGCTACCTAAAATCTTTATCCTCAAGTTATGCCGGTGTCCAGTGTAGCAAAGAGAGAGCTTGGAATTCAGAAAGGGAAATGGAAGGGAATTCAGGCTCCTGCATTGCAGTATAGCAGAGATTTGGGAGCAGAATTCTCCCGGAAAAAGGAGAAGCTCCTGATCTAAAGCTATGGTCAGTCTAGCATTCAAGTTCCAATTATCCCACTTGTTACCCTTGTAACCACTGATGAATCACACGACTTCTTTGACCTCGTTTTGTGACAATATTAGAGTATCCACATGGATAGGATAATTATGAGAATTGTAAAGAAACAAATGCCAATTATTGGAGTAGGAAGCCTTTGGGTTCTCCAGTGAATGCTCATTCTCTTTTGGTCATTGAGACATTTGGTTCGTGGCAGGCCTTGGATTCAGTAAAATCAAGTCCAAATCTGACGAGGCCAAGGCAACTTGGGCTGGCTGACAAGGTCACAGCAGAAGCTCTGTCTCAGCAAGGCGTGAGGACAGCTGCGCTCCTCTTGGTGGTTTTAGGTTTGTCAGGAACTACACTCTGCATAAGAAAGCCAGAGCTTCCTGATGGTCCCGCTAATGACTGCTGTATTCCTAATTTTAGGGAAGAACGCTTAGTCTCATTATCCCCAAAATGTCTATTACTTTGTAGAATTTTAATCAAGTAGAATGCTAGTGTAGGAGAAGGGGTTAATGCTTTATACAAGGTTGAGCTGTTTGTGGAAAAGAATTAAAAGGCAACAGGCTCCCTGGTATATACTTCCCACTAGAATACAGATAAATGTTATTAAAGCTTTGATTCAATATATCTTACAAATACTACAATGGTTAGGATGTCAAAACTGTGGAATAGATAGATCTAACCTTTAGGTAAGTACAATAAAGAAATTAGAGTTACAAAAAGAACTGCAAAGAGGGGATACATTTTAAAAAGGGCCTGCTTTGAACTTGGGGCTTCTAGTAAAGATTAGATTAGGAAGGTACTATTCTAGCTTGTGTAGCCAGTTTCTACATAGCTCAGCAGCACTCCAGGCCTTGGCTCGTGTGGGCAGCCCGTTATCTCGCACCTGTCTGTGATTGTAACTCATGCTCTAAATTCACGCCCTTGAAAATAAAAGAAATTGTAATTAGAAAAAAATGGACAACAGACTTGTTATTGTGAGAAAAAAAAACATTATTTAACTTATGATATAAAAGTAAGGCCTGGTGCTCCAGAGCCAGAGCCGTGCCATCAGCCTTGCTGTGAGTGTCTCTCATTTCTACAAGCACTGACACCTCCCACACCTTGGGGCCCCTGGACTGGCAGGAACTGGTCTCCAGCACAAATCCTCTAACATCATTTCTTCCAAGAATGGATGACGACACTTTACTGAGATATACATAGATTTAAGGTGTTGAGATCTGGGATTTTTTTAAGTGAAATGGAACAGGTTACTTTAGAGTTCATTAGATGTGGTGAAGGCAGACGTAACAAAACTTGTTTTGTCATCATATATTTGTATAAACTGGTATAAGGGGATTTCAAAAAGCTCATGGAAAATAAAGGTAAGTTCTTCTGGGTACAAAAAAAATTTGAAATGCATGCATAAAGTTCACAAAAATCCATACTATGAAAAAACTATGCATGGATTTCAAAAAAGTTTTGCACCAAAATAAACTCATCTTTAGATTCCATTTTTCCATCAACTGTTTGAAGCACCCCCTTTGATGTGTATGCAGAACTGTAATGTGAAATACATTTCTTACTGCAGGAAAAGGTCAAAAAATTTTTAAAACTACTTCTTTAATGAAATCCTGTTTTTAAAGTCCTCATTCAAAGGCCCACACACAGTGACGCAGAGTTTGAAGGAAGCCGAACAAGATCTGTGAGGGAACAGTTAGGCTCCAGGTGATGGCAGGAATGGCCACGAGGCAGCCACACTCCCCCTGCACCAGTCAACAGTGCACAGTGAGCCAGCCTGGCTTAACAGCAAAGCAGACCCTGTGTTACTGGATTTGGTTCCCAGGAAGCTGGGTGATAGTCCCCGGGGAAACCTCAACTGGGGTGCCCCAGGTTTTACTCACCACCTGTACTGTGGTGCCCCTCACCTGGAGCCAGCTCTCTTGCATTCTCCTGCTATACACACAAGGGACTGGGTCGTTCCCACCCCTCCCCACTTGGGTTCACTCAGTGCTGTGGTTTCACTGCTCTGCCTCCAGCTTCCTTCTGGTTTCTGCTCGCAACTCCAAGTCCCCAAGCCCACTAGAGCCCCAGGTCCAGTCCCTACACTTCCGCATCCCTCAATCCCATCTTCCATGCCAAAAGGGAATTGATTTCTCTCGGCTCAACTTATAGAATCAGAACAGATGAAACCCCTCTCTGGCGGCAGGCACTATGGGCTGTTAGGTTAAGTGCATATCCCATACTGGAGTGCCATTCAAGTCCCGACATTTCTGCTTCCCATCCAGCTCCCTGCTATTGCGGCCTGGAAAGCATAATTTGATGGCCCAAGTACTTAGGACCCTGAAATTCACATGGAGATGCAGATAGAGTTCCTGGCTTCTGGATTTGACTTGGCCCAGCCCTGGCTCTTGGAGGCATTTGGAGAATGAACCAGCAGGTGGAAGTTGCCTCTCTTTCCGTCTATTTCTCAGTCTCTCTCCCTGCCTTTCAAGTAGGTGAAAAATAAATACTTTTACAGCTATTTTAAAAATCAAAATAACTTTAAAATAAAAAAGAAACCCCTTTCCAACATGAAAAGCTCTCAATATTGTTCCTGCCTTTAAATGCAGTTAACTTGGCTTGTGTGTCTGCAGCTGTCTCCAGCACATTGCAGTGAAATGGAACGGCACCAGAACCCTCCACTTCAGCAGAACTGTTTCCTGTTTTCCTGTTTCTCCTAATCTCAGCAGCTGCAGCGGGCCAGGAGTTCCACTGTCTGTGCTACCTCCCAGCTTACATGCGCCTACCGTGATGTCCTGTGCAACTGTCGGGGTCTTGCTGAGGTTCCCATAGCCTGTGTCTACCACTGTCATGTGGAAAACCATCACGATGCCTTTTAGCCTCCAAACAGTTCACCAACAAGTCATGGAATGGTTATTACTATCAATTTACAACACAAAGTGAGAAGTGAGGAAGAAGAGCAGAGAGACCAGGATAATCGAACACAGCTCGGACTTGGAGTCAACAAGGTAGAAAGGCCTCACTGCTCACATCCTGACTGAGCAGAGTTTATTTGTCCTGAAGATGACCCATCGACAGAAGGTGCCCTGGCCCATGACACATATTGGCTCCGTGCAGCAAAATTCAGCTGTATTCACCAGTTAGTGGATGCACAACCCTGGTTTTTTGCTTTTTTAATTTTTATTTTATTTATTTGAAAGGCTGAATGACAGAGAGGGAGAGACAGAGAGCCACTGGTTCACTCCTCAGATAGCCTCAAAGACTAGGGCTTGGTCAAACCAAAGCCAGGAGCCAGGAACTTCATTCAGGTCACTCACGTTAGGGGCAGGGGCCCAAGAACAGGTACATGAGCAGGGACCCGGATTGGAAGCGGTGTCCCCAGAACTCCGACAAGAGGCCTGTGTCAGAAATGGCAACTTAACCTACTGTACCACAACACCAGCCCCAGCCCTGGGTTTATTTCTGTTTCTTGAGCAAAGGGCACTTGGGGTGCTAAGAATTAAGAATCAAGAACATCATGTGCTTGTCAAGTATCACTTTAATTCCTTTTGCCTTTTTCATGTTTAGTATTTCATATACCATGTATATTAAGTATATAAAAATATTTAGTACTCAGCTCCTTGTAAATATTATATTTCTTTTGGTGTTTTGATCCCTGTCTATCTATGTTTAACCCACACATTGTCTACTTATTGACTGCTTGTCTATAACGTATCTTGAAGCATTTTACCTATGCTTTATAAACTTACTCATCTTCTGTAATAGAATCTTTTATTCTCAAAAGCAAGTACACATTACAGTGTTATATTGTACACTTGCTGTTGAGATGGTTCAATTTCTAGAACTCTATCAAAGGTAAAAACTATTTTAGATCAACATTTTTTAAAAGATTTAGGTATTTATTTGAAAGGCAGTGACATGCACAGAAGCAGAAAGAGAAGGAGAGAGAGAGAGATTCCATCAGCTAGTACAATCCTTGCACTCAGGTCATCTTCGATTGCCTTCTGAAGAGCATCAGTAAGAACTGGATTGGAAGCAGAGCAGCCAGAACTCAAACCAGCATTCCAATATGGATACTCATGTCACAAGCTGCAGTTTAACCCACTGCACCACAACGCCAGTCCCCGATGACATAATTTGTTCGTATAGACACAGAGAGTCAGCCTGTCATTCAGAGTAGACTGGTTGGGTTCAAACCACTACAGGCTGTGTGACCTCAGTCAAGTAACTAAACCTCCCATGTAAAATATGGATGATAACAGTATCTACCATCTAGGGCTATTGTGAAGATTAAATGAAATAATCTAAATGAAGTACTTAAATGAGTGCCCATAATGTAAGTAAATGCTATCTACTCTGTGCTACTATTGTTTTCCATAATACACATCTCTTCATCTGCAGCAGGCACCTGCAAATAACTCTTCATCTCGTCATCATCCAGCCTGGATTCCATCTCTAGATCTAGAATCTACTTCCACACCCCTTGAGAAAACAAGGGTGGTGCATGTCTTAGCTCAGATTGTGTTCATGAGGCAAAGTAAATACAAGGAAGACGTGACTGTAATTCAATGCAGGCAGTCCGATAGGAGGGGCAATGTCTAAAGTGTTACAACCTCCATTTTCCTCCCTGTTGTTTCTCCTGTGACTCACTGCAATTTCCCAAAACTTTAGCTTTTATTCGCAATCCCTATTCCCCGTAGAACTGATTTTGCTAACTCCTCTGATTTTAACTTCCTATTCAGTTGAAAGCACTCCATACCTGCTAGCCAGCTTCTGTGAAAATGTATTCTGCCTCTATCCATCCTCCACCCTTAGCCAAGGATGCTCCATCCTAGAGTCTTAAGCCAGGGCTTGAGCATCAAAACCCCACTTGTCAACACCATCTGCATATGGGAGCTTCCTCTATTATCCATGTCTTATCCAAAGGAAGACATGATGGGTAATGATAATGGTTGCTGTCTGTGTTGTGCTACCATCACAGAATATCAAAGACTGGGTGATTGATAAACCATAGGAATTTGTTTTTCACGGTTCTGGAAGCCTGAGCAAGATGCTGACATTTGATGAGGTCCTTCTTGCTGCATCACAACATGGTGGAAGGCATTACATGGCAGAAGGACAAAGAGAAGGCAATAGGTATAAGAGACTGAACTTGAAGGCTCAGGCCTATTTATGAGTGTGGGACCTTCCTAATCTAATGACCTTTTAATACTGTTACAAGGGCAATTAAATTTCAATGTGTGCTTGGAAGGAGACATTCCAACAGTTACAGTTAACTATTTGCTAAATACCTGCTATGTGAAAGGGAGTGTGCTTGGGACTTTCTACCCTAGGTTGCTGATCCTGGCACCCTAGGCATTTTTATTAGCATCTGTGAGCTTTCTGGTGAAATGTCCTTCATAAAGCTCAGAGACAGGAAAAATAAAAATTCATTCAGTGTTAAACTCTAAACCCAATAAACCAGAGCTCTGCTGTCAGCTTCAAAACCCACAATGTGGAGAGCCTTGCACTGAGTGTTCTAATGAGAGATGTGCCATAAAGACTGTGGTAAAAAGAAGCCAGCCACTAAGTGGCTGACCTTAGAGTCCTTCCCAACTCCTTCCTTTCTTGTCACTTCCCACTGTTTGGTTTGGAAGAGCCAAATATTTGCCTTCCTAGATGCTATGGTTTGACAATTCCCTCCAAGACTCAACACTGAAGTTTAATTGCCATTGCAATGGTAGTAGATGGTGAGACCCTTAAGAGGTGATTAAGGCATGGGGCTCTCATGGAAGCTCTAACTCACACTGGTGGACGAAGGCCATTATCACTGGCATGAGTTAGTGTAAGGGGAGAATGAGGCCTCCTTTTCCTCTCTCACACGTAATCGCTGACCCTGTGATGATTTGTCATGTCACGATGTAGCAAAAGGTTCATGACAGATGACAGAATCTTAATATTGAACTTCTCTGCCCCAAGATATGTGAGAGATAAATTTATTTTCTTCATAAATTAGCCTGTCTGTGGTAATTTATGTTGTTAAAGCAGCAAAAAGTGGACTAAGACACCAGCCTTCCTTGCACCTACAGGGAGGTGGGGAAAATGAGTCTTCAGCCCTCTTTATCCTATCCAAGTTACAATATGGCTGCTCACATCAGCCAACACCCAGATGTCAAAGTCTGCTAAAAAAAAAAAAAAGATAGGATCATCTTTTGGAAATAGTCGATCAGTAGTGAATCTACATATAATTAAGCTAACACTTATTGGGCTTCTTCTAGTGCAGACATATAATATTCAGAAGAACAGTTCCCATACTGGAAAGAGAAACAGATGTAAGCAAATAGTTACAATACAGTATGAAAAACCCTGTGATAGCAGGAGGCATGGGATGCCGGGGAAGCTTATAAGATGGCATCAAGAAAGGTTTCCTGAGACAGTGGTGTTGAGACCAAGGCTTAAAGAACAAAAAGGAGTTCACAGGACAAAGACATGGGGCACCTTATGTGCCAATGACCTGAGACAACAAGAGAACTCGGAGCATCTGGGGAGCTGCACTTGGAGTTCAGCTGTAGGTCAGGGGTGTGAGATGGGCAGGAAGTAGCAAGAGATGAGACAGAAGAGTCAATGAAGGCTAAAGACAAGAAAATCTTGGCGAGTTTCCAGATTCTTTCTACCACTATCTCTGTTATTTTAAGAGTCATGAGGAGCAGGAGTTCAGCCCGGCAGTTGGTTGTCCCACTAACTTCCAGCTGGGGCATCAGTCTTGTCCTGCCTTGGGACCATCAACTTAACCTGGTTCTCAGGCCTTCCATCTTCAGTGGGAATTACACTGTCAGATCTCCCAGGTCTCCAGCTTGCCACCTATAAATCTTGGGACTACTCAGTATCCATGATTTATATAAGTCAAACCCTTATACTAAAAATAGGTAAATATCTGGAATTGAGTCCCAGCTCTAGCTCTTGATTCCAGCTTCCTGCAAATGCAAATCCTTGAAAGGCAGCAGATAATGCTTCAAGTAATTAGGTTCCTGCCATCTGCATGAGAGACCTGGATGGCATTCCCGACTCCCAGCTTCAGCCTGGCCCAACCCCAGCTGTTTCAGGCACTGGGAGTGTGCACTAACAGATGGAAACCTCCCCCTTTCTCAAATATAGGAAAAAATTAAAAATAGATGATAGATAATTTCAACTTCTGGTTCTCTGGAGAACCTATACTTGTATAATAACCCTTATCAAAACTGCCTATAATTAAACCAAAATCACAGAGTATCCACAATCTTCAGAAATCTCTGAGATCCAAAAGCAGCTGATATCTTAGTCCAAACTGATATTATTCCATGATATGAACCCAATGGCCCAAAATTATAGCTTCCTTCTTTTTTAGTTTAGATTTTGGCACTGAAACTCTGCAGGGATTTTTCCATAATAAATAAAGATACTGTACTTTTGCCTTTGCCATCATCTATTATTTAAAAATTTCAGAAGAGTAGGTTCACAAGACTTAGGAATATATCCAGGCCTGCTGGTTATTCTCATTATGAGGTCAAGAGCACAGTAGTATCCTTAATCTTACCCCAAATGGCACAGGTGGCTGTCACCTACAAAGAACTGAACACGCAGGTAGAAAATACTCAGAAGGAACAAAAAGATTCCTCAGTAGCAGTGATCAAGTTTCATACAAATATCCTGATAAACAAAGGAAAAGAAAAAAATGGAAAATATAATTTGCTAAGTTTTCAGCAATGGCATTTTAAAAAATGGGGAATTCATATGGGCATTTAAGGAGTGAACTCGTGAACAGAAACTCATTCTCTCTCGCTCTCTACTTCTCACCTTCCTTCCCACCCTCCCTCTATCCCTCCCCATCAAACATACAAATTTTTAAATTATATGCAAATGTAAAGCAAATAATAACTAAAGCAATTTTTAAAGTAATATTAAGGTGGGAAAAATAATTCTACCCAGTGTAACACTTATTTTATGGCTATAAAAACCAAGGCAATACAGTATGGACAGAGAGATTGCCACTAAGATCAGTAGAACAGAATAAAGAACCCAAAAAACATCCAAAAGAATTGCCAAGCTATTTTGTTCAAAGATTCAAAAACAAATCTATAGAGGAAGGATAGCTTTTCACCAAATAGTACTAGAGCAATTGAACATCACAGATTAAAGGAAATGGAGAGAGAACCTCAACCTAAATCTCACCTTATACAAAAAATTATCTCAAAATGGATTACAGACTTAAATATAAACCATAAAACTCTAAACCTTTTAGTAAAAAACTGGAGAAAATCCTTTGATACCTAAGTCTATGTGAAGAGTTCTTAGAACTGATACTGACAGCATGATCTACAACAGGAAAACTGATCAAGGGAACCCCATGAAAATTTAAAAATCTTTTGCTCTGCCACTTTGGAATACAAACAATTAATGTAGTTACCATATGACCCAGCAACTTCACTTCTAGATATTTACCCAACTGAAATGAATGTACACGTCCACACAAAAACACGAGTGTATTTCCAAAAATTCACAGAACATGGAATTAAAAGGCATATTTATTTTGGTGCAAAAACATCACTTTCATAATACATTCAGTTTTTTCATAATATGCCATAAAATGAGGACCCCTTATACATACATTTTTATAGTACCACTATTCATAATAATCAAATGGTGAAAACAATACAAATGATCATCAATGGATGAGGAGATTTAGAAAAATATAGCTATCCATACAATGAGATATTATTCAGCCTTTAAGAGGAATGGGTTCTTATACATGCTATAAATTGAATGAACCTTGAAAACGCGATGCTCAATGAAAGAAGTCAGACACAGAAGTCTAAATATTATATGATTCCATTTATGACAATCCAGAACAGGGAAATCCAGAAGCAGAAAGTAGACTAGTGGTTGCTTAGGGGAAAAGGGATAATGACTAAAAGGTATAGAGGTCTTTTTGAGTTGCTGAAAATGTCCTGTAATTGACTGAAGATGATCATATGTATCTGTGAGTGTACTAAAAACCATGGAGTGTACACTTTAAGCAGGTGAATTGTATGCTATGTGAATTATAGCTCAATAGAGCTATTGTTTTAAAAGTTCTGCTTCATGAAGAAGATGAAATGACAACAAACTAGGAGAAAGTATTTGCACACCACAGAACCAACAAAAGACTTTTACCTAGAATACAAAAAAAGCTCTCAAAACTCAGCAGTAAAGAAAACAAGCTAATTTTAAAATAGTCAAAAGATGTGAAGAGACATTTTACCCAAGACGATATAGAGATAACAAATAAACACAGGGAAAATGTTCAACATCATGAGGCACCACACAGTGAAACTAAAGCTACAATGTGAGGGTGCACATTGTGATGCAGTGGGTTAAGCCACCACTTGGGACATTTGCATCCCATATTAGGGTGCCTGGTTCATGACCTAGCTACTCTGCTTCCAATCCAGCTTCCTGCTAATATGTCTGGGAGGCAGTAGTAGATGATTCAAGTACTTGAGTCCCTACCACCCACATAGGAGACCTGGATAGAATTCCCAGCTCCTGGCTTTGCCAGTCACTTGGGGAATGAGCCAGTGAATGAGACTGCTTGCTCGCTCGCTCTCCCTCTCTTCCCCCTCACTCCCTCCCTCCCTCCCTCCTCCCTCCCTCCCTCCCTCCGTGTGTGTGGTGTGTGTGTGTGTGTGTGTGTGTGTGTCTGTCTGTCTGTCTCTCCCTCTCCCTGTCACTCTTTCACTCTTTTGAATAAGTAACTAAATCTTTAAAAAAAAAAAAAAAAAAAAAACTACAATATGACATCACTACACATTTGTCAGAATGGCTCTTCAAAACATGGAACTACTTGGCCGGCGCCGTGGCTCAATAGGCTAATCCTCTGCCTGTGGCACCAGCACATCAGGTTCTAGTCCCGGCCAGATTCTGTCCCGGTTGCCCCTCTTCCAGTCCAACACACTGCTGTGGCCCGGGAGTGCAGTGAAGGATGGCCCAAGTCCTTGGGCCCTGCACCCACATGGGAGACCAGGAGAAGCACCTGGCTCCTGGCTTCGGATCAGTGTGGTGCACCGACCGCAGTGCACCGGCCGCAGCGGCCATTGGGGGGTGACCCAACGGCAAAAGGAAGACCTTTCTCTCTGTCTCTCTCTCACTGTCCACTCTGCCTGTCAAAAAAAAATGCAGGTAAGTATCCAGAGAAAGTGAATTACTGATACATTGCTGGTAAGAATCTGAAATGGTCCAGCCACTCTGGGAAACAGGTAGGTTTTTTTTTTTTTAAAGATTTATTTATTTATTTGAAAGTCAGAGTTACACAGAGAGAAAAGGAGAGGCGGGGGGGGGGGTCTTCCATCCGTCATCCGTTGGTTCACTCCCCAATTGGCTGCAATGGTCAGAGCTGTGCCCATCCACAAAGCCAGGAGCCAGGAGCTTCTTCCAGGTCTCTCACGGGGTACAGGGAACCAAGGACTTGGGCTGTCTCCTACTGCTTTCCCAGGGCATAGCAGAGAGCTGGATCAGAAGAGGAGCAGCCGGGTCTCAAACCAGTGCCCATAAGGAATGCTGGCATTGCAAGCGGCGGCTTTACCCGCTATGCCAAAGCACCAGCCCTGAAACAGGTAGTTTTTTAACTTTTATTTAATGAATATAAATTTCCAAAGTACAGCTTATGGATTACAATGGCTTCCCCCCACACACAACTTCCCTCGCACCCACAATCCTTCCCTTTCCCTCTCCCTCTCCCCTTCCATTCACATCAAGATTCATTTTCATTTCTCTTTATATACAGAAGATCTGTTTAGCATATATTAAGTAAAGATTTCAACAGTTTGCACCCACACCGAAACACAAAGTGAAAAATACTGTTTGAGTACTAGTTATAGCATTAAATCATAATGTACAGCACATTAAGGACAGAGATCCTACATGAGGATTAAGTGCACAGTGACTCCTGTTGTTGACTTAACAATTTGACACTCTTGTTTATGGCATCAGTAATCACCCGAGGCTCTTGTCATGAGTTGCCAAGGCTATGGAAGCCTTTTGAGTTCACTGACTCTGATCATATTTAGACAAGGTCGTAGTCAAAGTGGAAGTTCTCTCCTCCCTTCAGAGAAAGGTACCTCCTTCTTTGATGACCGAAATAGGTAGTTTTTAACAAAACTAAAAAAGTTATTATATGACTCAGAAGCTGTACGTTTGGACATTTATACCAGAGAAATAAAAACATATTCACACAAAAATCTGCCCACATCTTTAAAAAGTGAAACATAGAATTTCCATATTATTCAGCAATTCAATTTCTAGTATATATTTGAAGGAACCGAAAACAGGGACTCAAATCAGTAACTATACACGGATATTCATTGGAACATTACTCATAATAACCAAAAGATGAAGACAACCCACATGAGCAGTGGAATTTAGTCATGAAAAGGAATGAAGCTCTGATATAGGCCACAGCCTGGGTACATCCTGACAACATCAGGCTAAGCGAAAGAAATCAGGCACCAAAGAACAAATACATGAAATATCTGGAATCAACAAACTCACAGAGACAGAAAGTAGATGAGACATTACCAGGAGCTGGGGGAGCGGAAAAACAGAAAGCTATTCTTTAATAGTTGCAAAATTTCTATTTGGAGTGATAAAAATTTTGAGATGGGTAGTGGTGATGTTTGCACAGACTGTGAATGCAGTTAGTAGCATAAAACTGTCTGCTTAAAAATTATTAAAGTGGAAAATTCTAGGTTATATATGTTTTACCATAATAAAGTTTAAGATAAAACAAACAGAACTGAACATCTGCTACCATATGATGCATTAACTGATGCCCAGAGAAATGGGCATTTATCCCAGAGAAATGAAAACCTCTGCTCACACAGAAACCTGTACATGAATATTCACAGCAGCTTTACTCAAAGCAGCCAAGAAAAACTAGAAACAACCCAAATCTCCTTCACAGAGGAGGTTGGCTAAACAGAATGTGGACAACCACACCGTGGGATGCTACGCAACAACAAGGACTGCTGGCACACACAGCATCCTGGGAAGATCTCGAGAGAATTGTGCTGAGTGAGACATGCCAGCCCCACAGGTTATAATCTGTACAGTACCATGAACTGGTCAGTTCGTGTTGCTATAATGGAATACCTGAAGCGGTACTTTTGAAGGAAGCTTACTCGGGCTCGTGTTTCCGATGTTCAAAGTTGAGGGGCTGTGTCTAGTGATGGCCTTCTTGCTGGCAGAGTCCTGAGGCTGTGCAGAGCAGCACAGGGCAAGAAACAGGGGATGAGAATGTGTGTCCAGATCCTCTGCTCGCTCGCTCTCTCGCTTGCTCCCTCTCTTTTCCCCTATTTCCTTATACAACTACCAGTACTTAAAAATGGGGGTTCCACCTTTTTTTAAAAAAAGATTTATTTATTTATTTATTTATTTATTTGAAAGGCAAAGATACATAGAGAGAAGGAGAGAGAGAGGTCTTCCACCTGCTGGTTCACTTCCCAAATGGCTGCAATGGCTGTGGTTGGGCCACGCCAACACCAGGAGCCAGGAGCTTCCTCCGGGTCTCCCACATCGGTGCAGGGGCCCAAGCACTTGGGCCATCTTCCACTGCTCTCCCAGATGCATTAGCAGGGAGCTGGATCAGAAGAGGAGCAGCCAGGACTTGAACCATTTCCCATATAGGATGCCAGCATTGCAGGTGGAGGCTTAACCTTCTTTGCTACAGCGCCAACCCTGAGGGCTCTACTTTGATGACTTCAGTTAATCCTAATCACTCCAAGGTGTCAGTCTTAAACACCATAGTCAGACTAAGTTTCCAGCTTCTCAATATCTCACAATGGGGATTAAATTTCAACACATGAGTTCTTAGAGGACACATTCAAGCCATAACTACAGCTTCCCCTTTACATAACTTTCTTAAATGGAAAAATCATAGATTTGTGGTTTCCAAGGGTGTTGGGTGAAGAGGAAAGTGTAGCACAAAGGATCCTTGCGATGGGATTTTCCTGTATCTTGACTACAGTGCTGATCACACAAGTCATCATATGTAATAAAATTGCATAGAACACACACACACACACACACACACACGTGCATGTGACATCTGAATAGTGGGGCTGGATTAAATCGATGTCAATTTCCTGGTTGAGAGTGTGCTTTAGTTACACAGGATGGTAACACAGGGGAAGGTGAGGGAAGAGCATACAGAATGTCCCTGTATTATTTCTTAGAACTGTGAATCTATGATTATTTCAAAGTCCAAGAAACAGCCTTAAAAAGAATACATGCAGGGTGAGTCCCTTTGCGTAAGGTTCAGAATAGTGGTTGCCTCTCAGGGGCCACAGAACATGATGGAGAAGGGGCCCGGGGAACTCTCTGAGATGATGGCAACGCTCTTATCTTGACAGATTGGGCTGCATGCATAAGCTCGTTGATGGTATTATATTTAAAGTTTGTGAATGTCATATACTATAAAATTTTTCTCAAGAAGAAACTAAATAAATATGGAATTCTAGTTAATGATGCATACCGAATGAATTTTTTAGGGGTGAATTGTATAACGTCTGCAACTTACTTTGAAATGCTTCAAAAATAAGATGGATTGGTAAATAAAGAGATAAATAAATGGGTACTTAGGTTAAAAAGCAAATTTTTAAATATTAAATGTGGTATCTAGGTGATAAGTGTGTTAGTATTCACTGTGAGCTTCTTTCCATTTTTACACATTTAAATTTTTTTGTGATACAGTGATGGGAGAATGTTAGCAAGTGCTTGACAAACTTCAATTGAATCTGATAGTAAAGACAGCATGATGTCGCTGAAATCCAATGATAATTGATTGATTCTTTTTTTCTAAGCAAAAAATAGGTGGAAAATTTTATGACACTGCCAATTTCCTTAAAATTAAGACCTGCCTGAAGTGCTTTCGCTGATAACAGAATGCTTCCGAATGTTCAGACATTGGCCAGGACACAGTGAGGCAGCAATTATTCTTGACTCCACCAAGAAATAACCAGTTTTGACTGAAATTTTGCTGAAAATGAGACATGGTGAAAATTATAGGACAAGGCTTAGGTAAGAATGAATTCCTAAATCAAAAGCTACACATTTTAGCAAGATAATTATCAACTGGATTTAGATATAATTAATCCACTTCTTGAAAGAGCAAAGCCCAATTCCCCCAAATAAAATGGTATTACTTAATAAGCAGTTATACCAAAACATACAATAGTCCATTTCTTGAAATAAGGCCAATCTTGTTTTTTCCCCCAGAGCAAGAAAATTGACTATTTTACTTTATTTATTTGGTGATTCTACTTAACATTCTATAAGTCAGGAAACTATTCCTCACTAGGTTTATTAATTAGGCTTCTGGGGTAGAGGGAAACAAGCAAAAACCCTCTCTAGAGGAAAATACCTTCATCCTAGCTCTCAAAGAACTTTTTAAAAAGTTCCTTCATCAGGGCTGGTGGTGTAGCCTAGTGGGTAAAGCCACTGCCTGGGATGCCAGCATCCCACATGGGCGCTGATTCATATCCAAGTTGCTCCACTTCCAATTCAGCTTCCTGCTAATGCATCTGGAAAAAGCAGCAGAGGATGGAGTCACACACATGGGAGGCCCAGATGAAGCTCCTGGCTCTTGGCTTCAGACTGGCTCAGCCCTGGCCATTGTGGCCACTTGGGGAGTGAACCAGCAGATGGAAGATTCTCATTCTCTCTCTATCTCTATCTCCCCTGTCTTTCCAAAACTCTGACTTTCAAATAAATAAATAAATCTTTTAAAAATACATTCATTATTATATATAAGCAGCTAATAGTCAAAAGCCAAAAGTGCACAGAGAAACAAATTACTAAGAGCAGATAAAACAGACATTAGAAACAGACCTGCAAACACTTCAGAAAAAGAAATGATTAGGCATAGAATACAGATCAAATCTGATTGTTCATTTCAAAATGCAAAGCCAGACTTTATAAATATTTACAGGAAATATAAAAATTACCAAAGATAGACCAGGCAAGTTTGAAAAGGAACCAAAATGAAACATCTAAAAAATTATAATAATTGAAGTTAAAGACACAATGGATATGTTTAACATCAGATTAGACAGAGTTTGAAGAAGATTTGATGAATCAAAAAAAATAGACTAGAGGAAATTTCTTAAAGAGGAGAGAGAGTCAAGGAAAATAACAAAGACTAAAAGACTATAGCAGCAAAGTGGCTGTAGTGAAAAAAATTAGCATATTTTAATCAGAGTCCTAAAGAATAAAAGTATCATTATTGAATGATATAATTGTATTCATAAAAGCACCCTAATAATCCAAATTTAAAAACTGATAATACTGAGAAAATTTAGTAACAGGGTTGCTGGATAAAGAAAGCAAATGCATGTCTACACTCCAACAAAAAATTACAAAGAAGTATAAAATATAATATTTATAACGGACAATATAATTGTCAACTGACTATTCGTATAGGAGAACAAAAAATATTGACCAGTATCAAATATATGAAGTAGTTAATACATCTGTCACAAGTTATGCAAATATACATTTTACTGAGGAACATTAAACAAGACTATAGGGGTTGGCGTTGTGCCATAGTAGATAAAACCACTGCCTGTGGTGTCAGCATTCTATATGGGCACTGGTTCGAGCTCCAGATGCTCCAGTTCCAATCCAACTCTCTGCTATGGCTGGAAAAAGCAGTAGAAAATTGCCCAAGTCATTGGACCCCTGCACCCGCGTAGGAGACCTGGAAGAAGCTCCTGGCTCCTGGCTTCCAATCGGCCCAGCTCCAGCTGTTGTGGCCATTTGGGGAGTGAACCAGTGGGTGGAAGATCTCTCTCTCTCTCTCTCTCTCTCTCACTGCCTCTGCCTCTGCCTCTCTGTAACTTTGCCTTTCAAATAAAATAAATAAATCATTAAAAAAAAAAAAAGCAGACGAAGACTTTAAAAATAGAAAGATAGGTGCCATTGCTGTGGCACAGCGGGTTAAAGCCCCAGCCTGCAGCACCACCATCCCATATGAGCTCCAGTTCGAGTCCCGGCTGCTCTACTTCCAATCCAACTCTCTGCTATGGCTTGGGAAAGCAGTAGAAGATGGTCCAAGTCTTGAGCTCCTGCACCTACCTGAGAGACCTGGAAGAAGCTCCAGGCTCCTGGCTTCGGATCAGCTCAGCTCTCACCATTGCAGCCATTTGGGGAGTGAACTAGAGGGTGGAAGATCATTCTCTCTGTCTCTGCCTCCACCTCTTTGTACTCTGCCTTTCAGATAAATAAATAAATAAATATTTTTTAAAAAGGAAGGATATATCATATTCATAGATTTTGAAACTAAATACTATAAATAGTTTTATTATTTCCAGTTTTAATGTATAGATTAAATGAAATTGTAGTGCCAAAAAGTATAGATTAATACATAAATTAATGTGTATATTAATCCCAAATTTTTATGTGGAAATTTATAAATACATCTATAATCTTCTAGACTGCAAAAGCATAAAGGAACAAAAGAGCCCATATTTTAGAAAAAGAACAACACTGGGGCTGGATTTGTGGTGAGCAGGTAAAGCCACTGCTTATGATGCTGAAATCCCATACAGCCACCAGTTCAAGTCCTGGTTGCTCCACTTCCAATCCAGCTCCCTACTAATGGCCAGGGAAGAGCAGTAGAAGATGGCTCAAGTGCTTAGGCCCCTGCCATCCACATGAGAGACCTGCTCCTGGCTCCTGGCTTTGGCCTGGCCCAACCCTGTTAGTTGTTGCCATTTGGAGAGAGAACCAGCAGATAGAAGCTCACTCTCTCTCTCTCTCTCTCTCTTTCAAATTAATAAATAAATCTTTAAAAAAAACAACATTGATGTTCATACAATATTATAAAGCTATAATAATTAAGAGCATGTGGTATTAATGCAAGAATAGATAAATATACCAATGAGAGTACCAAAACAAACTAAGATATATATAGATATATATAGATATAGATGCTTGACTTATGACAAAGGTGACAATTTACAACAGTAGGGGAAATGTCTTTTTATTAAATGATGCTAGCTCAATTAACTATTCACATGGGAGAAAAAAGAACAGTAACCAATATCTTATAACTAACATAGAAATCCATTCCAAAAAATTATTGATATGAATATGAAAGAGAAGGCATAGACAATATTGTCATAGTATTTTGGTAGGAAAGTTTCTTAAATAAGATACAGAAGGCGTGGGCATGAAAGGAAAGATAAATAAACTGTATTGCAATAAACAGTAAGTTAAGTCTCCACTTATTAAAAGTCATTATAAAGAAGCTGAAAAAAATTGCAAAGGAAAGTTATTTGGAAAACATATATCTAACAAAAGTCTAGTATCTAGATCATAATTTTTTAAACATCTAAAAATCAATTAAAAAGGCAATCCAGGAGGTGGGCATTTAGTCTATTGGTTGAGATGCTGGTTAAGACAGCTGTGCCTGGGTTCAAGGCCCAGCTCCAGCTCTTGATTCTAGCTTCCTGCTAATGCAGACTGGGAGGCAGTGGTGATGGCTCAAGAAATTGGGTTCCTACCACAAGTTACAAGCTCCTGGCTTTGGCCTAGTCCACTTCCTGTCATTGCAGGTATTGGGGAGACTGAACCAACAGGTAAGAGCTCTTTCTCTCTTTCCCTTGCTCCCTCTCTCATTTCTTTCCTCTCAAATAAATAAATTTTTAAGATTGAGGCTATGCTAAAGATTTTGAGAGGGCAATTCAAAAGGGAAATATTCATATGGCCAGCATACCAGTGAAAAGATACTCAACTTCATTAATAATGAGAAAATGCAAATTGAAACAAAAATGGAACATTATTATAAATTTACTATAAGGCAATTTTTTAAAAATCTGACATTAATGAATGTTTTCAAGAATATGCCTCATTGGGAGCTCATAGGAGTGCAAATCTCCAACGACAGCTGATATTTATTATTTACAGTCTTCATGTTCTCTAATGTAGTTATGAACACTAAATTCACTAATACTAAACCATTGCTCCTTGGTGGAAAACAACAGAGTTATGTTCTTGCAAGCCTCTGGTTAGACTTTTCGTCAACCAAATAATATATAACCTTATTTATGTGTGTGTCTGTTTAAAGACGCCTTATTTAATGTATACTGTTGATTCGTTAACCTTGAACTGATGGTCACCAGCACTGAAATGAAGCTTTTATTTTTTTTTTAAGATCTATTTATTTATTTGAAAGTCAAAGTTACACAGAGAGAGAGGAGAGGCAGAGGTCTTCCATCCGCTAGTTCACTCCCCAAATGTCCACAATGGCGAGAGCTGGGCTGATCCAAAACCAGGACCAGGAGCTTCTTCCGGGCCTCCCACGTGAGTGCAGGGATCCAAGGTCTTGGGCCATCTTCTACTGCTTTCCCAGGGCATAGCAGAGAGGTGGATCAGAAGAGGAGCAGCCAGGACTAGAACTGGTGTCCATATGGGATGCAGGCACTTCAGGCCAGGGCGTTAACCTGCTGCACCACAGGACCAGCCCCTGAAATGAAGCTTTTCTAATACCCCTTATTTTCTTCTAAGGCACATCACAGCCTCTTGCACTTGAAAACACCAAACAGCACTTCAGCACAGCACTTGAGGACCATTTTTTTATTATTATTTTAAATTTATATTTTAAGGAATACAAATTTCATAAGTACAACTTCAGGAATATAGTTATTCTTCCCACCACACCCGCTCTCCCACCCCTCCTCCTGTTCCCTCTCCTCTTGCCAATCCCATTCTCCATTAAGATTCATTCTCAATTAACTTTGTACACAGAAGACCAACTCTATATCAGTAAAGATTTCAACAATTTGCATACACACACAAACACACACACACACAACTGTTTGAGAACTAGTTTTACAGTTAACTCTTCATAATACAACTCCTTGAGGACAAAGGCCCTGCATGGGGAGTTAGTGCACAGTGACTCCTGTTGTTAATTTAACAATTAATACTCCTATGTATGACCTCAGTGGCCACCTGAGGCTCTTGACATGAGCTGCCTAGGCTATGGAAGCCTTTTGAGTCCACAAACTGTCAGTATTTGGACAAGGCCATAAGCAAAGTGGAAGTTCTCTTCTCCCTTTAGAGAAAAGTAGATCCTTCTTTGATGGTGAGGGCCATTTTTAAAATGTGAAGCCACAAAACACCAGAATGCAGAAACATGGAACTGACAGACATGTCAAGGACTTCCTGGAAGACGTTGAAACAAGAAGGAAAACAGTGTCTTGACTGATCTCAACTGGAAATGAGCACGTTAGGGGACTCCAGTTGTTTGCCACTCTGTACTCAACAATTGGCAGATGAACCCAAAAGCAGTGAATATTAATTGGGGGGGCTACAAATAAATTCTATCAAGTGGGAGAATTTGCAAATACAGAATCCACAAGCAATGAAGATAAACTATTCTTTGTACAAGTGGAATTTTTGATAATTATTACGTAAGCTTTTTGAGGAGCACACTCTATGGCCCAGCAATTCCCTCCTAGGTGTAAATACCATGGAAGTCCTTGCCCATGTTCAGCTAAAGGCATGCACGTCTTTATTCACCTGTCATTCACAATGGCCCCAATGAATTAAGCCTGTGAACACAGAGTGGATTACAATTATGGCTCTGCAAAAACTGATGAAGCGGGGTGTGGGGGGAAGAGAGGGAGGGGGATTGAGGGGATGCAGGGGAGTGAGGGAAATGTGGTTGTCTTCTTGGGACTGTACCTATGGAATGCAAAAAATTTGTTCACTTTATATTAATAAAAAAATAGCCCCAAACCAAAAACAGCCTAAATATCCATACTGAGAAGAATACATAAATACATTGTAGAACATTCACTTGGAATACTACACAGCAACAAAAATTTGAAAACTGCAACTACATGCAGCAATATAAATGACTTTTACTATTATCATGTTAAATAAAAGACAATATATATAATGTGGCATTGAATGAAAGAATACTCATTGTACAATCCCATTTTATAAAACTGCATAAAATTTTCACAGTTTATTTTACATTTAGGTGATAATACTATAAAAAAAAAAGCAAAGGAATCATCACAATAATTATCTAAAATGTGGGGCCAGCGCTGTGGCGTGCAGGTGAAGCCGCCACCTGCGGTGCCAGCGTCCCATATGGTCGCCGATTCATGTCCTGGCTGCTCCGCTTCCGGTCCGGCTCTCTGCTATGGCCTGGGAGACCAGTGAAGATGGCCCAAGTCCTTGGGCCCCTGCGCCCACGTGGGAAGACCCAGAGGAAGCTCTTGGCTCCTGGCTCCTGGCTTTGGATCAGCACAGCTTCGGCCCTTGCAGCCAGCTGGGGAGTGAACCAGTGATGGAAGACCTCCCTCTCTCTCTCTCTCCTCTCTCTCTCTCTCTCTCTGCCTCTCCTTCTCTCCTGGCTCCTGGCTTCAGATCAGCCCAGCTCTCACCATTGCGGCCATTTGGGAAGTGACCCAGCAGATGGAAGACCCCTCTCTCTCCCTGCCTCTCCTTCTCTCTCCGTGTAACTCTGACTTTCAAATAATAAAATAAATCTTTTTTTTAAAAAAAAGACAAAATTACTTGTATATATCTGTTTTAAAAAATTATGTAAAATGTTCAGTAGTTTACTACATTTTGCATATTGTCCACTTCAAAACAAAAAAAAAAAAGTATTTATAAAAGTAGTTACAGGCCACACTGCGGCTCACTAGGCTAATCCTCTGCCTTGTGGCGCCAGCACACCGGGTTCTAGTCCCAGTCGGGGCGCCGGATTCTGTCCCGGTTGCCCCTCTTCCAGGCCAGCTCTCTGCGGTAGCCAGGGAGTGCAGTGGAGGATGGCCCAAGTGCTTGGGCCCTGCACCCCATGGGAGACCAGGAGAAGTACCTGGCTCCTGCCATCGGATCAGCGCGGTGTGCCAGCCATAGCGCACTGGCCGCGGCGGCCATTGGAGGGTGAGCCAATGGCAAAAGGAAGACCTTTCTCTCTGTCTCTCTCTCTCTCTCACTGTCCACTCTGCCTGTCAAAAAAAAAAAAAAAAAAAGGCAGTTACAACGCTCCCTAAATATAATTGACACACGGAAGCAGAGAGGCTGGGACATGAGGTCTTCATACAGGGAGACTTAAAAAGCTTCCCCCAATGTTTTCTAAAAGATTACCACTGGCCCTTCTTTTCCGCCTTTTGCCATTTCAGTCAATGCTGCTCTGCACGTCCAGGGTGTGTGGCCTTTGGGCCACCCGCCCCATGCTCTATGGCCTAGATGCTCTTCCACGTGGCTAGCTCCTGGTACTCGGTATGAATCCAGATTTCCCTCTCTCTTTAAGATAGGGCCCTCACTCTCCTGTGCGTTTCTCTCACTAAATAAAACGCTTACAACTTAAAAAAAAATAAAAGATTACCACCTTAGTAAAAGCATACATCAATTCAGGGGCCTTTTTAATATTTTATTTGAGTTCAATAAGAAGAAAAAAATGTAATGAAGAGAGTGTATTTCTAATCATTCCTGAAAACAGAAGTGATCAAATGAGATCATATTGATTACTTAGTCTTTTGTCTTAAACTAGCATATGGGTATCAGAGCAGTCATTAAACCAGCCAAAACCACGTATCTCATTTGCAAAAGTTAATGCTTGAAACTGCACCTGGTATGTTTACCTGGACCTCTGTCTAGAATTTTCTGTTGCTGAAAGCGCTAAGCACCCTAGAAAATGAATGTGAACAGCTGAGCTGTGTGAGTAACAATGCCAAAGCTCCACAGGGTAAAACACAGTAACCCTCACAGTACCCAGCTTCCTGTGGGGTGAGTGGTGGGCTTAGGACTTCTCTCGTGCTCATGCTGTTCAGTGGAGAGGACTTTATCTGTCGATCCAGTCTGTCTTTGCTCCTCCCCAGATGAGTTGCCCCGACCAATCATCTCTCTACTTTTCCCATCTGTAATACCAGCGGATGGAAGACCTCTCTCTCTCTGCCTCTCCTCTCTCTGTGTAATTCCGACTTGCAAATAAATAAATAAATCTTCAAAAAATTTTAACAAATCTATGTGGTTACTACCGTTATGATTCTCTCTTCAAATATGAGGACATCAAAGCACAGAGAGAGAAAATTATCTGCCCAGGATCACATTGGAAGTAAGTGTTAAGTCCTGGACTTGAACCCTGTCATCCAGATTCCATCCCATGCCATGTGTGTTTTCTTTTCTTTTTAAAGATTTATTTTTATTTATTTGAAAGACAGAGTTACAAAGAGAGGTAGAAACAGAGAGAGAGGTCTTCCATCTGCTGGTTCACTCCCCAGATGGCCACAATAGCCAGAGCTGCGCCAATCCGAAGTCAGGAGCCAGGAGCTTCTTCCAGGTCTCCCATGTGGGTGCAGGGGCCCAAGGGCCTGGGCCATCTTCTACTGCTATCCCAGCCCATAGCAGAGAGCTGGATTGGAAGAGGAGCAGCTGGGACTTGAACCTGTGCCCATATGGGATGCCGACGCTTCAGGCCAGGGCTTTAACCTGCTGCGCCACAGTGCTGGCCCCGCCATGTGTGTTTTCAAAATATCTTTACACACAATGCCACATTCTTCCTTCCAGTCCTGTGTTATAGTGAACACTATGTGGATTACCATCTCAGCCTCCACGAACCCCCTTTCCCTGAAAACCACCTCCTCACCACCTGCAGATACCTGCCTACTATGTGATTCCACCCCTCTGATCATAGCTGAATAGGCCATGAGTGGACACTTAACCCAAACCAGGCCAATCAGAATCTGTCTAAGCAATGTAAGCGGAGAGTCATGGCACAGAATTATGGGAAGTGATTTACATCAATGGCCAGCTTGTTGAGTGATGGTTGCGCTGAGTGCCAGCTGAGTCACCAAGGTTCCCGGAGCTGCCTTACAACCCTTTCCTGCATGCTGGCTATTCAGGTTTTCCCAGAATTCCTCAAGTTTTCTTCTCATTAATCCAGCTTCCACAGAGTCCTAACTAACACATCTCGATTTATTCACTCAACAAACACTTTTTAGCATCTTCTGTATGCAAGACACACAATTGAAAACTGTAGTAGAGACAGCCATTACAAGTAACGACAGAAACAAATGCATGGTTACCAGGTGGGAAAAGCGCAGTAACAGAAGAGTGTGGGCGCTATGAAACGTTCTTAGAGGAGAATTACTCTCGCCATAAAGGAGATCGTCTGTGTAAAGCACTTAGCACAGGGCTTGGCTCCGAATAGGTTCTCTGTGTATTTTCTTTGCTCAACTTCTCTCTAAATAATAGTTCTGGCACAATGCCTTCCCAACTGAGGCCAATACCACAACACACTACTCTAATTGGCTGCTAATTTACTCCCTGCCTTTAGTTTCTGCTGCCAGATTATTATTCCCAAAATATCAGTTTCATTATGCTGCCTGTTTGTATCTCATGCCAAGGAATTTGGACCCTTTCCTGTAAAGTAGCAGTGAGGTCTCAGATGGGAGAAATGTAGGTAAGCAGGATTGTTGGTCACCTGTGCCCTTTTGCAATGGAAAATAAAGGTGCTACTACCCCAGGGAGGGAGGGGAAAGGGCGATGGATGTCAGGCACGTCGGTATAGCAATCACTATTTCTTTCAAATTCACTAAGGCAGCCGGTCGCCCAAGCTGCCCAGATGAGTTTGAGGGGCTGAGGGAGCTGAGGAGGAAAGGAGAGAAGAGGACTCGTTAGCCCCAGCAGATCAGGAAAGAGTGTTTTAACTGATCAGAAAAAAAAATCTTCTACAGGGAGGCCCAAGACAATGAGAACATTCATCCACCTTGTAAATCTTGCTCTCCAATGGACACGTAGGTGTTGGACACATTCTCTTTGGAGAACTCCACCAAGTACATCACTTTGCCATCTCTTCTCTCCTACTTCTCTCTCACTTCCTAATCTGGAGAATTTTATGGCATTTAATGTGACTAAACAAGATCAATTGCACATTGTTACGCACAAGAACATAGCTGGTTTACAATGAAAATGATTGTGAACCAATATAGGAAATAAGGTTCATCCCAGGAAAGGATAATTAAGACATAAGAGCTTTTTGTTTTGTTTTGTTTTGTTTTTTTGTTTGTTTGTTTGTTTTTTCCCCGGTCGTACTTGGCATTTATTTACTTTTGAAACAGGTCTGCCCGCCGCGCCCAAGACATAAGAGCTTTTTATGAATCATACCATCCTGGTGGAAAAATCATAACTGATCATAAAACTAAATCCAAGCCTGCTGCAAAAATAGAGAATTTGATGGAAAACACTAGACCCCAGCAGTGGCAACTCTGAAATTTTTTGAGGACTTAGAAATACTGCTTATAAACTAGCACTCAAACATAAACTTCATAGACAGCTTTTATCTTCGTCTGATTTCCAAATTCAAGTTCAAGGCGATCCTTATAGAGACTTGAGCAGATGTGGCAGAATTAGAGCAACATTTTCGGCCTCCATAGTGGCCTGTCAAGCCAGTCTGTTCAGTACGTGTGGGGCACCTTTCACCCCGAGCCCAAGACTCCTGGCTTCCCCCTGGATCAGCTTCCTGAGTCCGGCCAGGCACAGAGGGTGCTTGTCCTTGGGATCACTGAGTTTGTACTCCAACTGCACGATCCGCCACTCTCCACCACTGCCTGACGTTCCAGCAGCCCTTCCAGGAGGCCAGATGAAAAGAAACTGATTTAGAGATCCTCCAAGACTCTTTCTGGTTGAAGACAATTTCAAAAGCTATTGTGAAAAAAAAAAAAATCCATCTTTGAAGTCCTGGGAGCCTGACAGAATAAAATTGAAATACTTTAGAAGGGATGAAAGCTACACCTCAAAATAAATCCATATGTTTAAGACTGAGAGCAGGAACCCTTCTCCTAGCAAACACTTGCTGAGCCAGAAACCTGACTTGGAACTAAGAATTCAAAGATTAATTCCACACCATACAGTTGGTGGATCCCTTATCCAAGATAGTTGGGATCAGAAGTGTTTCAGGCCTCTCACTCGCCAAGCTCCAGCCAAAGGAGAAGACCGGTACGTAAGGCTCATACAGAGCAGACTGCCAGCAAATCGACTGGTGGTAAAGCACCAGGGAAGCAACTGGCTACAAAAGCCGCTCTCAGGAGTGCGCCCTCTACTGGAGGGGTGAAGAAACCTCATCATTACAGGCCTGAGACTGAGGCACTTTGTGAAATTAGATGTTAGCAGAAGTCATCAGAGGTTATCAGAGATTCTGATTCACAAAATCCCCTTCCAGCATCTGGTTGGAGAAATTGCTCAAGATGTCAAGACAGATCTATACTTTCAGAGTTTAGCTACTAGTGCTTTGAAGGAGGCAAGTGAGGCCTTTCTGGTTGGCCTTTTGTTGTTTTGCTTTTTTTAAACACAAAGTATTTTTCTTTTTAAAAAAAGATTAGCAGGCCCCGCTGCTCACTAGGCTAATCCTCCGCCTAGCGGCGCCGGCACACCGGGTTCTAGTCCCGGTCGGGGCGCCGGATTCTGTCCCGGTTGCCCCTCTTCCAGGCCAGCTCTCTGCTGTGGCCCGGGAGTGCAGTGGAGGATGGCCCAGGTGCTTGGGCCCTGCACCCCATGGGAGACCAGGAAAAGCACCTGGCTCCTGGCTCCTGCCATCGGATCAGCGCGGTGCGCCGGCCGCAGTGCGCTGGCCGCGGCGGCCATTGGAGGGTGAACCAACGGCAAAAGGAAGACCTTTCTCTCTGTCTCTCTCTCTCACTGTCCATTCTGCCTGTCAAAAAAAAAATAATAAATAAAAAAAATAAAATAAAAAAATTTATTTATTTATTTATATGAAAGTCAGAGTTACACACAGAGAGAAGGGGAGGCAGAGAGAAAGAGAAAGATCTCTCCACTTGGCCACAATGGCCAGAGCTGCGCCGATCCGAAGCCAGGAGCTTCTTCTGGGTCTCCCACATGGGTGCAGGGGCCCCAGGACTTGGGCCATCTTCTACTGCTTTCCAAGCCCATAGCAGAGAGTTAGATCAGAAGTGGAGCAGCTGGGACTCGAACCGGCACCCATATGGGATGCTGGCACTGCAGGTGGCAGCTTTACCTGCTACATCACAGCACCGGCCCCCGGTTGGCCTTTTGAAGACACCAACCTGTGTGTTATCCATGCCAAACGTGTAAAAATTATGCCAAAAGACATCCAGCTAGCATGCTGCATATGCGGAAAACATGCCTAAGAATCCACTATGATGGGAAACATTTCAATCCTCAAAATATCTTTTTTTCTCTTCTTCCTGGTATTGGTAGTTCTGAATGTTCAATAATTTTTTTCCATGCGGTCAAAAGGTATCTAAGTATATGATTGCGAGTGGAAAAATAGGGAACAGAAATCAGGTATTGGCAGTTTTTACATTTTCATTTGCATGTGGATTTTTAATATACATGTGGGATGTAAAGCATTAATGCAAGTCAAAATGTTTCAGTAAACAAATTTCAGCAGTTCAACTTTACAACAATTATAAATAAGCCTGTTAAATTTTTCTGGACAGTGCCAGCATTTGTTTTTTTTTTTAAACAAGTAAATTTCTTATTGATGGCAACTAAATGGTGTTTGTAGCATTTTTATCTTACAGTAGGTTCCATCTGTTCACTATACTGTTCTGAGTTGTCCTACATGCAAGTACATGTTTTTAATGTCTGTCTTCTGTGCTGTTCCTGTATGTTTGCTATTTACATTAAACTATAAAAAAGTATTTCAGGTTTTTGGAATATTTTCTTTACAGGTTGAGCAACCCTAATCCAAAAATCTAAAATCTGAAATGCCCCCAAATCCAAAACTGTTTGAACATCTGTGTTGGTGCTCAATAAGTTTCCAATTTGGGAGCATTTCAGATTTTTTATTCTCATATTAGGGATATTTGACCTGCATTTACCCTTAAGGAACCCCTAATCTAGTACAAAGACAACCCCCTCAAATATCTTTAGGAACAGTACAGGTCTATTCAATACTGAGAAATATACTTGCTGTTTTGATGCCCAGTTTCCATTCCCAAATTTTCCTCCTCCATTGGATTCAGTGTGGGTGGAATGAATCACTCATTGGTATCTTACCCAAAACTCCAACTTAGTCCAATGGCAAGGAATACCTAACTAGAATTTAAATCCAAGGTGTGTTAGTTTCCCTAACAAGATACTAAGTCTAATGGCTTCAATGACAGACAACTTTGTTTCAAAATCCCAGCAGCTGGAAACCCAACCAAGTTCAAGCTGTCAGTAGAGGAGTTCCTGCTGGGTGTTGTGAGGGGAAGATCTGTTCCAAGTCTCTCTTGCCTTATATATGACCATCTTCTCCCTGGTGTTCCTTCTGCATCATGTCTGAATCCACATTTCCAGTGTGACACAATATGAAGGCCCCTCTTCATAACCTCGTTTTAATTTGATTACATTTTAAAGACATTATCTCCAAAGAAGGTCATATTTGAAATTACTTGCGATTGAAACACCATTATCATTTTTGGAGGGTGATAAATATTCTCTACTTGACCAAACTTTAGTCAATTCTGGGAACTTCTCATAGACCGATCTGTACACTTCTCTGTAAAATCTTATTTTAACGAGAAACCTGCTATGCCCTGCTTTCAATATCCTATCACTCTAGATACAACCTCCTGCTCTTGATATCTGATCACTCATATGATCACTCTGGTAGGTTCCTCAAGAAACCTGTTAGGTCAGTTTAGTCAGAATCCACACTTACACCAGATATTTCCTCTCCCTAATTTTCTACCCACCGACCTCCCTGACCCTGTTTCTGAGCTATAAATTTCCACTTTCCCTGCTGTGTTTAGAGTTGAGCCCAGCCTGTCTCTCTCACTGCAAAATCCCATTGCAATGATCCCTAAACCTATTGCAATGGTCCTGAATGAAGTCTTCTTACCATGCTTTAACATGGTAAGTGCCATTGTCATTTTTTTTTTCTTTAACAGAGGACACAATTAAACCTATAACATAAGGCTAAACCAAACTCTGCCCACTAGTTTTAATTTTCTGGCATAAAGTTTGTTCACAGGGTTATTAGTGAGTAGTGAGAAGGACAAATTTGATTTTGGCTGTCTGGTATAGAAACTATCAAATCTAGACAGCAGGAGGGAGAAAGGAAGAGAAGCCACATGTTAATAATTTGGGGCTCATTACGGACATTTGTGCTTTTCTAGGTAAATGTACTGAGCCATCATAAATATGCCAGCATTTATCTTCAGACTTAGTGTGACAAGGGATTTGGCAAAGGGTGGTTGTGCTTCCCACTGTCAGAAACAATCTTCAAGTCTGTCAGGTCTCAGACACAAAGCTCACATCTGCTGAGAACCCACCTGTGGTAGCCGCTTCCAACCTATCCTATCCCCTACACCTGCTGTCATTTGTCCCCATTGAATGGCACTGCAAATGGGACCAATCATGAGGATCCTGACCGGAAAGTCATCAGCTTTCAAGCAGTCCTCTCACGGACACTGTACCACTGTACTTCTCTAAAGAACAGTGCGCGCACAGAAACTATTCAGTGATGGGTATGGACAGTCAATAAGTTAATGAGTAAAGTCATTCTGCCCTGAAGTTTGATTGGAAACCAGAACTCAAAGAGAAGGCATTCTATATCAACCATTTCTAACAATCACACAGTGCCAGATGTGTGCACATTCACTCCTGCCTGTATTATTTATTTAAATATTTTTGAATGTTCTTACTATGTGCCAAGGACACAACTCTGAGATAGCAATAACTTCTATTCCCATTTTACAAATGGACAAACCACAAGGCATTGAGCAATTAAAATGAAACTAACACAAGGTCTCATAGCGAGTAAGTGGAAAAGCACACACTTGAACCAAGCAGGTTGGTTTCAGAAGCTGTGTTTTAATCTTTGGACTCTGCTGCCTCTATATTGACTTTGAGGTGGGAGAGACATGATGCGAGGTTTCCAAAGATATGTGATAGAATTTGTTCAGGCATAATTACTGGGGCAACCCCTACATGTTCATCCTAAATTCTATATTGCATAGACTCTTCTCAGAGCCACACTCTGAGGGGGATAATATTTCTATTCTCATTTTACATTCTGGTAAGCTGAAAGACACAAGGAGGTTAAATCATTTTTCCCAAAGTCATTTATAATGTGTCCCAAATTACTGCTAGATGTTGGGAGATACAACTATGATAAACAAAAGGTAGTGAGCAAGGTAACCATGGCTCCTGCCTTTACTGAGCTGACACCACATACAGGGACACGAATGAGTATGTACGTAGTCAAATCATACTACTGCAAGGACCAAGGTGGGGTTCTGTGGAATGTGCAAGCACGTGGAAGCAGTACTTAACCCTCCCTTGGGATCTAGAAATGATTTCACTGAGGTCCAATATTTTGACTTAAATCTGAAGATTGTGTTGGATACATACAGAGATAGAGATAGATGGAAATTGTTCCAAGAGAAAAAACAACACTTGTAAAACCAGAAATCAAGATGAATAATGTGTGAGGCCAGGATTGTTACATAGTGGGTATAGCCACAGCCTGCAATGCTAGCATCCCATATGGGCACTGGTTCAAATGCCAACTGCTCCACTTCCGATAGAACTCCTTGACAATGACCTGGGAAAGTAGCAGAAGATGGCTCAAGTGTTTGGGCCCCTGTCACCCATGTGGGAGACCTAGAAGAAGCTCCTGGCTCCTGGCTCCTGGCTTCAGCCTGGCCCAGCCCAGCCCAGTGGTTGGAAGATTTCTTTCTGTCTCACCTCTCCCTGGAATTCTGACTTTCAAATAAATAAATAAATCTTAAAAAAAAAAAAAAAAAAAAAAAAAAAAAAAAGAAGAAGAACATTGTTTATCCCAGGAATTGAAAGACATTGAGGGACTGGCACTGTGGCGCAGTGGGTTAAAGCCCCAGCCTGCAGCGCCAGCATCCCATATGGGTGCCAGTTCAAGTCCTGGCTGCTCCACATCCGATCCAGCTCTCTGCTAATGTGCCTGGAAAAGCAGGGAAAGATGGCCAAGTCTGGGCCCCTGCACTCACATGGGAGACCTGGAAGAAGCTCCTGGCTCCTGGCTTCAGATCAGCTCAGCTCTGGCCATTACGGCCATTTGGGGAGTGAACCAGTGAATGGAAGACCTCTCTTTCTCTCTGGCTCTACCTCTCTCTGTAACTCTTTCAAATAAAAATAAATCTTAAAAAAAAAAAAAAAAAAAAAAAAGAGGCCGGCACCGTGGCTCACTAGGCTAATCTTCCGCCTGCGGCACCAGCACTCCGGGTTCTAGTCCCTGTTGGGGTGTTGGTTCTGTCCCGGTTGCTCCTCTTCCAGTCCAGCTCTCTGCTGTGGCCCAGGAAGGCAGCAGAGGATGGCCCAAGTCCTTGGGTCCCTGCACCCACATGGGAGACCAGGAGGAAGCACCTGGCTTCTGGCTTCAGATCGGCGCAGCGCGCCAGACATAGCGGCCATTTGGGGGGTGAACCAACAGAAGGAAGACCTTTCTCTCTGCCTCTCTCTCTCTGTCTCTCTCTCTCACTTTGCCTAGAAAGAAAGAAAGAAAGAAAGAAAGAAAGAAAGAAAGAAAGAAAGAAAGAAAGAAAGAAAGAAAGAAAGAAAGAAAGAAAGAAAACATAGGTAAGGTTTGTGGTATGGAATGCAAGGAAAAGGAATGACAAGTGTGAGTTGGGGGAAAAACATTATTCCCTAAGAGCAAGGAGACCCACTGAGTGTTAGGAGGTAGTTTAACACAAACAGGTCCATCTTTCAGAAAGACAAGCTTGTAAAATATGGATTGATGTGAGGAACAATGGAGGAAGCGAGATGCTTTCCCAATCCTGGGAGTCATTGTGGTAAACCCAGCTCAGTAACTGGGAGCCAGAATTAAATTTAGTGATTGATCATCTACTGGGGGTGAAAAAGAGTATCATCCCTGGCAATGCTTTAAGTCTCTGCTTTGAAGCATTAGATAAATGATGGTGCCATTTTCTAAGTGAGGGACACCAGGGGACATGTACTACCACCAAAGAGTAAAAGTGCAAAAGAATCTGAATTAGAGAAAAATAGTGACACAAGACAGAGTTTTTAGAGTTGTCAACAAACATGTGGACATAGATGCCAAGAGAGTGGATGCCTTAGCTAGGGAGTGAATTAAGACAAAAAAGAAGAGGGTCTCGGGGATGCCATCCTTTAGGGGTTAGCCACAAGAGGAGTCTACGGAAGAAACTGAGAGTGATCTCTGAGAGAGATAGTCAGGAGCCCAGGCAAGTGGGTATCATGGAATCCAAGAGAAGCTAAAGGAAAGCTTTTCACACTATTTTGTGCTCTGGACACACCAATTAAGGCAATGACTGAGAAGCATGCATCTGAATAAGCCATATGGAAAAGCAAAACATTTGTTTCTGAGGTTCTTTGGACAGAGAGCTATCTGAAGGGAAGTGAAAATCTCAAAAAGCCATCACTTCTTGTCATTCACTGTTCTGAACCTGCAATGGATGGATGAATCACTCTTGACCTTTGGATAATGCTTGGAGAACAAGGAAATATCTTCAACTTTATTAGGGGGAATGCACATAATGGCATCTAATATTGAACTAATTTCCCATTTTCCGGTTCTTTGTCAGAGATTACTGAAGAAACCACATTATAGTCAGGGACAGAGTTGGATGAAATTGTGAAGGAGAAAATTTGAATTAAAAATCTCTATCTTGGCCGGCGCCACGGCTCACTAGACTAATCCTCCGCCTGCAGCACCAGCACTCCAGGTTCTAGTCCCAGTTGGGGTGCTGGTTCTGTCCCGGTTGCTCCTCTTCCAGTCCAGCTCTCTGCTGTGGCCCAGGAAGGCAGTGGAGGATGGCTCAAGTGCTTGGACCCTGCACCCACATGGGAGACCAGGAGGAAGCACCTGGCTCCTGGCTTCAGATCGGCTCAGCTTGCCAGCTGCAGCAGCCATTTGGGGGGTGAACCAACGGAAGAAGACCTTTCTCTTTGTCTCTCTCTCACACTAACTCTGACTGTCAAAAATAAAAAAAAAAAACTCTATCTTGGGGCCGGCACTGTAGCATAGTGGGTAAACCCACCATCTGCAGTGCCAGCATTTCATTAGGGCGCCAGTTCGAGTCCCAGCTGCTCCACTTCCAATCCAGCTCTCAGCTGCTCCACTTCCAATCCAGCTCTCAGCTATGGCCTGGGAAAGCAGTAGAAGATGGCCCAAGTCCTTGGGCCCCTGTGCCTGTGTGGGAAACCTGAAGAAACTCCTGGCTCCTGGCTGCGGATTGGCACAGTTCCAGCTGTTGCAGCCAATTGGGGAGTGAACCAGTGGATGGAAAACTTTCTCTCTCCCTCTCTCTCTCTCTCTCTCTCTTTCCTCTTTCTCTTCCTCTCCTTCTCTCTCTGTGTAACTCTGACTTTCAAGTACATAAATAAATCTTTTTTTTTTTAATCTTTATCTTGAAGTGAATATTTAGATTGGTGGTTAACATGTCTGTGTCCCACATCAGAGTGCCTTGGGTTCAATTCCCAGCTCTGGCTCCTAACTCCACCTTCCTGCTAACAAAGACTCTGGAAGGCAATGATGACAGTTCAAGTGATTGGGTGCCTGCCACCCATGTGAGAGTCCTGGATTGAGTTTCTGGCTCCTGGATCTTGTCCTGGTTGTTCTTTGTCTGTCTGCTTTCCTATCTCTCAAACACCTTAATTTTTAGTTATAAAAAATTAAGAATTCTTGTCACTCCCAATTCTCTATTGTCTTGCAGTTTCCTATCCCATCTCCCAAGACATGACTAGTCTTAAAGGCAATAATTCCTATAGCCAGTGTGGAATTATAGTCAAGTTAAAATTTTCCCCTGAAGAGGAAAAAACCTCTTCATGTCTCATATCAGACACGTCTTTCCTCTGACCCTCTTCTTCTTCCTTTTTTTTTTTTAAGATTTATTTTATTTATTTGAAAGACAGAGTTACAGAGAAAGTGGAGACAGAGAGAGAGGTCTTCCATCAGCTGGTTCACTCCCCAATAGCTGCAACAGCTGGAGCTGAGCCAATCTGAAGCACAGAGCCCAGAGCTTCTTCCTGGTCGTCCATGTGGGTACAGGGGCCCAAGGACTTGGGCCATCTTCCACCGCTTTCCCAGGCACATTAGCAGGGAGCTGGACCTGAAGTAGAGCAGCCAAGACTTGAACCAGTGCCCATATGGGATGCTGGCACTGCTGCCTGGGGCTTTAACCCGTGGCACCACAGCGCTTGCCCTGACCCTCTTCTTTAGAGCCCCGTGGGTGTGAGATAAACCACTCAAGGGCACTGTAATGTAATGAACAAACTCTTGCATTTAGGATCAGAAAACCTGGGATCAATCCTCAGTTTCACTGCTTACAGATCTATGTAGCATCTGTCCATTTGTACACTAATCTCTCTGTACTTCAGAGTACCTACCTAAAATATAAAGATTAGACTGAAGGAATGTGGGTAATGTGGAGTCATCTGTAGTTTTTCCAACTGTAACTCAGAATTCTACAGACAACTTCAGAAGTTTTCTACAGTAGAGTCATATTTATGGACATTTTTCAGACAATCTTCCGGGAGAACAGTATTTCTGCAATTCTGTATGAGGAGTTACTCATGTCACATCTGGGTGGACTGAGTTTGAGTGTGTTTGAGTCAGAGAGGGGGGATGAGCCTCAAAGGAGGAATTCCTGGGGACTTCTTGTTTCCTCAGTCTCATACAGAAACAGCAAACATCTAGCATTTTGATGTGCTTTACCACGTCTAGAACACTTTCACATATGTGTTTTGAAATAACCCAGAGAAGCCATCTAAAAGTGTGAAATCACAACAGGTGGAAGCCAGAAATAGCTAGAAGTGACTGGCTGAGCACAGAGTGAACGGACACCTGCAGAGCAGGTGGACACCAAGTTCCCAAGCAGCAGGAGGCTTTGCAGGAAAGTTGGCAGGAAGCCCTCTGGGGCCACCTTCAAGACCCTAAGCTTGAAGAATACTTATAGGACCAAGCTTGTTGAAATCTGCTGCACAATCGCACAGGTCTCTGTTAATTTTTATAGTCACATTTGGAATCCTCGAGTTCTTATATGTGCCCAATGCTTGAACTTTCTCCACCAAGTGGCAACAGTTCTTTTTGTGATGTTGTGGGCATTCTGGTTGCAGGGTGACATCTTGCAACTGGCAAGCTCTGAATGTCTAGCTTCAAATCCTGGCTCTACCACTTATCAGTTTCCTAAAGTAACTTCAGACAGTGTCTACCACAAGAAAAGTCTGAAGTTAACGTCAGTGGTTATTACTACTGCCATCATCGTGGTCATCTGGCAGTGACAATAAGAACAAGCTAGTGAGCTAGTAAAGGCAAACAGTCCAGGAGTTTCAGTGGGAGGACTGGTTATGCACTCTGATAGTATCACGCACCTTTTGTAACCTTTGTTTTACTCTTCAGTACTTGTCTTTGATATCACAAATCCGCATTGACAGTCCATCTTACCCTCTCTTGATTACAGATTTGCCTCACCTAGCATTTCTACCCATCAGCTTTTTCCTACCTGATCTATAAAGCCTCTCCCACCTTCTAATTGGAGGGGCAGATCTGAGGCATAATTTCCTGCCTCCTTATTCATGAGTAGTAATAATAAAGCCCTTCTCTGCTCAGTGGGGCAGCTTCACAGAGCGTGCCTGAGAGCAGCCAGCAGGGACCTATCACACCTTCCCTATCGGGTCATACACTGCACAGGGGTAAAGAACGTGTCTACTTCATTCTCTGCTGCATCCCTGGCCCATAGTAGATGATCAATAAATACTTCTTGCCAGAGTGAGCCAATTAGTATGAGAAGAACCAAAAAGAGAAAAGTACAGTACATTTGGAGTCAGCTCACTTGAGGGCTGCAATCAGCCAGCCCCTGTGTGAGTGTCAGTTTGGAATGATGAGTTGTAGTCATCAGAAGAGCTACTGCCCACTTCAAATTTTTGAGTAATATCAATCCTACTCAATGAACAATTTAAATGGATAGCTTTAATGTAATGCATAATTTTGCAAAAATTTTTCCTGGTTCTCCATGGATTTCAATGAAATTCAAAAAATTGTAGCAATAATAAAAGGCAATGAAATACTTTCTCTTCTCTTCTGTAAAAGCACAGTACAGTTCACAATTCTTTTAATTTTTTTTTAACTGCAACCTCCCAAAAGAGACTCATAGCTTGGTCAAACTCAAATATGGTTACAGCTCAAACAATTCCAAAACTCAAAGGAAGGCTAGTTTTTAATCACCTCTGGGATGTTCAATTTCCATCAGGATATGTAGAGCTAAGAAAGAATAAGCCCCAATATAGCTCTAAGATGTTGCACCATCTACCTTTGTAACTCCGTTGCTGATAGAATTATTGTTGCTTTGTCAACTCCTGCTGCAGTTTGACCCTTCTCAGTAGGAACTGGGTGATTAATAAGGCCCTTAATTGCTTTTCCTCCTGCCCTCACAGCTGGTAGGGGAAGTGATGTATGTCACAAAGAAACACTGAACCAAGTTTTAAGGACAGAGAGAAGGAGGGGGCAGCTGTGGAGCTCTGCCAGGTGCCACTGAGCAGTCTCAGTCCCCATTGTGATTGCGGCTACAGCTCAGAAGTGACAGGAAGCCTGCCTAGAGCCCCGACCTTTGGTCCAAGCCTTTCCCATATGCCTTACAGATCTGGGGGTGGGAATTAATGAACCGGTGAACTAGGTTTCCTTCCTTGCATCTTTCGCTGATAATTAGTTGATTCAAGAGCTCAGGGACTCAAAGTGCCTTTTTTGGGTCACAGAAAACCATGGCTTTTCCAGTGCAGTCAATCAACTTCAAGCGTTCAGAAACAGCTAAGACCACTCTGGTGGTGTCCCGATTCAGTGCCTCTGATGGAGTCTAATCAAACAGGAACACACCAGGGACGGGAGAGAGGGATAATGGGCAGTAAACATGAGTTTCATTTAAACTCTGATTTTTTTTCAAAATAAACTTTTTTCAACCCATTTTCATAAACTTTTTAAAAATTTGTTATTTATTTGTGATGCAGAGGGACAGAGAGGATTCCCATCCAGTGGCTCATTCACCAAATGCCTGCAACACCCAGGTTGGGCTAGAGCCAAAGCTGGGAAACCCAACCCAGGTATCCCATGTTGGTAGCAGGAACCCAGTCACTTGAGCCACCACCTGTGGCCTTCCAGGGTCTGCAGTGACAGGCAGCTGAAGTCAGGAGCTGGAGTTGGGAATCAAATCCAAGTACTCCAATGTGGCTCATGGACATCTTAACCGCTAGGCGAAATACCCACTTCTAGAAATTGACTTTTATATCACTTGAGGTAATTCAGTAACTTTCCAAAAGCACAGATTGAATTCATATAATGAGGTTTCCCAGAACAGTGAAATCCTTCCTGATAAGTATTCTTTTGCTTTTTTAAAAAAAGATTTACCTATTTGTTTGAAAGTCAGAGCTACACAGAGAGAAGAGAGGCAGAAGGAGGTCTTCCTTCCGCTGGTTCACTCCCCAGTTGGCCACAACATCTGGAGCTGTGCCAATCTGAAGCCAGAAACCAGGAGCTTCCTCCAGGTCTCCCACACGGGTGCAGGGGCCTAAGGACCTGAGCATCTTCCACTGCTTTCCCGTGCAGAGAGCCGATCAGAAGTGGAGCAGCCTGGACTTGAACTGGCGCCCACATGGAATGCTGGCATCGCAGGCGGCGGCTTTACCCACTATACCACAATGCCAGTCCCCTGTTTTTTTTGCTTTTAATAGTGACCCCTTAGGAGAACTGGCACAGACAGGAAGGGGCAAGAGGCATTTGACAGCAAATAATCCCAAACAGAGATTGCCTTGAACTTAAAGAAGGCAGGATCTAAAACCTGAACACACCCTTGCCAAAGAATGCCTGCAAGACTCAGAAGGACTCAGTGATTGGGAACAGTGTAGATGGTGAAGTAAATGTCATCGGTCTCCTCTGGCTCTTGTGCCTTCTTTAACACAAAGTTTACTTAGGATTTCACAGGGGAACTGAAAAGGAGTTTGCATCATATACCCTAAAGAACTCAACTTAAAAATACTCCATTTAGCAATTTAAAAAATGTGGGGCCAGCGCCATGGCTCACTTGGCTAATCCTCTGCCTGCAGCACCGACATCCCATATGGGCGCCGGGTTCTTGTCCTGGTTGCTGCTCTTCCAGTCCAGCTCTCTGCTGTGGCCCGGGAAGGCAGTGGAGGATGGCCCAGGTGCTTGGGCCACTGCACCTGCGTGGGAGATCAGGAAAAAGCACCTGGCTCCTGGCTTTGGATCGGCACAGCTCCGGCCATTGCGGCCATTTGGAGAGTGAACCAACGGAAGGAAGATCTTTCTCTCGGTCTCTGCCTCTCACTGTCTGTAACTCTACCTCTCAAATAAATAAATAAAAACTTTAAAAAAAAATAAGTATGCACAATGGAATTCTATTCAGCCTTAAAAGAAAAAAATCGTTTATTTGTAACAATATACATGAACCTAGAGGACATTATGTTAAATGAAATAAGCCAGGCACAGAAAGAAAAATATCACCTTATCTCACTTGTGTAATCTAAAAAAGCAGAATTCACTGAACCAAAGAGGAGAATGATAGGGCAGCATTGTAGTGCAGCAAGTTTGATGCCAGCATCCTACATGGGTGCTGGTTGATGTCCTGGTTGTTCCACTTCCCATCCAGCTCCCAACTGGTGCACCTGAGAAAGCAGCAGACGATGGTCCGAGTCCTTGGGTCCCTGCTACTTACGTCCAAGACCTAGATGGAGTTTTAAGCTGCTGGCATCAGCCTGGCCCAGCCCCACTGTTGTAGCCATTTGGGGAATGAACGAGTAGATGGAAGATCTTTCTCTTTTCTCTCTGTCTCTCTCTGTTTGTATATCTCCCTCCCTCCGTAACTCTGCCTTTCAAATTAACAAATCTTAACAAAGAAAGAGAGTAGAATAACTGCTACTGGGATTGGGGAGGAAGATAGAGAAAACGGGGAGATGTTGGTCAAAGGGCATAAAGTTTCCGACACAACAAGGTGATGATAGTCAACAATAACATATACTTCAAAATAACTAAGAGGGGACGGCGCTGTGGCATAATGGGTAAAGCTGTCACCTGCAGTGCCAGCATCTCACATGGACACCGTTCAAGTCCTGGCTGCTCCACTTCTGATCCAGCTCTCTGCTATGGCCTGGGAAAGCAGTAGAGGATGGCCCAAGTCCTTGGGCCCCTCTACCCACATGGGAGACCCAAAAGGAGCTCCTGGCTCCTGGCTTCAGATCGGCTCAGCTCCGGCCGTTGCAGCCATTTGGAGAGTGAACCAACGGAAGGAAGACCTTTCTCTCTGTCTCTCTCTCTCTCACTGTCTGTAAACTCTGTCAAATAAAAAAAATAAAAATAATAAAATATCATATTGTACCCCACAAATGCATAAAGTTATGAATTATTAATGAAAATTAACATCAATAAAAATAATTTTTTAATGTGCCATATGATTTTTCAATGTTCCCAAAGTCCCTTGCCCACCCAAATACCTCTGGGGACATTTCCTTCTGAGGTTGGTGCCTTCTTTCACAATTGTGGAGACAATTCAAGGGAACTCTAGTCTCTACCAAATGTGCATACCCAGGTTCATCTCAGGTTCTGCTGAACAAAGGGTCTCCCAGTTCATAGAACTGCTGCTACTTCCTAGAAGCAAATGCTTGCTACTTCTGTTACTTGCACAAGTTCTTCAGGCTAAAATAAGAGCAGCCCGGTTTCTATGTGCTTGGCTGATCAAGGGACGTGAGAAGCAGAGTGCAGAGATAAAGACATAAAGTCCTTCCCAAAAGGTAGTACCAACAAACTAACGCTTGGACTTATTTCTGGGTTGTCTCAGGAAGCTTTTTTTTTTTTTTTTTTTTTTTGAAAGACAGATTTAGAGAGAGAGAAGAAAAAACAGACAGAGATCTTCTATCTGTTCCCAAATAGCTGCAACAACTGGGGCTAGGCCAGGCCAAGGCCCAAGCCCAGAGCTTTTTCTGGGTCTCCCATGTGGGTACAGGGGCCCAAGCTTATGGGCCATCTTCTGCTCTTAACCAGGTGCATTAGCAGGGAGCTGAGTTGGAAGTGGAGCAGCCAAGACGGAACCAGCACCCATATGGGATGCTGGCACTGAAGGCTGTGGTTTAACCCACTGCACCACAGCGCCAGCTGCACAAGCTGTTTAGTTTCAAGCTTTCTGAAGACCAATCTCCTTAGGAAAATTGAAAAAACAAAGTCTACTATTTCAATGAAATGCCAAAATCTCTAAATATACATAATACATATTGACTTCACAGAATATTTCACTGTACTTGTCTAAAATCTCATTTTACTAATTTAATAGGAAATTTAATGAACCTGTTTCAAGATATTGTATTTGCACAGCAGACTTATAGAATGGCAGATGTCCTAAACAGCACTCTGGCCTCAGAATTAGCCCTTAAGGCACTGGGCTCTGGCTGAAGAGCCCTTGAGACTATTTTAGGCATGCAAAGCCAAGACACGTTGGCAAAAAAAAAAAAAAAAAAACTAAATGAAAGATCTCTGCCAGTGAGATCCCAGTGGAAAGAATGGGCAATCAAAGAAGGAGGTACCTTTCTCTGAAGGGAGGAGAAAACTTCCACTTTGTTCCACTTTGACTATGACCTCGTTTAAATAAGATCGGAGTCGGCGAACTCAAAATGCTTCCATAGCCTTGGCAACTCATGACAAGAGCCTAGGGAGATTACTGACAACATAAACAAGAGTGTCAATTTGCTAATTCAACAACAGGAGTCACTGTACACTTAACTCCTCATGTAGGATCTCTGTCCTTAATGTGTTGTACAATGTGAATTAATGCTATAACTAGTACTCAAACAGTATTTTACACTTTGTGTTTTGGTGTGGGTGCAAACTGTTGAAATCTTTACTTAATTTATACTAAATTAATTTTCTGTATATAAAGAGAATTGAAAATGAATCTTGATGTGAATGGAATGGGAAAGGGAGCGGGAGATGGGAGGGGTGCGGGTGGGAGGGAAGTTATGGGGGGAAAAGCCATTGTAATCCATAAATTGTTCTTTGGAAATTTATATTTATTAAATAAAAGTTAACAAAAAGATATTGTATTTGAATGGGCTACTGCTTCCCTACCTCAAAATCATCTTTGAAAAAAAATGAAGGAAATGGGCCGGCGCCATGGCTCACTTGGCTAATCCTCCACCTGCGGTGCCGGCACTCCCGGGTTCTAGTGCCGGTTGGAGCAAAGGTTCTGTCCTGGTCGCTCCTCTTCCTGTCCAGATCTCTGCTGTGGCCTGGGAAGGCAGTGGAGGATGACCCAGGTCCTTGGGCCCTGCACCCACATGGGAGACCAGAAGGAAGCACCTAGCTCCTGGCTTCGGATCAGTGCAGCACACCGGCCGTGGCGGCCATTTGAGGGGTGAGCCAGTGGAAGAAAGACCTTTCTCTCTGTCTCTCTCTCTCTCACTATCCAACTCTGCCTGTCAAAAAAAAAAAAAAAAAAAAGGAAACTTAGATTTATAAACAGTAACTATTCTCTTCTTGTATATTTAGAATATAAACAATTTTAACAATTAAAATTGAACAGTAATAGGCCATAAAAAGAACAATAAATTCAAATAATTAGTATAAGACAGAGTTGGCTTTCTGACCATAATCCAATAAATTTTTAAATCAATTTCAGAAGTAAAATCTCATGTTTTTAGAAACTAATATATTGCTAAATTACCATTTGGCTAAAATAGAAATAACAAAATACTTACACACCAAACTATACACCAAAATTTTATGGTAGGAGTTAACATTTGGCACAGTAATTAAGATGCCACTTGGGACACCTACAGCTCATATATCTGGATCCGGGTTCTGGCTCCACTTCTGATTCCTACTTCCTGCTGATGCGCCCAATGGGAAGCAGCAACTGATGGCTTAAGGAGCTGAGTCCCTGCCATGCACATGTGAGACCTGGACTGAGTTCAGATTCCTTGCTTCATTCTGATTTAGCTTCAACTGTTGCAGGCATTTGGGGAGTGAACCAGCACATAGAAGATCTCTCCGTGTCTGTGTCAAATAATAAAAAAGGAGGAAAAAAAAGATAATTAAAAAAATGTTAAAACAATAAGAAGATTAACAAACCTTGAATTAGTATTATGAGATAAATAAAATAGATTTTTGGCAATACTAACCAAGAAGAGAGAAAATGGAAATAAAATACAGAAAGAAATGGAATACATAAAGACCTAGTAGAGGTTTTTGTTAAAGGAAGATTACAAGCAGCTGCATATTAACAAAGTTGAAAACCTAAATGCAGGGGCCGGCGCGGTGGCTCACTTGGCTAATCCTCCACCTGCAGCACCAACATCTCATATGTGGCCATTTGGAGAGTGAACCAAGGAAGACCTTTCTCTCTGTCTCTCTCTCTCACTGTCTAACTCTACCTGTCAAATAAATTTTTTTTAAAAAATCCCAAAAAAAAGAAAACCTAAATATAATGTGAAAATACCTAGAGAAACATAAATTATCAAATTTGGTGCAAGAATGAATGATGAGCTTGAACATACAAATAAGTATAAAAGAAATCGAATCCAAACAATCTCAGCACCAGAATTTGATAAATTCTACCAAACTGTATTATAAAATCTGTTTTATACAAGTTGATCCAGAAAATAGGAAAAAAGTAAAATATATCCACTTCATCTTGTAGCATTAATGTAATCTTTCACTCAAAATCAGATAAATACAATAGAAGAAAGGGAAATAGGCCAGTTTCACTTTAAAACACAATTGCAAATATCCTAAATAAAATGTTACCTGAACCCCACAGTGTATTTTTAAATGTTCCATAATTGAATATATTGTATTCCAGGTGATGGGGTCCAGGAAAATGTTACCCCAAAATATGGAACCTTGGCTTATCGACTATTTGGACTGAAAGAATCTGAGAAATAGCATTGCAGAAGTATCTGTGTCCTCTCCCTGTCCTTCTCCTCTGGAGCAGGTGATAAAACCTAGGAAAAATTTTCTGACCTTCCCACAAAGCAGACCCTAAGATCCTCATATGAGAGATGCCCTCCCTCTAACTGGGAGAAAGGAGAATCCTTATTTCCGAAGATAAAATATCACAGAGAAAAATCTGAACCAACAGGCCTGGCCAAGTTTCCCCTAATTGATCTCATGACAAAGACATCACAACAAAAGGAAACTGCAGATCAATATCCCTCCTAAATAGAGAAACAAAAATCCTTAAGAAAATGTTAGCAAATTGATCCCAGCATTAGAGACAATACACCATAAATTATCCCAGGAATTCAAGATTGGCTTGACATTTGAAAATCAACTAATATGAGTCACAAAATAAAAGAAAAAACAATATGATCATCTTAATAGAGTCAGCAAGAGATTTGACAAAATTGAAACACATTCAAGAATAAAATCCTCAACAAATTAGGGGGAAATAGAACTTCCTCAATATAATAAAGAGTACCAACATAAAACATGCAGGTAACAAATTTCATAATAAAGATTCAATACCTGTCAAATAAATTTTTTTTTAAATCTAAAAAAAAAGAAAACCTAAATTTAATATGAAAATACCTAGAAAAACATAAATTATCAAATTTGGTGCAAGAATGAATGATGAATTTGAACATACAAATTCAATCCCTATCAAAATCCCAAAAGAATTTTTTATGTAAGTAGACAAATTGACTCTAAAACTTGCACAGAAATTAAAAGTTACTAGCAGAAGCAAACAATCTTGAAAAAGAACAAAACTGGGGGCTGACTCTGTGGCGTAGAGGGTAAGGCCACCACCTGCAGTGCCAGCATCCCAGATGGGCACTGGTTCAAGTTCCAGCTGTTCCACTTCTGATCCAGCTCTCTGCTATGGCCTGGGAAAACAGAAGAAGATGGCCCAAGGAGCCATGTGGGAAGACCCAGAAGAAGCTCCTGGCTCCTGGTTTTGGATCAGCACAGCTCTGGCCACTGCGGCCAATTGGGGAGTGAACCAGCGGATGGAAGCCCTCTCTCTCCCCTCTCCTTTTCTCTCTGTGTAACTCTGACTTTCAAATACATAAATAAATCTTTTAAAAAAGAAAAAGAAAACAAAATTGAAGGATTTGCACTATCTAATTTTTTTTTAAGATTTATTTATGTATTTGAAAGGCAGAGTTATGGAGAGGCAAAGGCATAGAGAAAGAGGTCTTCTATGCCCTGGTTTACTCCCCAAATGGCTGCAATGGCCAGAGCCAGGCCCATCAAAAGATAGGAGCCAAGAGTTTATTCTGGGTCTCCTATGTGGGTACAGGGGCCCAAGGACTTGGGCCATCTTCTACTGCTTTCTCAGGCCATCACAGAGAGCTGGATCGGAAGCAGGGCAGCAGGGACTCAAACTGACGCCTGTGTGGGATGCCTGCACTGTAGGCGGCAGCTTCACCCACCAGGCCACAGAGTAGGCCCCTGCACTACCTAATTTCAAAGCTGACTTTAAAACTATAATAATCAAGAGAATATTGAATGATAAATAAATCCATTAAACAGAACAGGAACTTCGGAAAAAGAAAATACATACACATTAAATTTATTTTTCAACAGATGCCAAAAATTTCTTTATTGGGAAAAGGAATATCTCCTTTAAAAAAAATGTTTTATTTATTTGAAAAGTAGAGTTACAGAAAGAGAGAGCTTTCATCCACTGGTTCACTTCCCAACTTTCCAAATGACTTAGGCTGGGTCAGGCCTAATCCAGGAGCCAGGAGCTTCACCTGGATCTCCCACATGGGTGCAGGGGTCTAAGCACTTGGGCCATCTCCTGCTGCTTCTGCTCTAGGCTTCTGGCTTGAGATCAGCGCAGCTCCAGCCATTGCAGCCATGTGGGGAGTGAACCAGCAGATTGAAGACACCCCCCTCCCCGCTTCTGCCTCTCTGTAACTGCCTTTCAAATAAATAAATATTTTTTAAATCTAAAATTATAAATCTCTTAGAAGAAGAGAAGAGTGCCTTTGTGACTTGAGAATGGGCATAGGTTTTTCAATACTTACTTTTTTAGAGTTTAATGTTCACAGAAAAATGAAGCAGACAGAACCCAGAGATCCCGTGTACCACCTGCTTGGCACATGTACAATCTCCCCTGCTATCAACATCCCAATCACCCAATCACTGTGACTATCAGTGAACCAACATTAACTCATCATTATCACCCAAGTCCTTGTTTTACCTTAGGTTTCACTCTTGATGTATATCCATGGATTATGACAAATGTGTAGTAAAAATATATTCACCACCATAGTGTTATTACAAAATAGTTTAACTAACCTAAAAGTCCTTTGAGCCCATATCTCTTTTCCCTCTACTCTCTCTCTCTGGCAACCACCTCTGACCTTTTCACTGTTTCTACAGTTTTGCCTTTTCCAAAATGCCATATAGTAGGCTTCTTAGATATGGTAGTATGTATAATATATATGGGATATATATATATATATGGTTTGGCTTCTTAGATATGGTAATATGCATTTCAGCTTTCTTAGATATGGTAATATTGTATTTCAACAATTCTTTTTAGATGTATGATAGTTTATTCATTCATCTACTGAAGGATGACTTGTTTGATTGCAAGCTTGGACAATCAAGAACAAACGTTACAAATTTCCATGTGCATATTTTTGTGTGGACCTAAATTTTCAACTCCTTTTTGATAAACACCAAGGAACAAAATTACTAGATCATATAATAGGAGATGCTCAGTTTTCTAATAAACTGCTATACTGTATCAAAATGGCTGAAACATTGTGCATTCCCACTGGCAATTAATGAGCGCTTCTGTGGCTCTGCATCCTCATTAGCATTTGTTATTGTCAAAGCACAGATTTAAGGGACATAGAAATCACAAACTATTAAAGAAAAAAGTAAAAATTTAGAAATAAAAATTTAGAAATTCTGCTCATCAAAATGTTGCAGGAGTTCCGGTGTTAGTGTTGCAGTAGTGGCAGAAGGTGTGTGTGGCTTCAATTGTTTGGGCCTGTGTCTCATCCCCAAGAAATATGGCAGATTCTTTTTGTCTGACATTACAGCTCTTTGTGTTGCAGTTCCTCAGGCTGAGCTCTGTGCATTGCAGCTCTGTTGTAGCCTCTCATTTCCTTTTGGATCACAGCTTCTTCTCTCTGCTGGGTTCATCAAAGTTTGCAGTTTTCTGTGTTTCTCTTTGCTGGGTTCTTGGTCTCGCAGCCATGAAGAATAAGGCACACAGACAAGGAAGAGTTAGCCACGTGAAGGAAGTTTGTTGAAAAAAGCAGACAAAGGTCTCCAGTAGCCAGGAGGGGCTCCCACCCTGGAAAGGGCTACTGCCCTGCAAAGAGTTGTTTGCCCTGAGCTGCTTCTCAAGACTGCCTGGTTCAGATTTTTATGAATTTCTAAATGTGGAAGTTCACCTGATTGGTTACAGTGTATGCCAATTACGTATTCTACAAGAACCAACTGGGGAGTCAGCAGAGCCTGAATGTGACTGATTTCACCAGGATCCAATGAAGCCCATGTTACACAGGGAAGTCAGAGATGTTCTCAAACAGGTCTGTAGTGGGCAGGACCTTTGACAGATGCAACATATGAAGATTATGTTGTATGTGTTTCTCTCTTCTCCCAGGCCCTCAGGGCTCCTTGAAGGTTACATCATGTATGTTTCTTCATACCATCCTAGGGGCCACCTGGAGTCCCTATCATTGCCCTCTCTGAAGAGGTAATCCTAACTGCCATTACGGAAAGGGGCAACAACCACTCTGGCTGCTTCATACTGAGAAGGGGCGTTGCTGAGGGGTGGCAGTCAGGACCCTCCCCAGGAGGCCTATCCAAGGGTCCCTGGTATAAGGAGATTTCCATGTAAGGCACCACCTGCATGACCATCTTTAGTTTGATTGACTGGAGAGAGAGGAAATGAATTGGATTAGAAAATTTGTAAGAAAAGGACTGAGACCAGGGCTACCAAGAGCAAGAGCAGAGGGACCACTTAGCCTCGTAAGCATGTGAGGAGGTGGTCTTATATTGAATATCACCATTCAGAGAGTTCATTTACCTGGATGACAATGTCTTCAGCCCTATCCATGTACATGACCACCTGCTGTGAAGATTGGAAGTGGCACCATAGGGTCAGGTCAGGAAGACAGGAGACTAAGAGGCAAGACAAACAATAAGGCAGAAGATGAAGCTGTGCTGACAGCATCCTCCATGACTGTGTGTCAAAACCCACCATGGACTGCAGACTCCTGCTCATCTAATACGAGCAGCAAGAAGCTTTGCCTCCCGGGTGGCATACTGCCTTGTCTTTCTTGGCCTCCAGTATGTTCCATTCCTGCCCCCGGGCCTGATACCACTGTGTAGCAATGTGCAAGTGCTATGGAGAAAGCACAAAATGTTGTGTGACTCAGTGTCTCTCCCTCTCCAACTCCTCTGTGTGCAGCCACAAGGGAACTTGTCTCTCACATATGCTCATCTTCTTCTCTGCTCTTCTACTCCAAGGAGCAAAGACAGCAGGAGGCCTCCCCATTCCCCGAGACCTTGAGCCACCATTCCAGTCCTAGATACCTAGCTGGAGGGTTCGCAACTCCTTGAACCACACACACACACACACACAAACACACAGTGTTCTAAAGAAAGGAACTTCCAGCACAGACTCCGGTGTACTATCAACAATCAAGCCAACTGTCTCACCCAGGCATCCATTCCCTGTCTGTCTTCCCCACCTCCTCCTGTTCAAAGGGGTCTGCAATCGGAGCGGCTGCTTTTGGGTGAGTTTTGCAGCTGATTCTCCTGAGAGCATTGAAGACACTCTGTATCTCGGTTAAGCTTGCCTGCTGCTCACAAGCAGGAGGTTTCTGTGGAAACATGAAGTCAGAATGATGAAAACCCACCAGAAGTATTTTAACATGCAGTCAGTTATCACGTAAAGGAGGTGAGCCAGTTACAAACTTGTAGCTGGCCAGCACCACGGCTCACTAGGCTAATCCTCTGCCTGCGGCGCCTGCCTGCGGCGCCAGCACACCGAGTTCTAGTCCCGGTTGGGGTGCCAGATTCTGTCCCGGTTGCCCCTCTTCCAGGCCAGCTCTCTGCTGTGGCCCAAGTGCTTGGGCCCTGCACCCGCATGGGAGACCAGGAGGAAGCACCTGGCTCCTGCCTTCAGATCGGCGCAGCATGCTGGTCACAGCAGCCATTTTGGGGGGTGAACCAACAGAAGGAAGACCTTTCTCTCTCTCTCTCTCTCTCTCTCTCACTAACTCTGCCTGTCAAAAAAAAAAAAAAAAAAAAAAAAAAAAAAAAAAAAAAAAACTTGTAGCATCAAACAATATCACTTTTACTTTTCTAAAGTCAAATGTCTTGTGGAAGCTGCAGTTTCTCTCTTCAGCCCATCAATATTTTCTGGCCACCAAAGGATTTGCCAAAATTGTTCACTGATGCAAAGCATTTATCCATAAAATGACTGAGAATTGAGCCTTAACATCAGATTAACTTGTGAGAATCAGGAAGACTCCTTAAACCACATGGTATTCTGAATGTCGAAGAGTGTATTCCTTGGAGAGTGCCCACTTCAAATCATCAGGGAAATATTGGGGCCCCATCCCTCACAAGGGGACCTCCCAGATTAAAGGAGCTTCTATTGTCCCAGAGAAGGGAGCACCCAATGCCACCACTTTGGCTGCAAGGTCCAGCAATTGATTTCCCTTGGTTACTTCATCTGTCCCATTTTAATGTCCTTCACAGTGTGTAACAGCTACTCCCCAGGCAAGAAACACTGAGGATAACAATTTACCTATCTCTTGATATCTGATAGGGACACAGTTCTGGTAAGGAAGTGTCTCTCCTTCCAGATGGTCACATGGGCATGGCAGATTTGATAAGCATAATTAGAGTCTGTATAGATGGTAACCATCTTGTCTGTTCTCAGCTCAAGGGCACTCATCAGCTCTGCCAATTAGACACTTGTTCCAAGGGCAAGAAAATGCTCACTGGTTCCTTCTGTGGTGACTATTGTATATCCTGCCCCATGGATCCATTTTTCCAAGGATTGCTTCTACATTTCTTCCCTCATCCTTCCAATCTCATCCAGTCTCATCTTGCACAGCATTCAACTTCTACAAATCTTCTACACACTTACTCTCTTGATTCCTCTTCGTATCCAAAAAGTTCTTTCCATCAAAATCCTCTTTCTTAACCTTCCATTATCAAGGATACATTCTCATGCTTTTAACTTTCTCTACAAATTTCTTTCTTACCTACTGGTTCCTTCAGCTAAAATCAAACCTACTTTGCTGAGGGCTGGCAGAACTGGGCCTTTGAGTTTGGGACTCTTTAGCCCCTCTCTTCTGGAACACTGAGAAGAGCTTTACTACCTTCTTGTGATATCATCTCAGTGAGAGTACAAAGGAGAATATTGCCCACTGTTAGCCGTCACAAAGCACACTGAACACTGGAGTAAGGGAAAGAGTTTATTGGGGAAAACCCAGCAGACTGGAGGGGAGAGACGAAGAAGGATAAGAGAGAGAAACAGAGTATAAGAGAGAGAGAGAGAGAGAAGAGAGGAGCTAGTGAGGAGAGAAGACAGAGCAGAGAGAAGAGAGAAGAGGAGAGGAGAGGAGAGCAGATGAGAGGAGCCAAGAGAGCAGGAGAGAAGAGCCAAGAGAGAGGAACCAAGAGAGAAGAGAGAAGCCAAGAGAGCATGTGTTCAGGAACAGGCCCTTTTAAAACTTTGCCCGAGGGCGGGCAGGGAAGCAGGAGCAGCGAATCCCATTAGGATGGGGGTGGAGCTTCACAACAGTGGTTGGGCCATGTGGCCACCTGGATTCCAGCAATGGCAGTGGGAGCCAGAGCCTAGGATGTAAATCAGGGTGTAGATCGTGCCATAGATAAAACTGCGCCAGTTTCCTAACACCCACAACAAAGTTTTTATGTCTCCTATCTAAAACAGTGTCCAGTCCATTGCTTTTAAAGCTATCAGAAAACTTGTATCCAAGAACATTTGTAAATCTGATTGTAAGTGTCTTCAGGGAATCGTACAAAGTGATGGATGGCAAAACATTTTAAATAGCCACGGTTGCAATTATAAAGCTCATCAATTAACAACAGGATCATCAACATTTTATCATAATTTTTATATAATCTTCAGGATACTTATGTCAGAAACACTCTTATGTTATCATAACTTACAGTTTAGCCTCATTTCACATCCTGACAATACCTTTAATATAATCCAAATAGCCTAATTAGTTAGTATCTCTGCAAGATGAGAGATATATCCTTTGACATTTCCAGGGCGCCAACTGGAAACATCAAACTCTGAAGAATTTAGAAACTTGATTTTCAGAAAGCTTGTCAAAGATGCCAAGAGGACTTAAAATATCTGGTCAAAACTAATCCCTTTATCACCATGAAATGGTATCCATCCAATTAGGCAACCAGTTGTGTCTAGATTTAACCACAGTAACAACACCTTTAAAATCCAATCTCCCGCCTAGCGGCGCCGGCACACCGGGTTCTAGTCCCGGTTGGGGCGCCGGATTCTGTCCCGGTTGCCCCTCTTCCAGGCCAGCTCTCTGCTGTGGCCAGGGAGTACAGTGGAGGATGGCCCAGGTGCTTGGGCCCTGCACCCCATGGGAGACCAGGAAAAGCACCTGGCTCCTGGCTCCTGCCATCGATCAGCGCGGTGTGCCGGCCGCAGCGCGCCGGCCGCGGCAGCCATTGAAGGGTGAACCAATGGCAAAGGAAGACCTTTCTCTCTGTCTTTCTCTCTCACTGTCCACTCTGCCTGTCAAAAAAAAAAAAAAAAAAAAAAAATCCAATCTCTCCCAGTCAGAATTTAAGAGCACATGAGATCATCCAAGTTATGGGATGCTTTTAAAGTCAGAACCAATCCAATCTAGACAGAAGTCAACCTGTAACCATATTTAAGAGAGGGGAGAGGTTTAGAACCTTTTATAAGCAAAATACAAATTCATCTCAAACAGTTATTATTTTTTCTAAATTGAGTCTCATCTTTTTAGAGTTCCAGAAATCCAATTGGAAGTCCCAAGGGCAAAGACTGAGTTTAGATTTGTCAGAGGTTTAAATCAACCAATGAACACAGAGAATTAACCTATTTAACCTGTGTCCTTTTAGTCACTCAAAGTTAAGATATTTATTTCAACATTTTAGAGGGCAATCCACCTAAGGCTCAATTTTCCTCTCTCTCTCTATATATATATGTATATATATATATATGAACTATATATATATATATCTGAACTGATCTAAAGAGATCTAAAGAGGAATTGGGGACAGGGGAAAGGGGCCCCACATATGTGGACTGTCCTTACCAGGCTGACACCTTTGAGCAGGTCTCAGTTTGAGGTTTGGGGATCAAGGGAAGTGCTCAAATAAGTCCCAAATAATTTGAGTGCTTCCCAGTGGGTTGGCGACCCCACAATGGGTCAGTTTTTGAAATGGAGGATGCAGAGCCAAGGGTGTGCCCACAAGTCTCTACCTTTGCATGGCTTGGCACATTGCAAGGCCTCCAGTTGGGCAATTACTGGCTCATAAACAGTATGCCCAGTTTGTTCACACCATAAGATTTCTTTGTCTTGTCCTTAAGTCCCCACCTCTGCCTAAAATGAGAAATACTGAAACAAGGTGTCCCCAGGTCCAGACTGTGCAGGGGATGGAGCCAAATGTGCCTGTTTATGTTCCTTTACCTTCTCTTGGTTTCCCAAGAGCTTAATCTCAAACAAAACTGACTGGCTGCCTGCATCTGAAGCATAGCCTCCCTAGTCAAAACTGGGATCAATAAGGATGAGACAGACACCAATACTCCCGGCCACTGGACATCAATGCCTATGGTCCCGTAAGGAGAATCCAGGAGTCTACATAGGAGCATTTTAAAAAGCTGTCTCTGACCAATTTAAGACATATTCATTAAAAGGAATAGGGTTGCCCTCCTCTGGGTCTTAGAGAGAATAATGTCAGGAGAGCAACTCCTGAGACAGGCATTGGAAGAAATGACAGGAGATGCTATCAAAATTCCAAGTAGTAAGAAAAGTCACTCTGCAGAAGTAACAACTCAAGGTGCTTGTCCAAGTCCTGGATGGCATCTCTTATTGGACATACTGAATTGTCTGTCCTTCCACAGAGTTCCGAGACAGTGAGGTATGTTTTACTGGGCTCCTTTTTAGTCTCTCTAGGAAAGCAGAGCTGTTCTCTGGTCCTTACTCTATCATAGTTTACAGCAAGGGCAGTCAGAGGCCATGAGGCAAAGCGGGCAAGCAGCAGCTACGTGGAGGAGTCTCAGTGGCTTAGGTTAAAGATTACAGATTCCTGAAGGGCAGCTGGAATCTGGGTCCAGTTCGGGAGGCCTCAGATAACGTGAAGAGTTGCCTCGTCCTGAAATCTTCAATTCCTCCTGGATCTTATCCCAGACTCACACAACAGACGGATCTCCTCAGGAAGAACAGTGCAGTTTTTAGTCCAACAACCTTGCAGGCTATCAGAGTCTTGGGTCCAGTCTAGCAGTCATCAGGTAACGCCAGCCAGAGTGTTGCCCTGGCCTGTAACTTTCAATTACTACCAGACTTCTTCCCAATTTCACGCACTGGGCCAATCTTCAGGAAAGGAAACTGAGTCAGTACAGGTCCAACATTCCCAAGGCCAATTGGCAGAAAGGGATCGATCAAGCCTTTCTCAACAAACCTTACCTCTTAAGTCTGACAGCTGCACCAAGCACATTTAACTGGCTGACAGGGACCCAGCGTTTTGAGTGATAGAGGGCTATAATGGAGTGTGGGTGATCCTGTGTCTGGCTGGGAGACTGCCTGCCACCCCATGCAGGAGGATAAAGGTCATAGCACATCATGCCTCCCGAGACCCTGGTAGGGGGTTCAGCACACTGAGCCACACTTGACCTGACTGCTGGCAGGCGGCAGGAGCCCCAGGCACATTTCCCCCACCCCCACTTCCTGTTGAAAGGCCTTGTAATTGTCAATCAGGTAAACAACTCCCAGGTGTGGCCCAGACCCATAAGGACCACCTGGAAGGCTATGTAGGCTACGGTGATGTTCAAGCTGATTGGAGAAGCATAGAGGTGCCAGTATCAGCTTTGTCCTATAGAATTAGTGTTGCCCTGAACTAGCTACTCTCTTCTTTGCCTGCCCTCTAAAAGCTTGTGGCTCATTGTTCATAAACAGACATGTTCACTGAAACGTGTCTCTGGTGCCTTTTTTATTTTTTTACAGGCAGAGTGGACAGTGAGAGAGAGACAGGGAGAAAGGTCTTCCTTTGCCATTGGTTCACCCTCCAATGGCCGCTGCAGCCGGCGCACCGCGCTGATCCGAAGGCAGGAGCCAGGTACTTATCCTGGTCTCCCATGAGGTGCAGGGCCCAAGCACTTGGGCCATCCTCCACTGCACTCCCTGGCCACAGCAGAGAGCTGGCCTGGAAGAGGGGCAACCGGGACAGAATCCGGCGCCCCGAACGGGACTAGAACCCGGTGTGCCGGCGCCGCTAGGCGAAGGATTAGCCTATTGAGCCGCGGCGCCAGCTCTGGTGCTTCTTGTTGAAGAACACCATTGCCCCACAATCCCGACAGAATGGGCCTCGCAGGTCGAGCCCGCAATGAAGAACAAAGGTCTCAGGAAAAACAGAGGCGAGAGAAGTCTGCTTTCACTCCCCTTCCAGTGATCCCACACAAGACCCCCAGAACTGTTCCAGGAATTCTGGTGTTGACGTTGCAAGAGCAGTGGCAGAAGTGTGTGGCTTCAGTAGCTCAGCTCTGTGTCTCATACCCAAGAAATGTAACAGATGCTTCTTTTCACTGAATTCTTTCAAAATGACACAGCTCTGTGTTATAGCTCATGTTGTGTTACAGCTCTCCTCTCTTCTCTGCTGGGTTCATTAAGTATTGTGGTCTTCTGGGTTATAGCTTCTCTTCTCTGCTGGGTTCTTTGTCTCACACCATGAAGAAGGAGACACACAGACAAGAAAGAAAGTGACAAAGTTTATTGAAATAAGCAGAGAAAGCTTCCTGCATCTGGCAGGGGCTGCCCAAAAAGGGGCTCTGCCCAGAAAAGGGTTGTTTGCCCCCAAGCTGCTTCTCAAGACTGCCTTGCTCAGATTTTATGTGTTTCTAGAAAAGGAGGTTCACCTGATTTGTCCAGGTATATGCTAATGAGGTATTCTACGTGAACCAGTCAGGAAGTCAGCAGAGTCTGAATGTGATTAGTTGACCAGGAACAAATCCACAGTAACCTAAAGTGGAAGTCGTGTTATATTAGGGAGGTTAGAGGTGTGCTCAAACTGTTCGGTGGTGGGCAGGTTATTTGGGAGATGCAACATCTGAAGAATACATTGTGTATGTTTCTCCCTTCTCCCCTTCTCTCAGGGCTTCTTGAAGGTTACCTCATGTGTGTTTCTTCCTTTTCATTCCAGGGACACCTGAAGTCCCTATGAAAGATTTTATAGGAGCCGGTGCTATGGTGCAGTGGGTTAAGCCACCGTCTGCAGTGCCAGCATCCAATATGTGTACCAGTTCGAGTCCCAGCTGCTCCACTTCCAACCCAGCTCCCTGCTAATGCACCTGGGAAAGTAGCAGCAGATGGCCCAACTCCTTGAGTCCCTGTACCTATGTGGGAGACCTGAGAGAGGCTCCTGGCTTCAGCCTGGCCCAGCCCTGGCCATTGCAGCTATATTGTGCTTCTCACTCTCTGTCTCTCCTCTGTCTCTGTAACTCTGACAAATAAATAAATAAATATTTTAAAAAAAAGACTTCATAAAAAATGAACACACTAGGAGAACATACTTATAACGCATATATATAACAAAAGACTAATATCCAGAATATAAAAAGAACTCGTACAAAATAATAACAAAAGAAAAAAAGCAAAAGACTTGAATTGACACTTCATGAAGACACATATACAAATAGACAATAATCCATGAAAATTTTCTTGATCTCTTTAGTTACTAGGGAAATGCAAATCAAAACCAAAGTAGAAATTAAATATATGTTCACAAAAACACTAGCTCAAGACTGTTTACAGCAATGTAATTCATGATGGACAATAAATTGGAAACAATTCAAATTCCCATCAACAGAAATAAGGACAGTGAGTTATGGTTTTTCATAGAATAGAATGCTGCTTAGCAATAAAAAGAGATGAACTTGCCATGCCATTATTCCTACAATGCCGTGACTTGGATTTGAACTGAGGTTGCTGCGGCCACAACACAGAATTCTAACTGTCGCTCCCCATCTTCGTGGAGGAACGACACTAGACCCTGCGCTGTTCTTTTGTCTGCTCGGCCCTTCCCGGGTTTGCTGCTGGTTCTTCCCGGGTTGGCTACCGTCCCTTCCACCTCCGTGGAAGGGCGGTTCCCCCTGCCACTTTCCCCACTTCCGCGGGGGAGCGGCACACCGCCAGCCGGCTCTCTCGGGGGCTGCACAGGTGTTCCTTCAGATAGATGTTCCCCTTAGATGTGCCTGGTGCATGTTGTCTCTCTCCTCCTTTATAGTCCTCTTCCACCAATCCCAACTCTGCTACCCACACGCCGAGTACGCTGCTCTCCTCCAATCAGGAGCAGGTCCTGATGTTTATTGGTTGAACTGGAGGCAGCTGTGTAGAAGCTGTTTCCTCCTCTCCCAGCGCCATATTGTGGGAGAGCAGATGCATAGAATAAGTCTTAATTCGAGTAACAGTCTAGTCCCAGTTGCTCCCCACACTAACCACTATACGATCATGGTGAGATAACTAATAGCGTACCTGAAATGTACTGTATTAGAGTAAAATAGGCATTTTGAGATTTGATGGTTGTTTGCAGCCCTTGTCTCTTCTATTGAAGAAGTGGTTTTTTTTTTCTCTTCATACTCTTTATTGAACTCTTTTGCTTAGTGTAGTGTTAACTATACAATCATTAAGAAAACTGAAAATAGATCTTTCTAAAAATTAGGAGTGAGAAGGTGAGAGGGAGGATGAGGAAGGGTTGGATCCTGGGCAGGAAGGAGGGTAGAGTGCGAAGTATCGCTATGTCCCTAAATGGGTAGGGACATGAAATACATGAAACTTGTATAACTTAATTTTTTAAAAAGGGATAAACTATTGATCCATGCAGCAACTAAATGAATCTGAAAAAAATATTGAGCAAAAGAAGTCAGAATACTGAAACACATTCTGAATGATTCCATGTATATGGAGTTCAAACATGGGATAAACAATCTCTAGTTGTTGTGGGAACCAGGAAGCTGGGGTAGAGCTAAGGTCCAACAGCTCTTTGCTGACCTCCCCGACCCTCAGCATTGGTGGATGACTGGCAGTTCCAGTTGAGCTGAAGTTTCACAGTTCTGGGTGAACGGGGGCCTAATAGCTCCAGCCATACAGAGAGGCAGTGTGGGTCTGACACTGACATCCCCAGCGAGACCACCACTGAGAGTTCCTCAGGGATCCAACAAGGTCCTTGATTGCCAACTCCAGGTGATGTGTGTATTTGCCAACCACAGCAGAAGAGCTGCAGCTGGCCCAGCCCAGATAAGCAGTCCCCTTCTGTGTACTGTCCAGGCTCTCTCCCCTTCCTGTGCATAGAACAGGCCTTCCTTCCTGTGCACCATGCAGGACCACCTCCCATGGACCAGCAAGCCCCCACTCTTTTCCAAGTAGAAGAAACTACAAGTTCCAAAACTGGTTGCAACCAGTGCTAACTGGAAATAGGCAACATGACTGTAGGATGTCTCTCTACTGATGATCTTTAGGTCACTATAATATCATCACAATAAAATTACCATCAGGGCATGCCTACTCCCATCATGAACCTGAGGCCATCACACTTCTAGTACTTCCTAAAATGGGTGGTGCTTGAGCCCCACCTCTAATTCAGCCCCCTTTTGAATATTCTGGGCTCCACACCAGACATCACCCCCAATGCCACTGGAGGTTATAAAGAGTAGGCCTAGGAACCAGTGTTGTGGCGTAGCAGGCAAAGCTGCCACCTGCAACACCAGCATCACGTATGGGCACCAGTTTGTGTCTCAGCTGCTCCACTTCCAATCCAGCTCCCTGCTAATGCACCTGGGGAAAGTAGCAGAAGATGATCCAAGTTTCTGAACCCCTGAACCCACATGGGAAATCCAGAAGAAGCTCTTGGCTCCTGGCTTTGGCCTGCCCCAGCCATGGCCACTGCAACCATTTGGGGAGTGAACCAATAGAAGACCTCTGTCTCTCCCTCTCTCTTTCCATAACTCTTTCAAACAAATAAACAATCTTAAAAAAAAAAAAATAAGAGTAGACCTAATCTTGTTGAGTAGGCCTTTTCCTTACTCCAGGCTTTTTCTTGGCTAGGGGCCTTTTTCCTTTGTAGAGGGCTTTTGGGCTGAAGTTTTTCCTTAGAGTGAGATTTTTCTTTGTTTTCGAGGCCTTTTTTCATTTTTGGCTGATGTGTTCATGCGTGACTTGGTTCTTGAGCTTGCACTTTTGCTTTGCTCCAAATAAATCCTGCTCTCCTGTACATCTCACGCCTCCACTTCTGAATTCTCATGTGTCGAGGGAGGAACCTGCAGTAAGCTTAGTCGCACAGCACAGTCATAGAAATCATAGCAGTTTGTGTATGGGCGTTGGTAGCTGACTGGCTGAGTTCATAAAGACAATGTTCTTAGTAATGGTAATGTTTTATATCTTCATTGTGGTAAAGTGATGCAGTGCATGCATTGTGTCAAAACTCATGGAATAGTGGACTTAAGGGGGCCCGTGCTGTGGTGTAGAGGGTAAAGCCGCTGCTTGCAGTGCCAGCAGCGTTCTATATGGGCGCCAGTTAAAGTCCTGGCTTGATTTCCCTGCTAATGTGCCTGGGAAAGCAGTGGAAGATGGCCCACGTCCTTGGGCCCCTGTACCCTTGAGACTTGGTTGACGCTCGAAGCTCCTGGCTCCAGGCTTCAGCCTGGCCCAGCTCTGGCCATTGTGGCCATTTAGGGGGTGACCCAGTGGATGGAAGATATTTCTCTCTTTCTCTGTCTTCCTCTGCTTCTCCTTCTCTGCAACTTTCAAATAAAATAAATAAATCCTAAAAAAATAGTATACTTTTTTTAATAGTATACTTAAGATCTGTATATGTTGCTATAAAATCACCTCAATAAAAAATGTCTCGGGGCTGGCATTAACAGTGGGTTAAGCCTCTGGCTGACCTGCTTCTGATCCAACTCCCTGCTAATGCTCCTGGAAAAGCAGCACAAAGTGGCCCAACTGCTTGAGCCCCTACACCCAAGTGGGAAACCTGGATGGAGTTCCTAGCTCCTGGTTTCTAACTGGCTCAGCCTTGGCAAACAAAAAAGATATTCTCTCTCTCTCTCTCTCTCTCTCTCTCTCTCTCTCCTGCCCCCTTCCTCTCTCTGGAACTATACCTTTCAAAGAAATAAATAAATCTTTTAAAAGAAAACCCTAAAGTTCAAAGAAATTGGAATGATTTAATCAAGAGGAAGTAGTATGATCAAGTAAAGCTATGAAAGTTTACTCTGAAAAGGACTGCAACAATGAAGGGAATCCAAGTAGACAAAAGGTACACATCTCACCGAAGCAATGTTCATTGAGATTAACGGGAAATAAACCTTTTATTCATTTAGCTTCGGGAAATATTTTCTCTATCAGGATGAATTTGGATCACAATTAATTTTTGAAACAAACACGTCTTCAGTGATTTCTATTTCCTGTTTTGTATATGTGACTTATAATTTTCTTAAATAACCAGAAAGAAACCTGAAAATGCTTTTATGTTATTTTGGTTGTTGTTTATGAAGAATTAACATGATACATTTAAATAAATTTTGAATTAAAATTCACCCAGCTGCCTTGTTACAACCTCCTACACATAACCCTGATATAGCTACAGCATTGCCTTGGGAAAGCTCCAATAAATGTCCTGCCCATCTACTTTTTTAACTTTTTATTCCAGCATGATTTTAAATTTACAAAACAAAAATTTTAGAAGTATGCAGAGTTCCCACATACCCAATACCCAGCTTCCCCTATTAATAACATCTTGTATTTGTATATTTGTCACAATCCATAAATCAGCCCCCACTTCTATTTTTTTAATTCAAGCTCCCTGTATCCCTCCCATACCACCTAGCCTCTAGTAGTCAACATTCTGTGTTCATATTGAGGTGCTTTTTTAACTCCCACATATGAGGGAGTGAACCAGCAGCCGGAAGCTCTCTCTCTCTCCCTCTCTCTCTCTCGTCTCTCCTCTCTCTCTAATTCTGACTTTCAAATAAATAAATCTTTTTAAAAAGGAAGCTCTACTTTGTGCAAGTTTTTTTTTTTTTTTTTTTTTTTTTTTTTTTTTTTTTTTTTTTTTTTGACAGGCAGAGTGGACAGTGAGAGAGAGAGAGAGAGACAGAGAGAAAGGTCTTCCTTTTGCCGTTGGTTCACCCTCCAATGGCCGCCACGGCCGGCAGCGCACCGCGCTGATCCGAAGGCAGGAGCCAGGCGCTTCTCCTGGTCTCCCATGGGGTGCAGGGCCCACGCACTCAGGCCATCGTCCACTGCACTCCCTGGCCACAGCAGAGAGCTGGCCTGGAAGAGGGGCAACCGGGACAGAATCCGGCGCCCCGACCGGGACTAGAACCCGGTGTGCCGGCGCCGCTAGGTGGAGGATTAGCCTGTTGAGCTGCGGCGCCGGCCTTTGTGCAAGTTTTATAAACAGTTTGAAACAACTCCCTTGAACAGAAATTGATATACCTTTGTTTCCATTTTAATAATTACAGAATACATAATACTTCATATTTTACAAAATATTTTCTAAAGTGTAATCCTACTTGACTACCAGGTGGTCTAATCTGGAGCACAATCTTGCTGTATTCAATTGTCATAACATAATCAAATTTCCTGTTACCTTTGTTTTTTTAATATTATTATAAAACTCCCATATACAACATTGTTCCAGTTGTAAAACAATAAATTGACAACAATCTCTCCACAAATTTCCAGAATGCTGTGCTGCAAAAAACTAGCAATGCCTTCAAAAAGGTATCTTTACAAAATCTAAAGCCCAGCTGATTTTCATTTACCTGGTTCAAAACAGTGTTAATGAACTTTGGCCTCAATTTTCCAATTTCCACTTTTTGCACTCCTGGCACTAAGAGAACTAAATCCTAGTTCTTCAGGAAACCATTAGTGGAAGAGAATGCCAGAACAGATATCACCCAGCACAGGTACAGATACACTTCAAACCCACATCGCTTGGTTCCAAGCTTTAAAGTTGAACAGTCCTTAATTCCTTTTTGAAAAAGGCAGTTACACAACAGGTTTTGGTTGAGTTCCTCGCCTAGTGGCTAAGAGCCTGATTAACACCTTTGACACAGGGATGATTTCACCCAGAGACTTGGCAGTGGTTACCCTTGCTTTGGCATCCCTAGTCTTCGTTCTCTCGCTGCTGTACTAACTTGCTCAGCACAGTCAGTGGGAAGTGAGCCCCAGAGCCTCTGAATTAACTGCAATTGCTCCAAGCACACTGGGCAGTCTGGCAGCAGACAGGGTCACATGACTGCTGAATGGATAATCAGGACATGAGATTTTGGTGTGTGCCCCAAGGGAAAATGCCTGGAAAAGGACACAGTCTCATTTTATCCTTGGCCTTTTGTGACCTTCCTATTACACATTTGACTCAATACATTTTGTTCTCTTTGTGCCAGATAATACAACTACACAGCCCAGAGTGCTGATTATTCCAATTGACATGTGCTAAGCAGTCAGAACTTTTCCCTAAGACCATTAGACACTGTAGATAGAGCTCCTCGGCGTTGAGCATCTCCATTCATTGCAGCTCCACCTTCCTATCTGACTCTGCAAAAAGTGAAACAAAACTTGTCCTCATGTTTTTTTCAGCCGGTTCTCGGCTCTGTAACACCCAGGAAGCTGAATTACTGCCCTGAATTGAAGAGGCAGGAAGACTTCTGATAGTTATTCAACTGGCTCAGACCTGAGCACCTGAAGACTGAATGAGCTCACTTACTCATCCAAAATATATTTATTAAGTGTCTACACAGTGTCGTACTAAGTATCAGAGGGAAATAAAGATGACTCAGATCCAAAGTTTATCCTGAAGGGACTTACTGTCTATCAGCAGAGAACAAGCATGCATATTAATAACCACTATAGTGCCAGGAGACAGTGTCATACAATCCATAGAGGAAGAAAGCCTCCATAGAGACATAAACGAAGCTGTTGAGTGCTGATAGGATCTGACAAAGTTTCAAGAGATGGTGGCATCTGAGAATAAGCAAGGTTTGAACCTTGAAGAGGGATGATAAGACATTGATGTTGAGACTTGGATTTGAGCAAAGGCATAGTGGTCGGACAGGGCACCTCCAACAGGAGTTAAGTGGCCAACAATTCTAGACTTGGAATCAAAGCCACTTTCAATCCTGTACCCTTACTTGAATTTATAAACATCGGTTTCCTTCCATAGAGTGGGAATGATAATTATTATTCAAACCTGTACACTTTTGTGCAAATAAAATAACCAAGAAGTTAAAGGGCATGATTACAATTAAAATCATGATCTCTTTTCTCAAGACCTTTCTCTCCACATACCCTGCATTTCTTTCTTTCTTTCTTTCTTTTTTTTTTTTAGATTTATATATTTATTTGAAAGAGTTACAGAGAGAAGGGGGAGAAAGAGAGAGATCGATCTTCCATCCACTGGTTCACTCCCCCAGATGGCTGGGACAGTTGAGAATGGACCAGGCCAAAGCCAGGAGCTTCTTCCAGGTCTCCCACATGGGTAGCAGCCAAGCACTTGGGCGGGCCATCTTCTGCTGCTTTTCCCAGGCACACCAGCAGGGAGCTAGATGGATAGAGGAGCAACTGGGACTTGAACCAGTGCTCATATAGGATGTCAGCACTGCAGACACCAGCTTTACCTGCTGCATCACAATGCCAGCCCCCTTACACTGCATTTATGCTTCTGATTTCTTATCACAATTTTACTCAACTTGCATTCAGTATACTATCCTCTCCCAACAGAAAAATAATAAAAATCTCATTAAATAGTCATCCTTGCTTCTTCTGAAGTGTAGGTGTCACTGTTTCTGTTTTGAAGACGGCTCTAGATTGACACTTTGCTAAATAAACTATCCCCAGAACTGATACCCTTTGATCAACTCCAGGGAGAAAGATAAGCCTTCTGGGGCCGGCGCCATGGCTCACTTGGTTAATCCTCTGCTTGTGGCGCCGGCATCCTATATGGGCGCTGGGTTCTAGTTCTGGTTGCTCCTCTTCCAGTCCAGCTCTCTGCTGTGGCCCGGGAGGGCAGTGGAGGATGGCCCAAGTGCTTGGGCTCCTGCACCCTCATGGGAGACCAGGAGGAGGCACCTGGCTCCTGGTTTCAGATCGGCGTAGCTCTAGCCATTGTGGTCATTTGGGGAGTGAACCAACAGAAGGAAGACCTTTCTCTCTATCTCTCTCTCTCTCACTGTCTGTAACTCTACCTGTCAAATAAATAAATAAATAAATAAATCTTATAAAAAAAGAAAGATAAGCCTTCCAAACTTTAGCAGATTAGATTGATATTTTTGGCTCTTCTTTCAGTGCTATTTCACAAACAAAAATCCTCAAAATGTTTCTTCTGATGACTAGGATTATCTTTAGTCCTAAGTCATAAGTTATCAACAATTATGTGTGTAATGAAACTCCTAATATAATCTTCTAATCATATCAAGTTGAAAAATACATTCACACACATATTGTTGATCTTGATCATTTGAGGTTTACACACCAATATATTTCAACATACTTATATATCAAATCAGGCATGTATTCCTTTTGATCCTAAAAGGCTAAAAACGCTAGACAGAGCAAAAAGGACTTCATGGGAAGTTTGTTTCTCACCTTTGTATTCCCAATGCCTGATACAATGCCCAGAATATGTTAGACACTCAGTAAATACTGGATGGATGCATGATTGGAAACTACATCTTGAATCTTGATTCTAGTCCCAATTCCATCACAGGTTGGATATTCTATTGACACTTTAACAGGTTACAAACCAAACTCATCATTACCCTATGAATAATCTCTCTTCATTATTCTCTATTTCTATCAATGGTACCATCTATTTTTGGTAACCCCCTCTCAAACCTGTATTGAGTTCCTCATCTCAGACTCAGTCTCTCTCTATCAGTTATCAGTTCCTGTTGATTTCTTCAAGATAGTCTTCATATCTGTTCCTTCTTTTCTCATTCATTTCTATTCTTGACCTCCTAAGGCTATGGACCAATGTTTCTTCGTATGGCTATACTCATTTTTCTCCCTGTGGGACAGAAGGTATTTCATTGTCAGAGAAATTGTCTCAACATTTAAAGTGACATCACAGACCCACATCATCAGATCCAGATTAATGCTTCCATCCCTACTTTTACAGGTATACTATATATACCTGTGTTCCAGTTCAGTTGCATAATTTGGCATTCTCTCCAGACTCTGCTTCCTTACTCAGGTCTAGAGAGTCTTTTGTATCCTTGATGCCCAAATCAAATTATGTCAAATCTTTCTTCGGGTGCTGGTGGTGTGGCATAGTGAGCTAAGCCTCCGCCTGCAGTACTGCATCCCATATGGGCACCGGTTCAAGTCCCGGCTGCTCTACTTCCAATCCAGCTCCCTGCTGATGGCCTGGGAAAGCAGTGGAGGATGGCCCAATTGTTGGGCCCCAGCCCACATGGGAAACCCAGAAGAAGCTCCAGGCTCCTGCCTTCAGATTGTCCCAGCTCCAGCCATTGCAGCCATTTAGGGAGTAAACCAGCAGAAGGAGGACCTCTGGCTCTGCCTCTGCCTCTCTGTAACTCTGCCTTGCAAATGAATAAATAAAGCTTTAAAAAAAATCCTTCTTCAACCATAAGTCATCAGTGCCTTCCTCAGCAGAGTGAATACTCCCTCTAGGAACTCCCAGTTTCTTGTGTAACTTTCTTGAAACAAATTATGGAGCAATGCTTTTTAAAAGCCAATAAGAAGACACTGTTAATATTTGGGTGTATGTCTTTCCAGATATCTATTTGCTTAAATTAATAACTTCACTTATCAATCATTTATAAATATCCTCTTCCGGGGCCAGCGCTGTGGCACAGCGGGTTAATGCCCTGGCTTGAAGTGCTGGCATCCCATATGGATGCCAGTTCGTGTCCCGGCTGCTCCACTCCCGATCCAGCTCTCTACCATGGCCTGGGAAAACAGTAGACGATGGCCCAAACCTTTGGGCCCCTTCACCCACGTGGGAGACCTGGAAAAAATCTCCTGGCTCCTGACTTCGGATCGGCTCAGCTCCAGCCATTGCAGCCATTTGGGGAGTGAACCAGCGGATGGAAGACCTCTCTCTCTGTCTCTACCTCTCTCTGTAACTCTGTCTTTCAAATAAATAAAAATAAATCTAAAAGAAAATCCTCTTCCAAAATTTAAACTGGTAAGCTTTAAAGTAAACATGTTGTGAATATTTTTCCTTATCAATAAAGATGCTTCTGCATATTACCATTAATTGTGGAATAACATTCCCTTATCAGAAGACAACATTCAATAATCCCCTCTTATATGACATTTAGATTAGTTTAATTTATTATTTACAGTTTTTTTTTTTTTCATTCTATTTGAAAAGCAGCAGATCGTAAAAGGCAAAGACTGAGAGACCTTCCATCCAGTGATTCACTCACCAAATGCCCACAATAACCCTGGTTAGGACAGGCCAAAGCCAGGAACTAGGATCCAAATCTGGGTCTGTCACGTGGGTGGCTGGGATCCAACTATTTGAGCCACCATCTGCTGCCTCCCAGGGTGTGCATTAGCAGGAAGCTGGATTGGAAGCTGAGGGACCAGAGCCAAACCATGCACTTCAAAGATGCAGCCATCATCCCAAGCAGTGACTTTACCACCCATGCCAAATTCCCACCCCCAATTTGTTTTTTAGTGTTGTGATGAATCTGTGTGTGTGTGTGTGTGTATGCCCAGGAGAACTGACACTTTTGTTTTGAAAAGTGCTGACTCTTGAGTGAGAAAGCCATTTCCATTCTTTTTTGTCATTACCTCTATGCCCAGGACAATGCCATGAAAATAATTAAGAACTGACTAAATGTTTTTTGGATGCACAAATCAAACCTAATACTTATTCTCTGTTCAGATTTTCCCTGTATCCCTGTTCCTCACTCCCCACCGAAAGAAGCTAAGTGTTTTTAAAGTGTTGAGCTTAAACACAGACTTGGAAATAACTAAACTACTGTAAGTGCTTTCTACACAAAATGCTTTAGCTGAAAATGACTGCCAATTACTCATCCTTAATGCAGTTACTACCTACTGTGTGCTGTGCTGGGTACACCACTCATGTGATCGCTTACCCTATTCTCTAAGAGATATTTTATTTTTCTCAGTTGATTTATAGTAGCTGATTATTTTTTAGAGTAGCTCATATTTATCTAGTGTTTATGATGCTTAGGCATTGTTCTGAGCGATTATTTTGGTTCCAAAAAGTTTGAAATTCATGCAAAGTTTTTTTTTTCATAGTACACATTTTCCAAGAAGTTTTTGAAGACCCTTTGCATTTCTTTAGAATCTGCTAATGTACCCAGCATGGTGCTAGGCAACAGAGCAGTGAGAAGAACAGACTAGATCCCTGGCGCTGGTGTGCTTCAGCTGGGCAGAGCAGATAAATAAGAAAGAAAATGAGGAGATGATAAAGTGAGAGAATGAAGGAACAACAAAGCAGGCAAGGCGCACATGATGTGCTCATTACTCCTCACAGCCACTATATGCAGCAGAGACTGCTATTGTCTTATTTTTAAAAATAAAAATGGCCGGTGCCAAGGCTCACTAGGCTAATCCTCCGCCTTGCGGTGCCGGCACACTGGGTTCTAGTCCTGGTCGGGGCGCCGGATTCTGTCCCGGTTGCCCCTCTTCCAGGCCAGCTCTCTGCTGTGGCCAGGGAGTGCAGTGGAGGATGGCCCAAGTGCTTGGGCCCTGCACCCCATGGGAGACCAGGAGAAGCACCTGGCTCCTGCCATCGGATCAGCGCGGTGTGCCGGTTGCAGCGCGCTGGCAGCGGCGGCCATTAGAGGGTGAACCAAAGGAAGACCTTTCTCTCTGTCTCTCTCTCTCACTGTCTACTCTGCCTGTCAAAAAAAAATTTTTTTTAAATAAATAAAATAAAAAAATAAAAATGAGGGGCCAGTATTGTGGTGCACCTGGTTAGAGCCCCAGCCTGCAGCACTGGCATCCCATATGGGCACCAGTTCAAGTCCTGGCTGCTCCACTTCTGATCCAGCTCTCTGCTATGGCCTGGGGAAAGAGTAGAAGATGGCCCAAGTCCTTGGGCCCCTGCATCCACATTGGAAACTTGGAAGAAGTTCCTGGCTCCTTTAAAAAAAATAAAAACATAAGGGAAAGAGAGGTTAAGTAACTTGCCCAAGTTTAATGGAGCTAATGGGGACCAATGGGTGAGCCAAGGGGGCCTGTGGGGGCATCAGAGCCCCATCCTGTGATCTCTATCACCCCACCCCAACCTTCAAAATGAGCAATAGGTGTTCTCCCCTCCTCATTTAAAGATGCCTGGAGCACGGCCCCAAAGCCCCAGCACCTACCCAGCTAGCACAGCAGCATCACCCTGGGACCCCCCAGACTCTGAGAAAAGTTAGCCACTACTGCAATATATGGATGGAGGGCAGAGCTGCAACACGATTTAGCAATGACCAACACAAAAAGAGAAAATTATCACTCAGCCTAAAAATAACCTCGCAGACCTGAATTACTGTCCTAATGGGGACACCGAAGGTGCTACAGACAGCAGAGAGACGCCGGCCCAGCAGCATGCGGGTAATCAGACCTGAGGCAGGATTCCAAGGCATGTCTCCTGAGCTAAGGGAGACTACGGCTCCCAGTGTGGGCCAAAGCCCCAGACCATGCCACCACACTCTCCCAGAGCCATATTCCCTGAAGAGGTTGGCCAAAAGGAGAGGTGGTCTTAATCTGAAGTACTTTTCCACTCCCTGAACAATGTCTTGTTCTTCCACCCCCAACCCTGTGACTAATAGAGCTTCAAGAGCTGTTCAGTCTCCAGGACGTTTTGCTTTAGGAAGCTTTGATTTGAAAAATGAGACAAGTCCTTTCAGTGCCGTCTTCAATAGGAAATTAGGGGATAAAAAGAAATCTATTTAAATGTCTTTGAAATATTCACAAGGAGAGCTGCCAGGTCTTCTCCCTGTTCCTCTCTTCTGTCCCCCTTGCCCCAGTGATCTGTTGCATCAGCGCAGTGACTACGAACTTTGCCTCGTCAGCAGAAACTGAAGACAGGAAGCAGCCAGCCATGGCCTAAGCTCTTGCCCCTGCAGGAATTCGTTGGTTCAGTGACTCAATAAAGGGTCTCTGACATGGCTTCCCTCAAGCAGCCACAAGACAAGACAAGATGCCCTGGAGAGCTACAGGCTCAAAGACATGACAATCTAGTGTAAGAGATTCCTGTAAAGGAGTATAAAGTGGTACAACCTCTTTGAATACAATTTAGGAAATGCACCACAATTTAAAATGTGGGTTCCTTTAACCTAGTGATTTCACTTCTTCTTCTTTCTTTCTTTCTTTCTTTCTTTTTTCTTTTCTTTTTTTTTTTTTTTTTTTTTTTTTTTTTTTTTTTTTTTTTTTGACAGGCAGAGTTAGACTGTGAGAGAGAGAGAGAGAAAGGTCTTCCTTCCATTTGTTCACCCCCCAAATGGCTGCCACGGCCGGCACGCTACGCCGATCCAAAGCCAGGAGCCAGGTGCTTCCTCCTGGTCTCCCATGTGGGTGCAAGGCCCAAGGATTTGGGCCATCCTCCACTGCACTCCCGGGCCACAGCAGAAAGCTGGACTGGAGGAGGAGCAACCAGGACAGAACTGGTGCCCCAACCGGGACTAGAACCTGGAGTGCAGGCGCCGCAGGCGGAGGATTAGCCTAGTGAGCCGCAGCATCAGCCTGATTCCACTTCTAGGACACATAACTAGAACAAGTATGCAGATGCATGTACAAGGATGTTTGTGGACACATTTTGGAATCTGAAAGACAACAAATTAAACATTCATCAATAGAGGAATGGTTGAATGAATTATGATGAATCTAGACAAGGGTACATTTGGTTCAGTGAGTCAAAAGGATAAGAGACTTGGGTTTTGGGCCGGCGCCGCGGCTCACTAGGCTAATCCTCCGCCTAGCGGCGCCGGCACACCGGGTTCTAGTCCCGGTCGGGGCGCCGGATTCTGTCCCAGTTGCCCCTCTTCCAGGCCAGCTCTCTGCTGTGGCCAGGGAGTGCAGTGGAGGATGGCCCAGGTGCTTGGGCCCTGCACCCCATGGGAGACCAGGAAAAGCACCTGGCTCCTGGCTCCTGCCATCGGATCAGCGCGGTGCGCCGGCCGCAGCGCGCCAGCCGCGGCGGCCATTGGAGGGTGAACCAACGGCAAAAGGAAGACCTTTCTCTCTGTCTCTCTCTCTCTCACTGTCCACTCTGCCTGTCACAAAAAAAAAAAAAAAAAAAAAAGAGACTTGGGTTTCAACAAGGAAAAGGTCGCAAATATTATTTTGTGTCAAGAAAATAGGGTACAAAGCCATATACACGGTATGATCCTATGTATACAAAATAGACAGATATGTATTTATATTTGCATTTAAAATATCAGAGTAATACATGCCCAGTCTCCAACAGTTATGAATTCTGGAGTGTGGGGTGGGGCTCAGCTGGGGGAGAACAGCCTTTCACTCTTTATTGACTATATTTTGTGAATTTTGACAAGCAAGTGGTATTTTGAATTTTCAAAAGACTAGTAGGTCACATCCTTGTCAGATTAGCAACTCATAGAGAAAAATTAAGCAAATCAGACACAAATCCACTAGCCAATGAGGCTTTAAGCATATAATTATGTGTGTCATTTCAGCCCTTTCAAGTGAACAGAATTCAGCATAACCAATAACAGAATTAGAAAACATTTACTTTGGGATTTGCAGTAAACATTTGATCTCAAACTATTTAATTTATTAAATTACATATTTGGTTTTGAACTTCATCAATATAACCTGAGTTTTTATTTTCTTTTCTGATCCATGAATTCTCTCACAAGCCTGCATACCTGCCTGATAGATATTTCCACCTGACTATCCCAAACGACTTTAACACAATAAAAACTAAATCTATCATCTCCCAAAACATCCAAGGTCCTTGTAGACTATTCCCACTGGAATTCTCACTTCTCTAGAGTAGTCCTGTGTCTCACTACCTCAGCAAGCTGATGGTCAAGTACTTATGTTCTTCATCCACAGTATCTTACATCACTTTCATGGTTTCCCAAAGTCAATCCCTAGATGCAGGCCTCTTGCCTCAATGTCACTTTGTAACTTTATTATAATCTCTATAATGTTGTACTTGTGTGTATCTTCCCCCCACACCCTGCTCCCACTCCTATGACCGTGATAGACGACAAGCTCCTCAAATGAATATTCATGTTTTGCTCATCTCAGCACCAGAATCCTGCCCAGGGTGCAGTGGGTGCTATATCACTACCTTCTCTGTGCACAAATAGATAAAAAGAAGCGATTGGTGTTTATTTCTAGCAGGTTCTCCTTTTCCCATCTCCCATCTTCTACCCATTTTCTTCAACATCACTCCCCTGAATTGATAATTGAATAGCAGCAGCAGCATTGGTAATTTGCCACTTTTCAGATAAGAGTATAATTATTTCAAATTCAGTCATGAATGGAATTTAAAGTGTTTTATTTTGACATATTCAGTAGTCTTCAAAGAAAACTTGAAAAATTCAAAGCCATAGAAACTGAAAAACTATAATAGGTCCTACACTTCCATTGAGACTCTTACAAAACAGTAGGATTGCACATTCATGAATCATTAGAGGGTTAAAGACCAAGTCTCTTAATTATCAACCTTTAAATATTATTTTAGGAGGGGAATGCACTAGCATTAAGAACAGAATCATGTAATTTACAAATCACTTTGAAATAGCTCCCTATGATTTCAGCTTATTAGGGATTATTAATATTCTGTTACTCAGAGGTCATTAGCACATTCTGCTAGCAGTATAGATCACCTAATATCAAGTGACAAGGGAAGAACATGAAGTGTCCCAATTATGATTTTTTTCTAAAAGGCCATCATGACCTTCTCTCCAGGATATGAACTCTATCTTCCAATGTCTGAAAATGCTAGAACATTTTCCCCTTAAATGGGCTACAATGGGAAGGCAGGTAAGGGTAGGAGATTACTTGAATAAAATAATAACTAACTTTCATTATGTGCTTACTATGTGTGAGCACAGGTCTAAAAGCTTTATAATAAGTCACAAAACCCTCACAAAAACTCTATGAGATAGGCTTACTATTCCCATTTTATAGTTGAGGAAACTGAGGTTCAGTAGCATGTCCAAGGTTACATGGATTCTAAAAGGTGGACTCTTTGTAAGTCAGGACGTGGAAATGCACCACTCAGATTCCCCTTGGAATGAGGACTTATGCCAGCTGCTGGGTATGCCATCAGCTGTCAACTTCTTCAGGTTATGCCTCAGCTACAGAAAGAGCCTTTCCAAAGAGCACACCCTCCCCAGAGCAGCCCAGATAAATGTCTGATTACAGACAAGGCATAAACATCTGGACTTTTGGGAACCAAAGGACAGCTCTCATGGGTTGGACACGTGACAAGGCTCCTCACAGAGTGGGCCAGGACTTTGCTGGACCTACTCTGCAGTTTTGCTCCTCCATTTGCCCAAGCTGCTTCCTCCCTCTTCTATCCACAATGGTTGATTCCTGTAAATACTTAGCAGCTCAATCTTCATCCAGAGATTCCATCCTACAACATCAGGACTGGAGCCAAGTCATCTGACCCCACTCACCCTCACTCTTAACTCTTCACTATCTTTCCAGATGACACAACAAACAGAAATAAATCTGCAAATTATTCTAAAACTGCATTGCTACAGTTTGGATGTGATTTGTCTGAAGACCCTGCCTGGTTAGTTCTCAAGAAAGTAGGTTGTTATAAAAAGAGTGTGACTCCTGACTCTCTCTGACTTCCTATTTCATCATGCATTATCTTTCGATAAGGCACTTCTGGCCGGCACTGTGGCTCAATAGGCTAATCCTCCGCCTGCGGCGCCAGCACACCGGGTTCTAGTCCCGGTCGGGGCGCCGGATTCTGTCCCGGTTGCCCCTCTTCCAGGCCAGCTCTCTGCTGTGGCCCGGGACTGCAGTGGAGGATAGCCCAAGTCCTTGTGCCCTGCACCCCATGGGAGACCAGAAGAAGCACCTGGCTCCTGCCTTCAGATCAGCGCAGTGCACCGGCTACAGCGCGCCAGCCGAGGCGGCCATTGGAGGGTGAACCAACGGCAAAAGGAAGACCTTTCTCTCTCTCTCTCACTGTCCACTCTGCCTGTAAAAAAATTAATAATAATAATAATAAAGAAAAATAAGGCACTTCTGCTATTGTGATGATACTGTGGTATGAGTGTTCATGGGCTGGGAGCTTCGTCTCCAATGTGGCAATGTTGAGAGGCAGTGGAACCTTTAAGATATGGAGCTTAGTGTAATGTCATTGGTGGTATCGCCCCCAGAAGAGACTAATGTAGTTCTCTCGGGACCTCAGTAGTTCCCACAAGAGTGGATTGTTATAAAAGGTGAGCCTGATCTCCAACTCTGTCTCTAACTTCCTGTACTAACAGGATGCCACACACTAGGCTGTGATACAGCCAGAAGAGCTTTCACCAGAGCCAGTACAATTCTATTTGGACTTCCAGCATCTGAAACTGTGAGCTAAATAAACCTCTTTTCTTTCTAAAGTATCCAGCCTTGGCTATTTTATTATAGCAACAGAATACAGACCAATACACTGAACTAACAATGTCTGCTATGCCAAACATTTGTTAGAACTGTTCAACATAAGCAACATTGTGCCATGCTTTGACCCTAATCCTGGAAGAATCTTTTAAAATATAATATATATGTATATGTATACATATATATATATATATATATATATATAAACTTTGCTAATCTCTACACAATTTCAACCCAGAAAATAGTTGTCAGCATTTTGATTACCTGTGGGGAGCAACTCGGACTAGACTAAGTTACTGGAATTAAGACTTATTCTATGCATCTGCTCTCCCACAATATGGCGCTGAGAAGGGAGTAACAACTTCTACGCAGCTGCCTCTCACCAATTTGATTGACTGAGCTACAGGAGCTGATCTTGCTCCTGATTGGAGGAGAGCAGCGTACTCGGCGTGTGGGTAGCAGAGTTGGGATTGGTGGAAGAGGACTATAAAGGAGGAGAGAGACAATATGCACGGAGGAACATCTATCTGAAGGAACACCTGAGCAGCCCCCGAGAGAGCCGGCCGGCGGTGTGCCACTCCCCCGCGGAAGTGGGGAAAGTGGCTAGGGGAAACCGCCCTTCCATGGAGGTGGAAGGGTCGGTAGCCAACCCGGGAAGAACCAGCAGCAAACCCGGGGAGGGCCGAGCAGACGAAAGAACAGCGCAGGGTCCTGTGTCGTTCCTCCGTGAAGAGGGGGAGCGACAATTACCCTGAGATAACCTTGCTCATTATTCTTAATTCTGCAATCAGCTCTCCAATCCACGTGCTTTTTTTTTTTAATTTGACAGGTAGAGTTATAGACAGTGAGAGAGAGACAGAGAGAAAGGTCCTCCCTCCATTGGTTCACTCTCCAAATGCCCGCCAGGGCCGGCGCTGTGCCGATCCAAAGCCAGGAGCCAGGTGCTTCCTCCTGGTCTCCCATGCGGGTGCAGGGCCCAAGCACTTGGGCCATCCTCCATTGCCCTCCCGGGCCACAGAAGAGAGCTGGACTGGAAGAGGAGCAACCAGGACCAAAACCGGCGCCCACGTGGGATGCCGGCGCCACAGGCAGAGGATTAACCAAGTGAGCCACGGTGCCAGCCCCTCCATGTGCTTTTCTCTCCTTCTCTTTGTCCTACCCTACACACTGCTTAAAGTGCATATTAAACGTAGGCACAATAACCAATTATAAGGTTTCTGCTTACTCTAAAAAGCTGGTTGCACACTGAAAATCCTAACATGAGTAACTTCAAACTGTTTTCTGTGAAAAAATACTGTGTGCAAGGGAAACTGGTGAATCTCTTTCTGCTTTCTTGCAACATATTAATAGGACATCTTAGAAACAGAAGCTAAAATGATAAGTGAAGCCCACAAGTTCCCAGAAAGTTTTCCCAGTATCTCAAGTTCCAAGGTAGAGCATCGGCATGGCTCCCAAACTCTAATGGAACTATCAGGTGGGCACTGATTCATGCTTAAGGTGCAGTATATTGGTGAAAACCTCAAAAATACTTACTTTTTAATATATATCCATTGCTTGGATTCCACATTTCTAATATTTATATTAATAATGCAAATAGTGATATAACTACTAGAAAGGCTGGCAATCATTCTTTTTATTTTTACTTATTTTGTTTATTTGAAAGGCAGAGAGACAGACAAAGATCTCCTATCCACTGGCTCAATCCTCAAATGCCCACAAGATCCAGGGCTGCTCCAGGCCAAAGCCAGGAGCTGGGAATTCAATCCAGGTCTCTTACATTGGTGACAGGGACTCAACTGCTGGAGTCATCACCTGCTGCCTCCCAGAGGTTGCTTTAGCAGGAAACTGGAATCAGGAGTGGACCCAGAACCAGACTCTAGACGATCCAACATGTGGGCATCCCAAGTGGCATCATTCTTGATGGTTCACCAAATGAATTTACACAAGTAACTTCTGATTTCTTGTCACCTTGCTGACAAGGAGCCCACATTTGATTCTTTTCACCATTAGGGAAGACTTAGCTACCTTCATAGAGGCTCTTTGATGAGAAATGGGCCAGTGTTTCATATCTTGACCTCAAGAGTCAAGAATTAAATATTAACATTAGAGATAATGTATTAAGATTCTAAACATGGGTAACATGCAGATTTTTAATGGAATTAAAATTGATTCTAACAAGAAGGAAAGAATGGTCAAGAGGATAATACCAGATACAAGATTTTAACACATTTTTTTAACTTTTATTTAATGAATATAAATTTCCAAAGTACAGCTTATGGATTACAATGGCTTCCCCCCCATAACGTCCCTCCCACCCGCAACCCTCCCCTTTCCCGCTCCCTCTCCCCTTCCATTCACATCAAGATTCATTTTCAATTCTCTTTATATACAGAAGATCAGTTTAGCATATATTAAGTAAAGATTTCAACAGTTTGCACCCACATAGAAAATACTGTTTGAGTACTAGTTATAGCATTAAATCACAATGTACAGCACATTAAGGACAGAGATCCAACATGAGGAGTAAGTGCACAGTGACTCCTGTTGTTGACTTAGCAAATTGACACTCTTGTTTATGGCATCAGTAATCACCCAAGGCTCTTGCCATGAGTTGCCAAGGCTATGGAAGCCTTTTGAGTTCACCGACTCTGATCATATTTAGACAAGGTCGTAGTCAAAGTGGAAGTTCTCTCCTCCCTTCAGAGAAAGGTACCTCCTTCTTTGATGACCTTTAACACATTTTTAAAAGATGAGAATAGATGGACGGTACTTTCTTAAAAGAGTGAATGACATTCCAATATTTGCACCGCAGAAAGGGAATTCAGAGAGGCATAAGCTCTGTGCTTTGCCCAGGCCCTGAGAAAGTCTGCACTTAAGGGTGGAGAATGAAGCTAAAAATGAGCAAAGAGTTTAAAAACCTTGACTGATTGGCTCAGGTCCAGGTTCCTTCTTCTGTATTCTTCTGTATGGAGGACCATCCAGTGCAATAAAGAAGAAGACTTGGGTCAATGTTGGGAACAAGGGCGGGGGGAGGAGTAGGGGTAGAAGTTAGGGGCAAAACAGAATCAATGTTTTCATGGATATGTTGAAGTTTTGGGGAAAATATTATTGCTAAGCATTTGTCACATGCCTAGGGATGTACATAGTCATCCTTCTGTATCTGTAGGGCAGTGGTTCCAGGAGCCCCCACGGGTACCCAGATCAGCAGATGATCAGTCCCTTATATGAAATGGGATAGTATTTTTGTATCACCTATGTACATACTCCCATTTATACTAAATCATCTCTAGACTACTTCTAATACCTCGTGCAATGCAAATGCTAAATAGTAATACTTTATTATTTAGGGAATGATGATAGCAAAACAGTTTGTGCATATCAAATAGATTTTTTTAACATTTTCAACATTCAGCTCTTGAGTAACTCTTGATGCAGGAAAAAATACTTTCTGAAAGCAGCTCATTTTTGAAGGGTGTGATGCTCAGAGCATTTTCCGTGCTTTTACCGCTATGCTAGGACACGCTGGAATTGGTCTTGGAAACAGAATGCACCACCCCAAGCATCATCATCTACAAGCTCCTAACAAAGAAGATATTTTGAAAATTTCAGGGGCCAACACCATGGCGCACTAGGTTAATCCTCTGCCTGCAGCACTGGCATCCCCTATGGGCGCCGGTTCTAGTCCCGGTTGCTCCTCTTCCGGTCTAGCTCTCTGCTGTGGCCTGGGAAAGCAGTAGAGGATGGCCCAGGTGCTTGGGTCCCTGCACCCACATGGGAGACCGGAAGGAGGCACCTGGCTCCTGGCTTCAGATCAGTGTAGCTCCGGCCGTTGTGGCCATTTGGAGAGTGAACCAACAGAAGGAAGACATTTCTGTCTCTCATTGTCTGTATCCTTGTAGCTATGACCATAAAAATCCTTGTGTATGTCTCCTTTGTTTTATAGGAACTTTTTGAAATAAAGAAATAGGGAAGAAAATGGGGGAAAAAAATCCTACAGGAGATAGTAACATATGATCCAGCAATTGCCCTCCTCAGCACTGAACCCAAATGAGTTGAAAATGTTGTTCAGGGATGGGGCTGGCGCAGTGGCTTCACTTGGTTAATCCTCTCTCTCTCTCTCTCTCTCTCTCTCTCTCTCTCTGGCTATCCTTCTCTCTCTGTGTAACTGTCTTTCAAATAAATAAATAAATCTTTTAAAAAAACAGATCCAGGTAGAGATGATACACATTTGTACTTGTTTTCAAACTCTAGTTTGAAAATAAATTCTCAATTTCAAATAATGTAGTTGCTGTTTTCTTCACCGAGAACTAATGTGCTTTAACAAACACAATACATTATAAAGGAGGGGTTTCCAAAGAATATATACATACATAAATGATAAGAAAACAATGAGAAGGCTTTGTTTATAAAACATCAAGTAACACTTAAGAGTACCAATTATATAACATCTTCCAAAAATGCACAACAAGGTTTGACTGGTTTCTGCTTTCATATTCAGATCATGAAAAAGTTCACCCAGTGGGGCATGAAATGCAAGGCATAGAACATAGGTGGAAACAAAAAACGTGTGTAAAAAAAATAAGGTACCACTTAGATCATTCCAAAAGTGCACCTGTAGTAAAACCCCGCCTTTCTGACTTTCTTGTGAAAACAGCATTGGTATCCCATGGAACAATTTCATTCTTTCAGTGTCACCAGGCACTCAGTGAAGATGTATGTAAAGGCTTATGAGACATTTCTTTCATAAGGCTAAAAGCATACACCTCCTCCAGAGAAAAAAGCTTGATAGTTTCCACCCCTGGGATTTCCTCTTACTAAACAGCAACTTGCACATAATCTGAAAGACGTCATTAAATGCATTTCTCTTAGTCATGCAGTAACTTAGTTGCCACAGCAATTTTTGGTAAACTTGAAAAACACTTTGAGTGGGTCAGTCTTAATGCTTGTTTCTAAAATCCCAGAACTTAAAAAAGTCCTGGAGGATAAAGAGGCTGAAAATGCTTTCCTCTGCAATGCCTAACCACAGCCTCAGCGTAACTCTTGGCAAGATGACATCTATTAAACTTCATCTTCCCTTCATCATCTCCCACCTCAGAATCATTCTTATCTTCACAACTGAGTGAAAGCACTAACGTGGGTCTCTGTGGCAGTGAAGGGAATTAATTCATGAAATAGGCACTTTCCCGTAATAGCCCCCAACGCTTTTCACAATTGAACACTGTCATTTTGACCTGCCATCAATAATAGAGTGACGACATAGACTCTGAAGCAGTTTAACAAAGAAATGGAAGACAACTCAGGACCAGAACACATTCAGACTGCTACCCAAGGAAGCCATTGTCAGACAGGAGGCGCTAATGATTCACGGCTCTAACTCACTGTTCATCAACCATGTCGGCTCAAAAGGCTTCAGGAAACACTGTCGAGAAGACTTCTTGGCTAATAGCTACATTTGACAGCTGACTTTAAATCTTTTTTCACATTATCATCCTATCATTAGCCAAGCATAAAACATGAACATTTTTCAAATATGACTTCATGGACGAAAGATGTTCTAAAATCTTTTCATCCAAAGAAAGACATTATTTTTAGCATTACCAGACTCCGACTGTATCCAAGATTTTTGAAAAGAATTTAATTAAGTAAAGTCAATGGTTCCATTGGACTTGAATAAGCAGTCATGCACTATTTTGTTTCCTTCTTTTCAGAGGGATTCTCTCAGCCACATCAGATGAGGATAACACTAATGAAAGCAGTGCAGACTGTGTGGTATAAAAAGCACTGGCCTGGAAGACAAGATATTTCTTTAATCTTCAGCAGACCATCTCATACCCTTTAGTCTACTGCCTCATATGAGGACTGGGCTAAATAGGAGGCCAAGGGGCTGGCACTGTGGCACAGGTTAATCCTCTGCCTGCGATGCCGGCATCCAATATGGACACCGGTTCTGATCCCAGCTGCTCCTCTTCCCATCCAGCACCCCTATACCCATGCAGGAGACCTGGAAAGAGGCTCCTGGCTTTGGATTAGCTCAGCTCGAGCCATTGTGGCCATTTGTGGAGTGAACCAGCAGATGCAAGACTTTTCTCTTTGTCTCTCCCTCTGTCTGTAACTCTACCTCTCAAATACATAAAAAAAAAAATTTTTTTTTTTGACAGGCAGAGTGGACAGTGAGAGAGAGAGACAGAGAGAAAGGTCTTCCTTTGCCGTTGGTTCACCCTCCAATGGCCGCCGCGGCCAGCGCACTGCGGCCGGCGCACCGCGCTGATCCGATGGCAGGAGCCAGGAGCCAGGTGCTTTTCCTGGTCTCCCATGGGGTGCAGGGCCCAAGCACCTGGGCCATCCTCCACTGCACTCCCTGGCCACAGCAGAGGGCTGGCCTGGAAGAGGGGCAACCGGGACAGAATCCGGCACCCCGACCGGGACTAGAACCTGGTGTGCCGGCGCCGCTAGGCGGAGGATTAGCCTAGTGAGCCGCGGCGCCGGCCCATAAAAATATTTTTTTAAAAGTAAGTTAATTAAAAAATAAATAGGAGGCCAAGCGGTTCCATTCAATGCAGCTGGAGCAGAGGAAGAAGTGAAATATAAGACAAGATGAGGTTTGGCCAAGTAGACAAGGGCCTTGTGAATCTTCTCAAGGATTCTGAAGTGGGGTTTAATCCATGATGGATGTTAAGCAAAAAAGTGACATGATCAGAGATATATTTTAGAAATATCACTGTGGAATTTAGATTGGAGATCAGAGCAGAAAAACGGAGAGCAGCAGACCACTTAGGTAACACTTCCAGGTAACGGAGAGTAAGTGTTTCAGTACAGTAACTGTAATAAAGATGGAAATAAAAGCGTGAATTTGAGAGGTAATAAAGATGTGTTTTAGTCTGTGCTGCTATAACAAAACACCTGAAACTGGTAATTTATGAAGAATAAAGATTTATTTGTCACAGTTCTGGAGGCTGGAAGTCCAAGATCAAGGTGCTGTTAGGTTCAATGTCTGGTGATGGCACAAACCCCACTTCTAAGATGTCACCTTGTTGCTCTATCCTCCAGAGGTGGGGGTTGCTATGTCCTCACTTGGTGGAAGAGGTGGAAAAATGAAAGAGAGGTTCAAGGCCGGTGGCGTGGCTCACTAGGCTAATCCTCCACCTGCGGCGCCGGCACACGGGGTTCTAGTCTTGATCGGGGCACCAGATTCTGTCCCGGTTGCTCCCCTTCCAGTCCAGCACCCTGCTGTGGCCTGGGAGTGCAGTGGAGGATGGCCCAAATGCTTGGGCCCTGCACCCGTATGGGAGACCAGGAGAAGCACCTGGCTCCTTGGCTTCAGATCAGCATGGTGCGCCAGCCACAGCGACCATTGGGGGGTGAACCAATGGAAAAAGGAAGACGACCTTTCTCTCTGTCTCTCTCTCACTGTATACCTCTGCCTGTCAAAAAAAAAAAAAAAAAAAAGAAGAAAAGGTTCACTCCCTCAGTTAAGGTTTTCAGTAAGGGCTCTGCTCTCTTAACTCAATCACCTACTAAGGTGATATCTCTTAATATTGTCACAACATGAACTCAAGTTTCAACATGAATTTTGGAAGGGAAACAATCACTCAGACCTCAGCAGCTGGTAAAATCAACAGGACTTAGTGACAGAGCATAGGGAGAAGGACATAAGAATAGCTCCAAAGTTGATGGCCCAATTAGGGATTCCTGCATCCCATGTCAGAGGGGCTACTCTGTTGTCCTGATCCAGATTTCTGAAAATGCATCTAGGAATTAGTAGATGATGGTTTAAGTAGTTGTGTTCCTGCCACTCACATGGAAGACCCAGATGGAGTCCTGGTTCCTGGCTTCCACCTGGCTTACAGCTGACTCCCTCTATGTCTCTCTTTCTGTAATATTCTGATTTTCAAATAAGATAAATATATAAATATATTTATTTAAATCTTAGATAAAGGGAAGTCACAAGAACACTTGAATGAATCATGTCTTAAGAAACAAAGATTGAATTTTGAGCAAGTTTCCGTTAAAGACCCAAATTACTTTGTTTAAAAAAAAAAAAGCTACAGAGCATTTCTATGTCCCCTGAGACAGTACTGCTCAGTAGAGAACTTATACTCTAGTAAAGCCTAGGAGGAGCATTCATGATTCAAACTCCTAACAAACCCTACAGCTTTATTATACCATGTCCTCAGGGTCTGTGCCAGGAAACCACTGAACACATAAAACTGCCCCCATTGCAAGGACTTTGGGTACTTAGTCACAGTCACAGGCATTTGTAAATCACATTCTACATCTAAGAGACTATGCTAGGTGTTAGAGCACAAAGAGCAGGTCTGTAAATCAGTTCAAACCTATGTAGGGACTAACCTGGAAGCCTATCCTAGGTATGACAGCTTGTGTGTTCTCTCCCAGTTCATAAAATGGGCCAAAGTTGCCTATGTTTTTTAGAGGCACAGGATCTTGTTTCAAGAAGCTCCTTGAATATGATGAAATGATCTTAGAAATAATGCCAATTTCCTCTTTGGCAACTGTGCAAATTATTCATTGATTCATTTGCCTACAATCATTTAACTATGTACTAGACTCTGAAACTAGTGCTGAGAATTCAGCAGTGAGCAACCTGGGTGTGGTCCTCGCCCTGGTGCAACTCAATGGACACAGGTTATCACCAGGCTCAGCATGCATTGTCCTACAGACAGCTAACACATCAGTAGCCACAGCTGATGGAGTGGAGCTATCAGCTTTCACATATGACTGTGGTCAGGACAGGAGTCTGTCGCTCCCCCTCTTCGTGGAGGAATGACACTAAGCCCTGCCTAGGCTTCATATCCGAGTCACGGCACCATTATGTCGCTCCCCCTCTTCGTGGAGGAGCAACACAAGACCCTGCGCTGTTCCTTCGTCTGCTCGGCCCTCCCCGGGTTTGCTGCTGGTTCTTCCCGGGTTGGCTACTATCCCTTCCACCTCCGTGGAAGGGCAGTTCCCCCTGGCCACATTCCCCACTTCCGCAGGGGAGCGGCACACCGCCGGCCGGCTCTACTCGGGGGCTGCACAGGTGTTCCTTCAGCTAGATGTTCCCCATAGATGTTCCTGGTGCATGCCGTCTCTCTCCTCCTTTATAGTCCTCCTCCGCCAATCCTAACTCGGCTGCCCACACGCCGAGTACGCTGCTCTCCAATCAGGAGCAAGTCCTACAGTTTATTGGTTGAACTGGAGGCAGCTGTGCGGAAGCTGTTTACTTCTCTCCCAGCGCCATATTGTGGGAGAGCAGATGCATAGAATAAGTCTTAATTCCAGTAACTCAGTCTAGTCCGGGTTGCTCCCCACAGGAGAGCAGATGCATAGAATAAGTCTTAATTCCAGTAACTCAGTCCAGTCCGGTTTGCTCCCCACAGGAGTCCATCTATGGCCATCACAGGAACTGTTTGGGGAAAAAGTGAGAGACCCTCGGGGGAACCTGGCAGTGCTTGGGGTGCAGAAGGTGTGATAAAGCACCTTAGGTACCTAATAAGCCCTCTGATAAAGAATATCATACCAGTAGCACTTCATTTTTGGAATTACAGATGTGATTTGGAAAGGACCTCTGATGCCATGTAATCTCCACTTCTCCCCCACCCAGGGCTGCCCTCCACTATCTCTGCATTCCGCCTGTTATACAAGGGAGCTGGTTTCATTGCTAAGCAGTGGCTTTGTGGAGATTAATCCCCATCCTCTCCTTGGTCATGGATGATCTGCTTATGTTCCTGCCCCAACAGCAGATTCCACTTCACTACCACCCACAGTAGTTCCAGCCCTGCCCCGATGCTGAACCAATCTTTAAAATGGAAGTCATAATCCTGCCTTCCCTGGATTGTTAAAATTGCTTGGTACCGTATATTATCAGACATTCTCCCTGCCTTGGCCACAGGTTCATCTGGTTATGCGATCCTGGGATGCCTACTTACCACTAGGCGTCCCTCTAGAGACACAAGACCTACTACTAAATCCTAGTGCCTTAGCAGGGCCTCCACTTCTTGCTGCTGGAGCTTCCCACACCCTCAAAGCAGCACCTCTCTGCACACCTGTTAGAACACCCACCCACATGCTTGGTCTTAATGGTCAGTCAGGGGTTCTAAGGCTCCAGTACTCATTTTGGCATTTGCTGGCTCTGTGAGCCCAGGCAGGTTGTTTCCTGTTTGTGGCATTGGAGTCCTCCTATGCAAAAAGGGTGTGAAAACATCTGTCTCTCAGAGGGGTTGGAAAGACCAAATGAGAGCACTGTGGTAATCAGGGTGCGCTGTGAATATACTAGACTTTCCTACACTCCCTACCCCTGGCAATCGATGCAGTCAACTGCAGGCCTTGGACATTCCAGCCTGTTCCACTGTGATCAGCCCTGGTTTGGCAGTCTCCATTCTGCCCCCAGGACCAGCACTGAATAAATCCCTTCTTCAAATCCATGTAACCAGCCATCATATCAGATGACAGCCCTGCCTGAAAGGCCCTCTTTTCACCCCACTCTGATCTAGTAATATTCCTCTCTTAAATCCTCTTTTCTTTCCAACAACAGCACTTTGTCTCACAACTTGGCTTCAATTGTCATCAGACTGCTCCTTCTAACCCCTCTACAGTCTTCCAGTTCACAGGACTACTCTAGGCACTTCTACAGGAAGCAAGGAGAGGAAGGCACACAGAGGTTGTAGCATCCCAAGGAAGTTCCTGGGATTTGAAGTGGGCATTTGGCACAGCAATTAAGTGCTCCTTGGGATGCCCACATCCTATATTAGAGTGTCCGGGTTTGAATCCCAGGTCTATTTCTAGCTTTCTGATAATGAGGACCCTGGCAGATGGTAGATGATGGTCCAGGTAGTTGGGTCCCTGCCACCCAAGGATACCTGGATTGAATCTCTGGCTCCAGGCTTTGGTCTTCAGCTCTCAGTATTGTAGGCATTTGGAGAAGTGAATCAGCAGATGGAAGGTCTCTCTCTCTCTCTCAAATAAATAAAAAATTAATAAATATTTAAAAGTTCCTGGGACATATGTATATCAAGGAGAGTGTTGCTGCCTGAACAAACTTCATTAGCTTTCCAGCTGCCTCCCATGTATGTGTCTTTCTATTGACAGTGATTATGCAAATGTGATATTTGTTTTAATGAGCATGTCAGGTGTGTTTTGCTGTAACATTATATATGACTGACTGTGATATTAAAATAACAACCTGATGGCAACTGCATAGGAATTTTTGGAGCTGCAAAAATGGAGGTCTGGCAAACTTTGCTCTTCAAACAGTGGCATAACCTATGCTGGACAACAGAAGTCTAAATATTCTATAAAGCAATTCCCATGATGTGAACAAAACACACATATTCGGAATCCATACCCAGTCATCTTTGATTCCTTTGGAGGCACAAGAGTGGCCTGGAGCTCCAGCTGGCCAGTTGATGCCTCTTAGAGACCTGTCCAGACCTGGGGGCTCTCTCTGGAGCCATCCTGGGATTGGGGAGAAGGCATTTTCTAGAGCTGCAGAATGGCAGAGTAGTTGTACAAGAAGACCACATCTAAATGTGGATTCTGGTTTCTGTCTTTTCTTGATACATAGTCTTAGAAAAGTTACTATCTGTGGATCTTGGTTTTCCTATCTATCAAGTGGAGATAAAGGACGATGCCTACTTCATGTGTGTTGTAAGAATGTAATGAGGTGCTACCTGTCAAACACTTAGCATAGTACATGGGCCAATAAGCCATTTATGTTATTAGAGGCTAGGGCTGCCAAGGGCATTTGCTTTCCTTGGGATTGACCTTGTCTTGTTTGTTGGAGAGAATAGATGACTCTAGGTTTTCCTCCCAGCTCCAATCTCAGTTCTTATCCAGACTGCATCTCCATCTGTACCACAAAATATCAGCCTTCTTCCCAAGGATACCCCTGGGGGATTGCTGGTCTCTCCTCTCATGGGGCACTGGTAATGCACTCAGGGGAGGAACTTGTTAACAAGGAGGGCCTCTCATTCGTCCATTGTATGTGATGAGTAGCGTGGGAGGATGAAAGGCTGGAGGAAATGAAGGAAGAGTCCCTGTCATTCTCTTGAGTCAATCACCACAATGATAAGTATGATTGTTTGGCCCAAATCCATTTTCATATCTTTGATTTCACCATAGTACCCTGCTCATTACTCTGACCCTTCCTGCCACAACAAACAGTTGTTGATACTTCTCCCAAACCACATAAGGCTGACAGTGAAGATGCAGCATCATGGGCCACCACTTGGCCATTTTACCTTCCTATCCCTGACTCTAGAAAGAAGTATGATGGGAATTCTACAAACAACAACAAAAGTGATAGACATTCCTATGACAAGCAGTCAGCCTGAAGCTTTCTGATCATTACTTGTTGCCATAAAGACAAGAACATGTTGCATACCTCGGAAGCCTGAGCATCAACAATGGGAAAAAGTCTAACCTTTCAATCTCAAGGCCTTTATAACTTTGAAACCAGCACTAGCAGAACTGTGAAGAGTCTGTCCTCTTTATGATCTGGAGAATTTCTGCTCAACCTACTCCATTTAAAATGCCCAACTGAAAAAATAAATAAAATGCCAAACTCCTTATACCTATACACAAATTCTTCTGCCTTATGGATTAAGGTTATCCACTCCCTTTGATGGTCTGGGGACTTGATCAGCTCAGGCTGAGTGTGAATTTAACCTGGGCTCTCCTGGGGTTTCTGTACTCAACTTGGGTTTTTATTATAAAATAAATGTATTCATTCCAAATATTAGAGACTTTTTTGAAACTGAAACATCTGAAATTTGTGGAATAGCTTGGATTTAAGATACACAAGTAACCCAAAATCATTTTAATAATTAAAGGCCTCAACTCTCTGCCTTATGAAAAATTTAGCCAGAATACCTCATGAAATGAAATGATTTGAACTTTAACTGGTGTAACATAGGATTGAATGTTTCCAATTCAGTTTGCTCAAAAAGATACAAAAGGCTAAATAATTCATGGGCAGTCGGAAATTGGATCTCATTTCCAAACTCCAAGAATGGGGTTGAGATGAACGAGCAGAGGCTTGATAAATACAGTTAGGCCCTGCTTGGTGAGGCCTTCCCACACAGACAGCACAGGAACACCTCCCCTCCCCTCCCCCACAACAGGAAAAGCAACTCATCATCCTCTGCTACTATCTTTTTAATTTAAGAATAGCATTTAACAAGCTAATTTTGGAATCTGATTCATTATCATTTTTAGGAAATTTAAAGCCCTTAAATCTCTCCCTTACCATGTGTGATTGTACCTAATTAAAGTTCACATCTTTCGCAGAAAGGTGGGACTTCAGATCTAATTTTATCCACTAGCGTGACTGAGGACATAAAGCTTTAAACTGCAAGTCAGGAGGCCCACATTCTATTCCTGACTTGGCCATTACTTTTCTGGCGTTTCTGTTTTTCTGTTCACAATAGATGGGAATTAATGCCTGGCTGTTGTCAGAGTTCACTTAAAAAAAAAAAATTGTCATCATTGTTCATTTGAAAACGATTGAATACAGCAGGCATTTGGCACTTGCAACACTCACATCCCATATCACGGTGCTGGTTAGAGTCCTGACTATTCTGTTTCTAATCCAGCTCCCTGCTAATGTGGCTGGGAAGCAGTGGGTAATGGCTCAAGTACTTGAATACCTGCCACACATGTAAGAGACCTGATGGAGTTCCTGGTTCCTGGCTTATGCTTGCTCATTCTCAGTTATTAGGGCCATTTGGGGAGTAACCCGAGGATGGAAGATATCTCTGTCTCTGTGTGTGTGTGTGTATGTGTGTGCGTGTGTCTGTGTCTGTGTGTCTGTGTGTTAGAGAGGGAGGGAGGAAGAGAGGGAAGGAGGTCAGGAGAAAAGAGGGGAGAGAGAGAGACAGAGACAGAGACAGAGAGAGAGACTTTACCTTTCAAATAAGTAAATCTTTAAAAAAAAAAAAAAAAAAAAAAGGACGCCACTTGGAACGCCCACATCCCACACTGAAGTGCCTGGGCTGGAGTCCCAGCTTCAGTTCCTGACTCAAGCTACCTACTAATGCATATCCTGGGAGACAACAAGTGATGGCCTAAGTGGCTGAGTCCCTGTCATGCATGTGGGAGACTTGTGTTGAGTTCCAGGATTCTGGCTTTGCCTGGCTCAGTCCCAGCTATTTCAGACATTTGGGGAGTAAACCAGCAAATGAGATATTTCTCTCTCTCTCCATCCCTCCCTCTGCCATTTTTTCAAATAAACAAAATAAATAAATAAAACACAATAAATACAGCAACAAATTAAAAAGACATGAGCTTACATTGTTCAAATATTTTTACTGGGGCCAAAGCTGCAGTATAGTGGGTAAAGCTACTGTCTGCAGTGCCCACATCCCATATGAACAGCGGTTCAAGTCCCAGCTGCTCTACTTCCAATCCAGCTCCCTGCTATGGCCTGGAAAAGCAGTAGAAGATGGCCTAAGTCTTTGAGCCCCTGCACCCAAGTGGAAAACCTGGAAGAACCTCCAGGCTCCTGGCTTCAGATCAGCCCAGCTCCAGCTGTTGTGGCCATTTAGGGAGTGAACTAGCAGATGGAAGACTTCTCTCTCTCTGCATCTGCCTCTCTGTAACTCTTTCAAATAATTAATAAATAAATCTTAAAGAAATTTTTTAAAAATAAAAATATTTTACTGCTGTCCCACAATTGATATGACACTTTAAGGAACCACTGAGGATACATAAAGTCAGCAAGTCAACAAACATGCATTGAATATTTATAATGTACAAGATATGGCACTGGACACAACCACAAATAAACATGTCCCTCACCAGACCAATGTTGCCAGAGCATAGAGGTTTTGTCCTCCACACCATATTTCCCCAAAGTCTAGCCTAGTGCCCGGGACTCAGCAGTGCTCAGTATATAGTTTTTGAGTGAATAAATGCATGCATTTATGGGTAAAAAAAAACAATAACCATTGTTCCTTCTCTCAAGGGGTAAGAATCTCACTGGAAATTTAAAGCATAAGTGCTTCCATGCACCAACTATAGTAAATAATAGTATGTCATAAAAAGGCATGGAGAACCAGAAGAAGCTTTATGTGTCTTTTTCTTATACAAGAAACTGGTCAGACTGATGCCCTGGACAGAGGTACTAGAAGTCTGGTGGTTTAGGGATCTAATGGGCTGGTGTAGGAACAGGCTCACTTTTTCACTGTACATTACCCCTTGTCTGTTTAAAATACTGACAATCAAGTAAATTTAAAAACAAATGATTTCTAATCCCCTTAACAAAGATACCCTAAAGCTGATCTGAAAGATGGATCAAAATACTCCAAGGGCATGAAGACAACCAATGTTCCAGATCATGAGTGCTGGTCAGCTGACTACCAAAACACCTGTTCAGCCTGAAACTCCAGCCATCCCTCCTGGGGACACCAACTTTGTTCCTATGAAATCTTTCTCTGTTGTAATCACTCCTAAACACACAAATATTTATTTCCCACCAATCAGAGGGCCAGATTTTGGTATTGGTATTTCAGACAATCCATGATTCATGTTTCTATACTGAAACTTGAAACAGTAGAAATCGAAAGATGTAACCATATTAGGGATGAAATTATAAGCATATTTATTAAACATCTAGCCAAATACAAAGAACTAATGATATCAAATTATGCAGACAGTACAATTTTAACTATCAGTGCTTCTTGCCAGACATCCTTGGTCTGGGAGGAATTGCATTCTGAGTTTTAACAGTGAGCCTTCTTCTGATGAATTGCCATTGACCCACGTTTTCCAGTAGCAGAGTTCTCTGCGGTGGTAATGCCCAGGACTGAAAGAAGATTTTGTAGGACTCCATCACAGCCATGCAATAAAGATCTCCTTGGTGAGAACTTCCACCTTCGCCTCAGCTGGGAGAAACTCACATTGCCCTTCCCTCTGTCTCCTTATGGTAGGTGATGAGGAGGACAGAGGATGATGGAGCAGAGAGAGGAGACTGGACTGCTGAGGGAATGCTGAATGTCCACCCAAGACCTCACTCCCCACTGTAGACTTAATAATAAATCATCGCGCGGTTGAGCCATGGATATATGGAGTCTTTGCTGTATGTTGCTTATTTAGGCTTCCTTCTTTTTTGGCTCATTCTTTCTTCTTTGTGATCACTTTTTTTCCCTACAATCCGCATACTTTTGTATGCAATGCAAGACTCCGTTTTCTGGAAGTTTATCTTTCCTGCGCACCAGGCCTTCCACAACCTGCTCTGTCCTTACTCAGGGCCTCCACGAGGTGTTCTTCCCTACCTCTGAACACTGTAGCTGCTGTGGCAACCCCATCATGCTACAGTCCCCATGCATAATGGTGCCCATTCTGCAGTTGTACCGCTGTGCAGTGAGTTCCCATTATGAATGTCAGAGCCAAGAAGGCAGGGACAGCGGAATTCACTGCCATATCCCTAGAACTTATAACAATACTTGACTTTTAGACATTACTTCATAAATATTTCATCCAGTTAGCTCAGTAAACATGTGCTGAGCATCTAATACATGCCAGCACCTTTCTAAACACAAAGGGATGCAACAATGAACAAAACAGATGAAAGTCGCTTCCCTGTGGCACTTGCACTTTAATGTGGGAGACAGAAAAATAAATAAAATAAATAATAAACATTAAATCAATCCATCACCCAGTTAAAATAAATAGATAATCCAGTATGTGGTGAGAAATGCTATGGAAAATTAGAGCAGAGACCAGGGGATTTAGAAGCTTAAAATGGAGAAGAGAAGCAAGAAGGGAGTATAAAGTTTTAAGCAAAGGAGTAAGAGTTGGTACTTAGAGAAGGCAATGTTTGAATAAGACTTGAAGGTCATGAGGAAGGGGCCATTCAGATACCCCAGGAAAGAACTTTCTAGGAAACAGGTACCATGGGGGAAAAGGTTGTGCAAAAACCCTGGGGCTTCAAGTAATAGTGAAGAGGACATTGAGCCTAGAAGAGAGTGAGCAGATGGGAAAGAGGTATAAGAAGAGGTCAGAGAGACCTTGAATGGTGTAGGTCAGTCTCAGTGCTTTGACTGTGACTGCGCAGCATGAGGAGCTAACACAGGGCTTGGAGCTGAAAAGGCACAGGATATGGTTTTAATTTTAGAAAGATAGTCTAGCTGCTGTGTTGGGACATATAATAAAGAAACAAGAGTGGAAGCACGGAGGCCAGATGAGTTAGGAGAATTGCAATAATATAAATGAGAAATGATTAAAATCTTGGACTGGGATTCAGCAGGAAAAACATGGAGGAAATAATCAGATTCAAGATACATTTTGGGTAGGGGAGAGGGAGTGGGAGAGGGGAGTGTTGTGGGTGGGAGGGAAGTTATGGGGCGGGGAGCTATTGTAATCCATAAGCTGTACTTTGGAAATTTATGTTCATTAAATAAAATAAAATATAAATATTTTTAAAAAGATACATTTTGAAGGTAGAGGCAAAAGAATTTGAAACAAGGTACAGAAAACAGAAAGAATCAAGGATGACTATAAATCATTTACCTGGAAAGCTAGAAGAATGAGATTGCCATTAACTACAATAGAGAAAACCACAGGTGCAAAAGGCTTGGAGGAAGAATTTTCGTGTGTTTGTGCGAAGGAGACATCTATCAGACAGAGGTGTCCAGTGGGCAGCTGGATACACACACATGAAGGTAAAATCACAGTTCTGGGTTAAGAATATAAACTCTGGGGTCATCATGAACAGACGAATAAAGTATAAAGGGCTTTGAACAATGATAAGGCATATTTCCCTTTCTCCAAGGAATCTGAACATCTTACAGCTGAATGAATGGTTTCCAAAGAGTGTGAACAGACCATTTATCCAGGAAGCAAGTCAAAACTTTATCCTTGAATGTTTCTTATTCTTTCCTTCTAAAGTAATGTCTCTCAAATTTTGTAATGACCTGCTGAATCAGAGTAAACCAACTTTTGTAATAATCACCGGTAGTGACACTCATGCATACTCACGTCTTAAAACCACCCACTCTGTGCGTGGATCTCTGTGGGATGGAGCATCATTTGGAAGTTCCCAATTCTACAGCTATCATGTCAGTTGAGTGTGGGTCAAAAAATATAGACACAGTCTAAGGACACGGTCACCGGGAATAACTCATATTCAAATCGGGTCTATAATAGCCAGGCACTGACACATGGTAATGGGCTTAATCAATATTCAAAGAAATATTTTTCTGGGAAATCTTCTGAATCATTTCCTGTATGATCCCCATAGCAACCCAGATCCTTCTCCTGCCCTGAGTTTTAATAACTCTGGTTTGGAAGGGCATGCCATTTCAGGAAAGATGATGCTGCTTCTCAGCCACCTCTGACTCACTGAGGTCAACATGTAGTAGCCCATATTCCCATGACAGTTTTCTCGTCTTTATTTATTTTCTTTTACTCTATTACATGAGATCATACTATCATCTGAAGAACTGGAAAGGCCTTTCAAACTATGGTCATGTGCCACATAACAATGTTTCAGTCAACAATGGGCCACATGGACAATTGTAACAGAATTGAAAACCTCCTATTGCCTAATGACATCACAGACATCCTTTCAGTACAATGCACTACTTGTACGTGGTGATTATGATGGAAACAAACCCACTATAGTGCCAGTCATGTAAAATAAAAGCACTTACAGGTATGTGTGGCACGTAACTCTTGGTAATGATGATAAATGACGGTGACTAGCTTATGCATTTACTATACAATATTCTTTATAATTATTTTAGAGTGTACTCTCTCTACTTATTAAAAGAAACTGATTGTAATACAGTATGCTGTGTCGCACCAGCAACAGCCCCACACATCTGGCATTCACTACACCTTTTGACTGTATCAAGAAGCCATGTCAATTGGAGTCGGTGTTTGGCCTAGCAGTTAAGTACTCCCCCATTGGAGTGCTTGAGCTTTATTCCTGGCTCTACCTCCTGATTTCAGTTTTCTGCTAATCCAAACTCTAGGAAGCAGCAGTGATGATTTAAGTAATTAAGTTCCTGTCACCCATGAGTTCCCATTTGGGAAGTAAACCAACAGCTGGTGTTCTCTCTCTCTCTCTCTCTCTCTCTCTCTCTCTATATATATATATATATATATATATTCTATTTATTTATTTTGAAATTTGCCTCTGAAACAAAAAAAATTTAAAAAATATGTCAGTATCTAGGCCTGGGGAGATTCAAGCAGTAAGGTCTCAGAACATACCACAATGGGAGGCAATGCATGACTGCAACCAGTTACTCAGAAATAGACACCAGACCCTTGAATGGATTACCCAGTTCCAAGTGGGCAAACAGGTAACAGGTAAATATTTTTGAGTCCCAGATTAACTTATAGTTACTAAAGATAAATTTCCAAAATGTCTGAACCAGCTAAGTTGTAAGCACAAAGATCTCTCTGCAAATAGAATGTGTGGTGTCTGGGGTCTGAAACTCCTACCTGGCAGAAACCAGTCACGCAAGGAAAGGGTCTCCCACACACTTCTATTATAGCTGTGTGGCTTCCTTCATGTGCATTGGAGTAACAAGGCCTAAGCCAGAGTCTTTGTTCTCACTGGTTCAAGAGAAGAAAAAGGAAAAGCCACCTGACTCAGCATGACCTACAGCAGGATCTGGTATTAGAGAATCTTTAGAAAACTGTTGTGCCATTTTTAAATTATAAAGCTCAAACTTGGGGCCAGCACTGTGGCATGGCACCAGTTTGAGTCCCGGCTGTTCCACTTCCAATCCAGCTCTCTGCTATGGCCTGAGAACACAGTGGATCGATATCTCACTCACTCTCTCTCTCTCTCTCTGCCTCTGCCTCTCTGTAACTCTGCCTTTCAGACCAAACTTGTGGTATCTCTAGGACTTCTTTCCAAAATTCTAAATATATCTGACTTCAGCTCAGCTAGACAGAAGGTTTAAATTTTATATTTTAAAGATTGGTTGATTTGAAAGGAAGAGCTACAGAGAGTGAAGGAGAGATAGACAGAGAGCTCTTCCATCTGGTGATTTATTCCCCAAATGGCCACGATGGCTGGGGTTAGACCAGGCTGAAGCCAGGAGCCAGGAACTTCTTTTGCATCTCTCACATGGGTGGCAAGAACCCAAGCACTTGGACCATCTTCCACTGCTTTCTCGGGTGTTTTAGCAGGGAGCTGGAACAGATACAGAGCAGCTAGGACTCAAACTGGCACTTTTATATGGGATGCTGGCATTGCAAATGGCAGCTTAACCCACTGCACCAGCACCAAGGTTTGCATTTTAAATGCTTGGTGATCACTTTTGTATTTGTCTCAAATTCTAAAATGATACTACTTTTTATAATGTAGTCATATGAAATATTAGTAAGACTGATTTATAGGTTGCACCCAAATTCATTGAGAGTAAACAAGGACTAAGAATTCAAAACAGAAATGAGAGATCATAAGGTACCAGGATTATGTGGTTTTGAGGGGGCCTGAACCTATGGTGGCTAGCCATGCTATCTCCAAGATTGACTCAGACCTGACTTTTGTAACCCAAAGAGGGCAGAACACAGGAGGGAAGACAGAAAATGGTGCATAATTAGAAAATGCTGATTCTTTTTTTTTTTAATTTTTTTTTTTTTTTTTTTTTTTTTTTTTTTTTTTAGCTGTTCATATCACAGATTTATTAGAGTCCAAAAGATTCACAATTCATTGTACTCTAGTTAAAATAATCATGATTAGCTATAAAAAGATTTTTCAATTATGGAGTCCCCAAATAATAATAAAGAAAACCTACTTAAAATCTGATAGCATTTCTAGAAACAATAAAAACCTCTTCTGAAAAGTTCTACCACAAGTATTGCCCTATAAAAGTGCTCCTGAGTTTCTGCATCTTTTAAAAAATATGTAACTTCTATCTACACAGTGGATAATTCTTTAATTCAGACATTCATCTCTCAAACTAAGCACAAATTAAACATTGAGTTTACTTCCGAAAATAACCTAATTTGGATTATCTACTATGCAACATTATTAAAAATGAATTAAAAATAAAATAACATTTAAAAATATTCAGCATACACAGTGACATTTCTAAAGGGAAAGAAGTCCAATCATTCTCTCTAGTAGTTTAATGTTTTTTAGCTGGACATCAAATCAATCAAGTGGTATAAAATCAGTAATAACTAGCATTAAAAATGGAAGAAAGTAAAAAATATGGGTCACACATAGAAAGGTACTGTTTCATGAACATTTTGCTTCATTACATATGCTAAAATACCTAATATATATCACAAATAATATATAATGTATATTGACACACACATATGGATATACATGCAAATATATACATCACATATGGTGTTGGGTTACAATATAAAATATAACTTACTTATGGATTGGGGGTAAATGTTTCAAAATCATTGCCACAGATGAATCTTTCTAATCCCTTCAAAATCTATGTCCTCTTTAATGTCTCCTTCCTATATCTTTTTTTTTTGTCAGCATAGTGGCCAGAGATAAGAGATATTAAATGTATCACTGAATTACTGAATTGAGAAATTTAATTTACTGTTAGGAGTTGATATAGTTTTCTATACATGTAACATGTAAATTAACATATATAAAAATGACCAGTCTGGTTTAATTCTGTAATTAATTCACAGTTATTCTTAAGTGTTGAAATTCAACTGAAATGTGATCCCCGCCAAACACAAGAGCGGGAATAAGAGAGGGAAGAGACGCACAACTTGGGACATGCTCAAGCTGACCTGCCCCAAATGGCAGAGCCAGAAACATACCAGGGTACTCCAATTTAATCCCATCAAGGTGGCATGCACCAATGCCATCTCACTAGTCCAAGTGATCAACCTCAGTTCACAATTGATCACAATGAAAGGACCAAGAGTCAAAGGGAGCACACAAGCAAGTCCAGGACCTGCCAACACTAACCGATAGAATAAACAAAGGGGAGAGTGATCCAACATGGGAAGCGAGACACTCAGCAGACTCATAGAATGGCAGATGTCCCAAACAGCACTCTGGCCTCAGAATAAGCCCCAAAGGCACTCGGATCTGGCTGAAAAGCCCATGAGAGTATCTCAGGCATGGAAAGCCAAGACACTCTGGCAAAAGATCTCTGCGAGTGAGATCCCAGTGGAAAGAACAGGTCCTCAAAGAAGGAGGCACCCTTCTCCGAAGGGAGGAGAGAACCTCCACCCCGACCACGACCCTGTCCAAACAAGACAAGAATCGGAGAACTCAGAGGGCTTCCATAGCCTCGGAAACTCATGACTGGAGCATAGGGAGACCACCGATGCCATAGACAGGAGTGTCAATTGGCAAAGTCAACAACAGGAGTCACTGTGCACCCACTCCCCATGTAGGATCTCTGTCCTTAATGTGCTGTGCATTGAAATCCAATGCCACAACGAGTACAGTCTGGTACCTGCTGGCACTGACCGATGGAGTGAATGGAGGGGAGAGTGATCCAACATGGGAAGTGGGGTGCTCAGCGGACTCATGGAGTGGCAGATGCCCTGAATAGCACTCTGGCCTCGGGGTCAGCCCTGAAGGCGCTCGGATCTGGCTGAGGGGCCCATGGGGGTGTTTCAGGCATGGAAAGCCAAGACACTCTGGCGGGGGATCTCTGTGGGTGAGATCTCAGTGGGGGGAGCAGGTCTTCAAAGAGGGGGGTGCCTTTCTCTGAAGGGAGGAGAGAACCTCCACTTTGACTGTGACCTTGTCTGAACAGGATGGGAGTCGGAGAACTCGAGGGGCTTCCATGGCCTTGGAGGCTCATGGCTGGAGCATAGGGGGATTGCTGATGCCATGGACAGGAGTGTCAATTGGTGGGGTCAACAACGGGAGTCGCTGTGCATTTTTTTTAATTTTTTTAAAGATTTATTTACTGGGGCCGGTGCTGTTGTGTAGCAGGTAAAGCCGCTGCTGGTGGTACCAGCATCCGATATGGGCGCCAGTTCGAGTCCCGTCTGCTCCACTTCTGATCCAGCTCTCTGCTATGGCCTGGGAAAGCAGTAGAAGATGAGCCAAGTCCAAGTGGCCTGCAGTGCTGGCATCCTATATGGGCACTGGTTCTAGTCCCATCTGCTCCGCTTCTGATCCAGCTCCCTGCTAATGCACCTGGGAAAGCAATGGAGGATGGCCCAGTTACTTGGGCCCCTGCACCCATGTGGGAGACCCGGAAGAAACTCCTGGCTTCGGATCGGCTCAGCTCTAGCCACTGAGGCCATCTGGGAAATGAACCAGCGGATGGAAGACCCCCGCCCCCTCTCTGCCTCTGCCTCTCTGTAACTCTACCTTTCAAATAAATAAATAAATCTTTAAAAAATATTTATTTACGTATTTGAGGGTAGAGTTACAGAGAGAGAGAAGCAGAGACAGAGAAAGGGGTCTTCCATCCGCTGATTCACTCCCCAAATGGTCGCAACAACCAGGACTGGGCCAGGCTGAAGCAAGGAGACAAGAGCTTCTTCCAGGTCTCCCACATGAGTGCAGGGACCCAAGTAACTGGGCCATCCCCCATTGCTTTCCCAGGTGCATTAGCAGGGAGCTGGATCAGAAGCAGAGCAGCTGGAACTAGAACCAGTGCCCATATAGGATGCCAGCACTGCAGGCCACAGCTGTAAACCACTGAGCCACAGCACTAGCCCAGAAAGTGCGATTCTAATGACTCTTCAGAACTATGCCAGGCCCCTCTTGGTCTGGACTCTGGTTTGGGTGGAAGGAGAACACAACCCAGGCCCTGGCAAAGAGCGTAGTCATGGTCAGAGGACACGGTTTCCCAGGGAAGCCCTATTTTCTTTTCTATGTGCAAACCATAAGGCAGCAGCATCACATAATAAGGAAACATTGACATTTGCTAATTAAATTCCTGAGCTTATGTTTCTTGAGCTTTTTCATTTTTATTTATTTATTTGAAAGGCAGAGACAGAGATCTTCCATCTGGTGGTTCACTCACCAAATGCCCACATTGGCCAGGCCTGGGCAAAGCCAAAGCCAGGAACCAGGAACTCAATCCAGGTCTCCCAAAGTGGGTGGCAGGAATCCAACTACTTGAGCCATCCATCACCAGCTGCCTCCCAGAGTCTGCATTAACAGGAAGCTGGAATCAGGAACCTGGAATCAAACCCAGGCACCCTGATGTGGGACACAATCATCTAATTGTACACAATCATCTATTAAGCATATCAGAAGGACTGGTTTTGTGGCATAGTAGGTAAAGCTGCTGCCTGCAGTGCCGGCATCCCATATGGGTATCTGTTCAAGTCCTGGCTGCTCCACTTCTGATCCAGCTCTCTGCTAAAGGCCTGGGAAAGCAATGACAGATGGCCCACATACTTGGGCCCCTGTACCTATGTGGGAAACCCAGACGAAACTCTGACTCCTGAATTCAGATCGGCCCAGCCCCAGCCGTTGCAGCCATCTGGGGAGTGAACCAATGGATGGAAGACCTTGCTCTGTCTCTCTACCTCTCTCTGTAACTTTGCCTCTCAAATAAATAAATATTTTTTAAAAATAAGTAAAATAAGCCAGTCCAAAAGGGACAAATATCATATGTTCTCCCTGATCAGTGACAACTAACTGAGCACCAAAAAGGAAACCTGTTAAAGTGAACTGAACACTATGAGAAATGGTGACTTGATCAGCCCTTGCCCTGACTGTTGATGAACAACTTAATACATTATCCTTCTTAGCATTTTTTTTGTTTATTCTACTTAATACTTCTGGTTGAATACTGTAATCAATACACAGTTATTCTTAAGTGTTGAAACTTAACTGAAAAGTGATCGCTGTTAAATATAAGAGTAGGAATAAGAGAGGGAAGAGATGTGCAATTCAGGACATGCTCAAGCTGACTTACCCCAAATGGTAGAGCTAGAAACATACCAGGGGATTCCAATTCAATCCCATCAAGGTGGCATGTACCAATGCCATCTCACTAGTCCCAGTGATCAATTTCTGTTCACAATTGATCATAATGATAGGACTAAGAGCCAAAGGGAGCACATAAACAAGACTAGTGTCTGCAAATACTAGCTGATAGAATAAAAAAGGGAGAGAGCGATCCAACATGGGAAGCGAGATTCCCAGCAGACCCATAGAATGGCAGATGTCCTAAACAGCACTCTGGCCTCAGAATCAGCCTTTAAGGCATGCGGATCCAGCTGAAAAGCCCATGAGAGTATTTCAGGCATGGAAAGCCAAGACACTCTGGCAAAAAACAAACAAACAAACAAACACACACCAAAATGAAAGATCTCCATGAGTGAGATCCCAGTGGAAAGAACAGGTCATCAAAGAAGGAGGTACCTTTCTCTGAAAGGAGGAGAGAACTTCCACTTTGACTACGACCCTGTCTAAATATGATCAGAGTCGGTGAACTCAAAAGGCTTCCATAGCCTTGGCAACTCATGACAAGAGCCTAGGGTGATTACTGATGCCATAAACAAGAGTGTCAATTTGCTAAGTCAACAACAGGAGTCACTGTGCACTTACTCCTCTGGTTGGATCTCTGTCCTTAATGTGCTGTACATTGTGATTTAATGCTATAACTAGTACTCAAACAGTATTTTTCACTTTGTGTTTCTATGTGGGTGCAAACTTTTGAAATCTTTACTTAATATATGCTAAACTGATCTTCTGTATATAAAGAGAATTGAAAATGAATCTTGATGTGAATGGAAGGGGAGAGGGAGCGGAAAAGGGGAGGGTTGCCGGTGGGAGTGAAGTTGTGGGGGGGAAGCCATTGTAATCCATAAGCTGTACTTTGGGAATTTATATTCATTAAATAAAAGTTAAAAATAAATAAATAAATAAATAAATAAATAAATAAATAAATAAAAGCATATCAAAAAAGACTTCATAAAGATTGTGATATCCTCTTTTTTTAATTTTTTTTTTGACAGGTAGAATGGACAGTGAGAGAGAGACAGAGAGAAAGGTCTTCCTTCCGTTGGTTTACCCCCCAAATGGCCACTACGGCCAGTGCACCGCACTGATCCGATGGCAGGAGCCAGGTACTTATCCTGGTCTCCCATGGGGTACAGGGCCCAAGTACTTGGGCCATCCTCCACTGCACTCCCTGGCCACAGCAGAGAGATGGCCTGGAAGAGGGGCAACCGGGACAGAATCCTGCACCCCAACTGGGACTAGAACCCGGTGTGCCGGCGCCGCAAGGCAGAGGATTAGCCTAGTGAGCCGCGGCGCCGGCTGCGATATCCGTTCAAATATTTGTCCTCCACTTTGCTTGGATGATGCTTCATCGGCTCTTGTTTCCTGGGAAGCACTGGGTCTTACTCCCAAAATATTGGGCAGATGATTGCCCTTCTTTCTCTACACGTGATGAGTAGGCTACCTGTGGCCAATGATTGGGTATGATGAGACGGGAGGAAGGGATTAAGTGCATGTGGTGAAGTGTATTATGATACCTGGCAATTTCTACCACACTTTTCATAAAATGAAGAGTCTTCAAAATGTTCATGGAAAATGCACATTACAAAGAAAAAAAAAAAAACCACTAAGCATCAATTTCAAAATTCTTTGCACCAGCATATACAGATCTTTTAATTTTATTTTTCCACAAAGTTTTTGAAGTTCTCTTGGTATACGCCTTCCTGTGGTGGCATTTTCTCTTTAAATAAGATTAACAGTAGCAGCCGGCACTGTGGCTCACTTGGCTAGTCCTCTGCCTGCAGTGCCGGCACCCAGGGTTCTAGTCCCGGCTGGGATGCCGGATTCTGTCGCGGTTGCTCCTCTTCCAGTCCAGCTCTCTGCTGTGGTCCAGGAGTGCAGTGGAGGATGGCCCAAGTCCTCGGGCCCTGCACCTGCATGGGAAACCAGGAGGAGGCATCTAGCTCCTGGCTCAGATTGGCGCAGCATGCCGGCCTCAGCGGCCATTTGGGGAGTGAACCAACGGAAGGAAGACCTTTCTCTCTGTCTCTCTCTGTCTCTGTCTCTCTCTCTCTCTCTCTCACTGTCTAACTCTGCCTGTCCAAAAAAAAAGATTAACATTACCTACAATGCCACAATGCCGTCATCTTGTTGCTGTGTGGCATGGCACTGGTGGTTCTGTTGTATTAGTCATTCATTATTTGTTCACACATGATTGAAACAAACTAGACAAAGGAAAAAATAAAGATATTCTATCATCTGACCATTTTCAAGGCTGCAAATAGCATGAGATGATGCTGTGAGCTTAGTAGAAAAGCTTCAGTGTGCAGTATACTCGAGGTTAACCTGGGAGCTATAAACAAGGAGGAAAATACAATGCAGCAAAATGTTCTCAGCACTTATTTGCTAGGAAGAAATTGAGATTTGGAAGGTATTGACGGTGTCTGCTATATTACCTGTTATTAAATATAATGTCGAGGGAATAAACATAATGTTTTGTATATTGTAAGGAAACAACTTTAAGCAAGATACCACAGGAGAGAGAGGGGAAAGGATATTTAGTAAGTTATTCTTTGTAGAAATAGCAACTGCCATTTCCCTGTTATTTTTATATCTGTTAAAACACAATGAAGCCAGCGCCGCGGCTCACTAGGCTAATCCTCCACCTTGCGGCGCCGGCACACCAGATTCTAGTCCCGGTCAGGGCGCCGGATTTGGTCCCGGTTGCCCCTCTTCCAGGCCAGCTCTCTGCTGTGGCCAGGGAGTGCAGTGGAGGATGGCCCGAGTGCTTGGGCCCTTCACCCCATGGGAGACCAGGAGAAGCACCTGGCTCCCACTATCGGATCAGCGCGGTGCGCCGGCCGCAGCGCACTGGCCGCGTCGGCCACGTCGGCCACGTCGGCCATTGGAGGAAGACCTTTCTCCAAAAGGAAGACCTTTCTCTCTGTCTCTCTCTCACTGTCCACTCTGCCTGTCAAAAAAAAAAAAAAAAAAAAAAAAAAAAAAAAAAAAACAATGAAAACAGGGACCAGCACTGTGGCATAGTGGGTTAAAGCCCCAGCCTGCAGTGCTGGCATCCCATATGGGCACCAGTTCTAGTCCCGGCTGCTCTTCTTCCGATCCAGCTCTCTGCTATGGCCTGGGAAGGCAGTAGAAGATGGCCCAAGTCCTTGGGCCCCTGTACCTGTGTGGGAGACCACAAGAAGCTCCTGGCTTCTGGCTTCGGATCAGCACGGCTCCAGCCGTCTGGGGAGTGAACCAGCAGATGGAAGACCTCTCTCTGTGTCTCTACCTCTCTCTGTAACCCTGTCTTTCAAATGAATAAAATAAATATTTTTCAAAAAAAGTAATGAAAGCAACAAAAACTTGTAGTCTCTAAACATTTCAAACTACATGTAGTTTTAAAACTATTTGTTTTATATACAAATATGTTTTATGTGTGTGTGTGTTTTAATTCAAGGGTGAAATATTGCCTCTTTGCAATTCTTTTCACAGTGGCTGAATGAACTAGTTCATTAAATTGCCTTAAAGGGATCTCTAACTGCTTTAGTAAAAGCTTAGAAAATAATTTAATTCTTCCACAGGAGCATTTCCACTAAGTCAGCTGTGAGGAACTCTAACTTGGCTGATAGGAGACAGCAGCCTCCAGGTGCACCCCGTGTATACAGAAATACTGATGGACGCTTCAAGCCATGAGGAGCAAGACAGAGGGTTAGATCGACCCATTTCCAGTCTCACTCTCACTCTCACTCTTACTTTCTGCAAGAGCCCATGAGAACCAAAACCAAGAACAGGAGCTGAGGGGCAAGAACAGCATCAGCAGGTTTGGGCCCAACCAGGAAGAAAGTGGCTGTTGGCTCACTTCCCTGCCCAGGCCCAGCCTCCTGGACCTTCTCCCCATGAAACACTTGTCTCCCTGTTACAGCTGCCCCCACTCCTTATCTGTGTGGGATATGTTCCAAGAACTCCAGTGGATGTCTAAAACCAGGGTAGTACCTAACCCTAGGTATATATACTAACCCTAGGTATGTGTGTTTGTGTGTGTGTGTGTATATATATATATATATATATATATGCCTACAGTGAAGTTTAATTTATAAATTAAGCACAGTTGGCCAGTACCGTGGCTCAATAGGCTAATCCTCCACCTGTGGCACCGGCACACCGGGTTCTAGTCCCGGTCAGGGTGCTGGTTCTGTTCCGGTTGCTCCTCTTCCTGTCCAGCTCTCTTCTATGGCCCAGGAGTGCAGTGAAGGATGGCCCAAGTGCTTGGGCCCTGCACCTGCATGGGAGACCAGGAGAAGCACCTGGCTCCAGGCTTCAGATCAGCGCGCTGGCCACAGCAGCCATTGGGGGGTGAACCAACAGAAAAGGAAGGCCTTTCTCTCTGTCTCTCTCTCTCACTATCCACCCTGCCTGTCAAAAAAATAAATTAATTAATTAATTAAGCACAGTGAGAGATTAATAATAATAATTAATAATGAAATAGAACAATTCTAAGGATATATTGCAATAGAAGCTATTTGAGGTAGCAGGTGTTTAGCCTAGGTGTCAAGATGCCACCATCCTACTTCAGCCAAATATCTGGCTCTTGACTCCACCTTTCTGCCAATGCAGACTCTGGGAGGCAGCAGTGATGGCTCAAGTAATTGAGTTTCCGTCATCCACAAGGGAGACCTGGATTTCAATCCCAGCCCCTGGTTCCAGCCTTGCCCAGCTCTGGCTGTTATAGGCATTTGGAGAGTGAACCAAAGATAGTATTTCTCTCTCTCTCTCTCTAATAATCTTTTAATTTTTTAAAATATATAAAACTTACAAATTGTTTATATCTGGAATTTTCCACTTAAAATTTTCAGACCACAGTTGATGAGTGGCAACTGAATCTGCTGAAAACGAAACCACATATGAAGGAAGGCCATGTACATCTGACCTGTAGCCGCCACTCTGCAGTCCAGACTTGAGTCATTTCTCCCTGAGCTAAGACAGCTGCCTCCTGTCTGGGCTTTCCTTCCCCTTGACCACCACTAGAGTGAACTTAGTGAACTTTCCATCAACCTAGAGGCTTAAATTACTTTGTCCTATGAGCTGCTTAATGCCTGTACCTCCTGAAGAGCAGAAACACTGCCTTTCTCACTCCTGCATCCCCAGTGCCCAGCACAGCTCCTGGCCCCTCCATAAATGTTGTCCAAGAACAGAACAAAATATGACTTATAAACCCCTTCGCAATCTGGTGCCACCTATACTTCCCACCCTCCACATGACTCAGCAGCTTGGAATTACTCTCTGCCAAACACCTGATGCACTTTCACATTTCTAATCTTTGATGAGGTTACTCTGTTGAAAATGGTCCTAATCCATTTCCATTCTGTCACCTCCCAACTCATCTGGTGGAGTTCATAGTCATCTATACTTGATGAATGAATGAACAAATAATAATTGGTGAGCAAGTAATAATTCTCCTGAAGTACCTGCCTCTGTTCCAGCATCTCACTTGCAAGAGTTCTCATCAACACAATTCTCCAAGCCTCACTTCTTCTTCCAGTATTTACATGCCAACATAGACTAATAGTAACTAAAGCCCGCTGTGTGGGCCCCAGTAAGGTTTAGCTTCCCAATTTTTTTAAGATTTATTTTGTTTATTTGAAAGGTAGAGTGACACAGAAAGAGGAAGAGACAGAAACAGAGAGAGAGAGAGAGAGAGAGAGAGAGAGAGAGAGATCTTTCATCTACTGGTTCACTCCCAGAATGACCACAATGGCCCAGGCTAGGCCAGGCCAAGGCCAGGAGCCTGGAACTCCATTCCAAGGCTTGCACACAGTTGGCAGGGGCCAAAGCTATGGACCATCTTTTGCTGCTTTCCTAAGTGCATTAGCAGGGAGGTGGACTGGGAGTGAAGCAGCCAGGACTCAAACTAGCAGTCAAATTGGATGCCAGCATCTCAGGTGGCAGCTCAACCTCCTGCTCCATGATACTGACCCCCACCTCAATCTGTTTTTTTAACGTAGTTAGGAGACAGATTCAGGGGTGATGTCAGTCTGGTCCACATTTCTAATACTCTTGTTCTTATTTATCTCACTTTCTGATAGAAAATCTGGAAATGAGAAAAGATATTATGTGTTCAGGGAATGAAAGAATACTTTAGGACCTAAGAAATAATTTGTGTATGGAAAATTCGCCAGAAAGGTAGGTTCAGGCTGTGTTTTGTATACTCCCATGGCCTGTGCCTCATCCAATAGTTTTTTGTTTCATTTTGTTTTGTTCTTGTTTTGTTTGTTTTTTAAGATTTATTTATTTATATGAAAGGCAGAGTTACAGAGAGGCAGAGGCAGAAGCGGGGTGTGGGGGTGGTGGTGTGGTCTTCTATCTGCTGGTTCACTCTCCAAATAGCTGCAATGGCCAGACCTATGCCAATCTGAAGCCAGGAGCCAGGAGCCTCCTCCTGGTCTCCCACATGGGTGCAGGGGCCCAAGGACCTGGACCATCTTCTACTGCTTTCCCAGACCATAGCAGAGAGCTGGATCAGAAGTAGAGCAGCTGGGACTCGAACCGGTGCCCACATGGGGCCACGGTGCTGGTCCCATCCAATTTGTTTTTACAATCAAATAAAAAGGAAATGGAGTAAGCAGAGTGTGTGTGTGTGTGTAGCTGTTAAAACCAGAGGCCAGGGGCTGGTACTTTGGCATAGCAGATAAAGCTGCTGCCTGCAGTGCTGGCATCCCATATGGGTGCTGGTTCAAGACCTGGCTGCTCCACTTCCAACCCAGCTCTTTGCTATGGCCTGGGAAAGCAGTAGAAGATGGACCAACTCCTTGGGACCCTGCACCCATGTGGAAAACCCAGAGGAAGCTCCTGGCTTTGGATTGGCTCAGTTCCAGCCATTGTGGCCAATTGGAGAGTGAAACAGCAGGTAGAAAACCTCTTCCTCCCTCTCTCTCTCTCTCTCTCTCTCTCTCTCTCTCTGCCTTTCCTTCTCTCTCTGTGTAACTTTGACTTTCAAACAAATAAATAAATATTAAAAAAAAAAAAAACAGAGGCCATGGCCAGTGCAGCAGTTAAGCCACCACTTGGGATGCCCATATTTCATTTGAGTGCATAGGTTCAAATCCCAGTTCTGCTTCCAATTCCAGCTTCTTGCAAATGAGCACCTTTGGAGACAACAGAGAAATTAATACAAATACAAAAAAGAAATATGGAAGACAATTCAAGAAGTCTAACATGCAAATGTTAAGTAAAGGCTATCCAGAAGGAATAAGAGATAACAAGACATTGCAGGGCCGGCGCCACAGCTCAATAGGCTAGTCCTCCACCTTGCGGCGCCGGCACACCTGGTTCTAGTCCCGGTTGGGGCGCCGGATTCTGTCCCGGTTGCACCTTTTCCAGGCCAGCTCTCTGCTATGGCCCGGGAGTGCAGTGGAGGATGGCCCAAGTGCTTGGGCCCTGCACCCGCATGGGAGACCAGGAGAAGCACCTGGCTCCTGCCTTCGGATCAGCGCGATGTGCTGGTCGCAGCGTGGCGGCCGCGGCGGCCATTGGAGGGTGAACCAACAGCAAAAAGGAAGACCTTTCTCTCTGTCTCTCTCTCTCACTATCCACTCTGCCTGTCAAAAAAAAAAAAAAAAAAAAAAGAGAGAGAGAGAGAGAGAGATAACAAGACATTGCAATAAAAGTCAAAACAAGTTTCTTTTATCTTTTCTTCCTGCAGACTGCAAACAACTTGACATTCAAACAGCAGGGGCACACGATGTGCTAGGCAGGACTGATGAACAATTACACTTATTTAGGCACATTCTGGTGAAAATTCTGAACTTCAAAGATAAAGAAAACTCCATATAAACTTCCAGAGACAGAGATCAAGTTTCAGGTGATTTAAAAAGGAAAGTGAATAGTAACTGGTACCATAGTTCTCACCAATAATTTAGAATCCAGAGGAAAAAGAAATTCTATATAGAGACTTTTGAAAGAAGAGAACAATGACCCAAGAGTTCTATGGAATTCCCACATGGAAATAATTCCCACATGGAAGTGAAAGAGCCCTCTCAGAGGTAAGCCCCTCCCCCATGAACTTCTCTCCCTCTGTCCTCAAGTACCTTGCAGTGGTGGCCATAGTGTGCTATGTCTTCACATGGGTATGCTTAAAGGGAAGAAGCAACAGGCCTAACAGTATACAGGGTCAAACCACAAAAGTGGTCAAAAGTAGCATTCTTTTATTTATTTATTTATTTTTTGACAGGCAAAGTGGACAGTGAGAGAGAGAGAGAGACAGAGAGAAAGGTCTTCCTTTTCCATTGGTTCACTCCCCAAATGGTCGCTACAGTCAGCACGCTGCGCCAAGAGCCAGGTGCTTCTCCTGGTCTCCCACGCGGGTGCAGGGCCCAAGCACTTGGGCCATCCTCCACTGCACTCCTGGGCCACAGCAGAGAGCTGGCCTGGAAGAGGGGCAACTGGGACAGAATCCGGCGCCCCAACTGGGACTAGAATCTGGGGTGCCAGTGCCGCAGGTGGAGGATTAGCCTATTGAGCCACAGCGCCTGCCAAAAGGAGCATTCTTTTTTTTTTTTTTTTTTTTTTTTTTGGACAGGCAAAATGGACAGTGAGAGAGAGAGAGAGACAGAGAGAAAGGTCTTTCTTTGCTGTTGGTTCACCCTCCAATGGCCGCCACAGCTGGTGCACTGCGCTGATCTGAAGGCAGGAGCTAGGTGCTTCTCCTGGTCTCCCATGGGGTGCAGGGCCCAAGGACCTGGGCCATCCTCCACTGCACTCCCGGGCCACAGCAGAGAGCTGGACTGGAAGAGGAGCAACCGGCGCCCTGACTGGGACTAGAACCCGGGGTGCCAGCACCGCAGGTGGAGGATTAGCCTATTGAGCAGCGGCACTGGCCAAAAGTAGCATTCTTGAACATAAAGGCACCCCAAAATAATACCACCCCTGTAATCCTGTAATCTTGCTGCAGAAATCCCCCTGGGCAGAATATCTCAATCAAAAGAAAATTAAGCCTAAATAATAAACTCATGGTAGGAGAAGCTAATGTATGTAAGGAATGATAGCAATCCATGATATACATATATATGTATATATATATATGCATATAGTTATATTGAATGCATGGCGATTTTATGTTTATATAAGAAAAAAAAAAAACACAGTTCTGAAAAGCAGGAATGGAAACCAAGACAGAGTGAATATTTTCAAAGTGCTAACAGAAAGAACAGTCAGTTCTTACATATTCCACTGAACTATCTCATTAGCTAAGCAAACTGAAGACATTTTCCACGTAAGACATATTTGCCAGAGTTACCCTTTGCAGAACTTAATGATGGGGACAGGCATTTGGTGCAGCAGTTAAGATGCCTCTTGGGACACCAGCACTTCACATCAGAATGCCTGGTTCAAGTCCCAGCACCACCCCAGATTCCAGCTTCCTGCTGAAGTGCACCCTGGGAGGCAGAAGTGAATGGCTCAGTCAGAGACCCAACTGAGTTCTGGACTCCTGGCTTTAGGCTGGCCAGTCCCAATCAATCAGTGCAGGTATTTGGAGAACGAACCAGCAGATGGGAGTGCGTTTCCTCTATCTATCCAGCCAGCTAGCTCCAGCTCTAGCTCTAGCTCTCTCTAGTTCTCTTTCTTCTTCTTCTTCCTTTCAAATAAATTAAATAAATAATTTTTAAATGTTTTTAAAAAGAACTTAATGAAGTAACTTTATAAGGATGCATTTCAGGAAGAAATAAAATGAATCTCAAAGAACTTTTGAGAAACAGAAGGGAAAACTGAGCAAAGATATTGTTAAATATCTAAACAAATTGGTAAACTGAAACATTATCTGTAATGATAATAATATCTAGTTTGGAATTTTTAAAGAGATAAAACTAAAATACTGGGCAACAACAGTAAATAATTTTATGGAAGATGATCAAAGTTCAGTATCTTCTCTACAGTAGAAAATATTAAGATATTGATTAACCTTAGATTTCATTGTTAGCTATTAACTGGAAAAATCCTAGGTAACCTTGAAAAGACGAGAAAAACAATGCCTAACTTCTAAATAATTAGAGAGAAAGTAGAATGAGAGAATACACCCAAATATACTACCATTCAAAATAAAGAAAGGTGAGAGAGAATAAGAAAAGCACAAAAAAGCATGAAGAGGCTGGTGTTGTGGTGTAGTGGGTAAAGCCATTGCCTGTAGAGCCAGTATTCCATATGGGCACTTGTTTGTGTCCAGGCTGCTCCACTTCCAATCCAGCTGCCTGCTAATGGCCTGGGAAAAGCAGCAGCAAATAGCCCAAGCACTTGGGCCCCTGTACCCCCATGGGAGACCTATAACAAGCTCCTGGCTTCTGGCTTCTGCCTGGCCCAGTCCCAGCCATTGGGACCTTCTGGGGAGTGAACTAGCAGATGGAAGATTGATCTCTCTCTCTCTCTCACTCCCTCTCTCTATAAATCTATCAAACAAACAAATAAATCTTAAAAAAAAAGAAGAAGAAGAAGATGGGGCTGGCGCTGTGGAGCAGCAGGTTAAAGCCCCAGCCTGCAGCGCCGGCATCCCTCCTCTTCCAATCCAGCTCTCTGCTATGGCCTGGGAAAGCAGTAGAAGATGGACCAACTCCTTGGGCCCCTGCACCCATGTGAGAGACCTGGAAGAAGCTCCTGGCTCCTGGCTTTGGATCAGCTCAGCTCTGGCCATTGCGGTCATATGGAGAGTGAACCAGTAGAATGGAAGATCTCTCTCTCTCTCTCTCTCTCTCTCTCTCTGCTCCACTTCTCTCTGTAATTCCTCTGTCTTTCAAAATAAATAAAATAATTATTTTAAAAAAAAAAAGCAGCATGTGGGACCGGCACCATGGCTCAGTAGGTTAATCCTCTGCCTGAAGCACCGGCATCCCATATGGGCACCAGTTCGCGAGTCCCGGCTGCTCCTCTTCCAATCCAGCTCTCTGCTGTGGCCTGGGAAAGCAGGGGAAGATGGATCAAATGCTTGGGCACCTGTACCCACATGGGAGACCTGGAAGAAGAACCTGACTCCTGGCTTCAGATCGGCGCAGCTCCAGCCATTGCGGCCATCTGGGGAGTGAACCAACAGAAGGAAGACCTTTCTCTCTGTCTCTCCCTCTCACTGTCTGTAGCTCTACCTCTCAAATAAATAAACAAAATCTTTTTAAAAAAGAATTAAGAGGGTTAAAAAAATAGACTAGATTCCTATTAACAGGTTAAGCTTCCCATCGAAAAAATAGAAATGGTCAGGTGTATTTGCTTTTAAAGTCAACTAAATGCTAGGTTGAAGAAATCTATCTAAAACACAAGAACATAGAATAGTCAGATTTAACAGGAATAAAAATACATTCCAGGGAGCCGGCGCCGTGGCTCAATAGGCTAATCCTCCGCCTTGCGGCGCCGGCACACCGGGTTCTAGTCCCGGTCAGGGTGCCGGATTCTGTCCCGGTTGCCCCTCTTCCAGGCCAGCTCTCTGCTATGGCCAGGGAGTGCAGTGGAGGATGGCCCAGGTGCTTGGGCCCTGCACCCCATGGGAGACCAGGAAAAGCACCTGGATCCTGGCTCCTGCCATCGGATCAGCGCGGTGTGCCGGCTGCAGCGGCGGCCATTGGAGGGTGAACCAACGGCAAAAAGGAAGACCTTTCTCTCTGTCTCTCTCTCACACTGTCCACTCTGCCTGTCAAAAAAAAAAAAAAATACATTCCAGGAAACTACAGAAAACTTCATGGAGGGGTCAGCACCATGGCGCAGTAGGTTAGTCCTCTGCTTGCGGTGCCAGCATCCCATATGGGCGCCGGTTCTTGTCCCAGCCGCTCCTCTTCCAATCCAGCTCTCTGCTGTGGCCTGGAAAAGCAGTAGAAGATGGCCCCTGCACCCACATGGGAGACCAGGAAGAAGCACCAGGCTCCTGTCTTCAGATCAGCACGGCTCCGGCAGTTGCAGCCATTTGAGGAGTGAACCAGTGAATGGAGGACCCTTCTCTCTGTCTCTACCTCTCACTGTCTATAACTCTACCTCTCAAATAAATAAATAAAATCTTTAAAAAAAAATAAAACTTTATGGAAATTTAAGTATCATAAATCAAAAGTTGTGGAATGTAGGAAAAGTGTTACTGGAAGGAAAAGTATAGTCTTAAACACTTATATGTTTAAAAAAATGTCTGAAAATTGGTACACTTAAGGTGAATATGTGCAAGGTTTTTTAAAAAAAATGCAAAAAAAAAGTTGAAAAAAGATTAATAAAAGAGCATAAATTAACAGAGATTCAGTGGAAGATATCATGCAAGCCAAAAAGTGAATCTTTATAAAAACTAATAAGATGGAAAAGCCTCTGGTAAGACTGATTAAGGAAAAAAATAAACAGAACATTGGTAGTGAAATTATGGACATAACTTCAGGTGAAGAAGAGAAGTTTTAAAGAGAGGCTATTAAAATGTTAAGGCAGGGTTCAGCATTAAGGTGTAGTGCGTAAAGCTGCTGCCTGCAACACCAGCATCCATTTGGGTGCCAGTCCATATGCTGATTGCTCCACTTTTGAACCAGCTCCCTGCTTAATGGCCTGGGAAAAGCAGCAAAAGATGTCCTACATGCTTGGGCCCCTGTCACCCATGTGGGAGACCTAGATGAAACTCCTGGCTCTTGGTTTCAGCCTGCCCAACCCTGGCTGTGGGGCCACTTGGGGAATAAGCCAGCAGATGGAAGATCTTTCTGTGTGTCTTCTCCCTCTCTCTGTGTATAATTTCAGGTTTCAAATGAATAAATAAATCATATTTACTGGCTAAAATTTTTTAAGCCAGTAAATATCAAAGGCTAGAAAAAAAACAAATTCACAAAAAGTATATCCAATTTCCAAACAAAATTGTTTTAGATGAAGTCAAATGACTTCATCATACACACACACACACACACATATACATATATATATATATATATATATATATATATATATTTGAAAGAAGAAGAAGGAGAGAGAGCGCTGTCATTCACTGGTTCACTCCCCAAGAGCCTGCAACAGCCAGGGTCAAATGGGGCTAAACCTAGGAGCCAGGACCTTAATTCAGGTATCCCACATAAGCAGCAGGAACCCAATTACTTGAGACTTTGTGACTGCCTCCCAGGATCTGCTTTGATGGGAAGCTGAAGTCAGGAGTCAGAACCGAAAATCAAATCCAGTACTCTGCTCTGGGATGTAAGCATCTTAACCACTAGACTAAATGCTTGCTCCTGATGTCCCGCTCTTAAAATGGAATCAAGGGGTGGGCATTTGGCATAGTTAAGATGCTGCCTGGGATGCTTGCATCCCATATCAGAGTGTGTGGACTCAAGTCCCAGCTCCACTTCTGATCCAGCTTCCTGTAAATGCACACCCTGAGAGGCAAAGAAGTGGTGAATCAAGGAGTTGGATCCTTGCTACCCACATGGGAGACCCTGACTGAATACAGTTTTGTAGCTTCAGCCTTACCCAATCCTGGTTATGTTGGGCATTTGGGAAGTGAACCAGTAGATATGAGATTTCACTTTCTCTCTCTCTCTCCATCTCTCTCTTCTCTCCTCTCCTCTCCTCTCCTCTCCTCTCCTCTCCTCTCCTCTCCTCTCCTCTCCTCTCTTCTCTTCTCTTCTCTTCTCTTCTTACCCCCACCTTTAAAATAAAAAATTTAAAGAAAAAGGGGAGAAGTGTAATTACAACTTTAAATCTCTTCTCAAAGTAATACCAGGCATATAAGATTGTATAAGTAAATTCTATTAAATTTTCAAGTAATCAGATGTTCCCAACATATAGAAATTCCACCAGAGATCAGAAAAGAAAATACTCCCCAGGCCGGCGCCGCGGCTCACTTGGCTAGCCCTCTGCCTGCGGCGCCGGCACACCTGGTTCTAGTCCCGGTTGGGGCGCCGGATTCTGTCCTGGTTGCTCCTCTTCCAGTCCAGCTCTCTGCTGTGGCCCGGGAAGGCGGTGGAGGATGGCCCAAGTGCTTGGGCCCTGCACCCGCATGGGAGACCAGGAGAAGCACCTGGCTCCTGCCTTCGGATCAGCGCGGTGCGCCAGCCGCAGTGCACCGGCCACAGCGGCCATTGGAGGGTGAACCAATGGCAAAAGGAAGACCTTTCTCTCTGTCTCTCTCTCTCACTGTCCACTCTGCCTGTCAAAAAAAATAATAATAAAAAGAAATCCAAACTCGACAAGGAGAGTACAAAAAGGAAAGATTATGAGTTCATGTTACCCATGAACATAGATGTGAAATGCAAACAACAAAACATTAGCAAACCAAGTCAAGCAGCATAACAGATGATAGTCTGTCGTGATCACACTGGGCTTATCCCAAGATGAAAAATCGATGAAATGTGTAAATATAAGTTACCACATTAACAGACTAAAAAACATATGATAACTTTAGGCAGAAAAAAATCAATAGTAATCAACACTAATTCTTTATTTTTAAATCTCTGTAAACTAGAAATTGAATAGAATTTCCTCATCTTATATAAGGCATGTACCACAAACCTATAATAAACATCAATTGTTGTTTAGTGAGACAAGGGATTCCTATTGAAACCAGGAATATATAAATATTTGCATGTATTTAATTAAATCAATCTGTCCAAGAAACACCTGCACTCTCATGTGTATCACAACACTATTCTCAATGGCCAAGACATGGAAACAACCTAAGTGCCCACCCACTGATGAAAGGATAAAGAAAACATGGTGCACATCACAATGAAATATTACCCAGCCGGGCCAGCACCACGGCTCACTAGGCTAATCCTCTGCCTAGCGGCGCCGGCACACCAGGTTCTAGTCCTGGTCGGGGCGCCGGATTCTGTCCTGGTTGCCCCTCTTCCAGGCCAGCTCTCTGCTGTGGCCCAGGAGTGCAGTGGAGGATGGTCCAGGTGCTTGGGCCCTGCACCCCATGGGAGACCAGAAAAAGCACCTGGCTCCTGGCTCCTGCCATTGGATCAGCGCGGTGCGCCGGCCGCAGCGCGCTGGCCGCGGCAGCCATTGGAGGGTGAACCAATGGCAAGGGAAGACCTTTCTCTCTGTCTCCCTCTCTCTCTCACTGTCCACTCTGCCTGTCAAAAAAAAAAAAAAAAAGAAAAAGAAATATTACCCAGCCATAAAAAAAGAAGAAAATCCTATTTGCCATAACATGGCTAAAACTGGGTTCATTGTGTTAAGTGAAATAAGCCAGGCACAGAATGACAGATACCACATGTACTCACTCATATGTGAAATCTAAAGAAAGCTGAACTTGCAGAAATTGAGAATAGAATGGTGGTCAGCAGACTGAAGAAAAGTAGGGAGAGGGAGGGAAGAAGAGAGGTTGATTAATGGACACTAAGTTTTAGTTAGATACAAGAAAAACATTCTGGTGTCCTATTGTACGTAGGGTAACAACAAGTAATGGACTGCATTTTTTAACAAGTTAGAAGAGAAATGTTTGCAGAGACAAACATGTTTGCCCTAACTTGAACATCATACACTGCTTACATGTACTGAAACATCACATGGTACCCTGTAAATATGTACAAGTGTGATGCACCAGTTAGAGATGAATTAATAGAGTTCCACCTTCTTATACTGAAATAGCTGTAACAGTGGCAGAGGCTGTAACACTCACTGATATTACATATTTGCTTGTTTCTAACTGCAGTTAGGTGAGCCCACACGATGAGTTCTGGCCAATGGGTTTGCAGGGGACCTGACATGTGTCATTTCTGGGCTGAGACAGAAAGAAGCTGCCATGCTTCTCTCCAGTTGTGCTTCTCCTATGACAGCAATCAAGGGTGGTGTGATTATGAGACACGAACCCTCCAATAAGGGAGGGCAGGGCACCAAGTAAGAGCAGCCACGCCTCCTTCCATCAATGCATGAAATGTGAATGAAAAACACCTCTTCACTGGGTTAAACCACTGGCACTTTGGCTTTTATTTGTTGTTGCAGTACAACTATGTTGATCCCAATTAATATTGATAAGCAGATGGGGGGGTAAATCAAAGAATCAAATCTAAAGAATCTTATGCTAAAAATGTTTTCACACTGTATGTATATGTTTTCTTTTACGTGAATGTGAATTTATCAAGGTTTAATTGTTTTTTATCTGTGAGAAGGGAAAGAATCTGAGGAAGAGAAGAGATAGGACAAGGACTTCTAAGTTTCTACATGGCTTGAAGTTTTCAAAAGCATATGTTTATGTACTACTTGAGTGATTAAATACTTAAGAAAAAAGGTTATTTCTTAAATATAATCCAGGATTGCTTCCAAAACTTCCAGCATTTCACAGCATCCCCCATTAACACCTCCTCACCACCTTCCTCCTGCCTCACACTGGAGAGTGGGAAGGTCCCAGATCAAGAGGATGCTCTTGCACCCAGGCAAACCTGGGACCCCAGCTGATTGCCTTTCCATCAGCACTGTGTGGGAGACAGGGCTATTACCTGACAAGGTCTCGGACTGGCCAATTAATGAGACTAAGTGTTAGAATCCAACTTTGCTGAGTTATGAACAAAATTATATCCAACCTTCAGAAAAGACTCTTTCAGGCCAACCTTCAACACTCGTGATTCCAGAAAAGTCGAATGAGCTCTCTAGTGAAAGCTAGAGTAAACTGGGGGAAAGCACATCATTCTTTCCAGTAATTTCTGGAGATACGGATCCTTCCCCTGTGTGTGTGTGTGTGTGTGTGTGTGTGTATACACGCTAGTTTTTTAAGTTCACTTTTTTAAAATTTTACTTAAATTAAACAAATTTCATATATTTCATATACACAGGATTATTAACAGTGATGATTCCCTCCCTAACCACACATGCTCCCACCCTTCTTCCTTCTTCCCTCTCTTAATTTTTACAACGATCTACTTTCAGTTTAATTTATACTCATAAGATTTACACTACCCTAAGTAAAGAGTTCAGCACAGAGTAAGAAAAAAACATTGTTCCCTAACAGTAGAGACAAGGGCTATAAACAATCATTGAATCTCAGAAGACAGTATGGAGACACCGCAGAAGGCTGCAAATAGATATACCATATGACCCAGCAATCCCACTCCTGGGAATTTACCAAAGGAAATGAAATCAGCATACAAAAGAGTTATCTTTATCTCCATGCTTATTGCAACTAAATTCACAATAGCTAAGATACAGGATCAATCCAGATGTCTATCAACCAATGATTAGGTAAAGATATTATGAGATATACATATGCATATATGTATATATACATATATATAGTATAGAATACTACTCAGCCATAAAAAAGAATGAAATCCTGTCTTTTGCAACAAAATGAATGCAATTGGAAACCATTATACTTAACAAGATAAGCCAGTCCCCCCCCCAAAAAAAAAAAATACCGTACGTGTTCCTTGATCTGTGGTAACTAGTAGAGTATCTAAAATGTAATGTATAAGAAAGAAAAATATCCTTCCATATATTTTTTGACAGGCAGAGTTACACAGTGAGAGATAGAGAGACAGAGAGAAAGGTCTTCCTTTTTCCGTTGGTTCACCCCCCAAGTGGCTGCTACGGCCAGCGCGCTGCACCGATCCAAAGCCAGGAGCCAGGTGCTTCTCCTGGTCTCTTATGCAGGTGCAGGGACCAAGGACCTGGGCCATCCTCCACTGCACTCCTGGGCCACAGCAGAGAGCTGGACTGGAAGAGGAGCAACCGGGACAGAACTGGCGCCACAAGTGGGACTAGAACCCAGGGTGCCGGCACCGCAGGCAGAGGATTAGCCTAGTGAGCTGCGGCGCCAGCCTATCCTTCCCTTTTTAACACTTCATTCTAAAGTACTTTTCCACTAGATTTTATGATGTGTCCTGCAACTTTCTTATACATTATCAGCAATTGGAAAGGAAGTTTTGGGCAAAATTAATGGAAAAATCATTTCAACTTTAAAAGGTATTTCGGGGCTGGCACTGTGGCATGGCGGGTTAAGCCAGCGCCTGCAGTGCCAGCATCCCATATGAGCGTGGGTTCAAGACTCAGCTGCTCCACTTCCAATCCAGCTCTCTGCTATGGCCTGGGAAAGCAGTAGAAGATGGCCCAAGTCCTTGGGCCCCTGCACCTGAGTGGGAGACCCAGAAGAAGCTCCTGGCTCCTGGCTTCAGATCGCCGCAGCTCCGGCCATTACGACCAACTAGGGAATGAACCAGTGGATGGAAGATCTCTCTCTTTCTCTGCCTCTCCTTCTCTCTCTGTGTAACTCTGACTTTCAAATAAATAAATAAATCTTTTAAAAAATAGTTATTTCATTAAGCAGGTTTACTATTTTGCCTGCTACACATGAATATATATTATGTGATTTATAATTTACCATTGAATTTTATTCAAATCATCTAAACCACCTTTACTTCTTTTAAGTTCCTTCTACATGACTTAAAAAATAATTAATGTTCTATTTTAGGTCTTTTTCTGTATAGAAACTTCCACTGAGTTAAGCTAATTATCTTCTGTTTTTAAATACCACACTTCCTCTTTGAACATCTGTGTAAGTAAGATATTTTTCCAGGATAGTTTGGACCATAAATAAAAAAATTCCAGTTATATTAAACTTGAAATTTTGATACCTCAAATGAAGGAAAATCTGAATATTTGAGGACACTCAAATTAGTAAAATATAGGGGCCAGCACCATGGCGTAGTGTGTAAAGCTGCCGCCTGGAACACCAGCATCTCATATGAGCACTAGTTCGAGTCCCAGCTGCTCTACTGATGATTCAGCTCCCTACTAATGGCCTGGGAAAACAGCAGAATATGGCACAAAGACTTGGGCCCCTGCACCCAGGAGGAGACCCAGATGAAGCTCCTGGCTCCTGGCTTCAGCCCGGCTCAGCCCCAGCCATTGTAGCCACTGAGGGAGTGAACCAGTGAGTGGAACAGCTCTCTATCTATCTCTCCTTCTCTTTCTATAACTCTGAGTTTTGAAATAAATAAATAAATCTTTTTTAGAGTAGAGTTATGGACAGTGAGAGAGAGAGACATAAAGGTCTTCCTTCCATTGGTTCACTAACCAAATGGCCACTACGGCCGGCGCTGCGCCAATCCAAAGCCAGAAGCCAGGTGCTTCCTCCTGGTCTCCCATGCAGGTGCAGGGGCCCAAGGACTTGGGCCATCTTCTACTGCTTTCCCAGGCCATAGCAAAGAGCTGGATCGGAAGTGGAGCAGCTGGGACTCAAACTGGCACCCATATGGGATGCCAGCAGTGCAGGTGGTGGCTTTAACTGCTACACCATAGCACCAGCCCCTATGTATTCATCTTTATTTCCACATTAGACCATTAAAAACTAAAATCCTTGAAGGTCAGGACTATAGCTTATTTTTTCAATAGAAATTTGTTGAGTACCAATCAATAAATATTTCTGATACATTTCTAGAATATTCTAGGCACCACAGTTTCTGCAGTGAACATGGCAATGTCTATTCTCAAGAGGAGAGGACAGCAGCCGGCACTGCGGCATAGCAGGTAAAGCCACCGCCTACAGTGCCAGCATCCCATATGGGTGCCGGCTCAAGTCTGGCTGCTCCACTTCCGATCCAACTCTCTGCTTATGGCCTGGGAAAGCAATAGAGGGTGGCCCAAGTCCTTGGGCCCCTGCACCACATGGGAGACTGGGAAGAAGTTCCTGGCTCCTGGCTTTGGATCAGCACAGCTCCAGCCATTGTGGCAAATTGGGGAGTGAACCAGAGGATGGAAGACCTCTCTCTCTCTCTCTCTCCCTCTCTCTCTCTCCCTCTCTCCCTATCTCCCTTTGTTCCTCTCCTCCTCTCCCTCTCTCCCTCTCTCTGCCTTCTCCTCTCTGTGTGTAATTCTAACTTTCAAGTAAACAAATTTTAAAAATCTTTAAAAATAAAAGAAGAGAGGACAAACAATAAAAAAAATAAGGAAGTGCTAGAATGGCAGTAAGATAATGTGATGGCTGCTTTAGGTGGTGAGCTAACATAAGGGAGCAGATTTTCCAGTAAGATTACCATGAACTAAGGATTTTGAGCTTAATTCATTATGTCAAGGCTACAGGCAATTAAAGACTTACAAGAGAAGATCTGGGGCCAGCGCCGCAGCTCAATAGGCTAATCCTCCACCTTGTGGCACCAGCACACGGGGTTCTAGTCCCGGTTGGGGCACTGGATTCTGTCCCGGTTGCCCCTCTTCCAGGCCAGCTCTGTTATGACCCGGGAAGGCAGTGGAGGATGGCCCAAGTCCTTGGGCCCTGCACCCCATGGGAGACCAGGAGAAGCACCTGGCTCCTGCCTTCGGATCAGCGCAGTGCGCCGGCCGCAGTGCACCAGCCGTGGCGGCCATTGGAGGGTGAACCAACAGCAAAAGGAAAACCTTTCTCTCTGTCTCTCTCTCTCACTATCCACTCTGCCTGTCAAAAAAAAAAAAAGAGAGAGAGAGAGAGAGAGAGAGAGAGAGAAGATCTGGAATATTCAAAGCAGCTCCTCAGGTCCTTCCTTCCTGTGATGGACAGACATGGACTCCCCAGCCCAGGCAAATAGGTATGTACCTAATGGTGCAACCCACACACCAGGAAGAATAGTTTTATTACCACTCAAGAAGATAGGATGGGCCGGCGCCGCGGCTCACTAGGCTAATCCTCCGCCTAGCGGCGCCGGCACACCGGGTTCTAGTCCCGGTCGGGGCGCCGGATTCTGTCCCGGTTGCCCCTCTTCCAGGCCAGCCCTCTGCTGTGGCCAGGGAGTGCAGTGGAGGATGGCCCAGGTGCTTGGGCCCTGCACCCCATGGGAGACCAGGAAAAGCACCTGGCTCCTGGCTCCTGCCATCGGATCAGCGCGGTGCGCCGGCCGCAGCGCGCCAGCCGCGGCGGCCATTGGAGGGTGAACCAACGGCAAAAGGAAGACCTTTCTCTCTGTCTCTCTCTCTCACTGTCCACTCTGCCTGTCACAAAAAAAAAAAAAAAAAAAAAAAAATAGGATGGTTTGTAAAGTGTTGCGTATTGGTCAAAAACTCTAATTAACAACCAGGAAGGAAAGCATTTTATAAGAAAACACTACTAGGACACCTGAGGAGTATGGTTTTCAACAAGAGAAATGGATCATTGAGATGTATCATAAAAGCCAACCATTCAAAACCCCTCATTTCTCAGATGAAAAAGCTGAAGTCCGAGACCTAAACTGAACTTCCTTTGAAGTCCTTCTCAGAGAAGGAAATCTGGGACTCATAATAGCAGGTTTGCTTCCCTAGCTGAAAATTCACCATATTGGGATAATGAGGCAAGAGAAATGGATACTGGGAAATGCCAGGAACATTATCTATCCATTGTAAACAGTCAGGTCTCTGTAGGCCTTGGGGAAAGCACCCATGCTATAAGCACTGGATCCTCTGCAACCAAGTGGCTCAGGTGGCCAGAAGAAACTGCAGTGTATTTTCAAATGCTTGACAAGGATACAGTGACACCTACTTGCCACAAAGAGGTTCTTTCCTTTGCCATCTTCCTTTGGCAAGTAAAAAACCCAGGAAAAGAAAAGTGTAAGCTATATATCTTCATAATTTGGGTTTTCCCATGCATTGTTTTCATTTTTCATGGATGTACTCTAAAAGAATAATGGATTACTAATATTTAGAAACATTTTTGGTTCAGAGGGGCTAAGAATTAATATCAATCAAGCATATTCATAACTTTCCTATGCATTCGTTATATCGTCTATTTGGGAAATTTAGAAGAAACATTTGATTGGCATTTCCTTCATATGGAAAGGATTAATACATGTTTCATACAAGGTCTAAAACTGCAAAGAAAAATGAAGTCTCTATGGCAATGAGGTTTCTTTCTTTAAGGAAAGGGTATTCAGGGCTCAGTTGCCAAGTCTGGAGAAAATCTACTCTAAAGCAATTTCTAAAAGTTGTCTAAGTTTTATTAAGGATAATGATGAAAAAATTTCTTACTCTTTGCAATTTTATTCTCATAAATTAGAATGCAATTAAAATGACAGTGTAGTGAGTGACTCTAAGCACCCTGTGTTATTAGATTCTTTCAGCACACTATCCCTAAAATTCTGGAACTTTACATTTCTTTTTCACATCAGTCCTTCATTCATGTATTCACCTTCTTATAAAAGTAAAATATAAAGGTGAACACCAACTTCATTCTTTAGGGGAATAGGTGATGTTTTTATAAATAAAACCATCAGCTAGTAGTGGTTACCTATCTTATAGGTGATGGTAAGATTTTGGCAAATGAGTAATACCACATTTATTAACTTTTGGAAAATAAAAACCATTGAGTCTTTTACAGACAGAAAAACAACTTAAATCAGAAACAAATGTTCACCTTCATTTTTATTTTGCTAAAATTTTAAGTCCTCTGTAGGCGAATATACTATGCTTGCTTGGTAGTGATGTGCTATAGTTTGAATGATTTGGCCCCCACACTCATACAGATATCTAAACCTTAAGGTCAGAATTTAATGGCAGTAAAGGAGTGGAAACTTGCTCCAAATTCAGCATTAAGGATGTGGGCCTTGTGGGGGGTCCCCAGGTCACTCGGATGTATCTTTGGATGTGCCCTCCAGAGATAATTCCTACAAGCAGGTGAAAGCTAGGCCCAGGCCACTCTCTGCTCCATTCATGGCTCACCACATGACCCTCTCTCTGCAAGTGCTCTGCCATTGCCATCTGCCACCCTCACCAGATGTCAATGCAATGGAACTGCCCGATGTTGAACTCGAACCTCCAAAACTGTAAGCTAAATAAAGTTACCTCCAAAACTGTAAGCTTTATAAAGTTAGCTGCCTCCAGTATTTTGTTATTGTAATGAAATGCTTACTATTACATCTGCTTCTACATTAATCATACAAAATCTTACTGTTATATCTTTTTTGTTTCTTTTTCAAATAAAATAATTGATTTTTTAATAATGGATTTTTAGTATAGGTTTCTGACTAGAATGGAAGTACATGAATACAAATTTTGTCTGTGACTAAGAAACTTTCAAAATTAAATTCTCCTTTAAGTATTTCCAAAATACAACTATAAATCAGTGAAAATGAACCATGCAGAAATATGAGTATCAGAAACATTTAAAGGCCCTTTTATGCTATTTTACAGAATTACTGGCTTGTAATTTCCTGCACCAAAATGCTCAAAAATGTATATATTTATATGTGCCCAGCAGGATTAAAGAATGGCTGAATGATCCTCACCAACTTCCACTACCAAAAAGAGTCAACAGAGAAACGTTAGAAAGTAAATATAAGCTAATGTGATATCAGAGAATGAAGAAAGAAGTCACTTACAAAAATGTTTTACTGACCAAAACTATGTTCACTATGTTTTGAGGGAACACAAAAGGTGTTACTTCCGTGTCTTCAACATTCTTGTCCCAGTTTTGAAAAAAACTCTCTCTATAGGCTCACTTTGTTAATGAGAAATTTCACAATAGTTGCTACAAAAAAAAATTGCTTCTTAATTCTGTCCTGCATCTTATTTTTGCCTTTCTAAAAGAATCTTCTTAAAGTTCTGGAGAGACAGCTAAGATGGAATAAAAATGGAAAAGAAATATTGGAAATCAAGCATGAGGAGGACTATATAACACATAACCTTTAAAAAAAGAGTTTTTAAGGCCAAATCATGAACATCCAAGACCAAGAACTGGTAGGTAGAGAGGAAAGTTTCTGAGAAGAGTGATTGGCCAGAGCCTGGAAGGACTACAGAGTCAGGAGACTTAGGAAGCTCCAAAGCAACAAACGCATAGCAGTCAATCTGGGTAATTTAAGAAAGATAAATAAATTTAAGAAAGATAAATAAAGACAATAGTTACAAAGACGTGGGCACAGTTTAAGGAAAGCTACAAAGAACAGTAGTGTTTCAATGGCAGAGAACCATAATCATTCCTAGGCCCACAGGAACCAATACAGCCACAGAACCAGCTCAAATTGGTTCAGTTCTATCAACAGCAGGATGTTGAGTTTTGTTTTGTTTTGTTTTCAGATATCTCTGGGCCAAAAACTGCAAGTTATATAATGTGTATATATAACCTGTGCAGAGAAAGAAGAGGAGCCAGTGTTTCCCCTCCTTGGAATCAAGAGACCAGGGCAAGACCAGAACCTGAACATCAGAACCCCTCCAGAAGCAAGGGGTCTGTTGACCAGGAAGATCTGGTGTTGAAATCCATCTTACCATGCCTTACCATAAATGACCTGGGTTCCAGCCCCCCAATGAAAACTTCACCAGCACTTCCATATGCCAACCTGGCCTACCAAATTCATAAAACCTGCCCCAGAATCCAAAATGGGGGACAGATTTGAGTTTTGCCTCCTGTCTCCTTACAACAAAGCTTCACAATCAAAGCTTTCTTTCCTCAAAAGCCAATGCCATAACATTGGCTTCTACGCAAGGAGATGGCCTTCTGATGACAATCTGCAGAGGGCTAGGGGTAGATATTCCTGACCCCACTCTCTGTATACCTTATGATCTTCCATCCCTGCAGCCCCCTGGCCACGGTCTGGCACATGGTAGTCATTCAGTTAAATGTTTGCGAAGTGAATGAATGAATCAAAAGTCAAGCCAAGGGGTCAGTGTTGTGGTGTAGCAGGTAAAGCCACCGTCCATTTTGCCAACATCCCATCAGGGACAGTTGTGAGTCCCAGCTGCTCCACTTCCCATGCAGCTCCCTGCGAATGGCCTGGGAAAAAGCAGCGGAGGATGGCCTAACTTTTGGGCCACTGCTACCCATATGGGACACTCAAATGAAGCTCCTGGATCCTGTCTTTCGCTTGGCCCAGCCCTGGTGATTGCAGCCATCTAGGGAGTGAACCAGCAGATGGAAAAGCTTGTGTTATCTATGTAACTCTGACTTGAAAATAAATCTTAAAAAAAAAAAAAGTCAAGCCCAAAGAAATCATATCAAAATCCTTAACTCTCTCCTACATCAAATCCCCAAAATTTTAAAGTTCAAGGTAGTCACATAATATGGTCTTTGACCCAAGCTTGGTCCATGGGATGACTTATGTTAAAGAACTGATGCTGGGGGCCGATGCTGTGGCACAGCAGGTTAAAGCCCCAGCCTTGCAACCCCAGCATCCCATATGGGCGCTGGTTTGAGTCCCGGCTGCTCTTCTTCCCATCCAGGTCTCTGCTATGGCCTAGGAAAGCAGTGGAAGATGGCCCAAGTCCTTGGGCCCCTGCGCCCACATGGGAGACCTGGAAGAAGCTCCTGGCTCCTGGCTTCAGCTGAGCTCAGCTCTGGCCATTGCAACCAATTGGGGGAATGAACCAGCGGATGGAAGACCTCTCTCTCTGGCTCTACTTCTCTTTGTAACTGTCTTTCAAATAAATAAAATAATTCTAAAAAAAAAAAAAAGGAACTGATGCTGAGTGCTAAGGCAAAAGTTCAAAGGAAAAAAAAAACAATAAATCTTAAAATAATTTGAGATAAGAGAAAGACAAATCAAGCACAATGCTAAAACTCAACTGAGTGTTTCCTCAGTGCTACCAGGTTCATTTCTACTGGTTGTTTCTGCAGCCCAACCCCCTCCTCAGTAACTCTAGAACCCAGGGAAAAGAAGCTCTCTCCCCCCACCCCTGTAAACCATACGATCAACAGTGACTCCCAAACTTCAATGTACAAATGAATACTAACCACCTGCCGATCTTATCGAAATGTAGGTTCTGATAAATTACTTCTGGGGTGAGACCTGTTCACTCCATATTTCTGACAAGCTCCCAAGTGATGTTGTGCAGCTGGTCAGCTGGCCACACTTTTTGATTATCAGGAGCTTGAAGGACATTTCAGAGAATACATACTGCATGTAGTTTTAAGGGCAGAGTTAAGATGCCTCCTGTTCCCATATATCCTAGTTGTATAACCTTAGAGAAATAATTTTTCTGAAGTCCCTGAGCCTTCCTTTTTCAGCACAAACAACATGCCGAATACACAGCTAATAACAATAATAGCTAATATGTATTGTGTTCTTATTATGCACCACGAACTGTTTCATATTTACAAACTTATGAATAAGACTTAGGTTAGAAAATTTGTCCATAGGCATATTTGTAGGCATAGTACATGACAAACTGAGATCTGATTATAGGCAGTTTGACTCACACCACCTAGAGTATAGCAATACCTCTTCAGATAGCTCCCAGGGCCATTATGAAGATTAAGTAATAATCTGTACTTAACTTTTGTTGGCGTTCCAAGCCCTGATCTAAGCCTCCTCTGAGGCACACTAACCCCTTCATATTTATAACAGCCCCAGCATCAGAACCCCATCTTACAGGCTTTAACATAGGCCCAAGCAAGTCAAACAGTCAAAGCTCAGTGTCACAACCAGAACTGGAAGCCAGGCAGTGTAACTGCAGAGCCCGGCCATCTTTCTCCAGGAGAGGAAAGAAACGCGGGGCTCTGCGGGAGCGCTCTGGGGTCGGCGCGCACCTGCGCCCACTCAGGACAGTTTGCCCGCTCTGCTTAATACAAAAGATAACCAATCTTCTTAGCTTTATGTAAATCTGTGGGATATGTCTTTTTCAGTCCACACCCAGAACCCTGAGAGCGGATTATGACTCTGGTGAAACAATTTGACCCCCTAGAAGCATGATTAGTTAAATATCTTTACAACAGATTTACACTAAAATCGTTAACACCTAGTTGTTCCAGAACCCACATCATCTGCCCCCCATACACATTTGCACGAGCCCGCGCCCCATCCCGGACCGCCTCTCTGACCACCCCTCTGCCTCGCTGCATCCTGGGAGATGCAGTCCCATTCAGGCTCCAGAATTTGTAGTACAGGCTCCTAGCGCCAGTTTACCTGCATCCAGACACGAGCAAAAAGGGGCCGCCTCTAATTCCATCAGCTCTCCAACACCGCCCTCTGCTGGCCCGTTGTCCGTCGTGGGAATGGAGCCGGTTCCGGGTGCTCCGGAAGTGAACCTTTCTCTTCCGGGTTGAGCGTCCGGGCGGACACACGTGGTTGCTGTGCCGGTTTGTGGGTCGGCAGTCGTGAGAGAAGTCGCTTCAACTGTGGCCCCCAAAGTGACTAAGCCGAGCCGGAGCCATGGAGGGCCACAGCGTGGAGGAGCTGCTGGCAAAGGCGGAGAAGGACGAGGCAGAAAAGCTGCAGCGCATCACGGTGCACAAGGAGCTGGAGCTGGAGTTTGACCTGGGCAATCTACTGGCTTCCGACCGGAACCCCCCAACGGGACTGCGGCGGGCGGGACCCGCTCCGGAGGCCGAGCTGCGGGCCCTGGCGCGGGACAACACGCAGCTGCTCATTAACCAGCTGTGGCAGCTGCCGACGGAACGCGTGGAAGAGGCGCTGGTGGCGCGGCTGCCCGAGCCCACCACCCGCCTGCCGCGGGAGAAGCCGGTGCCCCGGCCGCGGCCGCTTACGCGATGGCAGCAGTTCGCGCGCCTCAAGGGCATCCGTCCCAAGAAGAAGACCAACCTGGTTTGGGATGAGGTGAGCGGGCAGTGGCGGCGCCGCTGGGGCTATCAGCGCGCCCGGGACGACACCAAAGAATGGCTGATCGAGGTGCCCGGCGGCGCCGACCCAATGGAGGACCAGTTTGCAAAGCGCATTCAGGCCAAGAAGGAACGGGTGGCCAAGAACGAGCTGAATCGGCTGCGTAACTTGGCCCGCGCGCACAAGACCCAGCTGCCCAGCACGGCCGGCCTGCACCCTACGGGACACCAGAGTAAGGAGGAGCTGGGCCGCGCCATGCAAATAGCCAAGGTCTCCACCGCTTCTCTGGGGCGCTTCCAAGAGCGCCTTCCTAAAGAGAAGGCGCCCCGGGGCTCCGGCAAGAAGAGGAAGTTCCAACCCCTTTTCGGGGACTTTTCGGCTGAGAAAAAGAACCAGCTGGAGCTGCTTCGGGTCATGAACAGCAAGAAGCCCAAGCTGGATGTGACCAAGGCCACCAATAAGCAGATGAGGGAGGAGGACCAAGAGGAGGCCGCCAAGAAGAGGAAGATGAGCCAGAAGGGCAAGAGAAAGGGAGGCCGGCAGGGGTCTGGGGGCCAGCGGAAAGGGGGCCCGCGCAGCCACGGGGGGAAGCGGAAAGGGGGCTCGGGAAGCAAGATGAATTCCGGGCCGCCGGGCTTGGGCGGCAAGAGGCGAGGAGGGGGAGGAGGGGGACAGCGCCCAGGAGGAAAGAGGCGGAAGTAGCAGTTTCACCCTGGGACCCGAACTGTAAACCAAGACCTGCACGTGCCAAATGTTAACATCCAGGGACCATAGGCGGGGGCGGGGGAGGCGGCTGCTGCCTTCCGAGAGCTTGAGGCTGACGGGACGGGATTGCCCTCCCCTCGAGAGCCTGTAAGTTGTCAGTTCTACCGGGTTGATGTTTTCCCCACACCTGAGATTGGCTGGAGATTAAGGATGTGCCAGAGGACGTTAAGAATTAGGGAAACAATGTGTTGATGAAAACTGGGAATGAGTTCTGACAGAGTCATCTTTTTAACTTTGGATATGGGGTGAGGGAGAGCCGGCCACACTTCCCAACCTTAACAGATTGATTTATACATTTCTGCATTATTTTTATAACAAGTATGTAGATTTATCAGCAGTGGGGGAGGTTACAGATATTTTCAGAACTGGGTTTACAAGAAACAGATGTAATGGTTATTTAATAAAGTGTAACTGTATCCAGTGTTGACTTTAACTTTTTTTGACTATTGTGGTAAATGTATAAGGCCAGCAACCTGCATTCCTAGTGTTTTCACTTTCTGAAAACACAAAGCAGTTAAATTATAATGGTTTCAGCAAAGCCACTTTTATTAGAAAAATAACTTCTTTTGGAATCAAATTCAATATTAATAATGTAGTACAATTGGTAGCTGCTTTAAGAAACATTTCATGCTTTACAGCACTGAAAACATTGCTGTAACTCAAGAATTTAAATACCAACAAATCTCATTAATTGAAAAATACTTCAATGTTTCTCAACGTTTATGAATCTACCCTGCTTTTTCCCACTGGGGAAGCCAGTGGCCCACAGAGTCATCCTTAATTGGAACGGTGCTTACACTGACCTGGGCTGGGTTGTTTAGCAGGTGAAACGTTGAAAGCTGTCTTGGGTCTCTTCCCTGTCCCATCAGTTTCTTCCAGCTTGATCTCGGTCAGCTCCTCCGTGTGTAAAGATAAATACTACATTTCCTGAGAACTCTGCCACAGTGCTGGAAGCAATCCAACTGTTTTTGGTCTGACAATGGATAAGAGGCGTTTTGTCTTTTCTTTCTGCTTCATTGGTGTAAGGTTACTTTTAGGAATTGCTATGAAAGAAAAGACTAATTCACACTCCATAGTAATAATTTACAGAAGGTGCAAACATGCAGTTGTTACTGTCTGTATACTTTGCACTGGATAGTTAACTCCCACTGAGACTCAGTTGATTGGGCACTGCCAAGCCTTCCCACCCCCGAGTACAGTGGGGTCATGGCAGGTTTTAACTACTTGCCTTTCACAGCGCGTTTAAAAATCTGGTGACTTCCCCCCCCCCTTTTTTTTTCTGGAGTTTTTTTTTTGGTTTTTGTTATTAGGCCTTGATTCAAACAGTGGGCCCTGTGACAAAAGGTCCCTCTGGCTTTTGTCAGATCCTTGTTTACAGTTAGAACGTTTGAATGCAGTGTCTTGATAATTTAAAAGCCTGTGAGTGGGAAAATACCCTTCCTGGCCTTCCCGCGGCCCCAACAAGTGGGAGGTGAGGGGTTTGGAGTCCAGGGAGACCAGCAGTGCCCAAGACCGGCGGAGCGGTTACCTGCCAGCGCAGTTTCAGAGGTAGGCGGCGAGGTGCAGCTGGGGACAGTGGTTCCGGTTCGGACTCGCGGGAGGGTGGTCCTGAGCCACTGCGGGTTAAAGCTGGGGCTGGTGACCTTGCAGAGGGGGTGGGAGGAGGGCGGAGGCTTGGATTGGCCGACGGCGGGAGGTGGAGCTGGGACCTGCGAGGAAGACCGCGCAGCCATGGCCGCCGCCCGGGCCCGGGTCGCGCACTTGCTGAGGCAACTGCAGCGCGCAGCGTGAGTTGGGGGGCAGCGGGCGGGCAGGGGCCGGAGGACGCTGCCGTGTCTACGCGGGCCCCCGGGCGTGAGCCGCCCGGGCCAGCGCTGCTTCCCGGTACTGCGGGGAAAGGGGGTACCGCAGAGAGTGCTGAGGCGGTGCGCCAGGCAACCTTGCAGGGCTAGGAGAGGCAGGTCTTACCCTGCCTGTCACCGTTAAGGAAACAGTCCCTGGTCCCACGCAGTGGCCAAGACAGACTCGTGTGTCCAGTCAACACATTTATCGAGTGTACATTATGTGCCAGAAGCTGCTCTCGGATCCACGGCATGTAGCGATGAAGGGCTCAGGGGAGAAACAGAGGTGCAAACGGGTAGCATGGGCCTGTGCAGAAAGCAGCAGACAGGTGTAGATGGGAAGAAATGCCATAGATTTGCATGGCACCTACGGGGGAGTCAGGATACTTGACTCTTCCACCCAGGTACATAGCAGTCGCCTGATCAGTACTGGAGTGAGGGCACAAGTCAACCTGGGACATTATGGGAAACTGAGCTGACAGGTGCAGGGAGGTGGGGGAAAGAGGCACTTAGGCATTTCAGGCAGAGACAAGACCAGCACCGGGATGTGAAAGGTGCCCTTCCTGGATCTGAAAGTAGTCAGAACTTCCTTTCATAGAGTATGGTGAGGCTGGAGAAGACATATGGTCCAAGATCATAAACAAGACCCACTGGGCATTTGCCCATGTGCTGCCCACACACCGTCCACTTGTTCTACATGTGCTATTAAGGTTAGTAACCTTAGCCCTTACAGCAACGCTATGCCATACTGCATTGTCCTGCTGTCTCAGAGACAAAGAAAGGCATGAGAATAATCTGTCCAGTGTCAGACAGCTAAGCAAATGGCATAGCCGTAATCTGAACCCCGATACTCTGGCTTTGCGGTCCTCGTTCTTTGGCCTGTGTCGAGGACTTTGAGTAGTACCCTTAGATGATCTAAGGGAAAGCTGTTGAAGTGATACCCCTCCCTGGGAAACGCTGATACCTTGAGAGTTTCCATGAGAAAAGAATTCCATGGTCAAGTAAGCTTGGGAAACTGTCCCAATACTGCCCTCTTGAGAGGATAGGTACACAAGAACATTTGAAGGGCTCTGAGAAATCCTGCAGAAAAGGAAAGAAAAACGTGCAGCTCTGCTTAGATTGCTGGTTTGAGACCTGTCCTCATAGAAGTCTTGCGAGGCACAGTGCTGATGATCACACAGAAAGGGGTGTCCACCTAGGGCCTTGGGGCTCAGAGAAGAGTGCCCTGCAGGACTGATGAAAGGAACAAAAGTTACCCAGAAGAAGAGGGGAGGACAGTATGTTCCAGGCACAGGAAACAACAAGCTCTGGGTTTTGGAAGAGGCTGAGGGAGAAACCAGAAATGAAGAAAGATGGTGGCTCATTCAAGAAAAAGAACAGTGCATTTTCCAGGAGCTCAAACCCAGAGGTAGAGCAGGATGGAGCCAAGTGCAGAGGTCAGCAGGGACAGGGGGCAGCTCTGAACACTTAGGAGCTGTGGGAGCCGATTGGAACTAGGAGTGACATCACTAGAAATACGCCCCCGGCCACAGCATGGGGAATAGAGGCAGCAAACTGGATCCGTGGGAAGCCAGTTAGGACCTTGTTAATAACCCAGATGAAAAATGACACTGGGACCCGGAGAGTGACCAGGGCTGGGAAGAGAGGGTAGATTGGAGTGGAGTAACTCTTCCAGCCTTGATGAGTGGTAGGCTCCAGAGGGCTACAAGGCAGCCAGGCAGAGCCCCAGCACACACAGGACAGGTGCGGCCCCCGAGAAGGCGACCGGGGCCAGGGACACAAACCACAGGTCAGAAGGATCAGAAAGGAGATGAGATAGCTTCAGAGCTTGGGGTGAAGAAAAAAACAGGCGGTAGGGGAGGAAGCATGTGCTCCTAGGGGCATTCTTGCGCATTTCTCTTGCCTTTGCATCTGTTTTCTTGTCCTTGGAGCGCTCCAGGCTGCGAATGCAAAGGCTAGGGGTGGAGCTGCAGCCCGCGGGTCGGCCGGGACCGCCAGGTGGCGGCCCGGAGCTGTGGGAGCGCTCGCTCGCCCAGCTCGGCTCGGCCTCCCCAACTCCCAGAATTTTTGAGAGCTTGACCGCCGTGGAGATCCACCCTTTTCCTTCCTCCCCCACCTCCGTCCGCGGATGTTTTCGTTCCATATTTGAATTTTGGCGGGGTGGAGAGGAAGAGGAGGTCGTGCACTTAACTAGCCGCTGAGGGGCTTTTCCCTAGGACCTGGGCCTCTGGGCCACTAAGAAAGAAACGTCAAACCCAGCAGGAGAAAGAGAAGCCAGAGAAAGGGCAGCCCTCGCGGCGGGAGACGACCGGGACAGGGAAGGGAAGGGAAGGTTCCCAAAGGGAGGACGCGGGAAAGCGGTAGAGAAGCCAACAGAGACGGGAAGACGGGGCGGGGCTCCGCGGGGCAGCAGGTGGCTGGCGTGAGCGCACAGCTTGGAGACGCGAAGGTCGCGACCAAGGAGGCCGCGGGGTCCCGGCAGGGCCTCCCGCAGGCCCGGGTCCACAGCTGGTTTTTAGAGAAACTCCTTGAAGACTTAGAAGGATACAAGGACCGTCCCAACGTGGGGAGGTGTGGAGTAGGGGAGGTCAGCGAATCAGGTTAACCTTGGGATCAGTTTGGTCAAAGCTCCTGCCCTTTTAAGAGACCAGGGACCCCCATCTTCAGCGTGCTTGTACACCCCCGCCAGAAGCGGATCTCGGCTGCTTGGTGACGTTCTGTTGCCAGTGTGTTCGTGCAAGGATGACCCTGGAAAGTTCTGGAAGCACTCTGGGTCAGCTTCCGTTCCCTTGCGGTTTCTGGGGGTTTCTATGGTACAGTGCCTGCCGGTAAGCACCAGCTGGAGGACAACCTAGGGGTAGGATGCAGTGTGTGTTTAAGCCTTCTCTTCGCCTTCCAGTTTCACTTAATATCTTTCTTTTTTTCCTTTTCCCTAGATGCCAGTGCCCAACCCATTCTCATACTTACTCCCAAGGTAATAATAATACATGGTGTGTTTGGATGCCAGCCACAAGCTTGGCTCCCACACTTAGCATTTATGATGCGTTTTGCCAAAGGGGAAAGCAAAAATGGTCAGGGTATGTAAGAGGAAGATTGATGAGGAGAGTTACCTTTTCACTATGAAGCTGGAAACGTGTAGCTCTAACAGTACAGTATTAACTGAATGTGTGCTACTGAGTGCGTGCTTGGCTCAAATATATATTTAATATCATTTACAATGCTTTTTCTATTTAATATAAGTAGAATTATTGGCCAAAGTCAAGAATTCACAGATAGGATTTTAAGAGTGGCTGAGGTCATCAAACAGAATTAATCAGAATGAGCTCTAAGACATCTCTGAAAGAAAGCATAGGGGCTGGCACTGTGGTGCAGAGGGGAAAGCTGCCGCCTACAACACGAGCATCCCATATGGGTGCTGGTTCCAGTCCTGGCTGCTCCACTCCTGATCCAGCTCCTTGATAATGCACCCGGGAAAGCAGCAGAAGATGGCCCAAGTACTTGGGCCCTTGCCACCCACACAGGAAACTTGAATGGAGTTCGAGGCTCCTGGCTCCTGGCTCCTGCCTGGCCCAGCCCTGGCCTCAGCTGTTGCAGCCATCTGAGGAGTGAACCAGCAGATGGAAGACCTCTCTCTGTCTCTCCCTCTCTCGCCCTCTGTAACTCTGCCTTTCAAATAAATTTTTTTAAAAGACAAGGTGATTACTAGAAGAGAGAAATTCTCTGATTCTTAGGTAGCATTCTATTTTTTAATAATTAAAAATAGTGACAAAGTTTTGAGTTCCTGCACACATCATTCATTCTCATACTCCATTGTGCACAGAGCAACAGGAAGCTCATTGTAGTTTCATTGTGTCCTCAGAATGTCACATGAATTACTGGCACAAAAAGAGATTTTGCCTCTTGAAAAGAAAAGGCCAAATCTACACAGCAAGGCAGAAGATGGAAAGGGTGCCGACCATACAGGGTCCTAAGCAGAATCCCAAGGGAAGCAGAGAGTAGCTAACCGAGGGCTTTCCCTGCCCCACACTCACCCTTCATTACCCACCCAGTCATCATCTACGAGGCAGGGGATGCTGAGCCTTTAAGGCCTCCTGGAATATAGAAATATATGCAGAATTTTGTCTTCAGCTGGTTTTCACCAATCCTTAATGTGTTTCAATACGGAATCCATACTTTTTGGGGAATACAATTAGCAATCTAGAGACAGATAATCTCACTGTTTTCTAGGATCCAGGTTTTTTTTTGTTTTGTTTTTTGTTTGTTTTGTTTTGTTTTTTGACAGGCAGAGTGGACAGTGAGAGAGACAGAGAGAAAGGTCTTCCTTTTGCCGTTGGTTCACCCTCCAATGGCCGCCACGGCTGGCGCACTGCGGCCAGCGCACCGCGCTGATCCGAAGGCAGGAGCCAGGTGCTTCTCCTGGTCTCCCATGGGGTGCAGGGCCCAAGCACTTGGGCCGTTCTCCACTGCCTTCCCTGGCCACAGCAGAGAGCTGGCCTGGAAGAGGGGCAACCGGGAAAGAATCCGGCGCCCCTACCGGGACTAGAACCTGGTGTGCCGGCGCCGCAAGGCGGAGGATTAGCCTAGTGAGTTGCAGCGCCAGCCGGATCCAGTTTATGGATAATATATTGCCTAAGCTTTACTAACAGAAATAATAGATTCTATCTTTAAAAAGTAAGGGAGTCCAAGAAATTTGAGTTTTGAGTATGGATACCTTTGCCCTCAGCAAACTTGTCTAGTTCTGACTTCTTACAAAAGTAGTGAAAATTATTCTGTAGGCCTTTTATATTTATCTCATGACTGAAGACTGATATAAATAACTAGATAAAAATTAGGATAAAATTCATTAATAGGACCCTCTTGTTGTTCCAGGATGACAGAAAATTGTTTTTACTATGATTAAAACCTCATACTTTGAAAATATATATAAATGTATAAAAATTTTATTGAATTTCACAAAGAAAGTTAAACTTTTTGTATATGTGTAAGCTTGAGAACTGAAGATATCTTGCTGTAGCAAATTACCTCTATGAAAAAAATCTTATTTTAAAAAAATTATCACAGTGGCTATAAGGTATGTAAACAGGACTTCAAATAATGAATATAGTAATAGCTGTACTTCTAACAATAACCCAACTCTAAATTCTATATAATTTTGATATATTATGTCTTAAATATTTTTTAATTTTTTTGTTTTTGCTTTGTTCTTTTTTGATTTTTTCTCCTATTTTTTAATTTTAATAGGAAAAATGTTTCCAATAACTTTTTCACAAAAGCAGCATCAAGTTAGCAATTTTTTTTTTTGATTCTTTAATGTTTGTTCATTTTTATTTGAAAGGCAAATGATAGAGAGATCTTCTGTCCATGAGCTCACTTCCCAAATTCTACAACAACCAGGGGTGGGCCGAGTGGGAGCCAGGAGTCCTGAACTCCAAACCAGGTTTCCTACGTGAGTAGCAGGAACTCAAGTACTGGAGCCATCATCTGCTGCCTCCCAGGATGCACATTAGCAGGAAGCTGGATGAGAAGCAGAGTAGCCCAGACTTGACCCAGGCACTCACCTGCTGTGCCACAATGCCTGCAGGGTATTTTAAAATTATTTATTCATTTATATATTTGAAAGGCAGAGAAAAAGACAGAGAAAGCTCCATCCACAGATTTACTCCCCAAATGCCTGCAAAGGCCAGGGCTGGGCCAGGCCAAAGCTGGTAGCCTGGAACTCAATCTGGGTCTCCCAAGTGGGTGGCAGGGACCCAATGACTTGTGACGTCACTGCTGCCTCCCAAGGTACACATAAGCAGAAAGCTAGAATCAGGAGCAGAGCTGAGACTCCAATCCATACACTCTGATATGGGATGCAGGTGTCCCAAACTGGAGTCTCAACTACTAGGCCAAATGCTCACCCCTTAAAACGCAGGTTTGAATTTTATGAATTTTGATGTACAACAATGAAACCTTGTTTTGGAAAAGTCTTCAAGGGAAGTGTTGTGTTGACTGCTGTATTTTACTCTCAAATAACAATGGCAACTTGCTACCCACTAGCAATATTTTTGCTTTATTTCTGAGGCCTTCTCTGATGCCACTTTTTACATTTCTAGCTCCTGGACTCTCACCTTCTGGAAGAACAACTGATTATGCCTTTGAGGTAGATGTCATCAGTCTATTCTCCCTTTTATGAAAGCCTTTTAAGAAATTCAACTACAGTATCTTGCTAATGCGTTATTATTTTATTTCACATGTTATTACTTGATGTTCCACCATCTCTATTTGACCAGCCCTGTTCTGTAAGGTGTTAGGATGATGGAGTAATAGTCTTCTGAGAATGTGAGTAATGTCTAGAATACTGTGTTCCATTCAGCCATTAAAACAGCCAAACTCCCAGTTCTACAAACTCTCCAACGTAACTGTGAATGTTACACGATGAATCTTTAGTTTTCTAATTAGAACCACTCAAGAAGAGGTCAGACAAGTCTGTCTGAAGCAAAAGCAAAGGCACATTCAGTTCTGCTACGTTTACGTTTTATCATACTGTAATTGCAAAAGGACTTGTAATTGTTTGTTTAGGTCCCTGTGTCCTCCTGGCCCAGGAGTCCTAAACAGAAAGCTCAGCAGGGGCCTGCTAGTTAACCCACCAGTAGGCAGGCAGTCTAAGGAAGGCCAGTGCTGTGTTCACCAAGAGCTGCCCTGTGGGAGCGCAGTTCCAGTGTTGCCAGGTTATTCAAGAGATAGAAATCTGGACAGTCATATTCGATATTCCCTTATGTTTAATGATTATTAGCAAAGTTTTTAAAAATTAGGAAATTTAAGCATAACACGAATCAAACAAAAAGGCTTTGGGTCAAAAGTGACCCATTTCCATCAAAATAGGTCTTATCTTAGCTGTAACCTTTATGAGACCATGTTTCTGTTATTCAGAGTTACCAGAGCCTAACACAGAGCCTGGAACAGACATCCAGTAGTCTTGGCTGAGAGGGAGAATGGATGGATGGGTGGATGGATGGATGGGTGGGTGGAGGGATGGATGGGTGGATGGATGGATGGATGGAGACTAGATAGATGTATGGATAGATGGATAGGTGGATAAACAACTAAATGGGCAAAAAAATACAGAGACAACTACATTTAAAATCAGAAAGTAAGACATTTGACAGTTAATGTGTAAGTAGGGAAAGGTAGGCTCTTGAAGCTGAGGGAACAACTTAGAGTTGAGATGTGTTTGGAAAAAGATAACTCTGGTAGTGTCCCCCCCACCCCACCCCGCTTATCCTTGGGGGATATGTTCCAAGCCTTCCAATAGATACCTAAAACTGTGGATAGTACCAAACTGTTTACATGCTATATTTTTTCCTATATATTCCTATATTTTTTCCTAAGCACCTATGGTAAAGATTAATTTATAAATTAGGCAGAGATAATATAAATAAGTAACAGATTAACAGTAATTTACCATAGATCCTTGCAATATTAGCATATAATTTTTTCTTTGTATATTAACACAAGAACTTTCACCTTCAAGGAAGCATTTTACAGCTTCTCTTTGATATATCCCAATTGTCAGCATCACTTTGGGGCCATTACTAAGTAAAATAAAGGTAAAGTGAGCATGAGCACTATAATACTGAGACTGTGAATCTGATAACCAAGATGGCTACTAAATAACTAACAGGCAGGTAGCATATACAGCAAAGATACGCTGGCAGAAGGATGTTTCACATCCCAAGCAGAATGGTGTGTAGTTTAAAACTGAGGAATTATTTATTTCTGTTGTGTTCCACTCAATATTTTAAGACCACAGTTGACAACAGGCAACTGAAGTAGAGGAACAAAAGAGAAGGGAGAGCTACTATAATTCCAGTGTGACTGGAGCCAAGGTTTTCTTAAAGAAGTAAGGTGGGTGTGAGACCAGATGAAGACCATCCTAAGGAGCATATCCTTTATTCTCTAGACAGAGAGGAACCTTTTCAGATTTTCAGAAATGGAGTAGCCAACTCACTAATACCCATATACTTAGATATTTTATTTTATTTTTTTTTCCAGATGGCTGTTTCAAATATTAGATATGGAGCAGGAGTTACAAAGGAAGTTGGCATGGTAAGGTTTAGAGGTGCCTACAGTCTCCTGTTGTCAATGTTAAATACCTTTTAAACAAGTACTAACTGGCCACAACAGAATCTGTATTTTAATGTTAACCAATCAAGCCTAATTTATATATATACAATATACTTTTTCTTATTATAGGACCTACAAAATATGGGGGCCAAAAATGTTTGCTTGATGACAGACAAGAACCTCTCCCGGCTGCCTCCTGTCCAAGTAGCTATGGATTCCCTAGTAAAGAATGGCATCCACTTTCAGGTTTATGATAATGTGAGGGTGGAACCCACAGATGCAAGGTATTCTTGTATTATTGCTGTAACTTAATTTAGGCAGAAGCCAAAACATATCACTGTTGTTTCCACCTTGCCCTAGGATTTATTTAATGCCATGGCCATTTGTTTCTGGAAAAAAAAAAAAAAGTGACATGATGATTTTCCTTTTTCCTTCCCCAAGCTTCATGGATGCTATTGAGTTTGCCAAAAAGGGAGCCTTTGATGCCTATGTGGCTGTAGGTGGCGGCTCCACCATGGACACCTGTAAAGCTGCTAATCTGTATGCATCCAGTCCAAACTCTGATTTTCTAGATTACGTCAATGCCCCCATTGGGAAGGGAAAGCCAGTGTGCATGCCTCTGAAGCCTCTGATAGCAGGTAAAGACCATTTGCTTATTTGTTTTGCACTTGGCAAAAGGCCCTGGGAAAAATGTAAGCTAGTCTACACATGGTCTTCAAGAAGGTCATGGAAAAATGCACATTATGACTTTTGAGATTATTTTTTTTTTGTACCAACATAAACTTCTATTTTAATTCCATTTTCCCATGAATTTTTGGGAAGAAACCTTGTATTATGTTTCTGGAACATCTTGACTTGTCCAGACGTCTAATCAGACATAAACCCTGGGTTGGTGGGTTTGTCTCTTCACCCTTCTCAACTATGTCTCCTTTTATCAGCCACTGTGGAGTTTGCCATTTTCTTTCTGGTGTTAACTCCTTCCACATTATAGCTCTACTGCTGACCTTGACATTGTCTCTTTGTTGGGACGTGTGGCCAGCAGAGCCATGTCACTCTGAATGGCATCCGCTTCGTGCCTGCCCAGAGCACAGACCTGCAGTTCCAAATGGGAATAACCCATGTGTTATATGGGAACCTCATGGTTTTCAACTCCCCACATTTTTATGGCTGCTCATCTATTGCCATTTAAAGTTTTATAGCTAAAATGCATTACCGCTAACTAGGAAATATGTTCCATTTAAAGTTGTGTCCTCTGTCTTCCCCTTCTCTGGTCGTATTGTGCATTGTGCGTGAGCCTTGAGCTGAGGAGCAGCTTTGACCTGAATGAGGAACCAGCAGGGGGCGGCGTAATTGGGGCGTGGCAAATGGACCCCTGTGGTGAAACTGTGTCAGCGTCACACAGAGGGGTGATTAGTGAAGTTCAGAAACTTGACAGAGCTACAAAACCGCAGAGCCGCAAAGGCAGAGCGCCTCTGTGCTGGCTGCCAAGCACAAATAATGAAGTCTTTTAGAGACAGCAAATAGGACTTCGCTTACCAGAGGGGCGGAAGAGTGGCCTGTGACTGAGCCCCCAGCTGTAGCTGCCTAGGCTCTGGCGTTAGGGGCACCTAAGGTTTGCAGAGCTCCTGGCTCTCAGTCTGGACATTAGCAAGTCTGTGTGTCAGTGTGGGTATGGATATCACGCCTGCGTGTTAGCACAGACACACAGATCCCACACCTAGTAAACACACGTGCATGTTATTAATGTAGATAGACACTACACACTAAATGCAAATGTTCATACAGAAACCATACATGCTAAACATATCTATGTATGTCAGCATGGGAATGAACACCATGCATATATGTTAACACAGATGCAAAAGTCACCCATAAAAAGTACACATGCACATTAGCACAGACACAGACTAGGCATATTAAACTCATATCCACATTCATGCAGATATAGACATAGTACATGTTAAACATGCATGTGCATTAACACAAACACATGCTTCAACACACCTGTTAAACATGGGTATGCTGCAACAGATATAGACCTCATGCATGCATGTTAATGCAGTCACAGACTTCATCCATGCAAGGGTTACATGCATGGTAATAAACATACAGACATCAAGGGGAGCAGCAGGTTCAGCAAATCTTCCTTCTCTAACTTTGTTCCTTATTCTCACGATTGAATACTTAATACTGTATTGAAATTAATATTGTTTTGTTCAAGTTCCAACAACCTCAGGAACTGGGAGTGAGACTACTGGGGTTGCCATCTTTGACTATGAACACTTGAAAGTAAAAACTGGTAAGAATTTTGCCCAGAATTTTTTTTAATTTCCTCTCCAACCTTTTAACCCCATCTCCTTTTCTTTAACCCTAATACTTAAAAACCAAGGAGCCACAGAGTTAAGGAAAGGGCATATGTGTATAGACACTTTAATTATATTGAAAAACCTATGGGCCCAGTGCTGTAGCTTAGTAAGTTAAGCCTCTGCCTGCAGTGCTGGTATCCCATGTGGGTGCTAGTTCATGTCCTGGATGCTCCTCTTTCAATCCAGCTCTCTGTTTATGATCTAGGAAAGCAGTGGAAGATGGCCCCAGTGCTTGGACTCTGTACCCACATAGAAGACCTAGAGGAAGTTCCTGGCTCCTGGCTTCAATAGGCCTAGTTCCAGCCATTGTGGCCATCTGGGGAGTGAACCAACAGATAGAAGATCTCTCTTCTTTCTCTGTCTAACTCTGCCTCTCAAATAAATATATTTTTTAAAAAATATTTAATAATATAATAAACTTTCTGAGAATTACCTTCAAAAACCTATTGAAATGCCACATATCCTTATTCTTATTTTTTATTTCCGAGGCAAAGGCATAGAGACGGAAACAGACAGCTCCCATCTGCTGGTTCACTCCCCAAATTGCCACATCATCTGGGGCTGGGCCAGGGCAAAGCTTACAGCTAGAAACTCAATTCCAGACTCCCATGTGGCAGGAACTCAATTATTTGAGCCAGCACTAGTACCAAGGTCTGCATTAGCAGGCACAAAGAGTCAAGAGCTACAGCCAAGAATCACTTCTGGTAGTGTGCTCATAAATCAGTTCTCTGGAATTAATGACAAAGAAATGAGCCTTGATTTGTAGTGCTTGCCAGTCTCTGAGGTGTGAATACTCCCACCATGGCCAATGATGTCATCAGCCAGGAGTTAGGAGGAGACACGTGCACTTGGCTCTTGGAAACCAGTAGGCGCTAGCTCCAGCTCATCAGCAAAAAGCCCAGGTTTCTGACTCCATGTCTTTCTGCTGCTGCATGCTGTCCCCCACATGAGAATGAACCTTTTCACTCTTTTTTATTTTTTAGAATAATTTATTTGCCTAAGCTATTTAATTTTTTTAATGGTGCCCCTACCTTTAGCCTCAACTGAAAATCTGTATGTTTTAGGCATTGCTTCAAGAGCCATCAAACCCACACTGGGACTGGTTGACCCTCTGCACACCCTCCACATGCCTGGCCAAGTGGTTGCTAACAGTGGCTTCGATGTGCTTTGGTAGGTACTGGTGCCTGACAGAGGGGCTTTTTCAGGACCAGCTCTGTGGACAGCGTTTGATAGGCATTCACTGATTAGGCTCCACTATGCCCCTGGCTTTGGCTGACCTTATCCCATTTCCTAGGTGAAAACACTGAAGCGGTAAAGGTTGGTGACAAGGTGAGGTCTGGTGTGAGACATAACCCTGCTGTGGAGCAGGGACACAGACTGAAGGAACGCTCGACCAGGCACAGAGTGTCTCGGACCACCTGCCTTTCTGACCACACTGACTAGGGGGAAGGCGCAAGGCCGCTGTGCAGAGGACGGCAGGGAAGGGAGCAGGCACCCCAGGCGACCATTGGACAGGCACCGCGTCAGTGCTTCACGTGCATCATCGCTTCCCCAGTGCTCTGAGCCACGCAGACTTCATTTTTGAGAGGTTTAGTGGTGGGACCGGAACCTTACTGCTGTTCCCCTGGCCTTAGCTGTGCTTGCTGATGGCTCCCTAGTGAGGATTCCCACCCCAGACCTCACTCCTCAGCCCCACACCATTAGTTCCCGCAGCCTCCTGAGGGGCATCCTGCAGGCACCGCACATTCAGCGTGTCCCAAGCTCGCCTACTTCATCCGTTCATGCATGCGTACTTTTTCACGTTTCCACATCTCTGAAATCAGGACATAGCTCGAAATCTGTGATGTGGCAGCATGGGCTTTTTTAAATGGTCCATAATATAATTTAAATTGTATCTTAAATTTGATGCCATCTAGTAATTCTCTTGATCACTCCACACCTTGCAGCTTCTCCTCTCATCTCTTAGCTCAAGAAGTAGCAGGACTCACATGAACTTCTCCCTTCGCTCAGGCTCACACCCAGCCAGCAATCCTGTCTCTTGTCCTGCTTCAATCTCTCACCTATCTGCTCCCTCATCCTGAGCAACACTGCCTGCCCCAGCTCCCCACTTGGACTATTGCAGAAGTCTCCTCATCGGTCTCCTTGCTTTCCATCACAGGGTTTTGTTTTTTTTTTTTTTTTAAATAAATCTCTTTTTTTTTTTTTTTTTTTTTTGACAGAGTGGACAGTGAGAGAGAGAGACAGAGAGAAAGGTCTTCCTTTTTGCTGTTGGTTCACTCTCAAATGGCCGCCGCGGCCAGCGCACTGTAGCCGGCGCACCGCGCTGATCCAATGGCAGGAGCCAGGTGCTTCTCCTGGTCTCCCATGGGGTGCAGGGCCCAAGCACTTGGGCCATCCTCCACTGCACTCCCTGGCCACAGCAGAGAGCTGGCCTGGAAGAGGGGCAACCGGGACAGAATCCGGCGCCCCGACCGGGACTAGAACCCGGTGTGCTGGCGCCACAAGGCGGAGGATTAGCCTAGTGAGCCGCGGCACCGGCCTCCATCACAGGGTTTTTATATCTTCCCTCCACACTGGCTTCCAGACTGCAATATGAGCAACACAAACACACACACACAGACACACACACAGGCCTTACAAGTCTAGGGTTTTCCCTACCTACCATTTAAAGGCCAAACTGCTAAGGCCCTAGAGTGTCCCCAGTGCTCAGCTCTTTATCTGCTTGGAGAACTCATCTTTCAGATCCGCAGGAACATTTGCTCCCCCGTGGAGCCTGTGCTGGCCTCCCCACCCCCCACCCCCCGGCACAACTGACCACCTGTCCTTTGCTCTTTCCCCTTGGGTGGCCTGTACTTTGCTTCTGAGGCACTCGCTATTCACAGGCCTGTCTCCCCACTGCACGGTGAGCTGGGTGAGGACAGGGCTGTCTTATTCTCTGCTCTAACCCTGTTCCCTAACATGGGGACTGTCACATCATGTATATACTCAATTATCCCTGTTGAATGAAGTTCACATGAGCAGGGGTGACCGAGTTAGGATGCACCTCCAGACGGAGCCGCATCCACGGTCTGCTTCTCAACATCATGCTGCCTACCAAGAGACTGTAGGAAACTGTGTCCCACTTTCTTCAGCTCAGTTTTGTCAGGACTATGATGCGCTGTCCCCTAAAACTGGGAATTAAGGGACCTAAGATTACCTTCCCTGACTGTAACTATATGACTCACAGACCCAAAGACTCACTGTCAATCAGAAGGTGGGAGTGGGCTTGGAAGGCAGAATGATGGGAATGGCTCTTCCGGGTACTATTTGAGAGAGAGGACACCTGGCCCCAGGAGTTTGTACCTAAAGCCTAGTGGTCTGTACTGGAGAGAGACACAGCCATGTTTCAACCTTAGAGGTAATTCTTCTTGTCAGGACACTATGGATCACCAATTTGCCATCACAGAAATCACCCTTAGGAGAGAAGGTGCTGAAAGACCAGGTGTAGGCCAGCGCCGCGGCTCACTAGGCTAATCCTCCGCCTAGCGGCGCCGGGACACAGGGTTCTAGTCCCAGTCGGGGCGCCGGATTCTGTCCCGGTTGCCCCTCTTCCAGGCCAGCTCTCTGCTGTGGCCAGGGAGGGCAGTGGAGGATGGCCCAAGTACTTGGGCCCTGCACCCCATGGGAGACCAGGAGAAGTACCTGGCTCCTGCCATCGGATTGGCGCGGTGCGCTGGCCACAGCGCACCGGCGGCGGCCATTGGAGGGTGAACCAATGGCAAAGGAAGACCTTTCTCTCTTTCTCTCTCACTGTCCACTCTGCCTGTCAAAAAAAAAAAAGACCAGGTGTAGGGCTGGTGTTGTGGCATAGCAAGTAAAGCCACCACCTGCAAAACTGGCATCCCATATGGGTGCCAGTTTGAGTCCCAGCTGCTCCACCTCCCATCCAGTTCCATGCTAATGCACTTGGGAAAGCCATAGAAGACGGCCCAAGTGCTTGGGCCTCTGCACTCATGTGGGAGACCTGAAAGAGGCTCCTAGATCCTAGCTCTGGTCTGGCCCAGCCCTGGTTGTTGCATCCTCTCTCTCTCTCTCTCTTCTCCCCGCATCTCTCCCTCTATCTCTCTCTCTGTAACTTTTCCTTTCAAATAAATTAAATAAATCTTTAAAAAGAAAGAAAAAAGACTCAGGTGTCTTCCCCTCGGCAGTTACATTTATTGCTGTTACTGTTACTGTTACTGTTGTAAATCGGTCATCTGACTCCCAGGTTTTAGTCATAATTTCTGTGAGCTCAGCTCGCTGAGTCTGCCCTGGAGAAACAGATCTGTTCTTCAGCCGGGAATCTCCATGCATCCAGACGGGATGCAGGCAGAAGTCAGCCTCTGAACCCTCTGGGTTCACTGTCACCCTGTCCTCCCCATGTAGACTCCTCATTCCTGCATGGCTCACACATTCCCTGTGAAGAACCACAGAGTCCTTACACCCAGCTACTGACTATATTGTTTTTTTAATTTCTAATGCCTAGTTCAAAAGAGAGTTATCTGCTTCTCACATGTATGGGAGAGTCAATCCTTCATTCTACGGCTGAAACTGAACTCCCACAAAGCATAGTTCATGTTACCGGGTGTCCCAGTGCTCCATTGGTCTACACGGTTACATTCTCATCCTTTGCAGCTGAGTTAGGCTCCATAAAGGCAGCTCACTGAAGCTTAGTTCTTGAAATGGCCAACCCTGAGTTTTCACAAAAGAAAAAAGAATCTGATCGTTTTTTGAGGCCAGGAATGAATAATAGTGAATACCAAGACCGACGATGTGTAGGCACTGTTCTGAGTACCTTATGTGTCAGCTCATTTAATTTTCACAGCTTCACCTTGAAGCAGTACTATTATTTATCCCTTTCTTTGAGTCTTGCCCCAGGTGGGTGGTGAGCAGGTCCAGTGCTGGAACTGACACACAGGTAGCTGCCTGCAGACTCTGTGTTTTTCCCACCACACCTTACTCCTCATTTTTTTTTTTCTTTTTTTGACAGGCAGAGTGGACAGTGAGAGAGAGAGACAGAGAGAAAGGTCTTCCTTTGCCGTTGGTTCACCCTCCAATGGCCGCCGCGGCCGGCGCACTGCGGCCGGCGCACCGCGCTGATCCGATGGCAGGAGCCAGGTGCTTTTCCTGGTCTCCCATGGGGTGCAGGGCCCAAGCACCTGGGCCATCCTCCACTGCACTCCCTGGCCACAGCAGAGGGCTGGCCTGGAAGAGGGGCAACCGGGACAGAATCCGGCGCCCCGACCGGGACTAGAACCCGGTGTGCCGGCGCCGCTAGGCGGAGGATTAGCCTAGTGAGCCGCGGCGCCGGCTACTCCTCATTTATGTCTAGTGTAACTATGACCCTTCTTTGGCAAAAAGGCAAAGCGCAAGATACAAAATGGTAAATATCTTCTACGAGGAAGTCTTTGTTTTTAAATCCAGTGCTTGCTTTCAGGTCTCAAATGTTTACTAATTCAGCATCTTTGTGATCTGTTTTCACTGGCAAACAGCCACATGGAATCTGACACACAGTGGTCAAAAACACCATAGTGCAATTAATGTCAACTTGGCTTTGTTAATTTCTTTTTTTTTTTAAGATTTATTTATTTACTTGAAAGTCAGAGTTACATAGAGAGAGAGAGGAGAGGCAGAGAGAGAGAGAGGTCTTCCATCTGCTGGTTCACTCCCCAATTGGCCGCAATGGCCAGAACTGCACCAATTCGAAGCCAGGAGCCAGGAGCTTCTTCAGGGTCTCCCAACAGGTGCAGGGGCCCAAGCACTTGGGCCATCTTCCACTGCTTTCTCAGGCCACAGCAGTGAGCTAGACAGGAAGTAGAGCAGCCAGGACTCAAACCGACACCCAAATGGGATGCAGGCACTGCAGGCTTTACCCGCTGCACCACAGCACCAGCCCCCTGTTAATTTCTATAGTAAGCAATGAATGACTGCTATAGACAGGGGACTGACTGGTAGAAGGTACTGACTGTGACCTTAGTGCTAAATGGCTTATCCACAGTGGAGTGAATGCGAGTGCACTCTGTCATCTGAATGGGGAAAGGAAAAAGACATCACTCTCAATGTGTGTTCTTTGTTTCTCGTTAGCCATGCCCTGGAGTCATACACTGCCATTCCCTACCATATGCGGAGCCCCTGCCCTTCCAATCCCATCACACGGCCAGCGTACCAGGGCAGCAACCCAATCAGTGACCTTTGGGCAGTCCATGCACTGCGGATCGTCGCTAAATATCTGAAGAGGTAGGTCGCCCTTCAGGGGTAGAAACAGGAGGGAAAACCACACTCTGCCCTCACATGAACCTGTCATGCATGATCCTGAGATATCCTGAGTACCTCTGCTCACCGGTCAAGGGACACCAGACTCTGAAGGGGTCACAGGGATGGGTGGTGGGTAAAATCAGTGCCCCTCTGTCTGAAAAGTCAAAGGCGGCAAGTGGACAAAACAGGAACCCCTTATTTATAAAGAATGTGGATGCAATGAAGGGAAGTTTGTTCATCAGAGCCTCAAAATGTAAGCTAGAATGAGAGGCAATGCCCTTAGAAATTGGGCTACCCAAGACAGAAATGAGAACCACACAGGCAGCGGTCAGCTTTGTACATCCAGACCCCGCCAAAAAGCACACAGAAGTGACCCACTAAGCAAGCTCACATGAACTCCACTTAGGAAATGAAGGTGTAGAGACTGCTATACAGGGAGATAAAAAGGACAGAAAATATATAAAGATTCTTAAAAGCCTTTGAAGGATTTAGGACTAGAAACACATACACATGTATCTTCATGGCCATGGGCTATTGGAGAACAAATAGCCATAGGCTACTGAGACAGCAAAGATGCCCCTAGAGATGAAAGCTGACATCTGCGACATTAAGACATAGGCAAAGTCAGACTCACTTTTCTACAAGGCGTTTTCATACCAAAAATGTTGCTGGAAAGTGCACATTTTGAAAAAACTCTCCATAGTTTTCCAACTTTTTTTGCATCAAAACAAACCTACCTTTTAATTCCAATTTTCCATGAATACTTTGAAGTACTCTCGTGTTTACATATAATAGAGGGAGACCACATGGGCAGGTAGGTCAACACATGGACACAGTGCCTTCTGTCACCTTGAGCCCGAAGCTCTTCTGGGATAAGGTGACTTAGAGATGCATTTTGCAGTCGAACAAGGGGATGGGACAGGCAACTCTTTTGGGATCATGGGATACCTCCTAGGAAGCAGAGCATCGTGTGACTTGGCAAAAGCTATCAACCTAAAAAACAGATTCTCCAGAGATTCGTTAGTTTTGGGGGAAGTGAACATGGCAATGGGAATACACGTGCTACAGTACACTATGTGCTTATTTGGGGGGTTCAGGCAAAGGGAAGCTTTTGTAGGCAAAATGGGGAGAATTATGTAAAGTATTTTGAAACAACAATCCTTGGCTACAGGGACCAGTCACAAGGGTGCTGTCAGCCCAAGGGTGAACAGGAAGTTGCTGGAAAGACACCCTCACAGAAGCATTTTCCGCATAAGGTTCTGTTGGTCTCAGTGCAAGGTTGTGGTTCTGGCAGAGTCTGACATGACATTCTCCCAGTCAGGCATTCACCTGAGATCCCCTCCTTCATACCTCCCAGTTTAATGTGTTCTGTTTTTTGTCAAAACTTGACACAAGTGACTCCGTTTAGATTCGATATTTCACAGAGTGGAATGGGGATCTTGTCTGACAGGGACAGAATGCTTGGCACAGCTACATGGGAGGTAAGCACATGAGATGGACAGAAGGAAGTCTGAAAAAAAACCATCATCTGCCACTCCACCTTGTTATTTAGAGAATAGGAACTAATATGGGGTTTGGGGAAGAAGGCACAAATTCCTATCCATCTCAAATGAGAGGAGGAAAAAAGCCTGTGGTACCTTTGTATCATAACAGATACTCTTACTCAAGGTAAAATCTCAAGACATCAAGTAGAAGTGGGTTGGCTCCGCCATCTTCAGACTTCCTGCCTGGGGCAGGGTTTCCAAGCAGTGTGTGCAGGAAGTCTGAGCTGAACCTCAAAAGGGCTTTTGAGAATTTGCTTGTCCAAAGTGACACTGAGGACACACAGAGCAAGCAAAGGTTCGCCCTGCACTAACATCCCCCTTCCTCAATATTAGAGTAGGTGTGCAGTTTCTGTAGCTTCCAAAAGAGGCCTCCAGTGGCTCTGATTCGGGGGCAGTCACAGAAAGATGGCTGGGTGGGCTGGCTTTGTCCCGCAGGCTCGAGTCAGCCCTTCTTGGCCTGTGCACTCTGAGAATCCATTCACGGCAGCCATCAAGGTCATTGACAAATGAAGAAGAAGAATGAGTTCAGGGCACTTCCTAGACCAGCTCTTACGACCCAAGGGTCAGGGCTTTGCCTCTCACACACTTGCATATCACATGAGCAGCCTGACAGCGCATTTATTATGCCTTTGCTGAAACCGTGGATGAGAAAATATATTTCCCTTCAGTTCTCATTTAGAAGACAAGACGTCGTTTGGATAACTTCCCTGATTTTTCTTCCTGCCAGGTAGCATTTCTTTTTAAATTTTTTCCAGATTTTTCCCTAAGGCAGCTCTTTATTCAGTAAGAAATGCCAGGGTTGATGTGTTATTGTTAGGTATTTATATCATTCACAGGGCTGTCAGAAATCCTGATGATATTGAAGCAAGGTCTAATATGCACTTGGCAAGCACTTTTGCTGGCATTGGATTTGGAAATGCTGGTGTTCATTTGTGGTGAGCAAATTTGAGATTTTATTTCTTTCCTCAAGGTATTGCTGTCGGTTTTTAATGTTTATAATTCAAAACAGGTGGTGAAATTTAAATATTTTATAGAAGGAAGAAATTTAACTTTAAGTCATTAAATGTTTTCTTAATTCAAATGTGATTTATTGGGTCATGGGTTTTTTAAATAACAGATCTTTAAGATATAGGTATGTACTGTACAAATCACTCATTTAAAATATACAATTGAATGGTTCTTAATGTACACGCAGAGTTGTGCAACAGTCATGATTAATTTTAGAGCATTTCATCAGCCACAAAAGAAATCCCGTACAACGTAGCTGTTCCCCCCACCTCCCTCAGTACTAACCAACTACTAATCTGCTTTCTGTCTCAATAGAGTACTTCATTCTGGACATTTCAGATGAGCATTTAATATGTAGTCTTTTGTATCTGGCTTGTTTTACTTAGCGTAGAGTTTCCAAGGTTCATCCATGTGTCAGTGCTTCATTCCTTTTTATTGCCAAATAGCATTCCATTGTTTGGATATACCACATTTGATTTGTTCATTCATCAGTTGACAGACATTTGGGTACCATACTGTATTTGACTATTATAACTTATGTTGCTCTGAACATTCAAGTCCAAGTTTTTATGTAGACATATGTGTTCTTTTCTCTTCTGAATACAAAAGAGTGGATTGCTGGGTCCTATAGTAATTCTGTGTTTATATTTTGAGGAACTGCCAATTGTTTTCCATAGTATTTGCACCATTTTACATTCCCACCATCATGGATAGGGGTTCTGATTTCTCCATATCCTCACCATGTGCCGTGAATTTTTAAAACATCAAATGCAGAATTTCCCCCCAGTCTCTCACAAATAGAGAAGGATCAGAATATTGCCAATAGCTCAGTATTAACTTGTTTGATCAGAACTTTACTGGAATGTTTATAATTTAAAACCAGTGAACACTGAGAATTAAGAGTAATCCTTGGGGCCAGTGCCAAGGAAGTGGAGCGGCTGGGACTCCAACCAGCATGGGCTGCTCCACTTCTGATTTAGCTCCCTGCTAATGCACCTGGGAAAGTAGCAGAAGATGGCCCGGCCCGACTGCTTGGGCTCTTGCACCCACTTAGGATACAAGTACCTGCGACTCTCCACCCACACGGAAGACCCAGATGAAGCTCCTGGCTCCTGGCTTTGGCCTGGCCCAGCCCTGGCTATTACAGTCATTTGGGAAATGAACCACTAGACGAAAGATCTCTCTCTGTCTCTCCTTCTCTCTGTAACTCTGGCTTTCAAATAAATAAATAAATCTTAAAAAAAAAGAAGAAAAAGAAGAAGAAGAAAAGAATCAAGAGTAGTTCTTGACTAGGGCAAGTGCTCTGAGATGGTCACCCTCTCTAAGTCTGTGCTGATGGGGGCATACATTGGTAGCATCTTTCCAAAACACACGTGACCAAAATATACCCAGAGCCTGAAACATTTTTATATCACTTGATCCACTAATTCACTTCTAGGAATCTAACCTAAAGAAATAAGAAATACCCATGATATGATCAAGGCATTTCCTTATAGGGATGTTCACCTAGTGTTATTTATAGTTGAAAAAATTTGGAAGTAACCTAAATTTCCAACATTTTGGGAACAGTTGGTCAAAGTATAATAGATACTAAATAAAATAAGTACATTAAAAATAATGTTTTAAAACAGGAAGTATTTGGGAAAATATTCTCAAAGAACATTAAACAACAAAGGCAATGCATAAACTGTATACATGTATACAACATGATCATAAATTAAATATATGCATAAAATAACTAGAAGTAAATTGCATTATGGATAATTTTTATTTTCTACAAGGAACATAGACAACTGTTAATAAAGCAGTCAGTATAAAATATTGAGTAGTGGGACCAGCACTGTGGTACAGCAGGTTAAATCCACCGCCTGCAGTGCCAGCATCCCACACAGGCACTAGTTTGAGTCCCAGCTGCTCCACTGCTAATGTGCCTCGGATCCAGATCCCTGCTAATGTGCCTGGGAAAGTATCAGAGGATGGTCCAAGTCTTTGGGCCCTCCCACCCACATGGGAGACCCGAAAGAAGCTCCTGACTCCTGGCTTCAGATCAGCCCATCTCTGGCTGTTATGGCCATTTGGGGAGTGAACCAACAGATGGAGGACCTTTCTCTCTCTGTCTCTACTTCTCTCTGTAACTCTTTCAAATAAATAAAATAAATCTTTTTTTAAAATATAATATTCAGTAGTATAGAAAATTGCATTTTTAAAGCTACATGGACCCTTTCACATCATGAAAGAGTATTTAGTAATAACTTGGGGAGTGAAAGAGGAATAGTACATTCCAAAGTACCCATGAACTCAGCATCAATAGCTTCCAATCTGGGAGCACCTTTTTTTGAATACACATTCATACATATATTTACCAAAATATTTCCCCCAATAAACTGTAAAGCTTTTGCTGAATAAGCACAAAGTCACCCAGTAACCCACATTAAAAGACTTACAGACATTTCAGTAGTGTCAAGCCTTTTGTTTGCAGTATAAAAGAGAACTTCAAAAAGCTCAGGGAAAAAATAGAATTAAAATATAAGCTTGCGGTCAGTGCTGTAGCGTAGCTGGTAAAGCTGCTGCCTGCAGTGCTAGCATCCCATATGGACGCAGGTTCATATCCTGGCTGCTCCACTTCCTATCCAGGTCTCTGTAATGGCCTCGGAAAGCCGTGGAATATGGCCCAAGTCCTTGGGCCCCTGCACCCATGTGGGAGACCCGGAGAAAGCTCCTGGCTTCTGGCTTCAGATAGGCCCAGCTCTGGCTGTTGCAGCCATCTGGGGAGTGAAGCAGCGCATGAAAGACATCTCTCTCACTTCGCCCATGCCTCTCTGTAACTCTGCCTTCAAGTAAATAAATAAATCTTTTTAAAAATATATATAAGCCTATTTTGCCTCAAAAGATCTTGAAATTCATATATAATTTTTATTTTGAAAAATGTATTCATTTGAGTTACAGAGAGAGAAGGACAAAGAGAGAAAGAGAGGGAGAAAGAGATCTTCAATCCACTGGTTCACTCCCCAAGTGGCCGCAACAGCCAGGGCTGAGCCAGGCCGAAGCCAGTAGCAAGAACTTCATCTGGATCTCCCGCATGGGTGTCAGAGGTCCGAGCACCTGGGCTATCTTCCACTCCCTTCCCAAGCTGTTAGTAAGGAGCTGAATCAGCAGTAGAGCAGCTGGGACTCTAAGTAGTTCTCATAGAGGATGTCTGCATCACAGACAATAGCTCTACCTGTTAGACCACAACACCAGTCCCTGCATAATTTCAAATGGTAACAATTTATTTGAAAGACAGACAATCAGACATAGAGAGGTAGCACCTGCTAGTTCACTACCCAAACACCTGATGACTGAAGCTAGGCCAGAACTAAGACCAGAAATCAGAAACACAGCCAGGTCTCCCACATGGGTGGCAGGAATCCAATTTTTTTGCCGTCACCACTACCTCCCAGGGTCTGCAGTAGCAGGAAGCTAGAGTCAGCAGCTGGAGCTAGGAATCAAACCCACTAGGCTAAATGCCCACTCCCATAGTTCTTTATAATACACATTTTCCATGAACTTTTTTAAAAATCCCTCACATTAATTGTAGCGTAATAGTTTTTCATAATGTTTATCTTTGGAATTATCTAATAAATTTTCACTTTTCCTATTTGCTCACTAAGAATTCAGGAGAATGTAAAGGGTTTTTCAGTAAAAACAAAACCCATGATGTTGTTTTCTTGATGACAATGAAACCTAAATAAATCCTTGAGGTAGAATTCAGGCAGGAGAAATCAGTCACATTAGAATTAGTTGACACAGCCTCTTTGGTTCCTGTAATTACTTATGACTCAGCTTCCTTAGGATGGAATATTGGAAAGGTTCTATCAGTTATTGGGACAGATCATTTTGGGGGCCAGCTTGCATGTCGTTGAATGGCATTCGAGTCTCTGATCATTTAAATTTGAACATTTCATAAGTTTTATTAATGAACATAAGTTTTATTAATGAATATAAGAAGATGGATATTCTTATACCAAAAAAAAAAAAAAAAAAAAAAAACAGACTGTAGAACTTTGTCCAGAGACTGATGGGCTCTCTTAGGAGTATCTTTGTATTATTGACCTGAATTCTGATATCTGCATATCAATGTTAGGTTTTCTTTCTCTTCTAGCCATGGGATGTCTTACCCAATTTCAGGCTTAGTGAAGACATATAAAGCAAAGGATTATGATGTGGATCACCCACTGGTGGTAAAGACAAAAATAATATATTTTTAAATGAAATCTTAACATTCCTCAAAGTTTCCATAGATACATTGCTCAATTTGTGCCTGCTGGGAGTGCAGGGGGAAGCCACTTAATGCCTAGACTCCGCAGGGAGAAGACCAGCTCTGCCGTCGGTTTCTCCGCAGCCCCATGGCCTTTCTGTGGTGCTCACGTCCCCAGCGGTGTTCACTTTCACGGCCCAGATGTTTCCAGAGCGGCACCTGGAGGCGGCGGAAATTTTGGGTATGGACCCTTCCTCGTAAACCTGTGACCCACACAGGGGAGCTTTTCTTGGGGTTACTGCTGAAGAGAAACCATAAAGGACAATACCCAAAAATGCTGCTTTGGGACAGCTCAATAAGATGAGAGTGACTTGCCTAGCGTCCCACCTAGAATGAAAGTGCTCTGATCTTATGCTGCTAAGAGTCTGCTAACAAGGAATCAGAACCAAACACTGATTCTGTTAAGTTTGTCGTAATACTGTTTCCTCTGTTTTCACCCACAAGGAGGGTAGAACTCTTTATGTACTATTAATGTTCTATGCAGCTTTTGCTAGGTGCAGTTTGATAATAAAAGGATTCTAAATTAGGAAGTGGAAGTAAATTCCCAATCATAGGGAATGTAAACTAGAAACTTCATGAAAGTATCCAAGAGAGTAATCTATTTGCCATACTGCAGAATACATAATGTCTATCGTTAGATACACATGATGCTTTTTGAATCTTACTGGACGTAAAATTGTATTCAGGAGAGCTTTGGTGGAAAGTAAAATTTTGAGGATTTACTGAAACAAGAACTCTTTTAGGTAGACATGAGTGTTGGATTAGCTTGCGAAATACCATATTCCCCTGCTTATGTGGAGGGTAGGAAGGGAAAGGCGAACAGAAACCCTCATTATGCTCCTAGCTCCAGCCGTTGGGGAGACGCTTCCCAGGCAGTGAGGACTGACCACAGACATGCCACTGGGCACTGCTCCCCTCTGCTGCCCTCTCACACACACATGCATGCGCGCGCACACACACACACCACCACCACCAGCACCACCACCACCACCACCACCTATTGTGCTCCTGCCAGGGCCAGGTATGTGCTGGGAATGTTAATGACAGAAACCCAGGGCAGAGAGGCAGCCCCGGGGCTCTGAGTTTCCAGCGTGAGCTGTAGGAAAACAGTGCCCACTTGGCCAAGGATCTTATGTCCCTTTCCCTTTCTGGTTGTAGGTGTTGGGAGTCAGCTACTTTGCAAATATATGAACAGTGTGAACAGTGGGGAGCCCAAGCCATAAGCTGGATTTATGGTGATTGGGCAATCTTAGAGAACTTCAAGTTCACATTCCAGGCAATCTGCAACATGGCTGAAAATGCAATGCCTCTGATAGAATTCTGATGGAAGATACCTCTCTCTCTCTCTCTCTCTCTCTCTCTCTCCCTCTGCCCCCCCCCGCCCCGCCCCGCCCCGCCCCGCCCCGTAACACTGCCTTTCAAATAAATAAATAAATCTGCAAAAATCCTGCCCTTACAGATCCTTACCACTTGGCAACTTCTCACCTCACTGTTAACATTCTTATCTACATTTAATGCACTTTGTTCTGAGAGTCTTCATGTTCTTGGTTCTGCTTGGTTGGTTCTGTACTACTTATTGAGAGGAACACACTGGCCCCTTTGCAAACAGAGTCCACAATAAAAAAAAGAAAGAAAAGAAAGAAAAAGGTTTATCGCTCTAGAGAGGAGCTATTTCCTTCCCTGGTCCCAAACAATCCATTTTTGTCATACTTCCTTTCTTCCCCTTGGCTGGTTAATGCTGTCCCTCTGGATCCCTGTCTCCCAAGGTGTTTGCAAAGGACTTGTCTGTTTTCTAGGCTGCTACTGTGAGAGAAGACGTTGAACATGTGTGCCTCTAGGTGTCAGCAAATTCCAGACCTTGAAAATCACACGGGCTGGGTCTTTCCAACAAGCGTCCATTCCTCCTCACCCCAACACCAGCCTTCTTTCTGTGCCCCTTTTCTTGGTTCTGCTGCTGAACATGTAGGAACTGGGAAGTCCCTGAGAAACCCGAGAGTCAGGTTAGCTGCGCCGGCCGACTTCTCTTACAGAGCGAGGCTCCCGGTGTGTCTCAGGCCGGCCATGCCTACGTGTCTTCTGTGGGTCTGACGCTAAGGTGCCCTCGCTCGTGGTGTTAGGGAGATGGCAGTGGTGCACGTTCTGTGTGCAGCTGACCCTGTGACAGAGCGACACCCAGACCCTGCTTCTTCCGCTCTCTCCACAGTCAGTGCTTTGTGTCTTCCAGGAGCGGACATCCGCAGTGCTAGGACCCAGGACGCGGGGCCCATGTTAGCAGACAGGCTCCGGAAATTCTTATTCGAGCTGGACGTGGATGATGGCCTAGCTGCTATTGGTTACTCCAAAGCCGATATCCCCGCTTTAGTGAAGGGAACACTGCCCCAGGTAAGAGACACGCATGCGCCTCACCCCTGCGAAGAAGCCCAGTTTCCAGAAAGGCCTGCTCCATTCGGGAAGTGTTCGCGTGGATGAAGGCCCTGCGGTCCTCGGGCAGTTTTCAGGTCTCCTCAGCACCACACATTCATTCTCCCCTTTCCCAGGGGGAAGGGCCCTGGGCCCCTGTGCCTTTATGTTCTTCCATAAAACTGTGGCTCCAGGGAAGACGTTTTCAGTACAGCTGAAAGGATCCTTTATGAGAATTCAGGGCAAAACTACCTGTTGATGTGGAGCTGTGGCAACATTTTCCCTTTTCCCCATTTCTGCTCTTTGCTGGGCCCCTGTAAAAACTACATGAAGCTGTTCCCAAGGGACCACTAATAGTATTTTCCATCAAAAATGGTTACAAATCCTACCGTTTTGTAAAGACTAGGTCTGGCCTTTAAATGAAACTATTACCAAAGTTGCTTTTACATGAATTTGGGAAATTGTATACTTTATGCATATCTGTGTCCCTTTGGGTCTTATTTGTTTAAATGTCGCTAAGGAATGAAACAGAGCTGCCATATCTTATATTCAGTCCAATTGTAATAGCTGTAAAGGTCCCTCTCCCAAGGTTTTCACAAAGAACTCAACCCTCATTGGACTTTTCTTGAGCTAGCTTGTCAGATCCTAATAGGCCAAGACCCTGTTCGGTGCAATTCCCCGAAAAGGAGAGAGCTCAGAGCCGCAAACACTTGGTTAGTGGGTCACTTCATGCTCAGCACACCAAGCACTCCCTTAGCTGTAAGCAAGGTAAGTAAGGACCTCAAGCTAGTGTCTTCTGCCCTGTTCCATCAGCAGTTAGATGTTGACAACCTCGTCACTCATATAAGATAAGATATGTAGAGAGGCAGGCATTTGGCCTAGTAGGTAAGTTGCCACTTGGGGTGCCTTCATTCCATATTAGAGTGTCTGGGTTCAAGTCCCGGCTCCACTCCCAGTTCCAGCTTCCTGCTAATGTGTGCTGTGAAAGACAGCAGGTAACAGCTCAAGTGCTTGGGTCCTTGCCACCCACATGGGAGACTCAGATGGAGTTCCTGGTTCCTAGCTTCAGCCTGGCCTAGCCCCAGCCATTGTGAGCATGTTGGGAGTGAACCAGTGGGTGGGGGATTTCACTGTGCCTCTATCTGTGTGTGTGCCTCACTGCCTTTCAAATAAATAAATTTTAAAAAGATAAGATTTCTCCATATTGGGTTCATAGACTCATATGTCCATAGGAACAAGGTAGGTAATGGCAATAAACACAGTAATTTAATTCAGTAAAGAGTTGTAAGTACTTTGGTGAACTGGAAATCATCTAATTGGGTGAGCAACTATTCAGCTACAGTTTATTATCAGTGAGCTGAAATTCAGGGTCTGAAGTTGACAGAGCTTCCAGCTTTCAAGAAAAATCAGCTATCTTGATATTTATGTTGAATTCCCTGGTTTCCCAATGGAAAAACAAAACATGGACCATAAGCTACCAGTTTAGATTTGGGCCCAGTGGGTTCAACTGCATCTGAGAATATAAAAGGATGAGAAATATAAAGGAATGGCTTCAAAATATAGCATAGTCCCTGAGCTAACTCATAAGTCCTTAGTTCTAAGCAGTAAGTCTGAGAAACTAAATAACCAAAAAAAAAAAAAAAATGACTTTCTAATGCCATCACAATTCTTGTATCCAAAATTACAAGATTATAAGTTCCATGAGGACAGGAATCTGTCTGCTTTGCTCATCCATCCTTTGTTGTACTGAACACAAACTTATTAAATGAACACAGACCTGCAGCCTTCTCCTGTATCCTCTGTCCAGGTTCGCTTAATGGCAAAACAATAGTAAGTTTTTGAGACATCTCCTAAGACTGACTAGGATTCAACTGAAGACATGGGTGTCCAACGATATCATAAATTGCGTGATCACCATAATTTTAATGTAGCTTCTGGCTTTTATAGCATAGGCCCAGGGAACCTGCCCATTCTGCAAGGGGACCTCTGAAAAGCTCTACTGGTTTAGCCCTGGAAAGAGTTTTTGGAAATATGTTTGTTTACCTCCAAGAATGGTAGGCATGACTCTCAGATGAAAGTGTCTAATAGCTTGGCCACTTAATTGGTGGTAACAGTACAGCTCCCAGCCATCGGCACATACTAGCAAATGTTTACTGTCTTTATTCTACTGTCCTTGGGCTTTTACTTTTTTTTTTTTTTTTTTTTTTTTTTGAGAGGCAGACAGACAGAAACTTCCCATAATCCATGTCTTCCACATAAGTGGCAGGGACCCAGCTCAAGCCATCACCTGCTGCTTCCCAGCATCTCATCAGCAGGAAGCTGGAATCAAACCAAAACTCCAACCCAGACACTTTGATATAGGGATCAGGCATCCAAAGCAGCATCCTAACCACTGTACCAAATGCCCATCCCCAGACTTTCACTTAAAGATTTATTTTATTTATTCAAGAGGCAGAGTTATAGACACAGAGAGGGAGAGAGAGAGAGAAAGGTCTTCCATCTGCTGGTCCACTCCCTAAATGGCCGCAATGGCGGAGCTGGGCCAACCTGAACCAAAGGAGCCAGGAGCCTCCTCCAGGTCTCCCATGCACAGGTAGGGGCCCAAGCACTTGAGCCATCCTCCACAGCTTTCCCAGGCCATCAGCAGAGAGCTGGATCAGAATAGGAGCAGCCAGGACTTAAACTTGCACCCATATCGTATTCTGGTGCCATAGGCAGAGGCTTAGCCCACTATGCCACAGCACCAGCCTCCAACTTTCACTTTCAAAAGATATTCCAGGGACTGACACTGTGGCGCAGTGGGTTAAAGCCCTGGCCTGCAGTACCAGCATCCCATATGGGCACCGGTTCCAGTCCTGGCTACTCCACTTCCGATCCAGCTCTCTGCCATGGCCTGGAAAAGCAATAGAAGATGGCCCAAGTCCTTGGGTCCCTGCACCTTCCTGGGAGACCCGGATAAAAGCTCCTGGCTCCTGGCTTTGGAGCGGCACAGCTCCGGCCGTTACAGTCATTTGGGGAAGCGAACCAGCGAATGGAAGACCTCTCTGTCTCTCTGGCTCTACTTCTCTCTGTAACTCTTTTAAATAAATTAAAAAAAAAAAAAAACTATTCCAGACAGCAGTGGCTCCAGACCAGCATTTGAGAACATCCACTGAGTTAATTGGGAATCATTCTGGCTGCCTCCATGTAAATGTGATAATGAGAAATCTTAGAAGCAAAACCTTCAATAGACAAAATAAATTTATTGGCCGGCGCCACAGCTCACTAGGCTAATCCTCCGCCTGCGGCACTGGCACCCCGGGTTCTAGTCCCAGTTGGGGCGTTGGATTCTGTCCCGGTTGCTCCTCTTCCAGTCCAGCTCTCTGCTGTGGCCCAGGAAGGCAGTGGAGGATGGCCCAAGTGCTTGGGCCCTGCACCTGCATGGGAGACCAAGAGGAAGAACCTGGCTCCTGATTTCGGATTGGCGCAGCACGCTGGCTGTAGCAGCCATTTGGTGGGGTGAACGAAAGGAAGGAAGACCTTTCTCTCTGTCTCTCTCACTGTCTAACTTTGCCTGTCAAAATAAATAAATAAATAAATAAAAACAAAATAAATAAAATAAATTTATTATTTTCACAAAAGGTAGGAGGTAACTAGAACCTCTTGAATGTAAATCCTGTCTTAAAGTAGGAAACCAGGTTCTCCTCAAGCTGAGTTCACATTGCAGTCCCAAGGTGGATTCCGCCTGTTTTCCTTTGATTACATTTTCATGATTAGGAGAAACAGTTCATTTTAGTTAACTAACACTAATCCCATTTTGAAGTCAATGTGATCAAAAATAACTTATCTACAAGTAATCAGATTCGCAGGACATTGGAGGGAATCTTAGAAATGAGCTTGTCCAGTCTGTGGATGAAGAACTGTGGAGTTTTGGTTTTGGGCTTTGGCAGCAGTGAGCATGGTACAGGGTTGCTATGGCAACATCAAATTTTTTATACAGGCAGTAGACTAATCTTCACTTATTAGTGTCTACAGGACTTAAGGTGGTGAGAAGGATATCCTGGTTCCTGCAAAGGACACTGCTAGAAAGGTTATTCCATGTGGTCAACATTTGATAAAGGTGCTTTTATGTTCAGCAATGAGCGATCGGTTTTCTCTGGAAGGAACAACCAGGCCAGTATTCTTGACCAAACAACCACAGCCCGTACTGGTGGCAGCAAATAGCAGCACTGTGTCCCAGGGCTTCCAACTGCCACGGCTGGCCTGCAAGGGGGGCGGGCACGGGTCAATTAATCATCCAAGCTGGATTTCTGAAATCTCTGGAAAGAAACATTTATGTTTCAAATCAAAACATTTCACTACTAAGGAGAGCTGTCGGCCCAAATGAGCACTTCCACTCCCTGGTAGAAGGGCCAGCTGAAATGTTGTTATTTTATAAATACACTAAAAGTAGAAGTCTGGATTCATTTCAGTGCCCATGTTCATGAGTTGTTCAATCTTACATGTCTATAAATACTAGCACATTCCTTGACACAGCCTAACCCTGAGAGTTTAGCATTCTGCTAGCATAGCTGATATGTGTGAGACATGTCAGGAACTCTACGTCCTTGCCATGTTTAACCAATCACTGGAGGCTAAAATTGTGAACGAGAAACTCAGCAGGATTTGATCTCAAGTACTTGAGAGAGTCCTGAGTGACGTCACCAAAGATAAGCAGGATCCTGTTTAAGGCCTTTGAGACAAGACAAGACACCCTGGTTAGAAACAGAACAACGGGGCACTCTTCTGTAGTCACGGCAAAGCTGAACCTCAGTTCTTTTTACATTTTTTATAAAGATTGATTTTATTTTTATTTGAAAGAGTGAATAGACAGAGAGAGAAGGAGACCCCCAGAAAGAGAGCTATATTCCATCTGCTGGTTCACTCCCCAAATGGCCACAACACCTGAGGCTAGTCCAGGCAAAGACCAGGAGCCTGAAACTCATCCTAGTTTCCCATGTGGGTAGCAGGGGCCCAAGTACTTGGGCCATCTCTGCTGCCTTCCCAGGTGGACTAGCAGAAAACTTGATTGGAGGCAGATTAGCTGAGATTCGTATAGGATGCCAGCATTGCAAGCAGTGGCCCCAAGCCCCTGAGCTACAACTCTGGCCCCTAAAATCTTTTATTCATTATTTGAAAGGCAGACAGAGGAAGAGATCTTACATCCCCCAGCTCATTCCCTAAAGGCTCATAACAACTGGAGCTGGGCCAGGGCCAAAGCCAGGAGCCAGGAGCCAGGAGCCAGGAACTCGATCTGGGCCTCCATGTGGTTGGCAAGGACCCAAGTACTTGAGCCGTCACCTGCTGCTACCCAGGGTGTGCCTTAGCAGCAAGCTGGAATCTGAAGACTCAGACCCAGGCATTCCAATATGGGGTGTGGTGTCCCAAGCACCAGCTTAACTACTGCACCGAACACCCACCTCTGCACTCCAGTTCTTGACCCTGCCACAAAAATATTCAGGTAACTGTGAACAGTCTCTGCCTTAATAGGGATTTTCAAAATTCCAGGGTACAAAGACATCCAACAGAATGAGAGAAAATATTTGCAGACAACTTATCTGACAAAGGATTAATATTCAGCATATATTAGGAACTCAAAAACCTCAGCAATAACAACAACAACAACAAAAACAGTTAAGAAATGGACAAAGGACCTGAACAGACAGTTCTCAAGAGAAGAAATACAAATGGCCAACGAATTATGAAAAAACTGCTCAACATCACTGGCCATCAAGATGAAAGCCACAGTGAGATATCACCTCAGCCCTGTTAGAATGGCTATTATCAAAAAGACAGAAAGTCTTATACACTGTTGGTGGGAATATAAATTAGTACAGTCACTGTGGAAAACATTGTGGAGATTTCTAAAAAAAAAAAAAAAAAAAAAAAAAAACTAGAAATAGATGTAATGTATAATCCAGGAATCCCACTACTGGCTGATACAATTCCAAAAGGCATGAAATCATTGTATCAAAGAAATAACTGCTCCACCATGTTTATTGCTGTTCTGTTCATAATAGTCTAGATATGAAACTAGCCAAAGTGTGCACCATCAGATGAGTGAATAAAACAAATGTGGCACGTAAGCACAATAGAGTATTATTCAGCCATAGAACATGAAATCCTGTCATTTTCAGCAAAATAGTTGGATCTGGAAGACATCACGTTAAGTGAAATAAGCCAGATAACAGAAATACAAACATTGTAAATGGGTACCAAATCAGAGTTTAATCAAAAGAATAGGTTCTTAGTGTTACACAACATAATGGAGAGATTACAGTTTGCAATAACTTAGTGTGTGTTCTTTGAACAAATCGAAAAGAAATCCAAGACTCCAATTGTCAAAGAAGGAAATGTTGATTACCCTGATTTGATCAGTACACATTCGATATACATATTGAAATGTCACGCTGCAGCCCACAGATATATACAATTGTTACTAATTTTAAAGCTTTTCTTAATTCCTCAGGATCTGTAAAACACTTGCTGGGATGTAAATTTTGCCTTTGCCTCGCCCATACTCAACAGCACTGTTCTGCACCCTTCTCCTGTGTGTCCATCCATGTAGCCTTTCTTCTGTTTGATTTCTTTTAATTTTTTAATATTCTTTTAAAATGTTTATTTATTCATTTGAAAGTCAGAGTTATATAGAAAGGGAGGAGAGACAGAGAGACAGAGATCCTCCATCCACTTGTTCACTCCCCCATGGCCAAAAAGGCAGAGGCTGGGCCAGGCCGAAGCCAGGAGCCAGGAGCCTCTTCCAGTTCTCCCACATGGGTGCAGGGGCCCAAAGACCTGGGCCATCCTCGGCTGCTTTCCCAGATGGACCAGCAGGGAGCTGGATCGGAAGCAGTGCAGCCAAGACTCAAACCAGCACCCACATGGGATGCTGGCACTGAAGGCATGGCAGCTTAACCCACTGCCCCACAGTGCCAACCCCAGTTCATTTTCTTAATTATGGTAAAATACACGTAAATGTTATCATTTGGCATTTTTAAGTTGCAATTAAGTGCCATCAAGTATATCCACAATGCACAATCACCACTAACCATTTTCAGAACTTTTTTTTAAAAAAAAATCATCCTAAACAGAAGCTCTTACATCCATTGAACAATAACCCCTGATAGCCTCTCTCTACTTACCTGTCTCTGGATATCCTAGGTACCTCATGTGTGTGAGATCATACAATAATCATCCTTTTGTTACTGGTTTATTTCACTGAGCTTAATGTCTTCAGTGTTCACCCATGTTGTAGCATGCATGAGCACTTCATTCCCTATTGTGGCTGAATAATATTCCATTGGATGATAAACCACATTTGCTTATCCGTTTATCTGTTGATGGACTTTGGGTTGTTTCCACCTGTGGGCCAAATGATGAATGCTGCTGTGCACATTGGTGTCCAAGTATCCATCTGAGTGCCTGCTTTCAAATCTTTTAGGTAAATGCCTAGGAGTAGCATTGTTGGGTCATAGGTAATTCTATGTTTAATTTTTTGAGGAATTACCAAGCTATTTTCCCCAGTGGCTGATCCATTTATTTCCATTTACATGAGGTTTCCAGTATCTCTGCATCCTTGCCAAGACTTGTTATTTTCATTTTAAAAAATATTGTAGTTATTTTTTGAGTAAACCTTTTAATTGTACATTCTAGTCAAAGGTTTATTGGCTACACTTAATAAAGAGTTCAACAAAGCAAAGGTGAAAGGATCATAGTCCAGCAAGAAAACAGTCATAGACCACCCACAATGATCAAAGGAAAAGATGTCCAACTTCACTCATCTCAGTTTAAAAATAGTCACAAAACCACTCAGACTATAGTAGTATATATTATATATAGTGTATATATATATAGTATATATATGGTAGTGTATATTCATTAAGTCATTCCTATCAATTCATTGGACTCTTTTCCACTCTTCTTTTTTAAAAGATTTTATTTATTTACTTGAAAGTCAGAGTTACAGAGAAGCAGAGAGAGAGAGAGAGAGAGAGAGAGAAAGTCTTCCATCCACTGGTTCACTCCCCAAATGGATGAAATGGGCAGAGCTGGGCCGATCCAAAGCCAGATGTCAGGAGCTTCTTCTGGACTTCCTGCACAGGTGCTTGGGCCATCTTCTACTGCTTTCCCAGGCCATAGCAGAGAGCTGGATCAGAAGTGGAGCAGCTGGGACTCAAACCAGCATCCATATGGGATATTGGCACTGCAGGCGGCAGCTTTACCCACTGCACCACAGTGCCAGCCCCCCCCCTTTTTAAAAATAGCCATCCTAATGGGTGTGAAGTGGTATTTCACTGAGGCTTTGATTTGCATTCCTAAGACTAATGATGTGGAGCATTTTTTAATGTTTATTGACTATTGTCATTTTCTGTTGAGAAATATATGTCAGGTGCTTTGTTCATTTTTAATTGAGTTATTTGAGGACTTTGTTGTTGAGTTGTAAGAATAATTTTTCTATTCGGGACATGAATTCCCCATCAGATGGATGATTTCCAGGTTTTCCTGCCATGTTGTGGGTTTTTTCACTCTCTTGATGGTGTCCTTCTATGCACAAAAGCTTTCACTTTGATGTGGCCCAGCTTCTCAGTTTTTTTCTCTGCTGCCGGTGCTTTTGGTGTCCCAGCCAAGAACTCCTCGCCAAATCCAGAGTCGTGAAGATTTTCCTCTGTTCTAAGAGTTTTAGGACCCGGGAAGGAGGAATATAAGGCCCCTTTCCCCCTGGGTTCTAGAGGGGGGAGACAGACAGCGAGCATTTATTAAAAAGATATGTGAAATCATTTCAGATAGGGATTCGTGGTTTGAAGGAACGCCTGGCAGGTGAGACAGAGCCACCATCTGTGGGGACAGTGGGAGGGAACTCCAGTGGGGGGGGGGGGGATGAAGTCTGGGAGGAGCTTTCAGGCCAGGCCTGGGGAAAGGCTCTGGGACAGGGTCAAGGTTGGCATCCTCCTGGACGGGGACCAAGGACCACTGGGCGGGGGTCAGAACTGGGGCATGAAGCAGGGCCCGATCAGGGCAGTGTTAGAGGCCACGGTTTTGTTCTAGAACATAAGTTCTAGATAGCAACAAGGATATCAAACAGAAGTTATCCCAGAGCATGAAGCCCGGGAAAGATGCGATCCAATTTACACAGGGGAAAAAAAAAAAAAAAAAAACACTCTGGCCGGCGCCGCGGCTCAATAGGCTAATCCTCCGCCTTGTGGCGCCGGCACACAGGGTTCTAGTCCCTGTCAGGGCGCCGGATTCTGTCCCGGTTGCCCCTCTTCCAGGCCAGCCCTCTGCTGTGGCCAGGGAGTGCAGTGGAGGATGGCCCAGGTGCTTGGGCCCTGCACCCCATGGGAGACCAGGAAAAGCACCTGGCTCCTGGCTCCTGCCATCGGATCAGCGCGGTGCGCCGGCCGCAGCGCGCCGGCCGCGGCGGCCATTGGAGGGTGAACCAACGGCAAAGGAACCTTTCTCTCTGTCTGTCTCTCTCAACTGTGCACTCTGCCTGTCAAAAAAAAAAAAAAAAAAAAAAAAAAAACTCTGGCAGTCAGGGAGAGAATGACCTCCAGGGGGCGAGAGTGGAGCAAAAGTGAAAACCGACCCCTGAGCTGCTAACAGCAGGCGGAGGCGCCGCGTCTCAGGTGCCTTGGGCTCTGGTGGTTGTGCTACAGGGGCGGTGAGCGGTGCCTGCACTGGGGCTTCATTCTGGAGCCAGGCCTCACACTCACTGATGGGCTGAACTTGCAGAGCGAGGGAAAGAGGCCTCCAGGCTGACTTGGATTTCCACCTAAGCTGTCGGCTCTTGTTCTGAGATGTGGAAAGTGGAAGGCGCGACCGTGGGGAAACAGAGTTCTGTCTTTCGTAGGTGAACTTTGAGATGTCGGTCACCCCTGCTGACCATCCTCATGAACTTAGCAGCTCACTAAGGAGCACCTGCTGACTGCGTCAAGCACTCTGGTGGCTGCTGGGCAAATAGCGGTGACCGCCACCCAGCCAGTCCTGGGGAGCTTCCCTTTTCTACCATGTGTGCTCCCCAACACCTTCTCATCAGAAAACAGACCTAGAGGCCCAGGAAAATGGAAGCCCCCCAAATGGCACATTTCTTAACTTCATTTAGGCCTTGGGGTAGTCCGCATGCTTTTAGACCAGTGTCCCAAGGATAAATGGGCTGACGATGGGAACAGAAATAATGTGCTGGCTGTTTTCACATACTTGACTACTAGTAATTGTTGGAGCAATTAAGCCAATCACTGAACTAGTTTGGGGAAGTAGAGGCAAAACATTAGTTAATAGAAAAACAGGAGTCACTTGGTACACCTTGCCTAAAAGTTCATGTCCTACTGGATTCCCTTAGAATATGCCTCAAGTCCAAGTTACAAAACCCACAGTCTTGGAAGTCAAGAACAATCGGCTCAGTTTTCCTTGGCTGGGAGTGGACTATGCACAGAGAACCTGGCTGGGTTGTTAAACGACTCAGTTTGGTTCTTGTCACTGGTGCTTTCTCCTGGACTGCGTTGCCTCTGCACCTTTGACATCAGGGGCTGATGCTGATTGCTACACCCCTGAGTTGGAAATGACCTTGTAGGAGGCAGACAAGATGATCTTTTTTTTTTTTTAAAGAAATGTCTGTTATCAAGTCATTTCTTATGACTGAGTTAATTTAGCCAACTTAGAAGCTTTTACAGACTGTCTTTTCAAAGCCCTGGCTAACTGCTTGATTTACTCTTCCAGGAAAGAGTCACCAAGCTTGCACCCCGTCCCCAGTCTGAAGAGGACCTGTCTGCTCTGTTTGAAGCTGCCATGAAACTGTATTGATCACCATTTTAACTGCTGGAAGAGCCTCCTGCTGTTGTAGTTCTGGAAATAGCAGTTGATCCAGAGATAATTTTGTCTTTTCGCCTCCACGTGTGACTTACCTGAACATGAGATAACGGAGCCTGCAGGAGGTTCCTTGATGCCCAGAGTCAAGTTATTTCCATTCAAACTGCACAAATGCCCACTGGGTCAGACTCTAGGGCCACACCTTGGGGTCAGTGTTCCCTGCCTAAGCCCCACAGAATACTCTACTCTGTTCCCTTATTCCCTATTCAAGCAGGCAAAAACTCAGGATCTAGCAAAAAGTGTAAATTTACATATTCTGGGGTGGTTATGGTGTCACGACAGGTTAAAGTTGCAGTGCCAGCCTCCCATATTAGAGCTCTGGATCGAGAGCTCTGGCTTCTCTGCTTGTGATCCAGATTCTGTTCACACATCCTGGGAGGCAGCAGATGATGGCACAAGCACTTGGGCCCCTGCCACCCATGCCGGTGACCTGGGTGGAATTCCAGGCCCCTGGCTTCAGCCTGGCCCACCCCTGGCTGTTGCAGGCATTTGGGGAGTGAACTTGTGAATGGCAGACTTTCTCTCTCTCTGTCTCTCTCTCTCTCTCTCAAGTAGATGAAAATAAATACTTTTTTTTTTTTAAGTTTTAAACAACACCCACATCCTATACCCAATAACTGCATGACTATAAATGTATCCTCTGGGAAGGGTATTTCTGGCAGCATATTTTCTAATTAAAAAAAGATACAACTTAAACATTCATTAATAATATATGGATAAATAAATCACTGCATATTAAACAAACGGTGGAACACTGTGATGCCATTAATATGACATGGTAAATAGGTTGGAGTTGTTTGTTAGGTATTGAAAGTTGGCAAAGAAAAAATAAGTTGCAGAACAATTACATATTAGTATGATCTGGTTTTTACTTTTTCTATTATACATAATTATATGTCTATATAAACATGGAAAAGAAAGATGCATACCAAAATAGTAAATGTTTTGGCTAGAGAGATGGAATTTGAAGTGTGAGAAAATACTTTATATTTTGTACTTTTTTATTGTATAAGCATCTAGGTTGCTTGGATTTATTACAGCAAAGATATATTACTTTTCTAATTAAAAAAAGTAAAACAAAATAATTTTAATGTTTTAGGTCAGCATTCACCTTATTTCACAAAAAATAGTAACAAATATTTAAAAGGTAAAAAAATCAACCAAAAGGGGTAAAAATTTAGAGACCAACCCTCTGGTGAATAAATTGTTCTTTTGAGAAAAACACCACCATCCTTTGTGGTAATTCCCTCTTCAGACAAGTGTTTCTGGTGCTCAGAGTAAATTCATGTAAGAGCAAGCAGCTTGGCAGTTCACAGCTATCAGCCTTGCGAGTGGGAGCCCAGTAGCCTGGCGACCCTCCTCCCCGCTGCTCGTAGTCCTCAGAAAATCCACAGCTCAAAGGCTACCACGCTGAAGTTTGCCTGCCCTCGCACCGGCAGCACAGATCCCTGAGCACTTACAGACTTACTTGGGTTTTAAATAGAATCAAGTTTTATCTTATAAATAAGTACTATGTATAGGACACCAGAATTTATTGAAAGCATTATTGTGGTATTCAGCTGCCTTGGCTCCCTGTATCTCTAGAACAGTCTTTATTTTGTTGATTTTTTTTTTTTTTTTTTTTTTTTTTTTTTTTTTTTTTGACAGGCAGAGTGCACAGTGAGAGAGAGAGACAGAGAGAAAGGTCTTCCTTTTGCCGTTGGTTCACCCTCCAATGGCCGCCGCTGCAGCCGGCGCACCGCGCTGATCCGATGGCAGGAGCCAGGATCCAGGTGCTTTTCCTGGTCTCCCATGGGGTGCAGGGCCCAAGCACCTGGGCCATCCTCCACTGCACTCCCTGGCCATAGCAGAGAGCTGGCCTGGAAGAGGGGCAACCGGGACAGAATCCGGCGCCCCGACCGGGACTAGAACCCGGTGTGCCGGCGCCGCAAGGTGGAGGATTAGCCTATTGAGCCACGGCGCCGGCCCTATTTTGTTGATATTTTAAAATAATATTCGGGGGAGGGGGCCTTCAAATTATAAACATAAAATGTGTTCCATGCCCAAAACAAGCACTACAAAGATAAACACAGATCATCCAAAAAGTAGCAATTGTCAAAAATTTTGTGTATGTTCTTCCAGCAATTTTGTAAGCATGGACATATATAGTCAGCTATATTTACTCAAACTTGCGCGTTTTTACTTAGAAATGACATCATTATGATATAATTTCAATTTTACAGAACAGCTAAATTCTTTGTATCAAGTGCTCCCAAACAAGTATGAAACAGTACTAACAGAATTTCAGCTGCACCTTACAGGCGATCTCAGATTCCTTGGAGCTTTTTGGGAAGATCACGGAGTCTGAGAGCAGAAGCTCCCAGAACATGTGAATGAGGCAGACAACAGTTCCACTGTGCCGAAGTGAGATCCTTCAGGAAACTTTAGTAGAAGTTGCTAATGGTCTCTAAATATACTTGGTACTAATAGGAGGGTACTTCAAAAAGTTTATGGGAAAATGGGATTAAAAGATGAGTTTACTTTGGAGCAAAAATTTCTGAAATCTAAGGATTGTTTTCAGAATAGGCATTTTCCATGATTTTTTTTTTGCAGTACTCCTGGAGGGTATGCGTATATTTTCCCTCACCCTCACCATCCCTCACAAAGTCCAAGTATGTTAGAGAACTCTTACAATATGATCATCCCTCAGTATCTGAGGGGTTTTCTCCCCTCTCATACCCAAAACCATGGATGCTCAAGTTTCATATAAAAAATGGCAGAGTATTTGCATAGAACCCGTGCAACTTCAAGTCATCTCCAGATTACTTATAATAGCTAATATAGTGTAAATGCTGGGTAAATAGCTGTTATATCATGTTATTCAGGGAACAATTACAAGGAAAAAGGTCTGCATATGTGCGTACAAACTCAACCATCATAGGCCGAACTGCATAGTACATGAATACTAAAAAAGCAAACAATATTCAAGCCAAATTCCCGGTTCCAGCTCTTGACTCCAGCTTCTTGCTAATACAGACCCTGGGACATGGCTATAATGGCTCAGGTAGTTGGGTCCCTGCCATCTATGTGGGAAATCTGGATTGAGTACTGGAGAGAGGCACAGAGGATCTACGAAGTTGGTGGGAGGCCAAAGCGGGTTATGCCCACACATCACTTCATTCGAGTCACATGGATTTAGCATGGGGCTCAGCATACAGCAAATTCAAGTTTTACTATTTGGAACTTTCTGGAACTTTTTTTAATATTTCTGATCCATAGTTCAGTGCACCTCAGATGCAGGACCTGCAGCTACAAAGCAATGACTGCATATTCTGCAGTGTGGTGTGGCATCATGGGGAGAGCATTCTTAGACTAAGGTAAAGGCCCTGGGCTTCGCTCCAGTCTCATCTGAGTCTTTATTCAACCAAGCCCTCTTCTAGCCCACATATGCTCTGACTAGACTTTATACATTGCCTACTCTGTACTGTGAGATTTTAGGTGTGGGGGGATTTAGCGTAAGATAATCTGAGATATAAAAATGCACTCTCTCTCTCTCCAATGTTTGATGCCTTTACTAACAGGAGCCAGATGTCTGAATGTGACTCACCAGAAGTATCTGGTGTTCATACTGATGATGACTCCACAGAGGAAGAATTTAAAGGTCACGCAAGAGGAAACAGATTCAGGAAGGCTTCATGTTTTTTCTCTTGACACCCATCATTTTGGTCCTTACATTTGAAAATGTGTATTTGTGGTTTATCAACTATTAAAAGAGAGTGAGATGGATGATTAGGCCCATTTCTGTAAGCCAGACACTTTGACATCAAAGAGACAACACATTCTCTTTATTCATTTCAAATCTATTTTTCTGTTCATCTCCTTAAAAGAAATTCCTAGGAATTATAGCTCCATTTGTATGTACCAAGACAAGGAAAATTGAAAGATGGTGTTCAAGAGTTTGTACAAGGGGGCAGGCGCTTAGCCTAGAAGCTAGGATGCACACATCCCACAGTGATGATAACCCAAGTGGTTGGGCCCCTACCACTCATTTGGGAGACCTGGATTGAATTCCCAGATCCCAGGTTTGGCCCTGTCCAGCCCCCCCGTCACTGAAGGCATTTAGGGAGGGAATTAGCACATGGGAGTTCTATCAGTCTCTGTCTCTCTACCTCTCAAATTACTTAAAATAATTTTTTAAAAGTTTGCATGAATTATTCCTATTTCATAGAACCATTATATAGAGTGGCATTTTCACTTAAAATACACATCTTAATTTCTTTTGTGATACAAAGTACTGGTTTGTTCCAAGAGTTCTTGCATCTGTGATTCGTTGTTGAGTGTCACAAACTAATAACTGAACCATTTTGCACTCCTGTCCCTTTGCCATGAGCTGTGGTGGACTTGGCATTATTTTAGTAGCTGTGGACACAGCTGTGGGGTGTTTTCACATGGTTGGTGAGGGAAGTCTGCTCCAGTAAAATATAGACAAGTACAGTATCAAAATAGAGAGAGGAAAAATTGCTTTTCTGGCCTTTTAACCCTAAGAAAGATTGATGATTGTTTGGATTAGAAACTGTACCCTAATGAGGAACTGTGTCTCTGGGGACAAGGTATGAGAAAGGGGACCATTCACCTCCAGGTCAACCTTGCACAGGTTGTGAGCCTGTGATGACCAGCCGCCACAAGCCAGACAGCTGCCTGGGCTCCCCATGAAGTGCCTGGTCCTCGGGGAGCTGTTGGGGACAGGGCCATCACCATCACAATGGCCTGGAGGAGAGGCGGTCTCCAGGGCCAAGCCATGCTTTCAATGCCCAGAAATCAGTTCTTGAAACCCTAGGTTGAATTACTGGCAGCTGGGGGTGGGAGGATCTAGTTTCTCAAGCTATTATTCCCTGTTTTTCCAACCACTTCAGTCACTCTCGAGTAAATACAATCTCCCTAAATTGCAATAACCAAGGTTTTGTCCTGTGTGAAATCCTTCATGATGCTATGTGCAGGACAGCCAACTTCAAAGCAACTCATTTCATTCTATCTGGTTTTGAATATTGGCTTTTCATTTAGGGGGGGTTAATTAGTTTGCCACTTTATAAAATTGCAAACTGATTAAAATAATCATGAGAGAAAAGGAGGGAAAAAAACTACTCATCATCTCATTACCCAAACACAGCTGTTAACATTTAATGTATTTCCTTCCATCTTTCCCATTTGAGTGGGGTAATCTTCAACTCTTTTCCCTTCGTGCATGACATTTGAGGCATTTTCCATGTCACCCCATAATCATCATTTTTAAATCTATACAGTAGGGGCAGGTGTTTGTGCAGCAATCAAAACGCCAATTGGAAGGTCCACATCCGGTGTCCAAGTGCCTGGGTTTGAGTCCCAGATCCACTTCATTTTGTTTTTTTAAGATTTATTTATTTTTATTTTAAGGCAGAATTACAGAGAGGCGGGGGTAGGGAAGAGTGAGAGAGAAATCTTCCATCCACGGGTTCACTCCCCAAATGGCTCAAATGGCAGGAGCGAGCCAATCCAAAGTCAGGAGCCAGAAGCTTCTTCCTAGTCACTCATGCAGATGCAAGGGGCCCAAGCACTTGGGCCATCTTCCACTGCCCTCCCAGGCCACAGCAAAGAGCTGGAGCAGAAGTGGAGCAGCCAGGACTCGAACCAGTGCCCAAATGGGATATCGGCACTGCAGGCCATAGCTTAACCTGCTATGCCACAGTGCCACTGCCACCACCACCCCAATCCCCAGCTCCACTTCTGATTTCAGTTTCCTGCTAATGTACACCCTGGGAGGCAGCAGATAATGGCCTAAGTGCTTGGGTGCCTGCCGCTTACATTATAATCCTCTTCAGGTACCCATACAAGTATTTCTGTTTGATACAAAAGTTTTAAAAGTAGAGACTCCAAGAGGTCAAATCCCTTTCTCAGATTTACACCTAAATCTACCTCATCAGACTACATCCCAAGACATTAGTTCAACAATATTGAGGGCAAACCTAATACTGATAATTGGGCCGAATTATTATATGCCAGGCCTATACAGGCTTTATGTGCATTATCTGCTCAAAACAGCCTGATGAAATACATGCTACCCCCATTCTACTGATGATAGTACCCACCTTTAAAGAGGTGGTTTGACTTGGCCAAGGCCATGGTGCTAGCAAGTTGTAGTAAATAATTCGCTTTTTAAAAAAAAAAAAAAAAGATTTATTTACTTGAGAGTCAGTTACACAGAGAGAAGGAGAGGCAGAGGGAGAGAGATCTTCCATCTGATGGTTCACTCCCCAGATGGTCACACAACCAGAGCTGTGCCAATCCAAAGCCAGGAGTTTCTTCTGGGTCTCCCACATGGGTACAGGGGCCCAAGGACTTGGGCCATCTTCCACTTCTTTCCCAGGCAATAGTAGAGAGCTGGATTGGAAGAGGAGCAGCTGGGACTCGAACCCACACCCATATGGAATGCCACTGCAGGCAGCAGCTTTGCCCACTATGCCACAGCGCTGGCCCCAGGAACCCAATTTCTTAAGCCATCACCACTACCTCCCAGGTCTGCCCTGGTAAGAAACTGGAGTCAGGAGCCAGAGTCAGGAACCAAAACCAAGCACCCCAATGTGTGGTACAAATCTCTCTCTCTTTTTTAAAAGATTTATCTATTTATTTGAAAGTCAGAGTTACATAGAGAGAGGAGAGGCAGAGAGAAAGAAAGAGAGAAAGAGAGAGAGAGAGAGAGGTCTTCCATCCGATAGTTCACTCCCCAGATGGCCCCAATGGCCAGAGCTGCACCCATCCGAAGCCAGGAGCCAGGAGCCAGGAGCTTCTTCCGGGTCTCCCACATAGGTGCAGAGGCCCAAGGACTTGAACCATCTTCCACTGCTTTCCCAGGCCATAGCAGAGAGCTGGATTGGAAGAGGAGCATCTGGGACTTGAACTGGTGCCCATGTGGGATGCTGGCGCTTCAGGCAAAGGTGTTAACCTGCTGCACCACAGTGCTGGCTCCCAAATCTCTTAACTACTAGGCTAAATGCCCACTCCCCAGTATGGCTTTGATAAATTACAAATTGTCCAGGTTTTCCCTTCATTAAAATTTTTCAGTGGCTTCTCATAGCCTTCAAGGAAAGGCACACACAAGGGGCTGGTGTTGTAGCATAGCAGGTAAAGCCACTGCCTACAATGCCCCCATCCCATAGGCACAATTGTTCAAGTCCCAGCCGCTCCACATGAAATCCAGATCCCTGCTAGTGCACCTGGGAGAACAGCAGAGTATGGCCCAGGTGCTTGGGCCCCTGCAACCAAGTGGAAGACTTGGAAGAAATTCATGGCTCCTGGCTTCGGCCTGATCCAGGATTTGGAGAGTGAACCAGCAGCTGGAAGATTCTCTCTCTCTCTCCCTCTCTCTCTCTCTCTCTCTCTCTTTCTTTCTCTGTAACTGTGCCTTTCAAATAATCTTTAGTTAATTTAATTCTTCAATCTAAAATAATTTATTTAAAAATAAATCTTGAGAGAGAGAGCGAGCAAGCGCACAGACCCTAGCAGATAGGCTGGCCATCACAACCTTGCCCTTGCACCCAGTGCAGCCCTGTGTCTCCAGCAGGCCTTCACTGTGGTAGCATTGACCCCTCCAGCTTCCTACACATTCAGGAACTTTCTCAGGCCTCCTTGTCTTTGGTCAGGCTACTCCTTGTGCCGGAAATACTGTCCCAAGCCTCATGGCAAACTCCTGCCCATTCTTCACTCCTCAGCCCTGCCACCTTACCACCACCCTCTCCCTAAGGAAGTCTGGGAACCTGCTTCCAGGTCACCTCCGAACCCCCATAACATCCCCTGCATGCCTCTAATTAGCACTGTGTACTGTAAACACATCTAACCCTGTGTGCAGTCGTGTGTTTTCTTGTCTTTGTTCTCTAGCTTGATAACACACGGGTGAAAGATTGTCTCAGCTACTCCTCATCTAGCCTAAAAGCTGACACATGCAGCAGCCAGTTGTTGACTGTACCTGTAGAATCTATAGAGAGGATGAAGCAACCTTACTTTCTTACTCAGACCACATGATTTCTCCTTGACCAGCGTCTCACACTTTTTGAGTGAATGAATTTGACCTGTGTGCCCTATCAGCTGTAACCAATGAATGGTGGACCCAACATCTCTTGCCCATTATGTTAGGAAAACATACTGGCAAAAAGTAAAACATGTTCTAGGATCCACATTTTTTAAAAAAGATTTATTTACTTATTTGAAAGGCAGAGAGAGAGAGACAGGGAGAGAGAGACAGGAAGAGATCTTCCATGTGCTGGTTCATTCCCCAAATGGCCTCAACAGCCAAGGTTGAATGAGATCAAAGCCAGGAACCAGGAACTCCATCAGAGTTTCCCAGGAGAGTGGCAGGGGCCCAAGACATGGGTCATCTTCTGCAACTTTCCCAGGCACATTGGATTGGAAGCAGAGGGGCCAGGACTTGTCCTAGCGTTGTGATATGGGCTGCTGATGTTGCATGTTGCAGCCCCTCTAGGATCCACGTTCAGATGCAATGATGTTCAGAATGCTGGGAGGCAGTCTGGGGGACCCACAGAGGTTAGAGGAGTCCCTTTTTACATATCAGTAGTACAGAGGAGAAGGAACTTTATAAAGAACAGGCAACTATTTAACCACACACAAAAAAAAAATCTTCCTACCAGGAGTAACGCCGTTAATATCTAAGCAGCTTTTGCATTGTGAATTTGACATTTCCTCCTTCTTTAAAGGCCAATTTGAGTGCTTATGGTTTTTTTTTTGAAATAAAATAATAAAGCCATCAACACACAATAAAAGCTATGCCTGATTAATAATCATGGGTCTCTGGAGTACATTCCGTGTTAAAGAAAATGTTGAATTACTAGGCCTTCTCTTTTAAATCCCTTAAACCCTGCAGCTTTAGGACAAGGAACTCAAACTCTTCGCTGGGATCTTAATTTTTATGTGGCTTCTTATTACTTTTTTATCCCTTCTAAAACTCTAAATCCCTTCAACATGGCTTCAACTCCTTCCACAGCTGAACTGCCAGCAGGCTGATCTTTTCATTGGTGGTAATGGATTTAGTTTGATTGCTGACACGGGAACAATGAGAGGATAAACAATTCCATTTGTGACCATGAAATCCCCCATCTGTTGAGTGCATTCGTGAGTGAAGTGCACCGGGCAGAGACAGACAAATGAACCTGCCATGCACGATGTTAATGACATCCGTCACACAAGCTGAACATGTGGCTTCATAAATCAAGAGCTAATAGCAATTCTGGTTGCTCATGTCATTAACAAGTCATCCGTATAAAAAGCTAAGAATTTACCCTAATATTGAGCCTGGAGACCTGACTTGCAGTTCTGAGCTTACACACATTAAAAAAAAAAAAAAAAAAGAGGTAGTAAAAGTAGCCAAAAATCATCCATCTCAGTAAAAAATTAATTATTTAATTAATTAGCAAAAACTTTTTGAGATGCACACTCAAATCTTTTGCAGATGAAATCGTGTGATGTCTGAAACTGATTTCAAAATAAAATGGGATGTGGGAATGAGTGGAGAGATAGATGAAAAAAATTGCCCATGAAATGATCATTTTTAAGCCGGCGCCGCGGCTCACTAGGCTAATCCTCCGCCTTGCGGCGCCGGCACACCGGGTTCTAGTCCCGGTCAGGGCGCCGGATTCTGTCCCGGTTGCCCCTCTTCCAGGCCAGCTCTCTGCTATGCCCAGGGAGTGCAGTGGAGGATGGCCCAAGTGCTTGGGCCCTGCACCCCATGGGAGACCAGGAGAAGCACCTGGCTCCTGCCATTGGATCAGCGCGGTGCGCCGGCTACAGTGCGCTGGCCGCGGCGGCCATTTGAGAGTGAACCAACAGCAAAAAGGAAGACCTTTCTCTCTGTCTCTCTCTCTCACTGTCCACTCTGCCTGTCAAAAAAAAAAAAGAAAGAAAGAAAAAAATGATCATTTTTAAAATTGAGTGATGGGTACCTGAGGGTTCATTATACTAGATCCTCCACTTTTGTATGTGTAAATATTTATTTGTTTGTTTGAAAGGCAGAGTGGCAGAGGCAGAGAGAGCAAGGTCTTCCATCAGCTGGTTCACTCCCCAAATGGCTGCAACAGCCAGAGCTGGGCCGATCCAAAGCCAGGAGCCAGGAGTTTCTTTCAGTTCTCCCACGTGGGTGCAGGGGTCCAAGGACTTGGGCCATCTTCCACTGCTTTCCCAGGCCATAGCAGAAAGCTGGATCAGAAGAGGAGCAGCTGGGACTCGAACCGGTGCTCATATGGGATGCCAGCACTACAGGCAGCAGCTTTACCTGCTATGCCACCACATCACACACCTTTGTGTGTTTTATTTATTTATTTATTTATTTTTGACAGGCAGAGTGGACAGTGAGAGAGAGAGACAGAGAAAAAGGTCTTCCTTTTGTCGTTGGTTCACCCTCCAATGGCCACCGCGGCCGGTGCACTGCGGCCGGCGCACCGAGCTGATCCAATGGCAGGAGCCAGGTGCTTCTCCTGGTCTCCCATGGGGTGCAGGGCCCAAGCACTTGGGCCATCCTCCACTGCACTCCTGGGCCACAGCAGAGAGCTGGCCTGGAAGAGGGGTAACCGGGACAGAAGCAGGCGCCCCGACCAGGACTAGAACCCGGTGTGCCAGCGCCGCAAGGCGGAGGATTAGCCTAGTGAGCCGCGGCGCCGGCCCCTTTGTGTGTTTTAAATTATTCACAATGAAAAAATAGAAAATCAGAAACAGATGAAGGATAGGTGGAAAATGAGAACTTCCATTATGTAGCATAAGCGTTTTTGCCTGATTCTATGTTTTCTTAAAGAAAAAGAAATAAACATGCTCCAGTCATAGCTCAAGCATTTAACAAGGCACAGGGGGCCCTCACCAGCAGACTGGAAGGCACACGTTGAAGAGGAAGATCAGGTAACAGGTGTAAGCCCTCGGGAAGCCTCAGGAAGCCTGAACCCCCCCCCCCCCACTCCTGTCTTCCTTTTGTTTTCCCCTGTGGTGGGCTTTCTCTTGTCCCCACGTCTGCATTCCGTGGCCTCTTCTCATGGATTCTCATCTAAGATGCTTTAACTTATGTCAAAGAAATGGAAGCTGGAAGAACAATGGGAAAGGAGAGCAACCAGATGGGAAGTGACAGTGCCTTGTGCAAGGGTCTGTTCAGTTCACTTCTGTTAGGAAATCCGCTGAGTGGCACCCAGGGCACCGTGTTCCTGGTCCAGCTGCCCCTCCCAGGAGAAGCACTGAGCATGTCTTCATGAATCCTGAAGGCCCGAAGGGGAGGAAGAGAAATCTGTGTTCCTACAAGCTCATTGCCACCTCCCAAACCATATACAGATACAAATAGAATGTTTCTGTAATTGACTCAAGATGAACCTGCCCAGTACTCACTCACTCTGCCCAACAGCCCGCAGGCAGGGGCCGGGAGGGGTGTCCCCTGCTGACTAGCTCACACAGCCTCTCAGGGGCAGACAAATACACAAGCAGTCACTACTCAACGTGAGGCCTGCAAGGGACCACAGACCCCTAAGCCGCTTTGGGAAACTTCCAGCAAAAGTGAGGCTGGAACTGAGCTGCTGAGGCAAAGAACAGGTGTCAGTGCAGACAGTGGGTGGACGAGCCTCTGCAGTGGGGCTCGCAACATGGCCACCAGTCCCACATGGCTACTGAGTCCTTGAAATGTTGCTAGTCCAAGCTGACGTGCTGTTCGTGACATACACACATCAAACTTCCAAGACTTCGCATGGAAGCAGTCAACTATCTCATTCACAATTTTTCATATTGACTGTATATTGAAATTGTAAGAGTTTGATTATATTCAATTAAATGTAATAGATCTAATCCCTCATCTGAACTTTGCACGTTTTTAAAAGATTATTTATTTATTTAAAAGACAGAGTGACAGAGAGAGAGAGTAAAAGACGAGAGAGAGAGAGATCTTTCATCTACTGGTTCACTCCCTACAATATGCACGGCTGAATCAGGTCAAAGCCAGGACCCAGGAACTCCTTCAAGGTCTCCCATGTGGATGGCAGACACAAGTACTTAGGTCATCATCCACTGCTTTGTCAGTTGCATTAGCAGAAAGATGGATTGGAAGCAGAACAGCCTGCACTGAAACTGGCATCACAAGCAGTGGCTTGATCCACTGGGCTACACCACAAACCCCTGAACTTCCAACTTTTTGTTTTGTTTTGTTTATTTGAAAAAGTTGCAGAGAGAGAGAGAGAGAGAGGTCTTCCATCCGATGGCTCACTCCCCAATTGGCCGCAGTGGCCAGAACTGCGCTGATCCAAAGCCAGGATCCAGGAGCTTCTTCTGGGTCTGCCACATGGGCCATCCTCCACTTCTCTCCCAGGCCATAACAAAGAGCTGGGACTCGAACCGGCGCCCATATGGGATGCTGACGCTTCAGGCCAGGGCATCAACCCACTCTGCCACAGCACCAGCCCCACTTCCAACTTTTTAATCTGTGTTGGCTACATCTATGTTGTCATTGATCCTACCTATTTTGTCCTTTACATAATTTTTTTTTTTTTGATAAAACAGCCAAGACTTGAACCAGCACTCAAATGGAATGCCAGTATTGTAGGTAGTGGCTTAATCCACCGCCCCACAATACCAGCCCCTTCCCTCTTGTTTTGATATGTGGCCTTTATCCTCTACTTCCTTCCCACGTACATTTGGATCTATTTTTTTCTTTCTTTTGAAAGATTTATTTATTTGAAAGGCAGAGAGAGAGAAATTTGCATCTGCTGGTTCATTTTCCAGATGGCTGCAATGGCCAGAGCTGGGCCAATCCAAAGCCAGGAGCCAGGAGCTTCTTCCTGGCATCCCAATAAGAGCAGGGTCCTAAGTACTGGGGCAATCTTCCACTGCTTTCCCAGGCACATTAGCAGGGAGCTGGATCAGGAATGGAGCAACCAGGACTTGAACACATGCCTATATGGGATGCCGGTGCCACAGGCAGTGGCTTTACTGTTACACCACAATACCAGTCCCTAATTTTTTTAAGACTTTATACTTAATACTTTAAATTTTGAATTCTATATACTGTATACAATTCTGTTTTCATCCTTTCTGTCTTTGAATAAAATTTACACTTATTAAAAACAAGAATAAACAGAAAATATGCATTCACCAAATTCCCTGTCCTAGAGACAGCTACTTCATGAGTTTTTTGTATTACCAAATAGTCTATCTAATTTGAAAGACTCATATCCCTAGGATCTTATCCCAAGATCTCCTATTAGACTTCTAAGAATTTATCCTGCTGGCTGATTTGAACATGGATCTGAAAAATACATGTTAAGAGCACTTGGTGCAGGGCCAGCGCCATGGCTCACTTGGTTGATCCTCTGTCTGTGGCGCTGGCATCCCATATGGGTGCCGATTCTAGTCCCAGTTGCTCCTCTTCCAGGCCAGCTCTCTGCTGTGGCCTGGGAGGGCAGTGGAGGTTGGCCCAAGTGCTTGGGCCCCTGTCAGGAGGAAGCACCTGGCTCCGGGCTTCGGATCGACGCAGCGCCAGCTGTAGTGGCCATTTAGGGGGTGAACCAACAGAAGGAAGACCTTTCTCTCTGTCTCTCTCTCTCTCACTAACTCTGTCAAATAAAAAAAAATACATTAAAAAAAAAAAAAAGAGCACTTGGTGCCATGTGGTTAGTACAAGCAATGACTGGAGCGATCTGAGACTTCATTAGGTGTATTTTATGTGCTCGTTTTAAGATACGTTTACATGTACCTGTGTCACATAGGAGTCTTTATGTCCCATGAAACAGAAAAATCCCCTACAAACTGATCTAAATAATAAAAGAGATTCATTCGATCACATAAAACTATTATCCAAGTTAATTTTGGAAGGAAAAGGGGAGCAGAACAGAGGGGAGACGGGATTCAAACTCACAACCAAAGCGAATTTATTCAAGGGCAAGCAAATTCTCAGAGGGGCCAACTGCCCACATGCACACAGACTGAACACGTGGCAGAGGGCCTTATGTATCTTTACATGGGCCTTATATATCTTAGAGTGGGCTTAGGGTTGGGGTCGGGGAAGTGGGCAGAGATGAATTTCTTCTTCCAGGTTTTTTGAGGGTTTTCAAACTTGGAGAAGAATGCAGAGGGTGGGCTGGGAAAGGGTGCTGGGTGTGGGACTGAACTGCTCTCTTCAAAGAAAGCAGGGATAAAGGAATCCATCTGGGAATTTGATTTACTTTCGGGCAAGGAACTAAAATGGCTGAAGTTTATGTCCTTGCTCCATTAAATTTCACCTGTTTCTTTTAATGTTTTTGTGACTACTACAACATTTTAAGTTAGACATGTGACTGGCATTGTATTTCTGTGGACCACACTGCTCCAGTGGTTCCCCATGTGCTAGGGAATTTGAAAGAACCCCCGGAGTCAGACGGAAGAGGAGAGGAGTCATTTAATACCTAATACCTCCCTTGGATATCTGATAGCCATCTCAAACTTTACAGGTCCGAAACTGTGCTCCTGAACTCTAGGGGGTGCTGTAGTCACCACCCAGAGGTGCCAGCACCAAGGTTCTCCTTCCCCCAGCTGCTGAGGGTGTTGGTGACTGACGGCTCACAGCCTGGCCCCATGCCAGTGCTTGCCTTCCACTGGGGAGAGCCACCTTGCCCAAGGTCACTCCTTCCCAGAGCTGCCTCCATCCACAGGAGGGCAAGTAGGTCCTGGCTGCCTTCCCCAGCTTGGGGTAGGTCCTCGCCAACTTTGGGACTCCTCCTTAGCAATGGCTGAGTCTTTTGTTGCCAGAAACTTCCTTTGTCCGATCCTGCTTTTGTTTTCCTTCTCCCCAGGTGCTGAGAGCACTGGCCTGCAAACTTCCAGCGTGTTCATTTCACCCCAGAGCCAGCCCAGCTTCTGGAGAACCCGCAACATGCTCTTCCTGCCAACTCTCTTTGTTCCTTCCACCTTAACTCCGCCTCTTTCTCCCACACCCACAGCCTGTTCTTCAGAAATCCTATCTGTTCTACCTTCAAATTCTACCCCCTGCCAATTGCCTGCTAATTAACCCTCAGCTGGGGTACTGAGCCCTAAAGACTTGATCAGACTGCAAGAACTGGTCTTGCAGAAGCTGACCAGTTGATTTCCCAATGACTTTCCTTCTCTTCCTCCCTGAACTTGGATAAAACTGTGGCTGTGTCCGAGAGCACAGGCTTTGGGTTAGGGCTGTTTGGGCTCCCAGCCTGGCTCAACAGCTTCATCCCTGCATAACCTTGAACAGGTAGTTCTCAGCCAGGGGCAAATTTGTTCCCTAGGAGACTTTTGGCAGTGTCTGGAGACAATTTCGGTTTCACGCACAGGAATATTTCTGTTCTCTGTTGTGGAACTATGGATGCTGCTAAATCCCCTGCAATGCACAGACCAGTCCCCATAGAGAAGAATTTTCCAGTCCCAAATGTTGATAGTGCCAATCACTGAACTAGACCAATCACTGAACTGCTCTGTGCCTCAGTTTTACCACCCACAAAATGGAAATTAGTATTAGGCCTGCTCAGAGGCTTATGAGAATTAGATAAAATAGCGAGCAAAAGCCTCATGGCATAATGCCTAGCACATAGTAATGCTAGTTTTTAAAAAGTATTATTAAGTTTAAACCTAAGTCTGACTGTCTTGATTACTGCAGAGCCTAGTTGGTGAGTTTGTCTGCTGCTCCTACTCAAGCCCTGATTTCAAGCTTCCAACACTTAAGGATGCCGGGCACAAGGAGAGTGGGGCATGTTCCCCCCCAGGACCAGGAAATTCACTCCAGGTGGCTTGCCTGGCTTAGCAAATAAAAAAAAAAAAAAAGTATGCCCATTTCAATTTGAATTTTAGAGAACAAGAAATTGTTTTTAGTATTAGTATGCCCCACACAACGTTTGAGGGCATCATTCTAATGTTCAAAGACCTACGTGTTATTTATGGTAATGTAACTAGGTATCCTTACTGTGTCTGACAACCCCATGGTCCAAGCACCTGTCCTCCGGGGCACCGCTTTGCCTAACTGAAAGACCGAAACCAGCTGTCTTCCTCACAGAGGAACTGAAACAAGACTATTGTACCTACTAAGGTGACAAATGCATCTCTGGCTTTACAAAATAAGCCCCTGAAGATTCAACACAGAGGTTCCTCAGAGGCCCTCAGCCTGGTGCCCCCCAAGTGTGCAAAGACTGATGCTCCAGGGGGTGGCCAGGGCTGGGGACTACAGGTGGAGGAACCAGGTTTGGGAATCACAACTGACCTGTGTTAGAGACTTTTTTTTCTTCAAGATTTATTTTTTATTTATTTGAAAAGCAGAGTTACAGAGAGGAGAGGAGAGGAGAGGAGAGGAGAGGAGAGGAGAGGAGAGGAGAGGAGAGGAGAGGAGAGGAGAGGAGAGGAGAGGAGAGGAGAGGCAAAGAGAGAGCAATCTTCCATCTACTGTTTCATTCCCCCAGATGGCCACAACAGTTGGGGGCTAGACCAGGCCAAACCCAGGAGCCAGGAGCTTCCTCTGGGTCTCCCATGTGGGTCCTGGGACCCAAGCACTTGAACCATCTTCTGCTGCTTTCCCAGGCCATGGCAGAGAGCTGGATCGGAAGTGGAGCAGCTGGGACTCAAACTTGCATCCATATAGGATGCTAGCATTGCAGGCAGCCACTTAACCTTCTATTTTGTGATGTTCCCACCCCCCCCCTTTTTAAGACTACTTCTCTTTTTTAAAAAAAGATTTATTTTTATTTATTTGAAAGGCACAGTTACAGAGAGACCAGGAGAGAAAGAACTCTTTCATCTGCTGGCTCACTCCCCAAATGGCTACAACAGCTAGGGCTAGGCCAGACCGAAGTCAGGAGCCAGGTGCCTTCTCTGGGTCCCCTATGGGGGTACAGAGGTCCAAGCATTCGGGCCATCTTCCTGCTGCTTTCCCAGGCAAATTAGCAGGGAGCTGGATCAGAAGTGGAGTAGCCGGGACATGAACCAGATTTACCCGCTACACCACAGTGCCACCCCAAGACTGCTTTTTGAGAATGGCGGCAGGTTCCCTGGCAGGATTGCTGCAGGGTTCATGTACAAAGGGTACTTTGTCATTGGGGTTCCACAGCAGCATCAGTACAGTGTCTGGCACATGACCGGGTCTGATACATGAGCTGTATAACACAAGTCAGGAGGCCACCATTCATGCTGGGAGCTATTGGCCATCTGCTGAGCCACTGAATCAACACCTTTGGGGTGCTTTTAAGGCCACATACTCCTGGGGACAGCTCCAGAACTATGGAAACAGAAGGTATCAAGGTGGGGCCCACGTATGTGGACATTTATCAAGATGCTTAGAGGATCTGGTATGCAGCCAGATTTAAGAACTTCAGGGGCCAGCACTGTGGCATAATGGGTAAAGCCGCCGTCTGGTGCCAGCATTCCATATGGATGTGGGTTCGAGTCCCAGCTGCTCCACTTCAGATCCCGCTCTCTGCTATGGCAGGGAAAGCAGTAGAAGAAGACCCAAGTCCTTGGATCCTGCACCCACGTGGGAGACCCAGAAGAACCTCCTGGCTCCTGGTTTCAGATCAGCTTAGCTCTGGCCGTTGCAGCCATTTGGGGAGTGAACCAGCAGATGGAAGACCTCTCTCTCTCTCTCTCTCTCTCTGCCTCTCCTCTCTGTGTAACTCTGACTTTCAAATAGATAAATAAATATTAAAAAAAAAAAAAGAAGAAGAACTTCAGACCCACATCTTGGAATTTGACTTTGTTAAGAACCCTCTTCTGGGGCCTGCGCCGTGGCTCACTTGGTTAATCCTCCGCCCACGGCGCTGGCATCCCATATGGGCGCGGGTTCTAGTCCCAGTTGCTCCTCTTCCAGTCCAACTCTCTGCTGTGGCCCAGGAGTGCAGTGGAGGATGGCCCAGGTGCTTGGGTTCCTGCACCCACATGGGAGACCAGGAAGAAGCACCTGGCTCCTGGCTTCAGATCAGCGCAGCACACCGGTCGTAGTGGCCATTTGGGGAGTGAACCAGCGGAGGGAAGATCTTTTTCTCTGTCTGTCTCTCTCTCTCACTGTCTATAACTCTACCTGTCAAATAAAAAAAATTTTTTTTTAAAAAGAACCCTCTTTCTTCTGTTCACTCATGGTTCTCAAACTTTAGTGAGAATCATGGAGACTTGTTTGTGCACAGCTGGCCTCCACCCCAGAATTTCTGATTTGGCAGGCAGGATGAGGCCTGAGAATTTGCATGTCTAACAAGCTCCCTGGTGATACTGCTGCTGCTGTCCGGGGATCATTTAAAAATCACTTAAAAACCACCATGCCACAAAAAAGCATATTTACACCATCAGGGTGCTTTTAAATACCTACGCCTGGGTGCTAGATAATTGTTTTTAAATAAAGACCTGCACTCCTCATAATTAGAATGCACTAGGGTGAGAAATTTCTGGTCTCCTTAAAGTGAACTCTGCTCTAACTCCAAAGTGCGTCCTAGGGCAGCAACATCCTCCCACCAGAGCTTAGGATCCTGAATCTGCATTTGGACAAGCTCCTCTGGAGACTCCTGTTCATGGAGAGCCTGGAACACTGCTCAGGTTTCAGTGTAAATGTACCTCCCGTGGGGCAGGCCTCCAGAGCGCACTGGTTGGACAAACACAGCCACAGCATCACTCAGTGCTTCCCATTCACCAGACGGGCAGCAACATTTCGCTGAGCGTGCAGGGCAGACAGAAGGTGTCCACCGATATCACTTGACTGCCCTTTAGGTGAGTGTAGGGGCCAGGGCTGTGGCATAGCGAGTAAAGCTGCTGCCTGCAGTGCCAGCATCCCATATAGGCGCCAGTTCGAGTCCTAGCTGCTCCACCTCCAATCCAGTGCTCTGCTAATGTACCTGAGAAAGCAGTGGAAGATGGTCCAAGCCCTTGGACCTGACCCCCTGCATGCACGTGGGAGACCCAGAAGAAGCTCCTGGCTCCCGACTTCGGATCTGCCCTGCCCTGGTCGTTGCAGCTATTTAGGGAGTGAACCAACAGATGGAAGATCTCTCTCTCTCTCTCTCTGCGCCTCCGCCTCTCTGTAACTTTGCCTTTCAAACAAATAAATAGATCTTAAAAAAAAAAAAAAAGTAAGTGTAGGAACTAAGATCAACTAACTGTCTGTGGGCACCCATGTGTGATGAGCAAGGGACCCTCAGCAGTGAATTCCCAGAATCTGAGAGAAGAGGATCCTAAACCAGAACAGAATCCCCTTGTCCTGGACAGGGATTGCCACTGGTACAGGGGAAGCAGGCAGGAGATTAGGAGGAGTAAGTGAACTGAGTAAGTCTCTCACGATTTCTGCACAAAGCAACCCTGCAACGTAACTCCACCCCACTACATGTCAGTCCAATGCACCCATCTTCCCATGATGCACCTATGTCTTATCAGGGACCAGGAAGGAGGAAACAGTATTAAGGCCATGTGGAAGTTAAAAGGCAGGTGGAGGCACCATGAAATTCTCAGGAAGCCTCACACACGCTAGACTCTGCCCAAACTCCACCCCATTTATATATTCAATTAAGGTAACACCCCTGCCAATAAAAGGGATTGTTACACATGGAAGTGGCCTTTTTGTCCATTTGGCCTCTTGCCCATGCTGTTGATCCTTCTCCGGCCTCCTCCCATGCACTTTCCTATTAGGCAATTCTCTGGCCCACTTACGAGGGGAGGGTATCCCTCCCTGTAGCCTTGCCTATGCGCATATGGGAATGCATGTTCACTCTCTCACTTCAAGTAAATCCTTTCACTTGTACACTGTATTTACTGTCTCTGCTTTTACTTCTTATCTCTGAGGGAACAAGAACTTTGAATAAAAACTGAAATACATATTTCCATAACATCACCAGTGTGTACTGATGCATGCGGATGATACAGTTTATGTTCCAAAATTAGGACTCAGCCATTTGGCCCTCTGCAGATTGTAAACTACATGGGCTAGAGGCTGACATGTGGTGGAGCAGGTAAAGCTGTCACCTGCAGCCCTGGAATCCCATATGGGTGCTTGTTCGAGTCCCAGCTGCTCCACTTCCAATCCAGCTCCCTGCTAATGTACCTGGAAAAGCAACAGAGGATGGCCCAAGTGCTTGGGCCCCTACACCCATGCAGGAGACCTGGAAGAAGTTCCTGCCTCCTGGCTTCTGGCTGGCCCAGCTCCTGACATTGTTGCCATTGGGAGTAAACCAGCAGATGGAAGATCTCTCTCTCTCTCTCTCTCTCTCAATTTCTGTCTATAATTCTGCTTTTCAAAAAAAAAAAAAAAACAAACCTGGGCTAGAAGGATCTTGAATGTCTAATACTATCAAGCATTAGGCTCAGAGCACTAAAACTAAATAGGATCATTTTGGCAAAAAAAAATTTTTTTGAAAGATTGATAACATCAAGTATTCCCTAGGGTATAGAGAATAAAGCCCTCATATCCTATTTTTGAAATTATCAACTGATGTACAACTTTTGGGAGGCAATTTGGAAAAAAAATCTCTCCAAATTTTATTATTTATTTGAAAGGCATAGCAACAGAGAGAGAGACGGGAGAGACAGACAGAGACACAGAGAAATCTTCCACCCACTGAATACTTCATTTTTGTCTTTTGGCCCCTGTGTGTGTGTGTGTGTTCCCAAGATTTAAAAAGTATGCCATGCTCTATAGAAATAAACATTTGCTCCTATAATTCCATGCATCTGGGATTATAGAAATGTCACTGTCCCTGCCCCATGTCTTCACATGAACATTCTCACATCACAACAAGTCTTCCCAATGGGGACCTTCTGGAAAAACAAACTATTTCCTTGAATCATGCTTCCCTCATTTTGTAGCATGCACCAGCAGTCTATCCAAGATCTATACACTGGGGAGAAAGGAGGGCATCCCCCAGCAAGCCCACAGTTGGTGACAGCCATAAGATGAGAGGTAAGCACAAAGGGGTAGGTCAACACGCTGGCAAAAAATCCTGTGACAGCTTGGGAATAACTCTTCATTTCATTTGTGGTGGACACCCCACTGTCCAGCGCCAAGTGTTGGCAAGGTAGGCCAATGAGTTTCAGAGCCACAAGGAAATCATGTCACCCAGAAAGTGAGGAATAAAGACCCGCAGAAAATCCTAGGATGGCTTCTTCCCGATAGATGGTTACTATGGAGTCACAAAGTCTGCAATACTTGGATTCTCTGCCAATGAGTTGCACCATCGATCTCAGTGTGACCACGGGGAAGGGGTGTGTGATGGGGGCAGCAGCTGATAGAGCAATCATCTCTCACGCTGTCTCTGATAACCCGATCAAAGGAAGACGGGACTTCTTTCTGTGCATTTCCAGGTCCCAACTCCTCAACCTTGTCACGCTCCTGGCAATGCTGTAAAACTTCACCATGGACTACAGTTCCAAGGACTCCTGAAACAGTCTTGGAGTTAAGCCTGTGAACAACCCACGCTTCCCATCCATGCTGGCAATGTGCTGAGCGTAACAAAAGAAACAAGGAAGCTGACATACTTGCTGCCCAAAAATATTGTTGGAGGAAGAGGCTCATACCCAACCTGGATGAGCACCTTTACATACATGAGCAGCTGGGACAGGGTGGTGAGACTGGAGCCCAGGGGTGTACCTGACTGGCCATCCGCCATGATGGTACCTGCAGATGGACCTTGGCCCCTGTTCTTTAATATTGCCTTTTATTAAGTACATGATTAAAGAAAACTCGAGATTCCTTTTTAGTAAATTGGTGCTAAACCAAGCAACCCTAATTTTGTGCCTAATCAACAATTTTTAAATGTAAAATATGTTTATGTTTAATTTGTTAAATTTTCTTACAGGTTTTAGTCAACATTTCAGTCTGTTTCTATTTCCCTCTCTGTCTATACCTTTACCTTTTAAATAAATAGATCTTTTTAAAAAATAAAAAAAGAATAGAATAGAATGTAGTGGTTAAGCACATTAGCCTTGGAGTTAATAGGAATTAAATCTTAATTCTGCCGCAACTAGCTATTTTATTTTTTAAGATTTATTTATTTACTTGAGAGGCAGAGTTACAGAGAGAAAGAGGGAGAAACAAAGAGAAAGAGGGTCCTTATCTGCTGGTTCACTCCCCAGATGGCTGCAGTGGCTGGAGTTGGGCTGATCTGAAGCCAGGAAACAGAAGTTCTAACATGTCTCCAATGCAGGATGAGAGGTCCTAGCACCTGGGCTGACCTCTGCTGCTTTCCCAGGCCATTAACAGAGAGCTGGATCAGAAGTGGAGCAGCTGGGACTCGAACCGGCACCCACACAGGATGCCAGCACCTCAGGCAGAGGCCTAGCCCACTACACCACAGCACTGGCCCCAAAACTACCTGCTTTAATATCAGAAATATTCCCCAATCTCTTCATGCCTCAGTTTTGTCTCCTAAAGATGGCCAAAATAATACCTAGTCTCATTGAGTCGTTGTGGATACTGAGATTAGGTATCAGGCAACCTCGCTCACAGCAAGCAGTTAATCAGTGTGATTCCATCACCATAAGTATTATGAAAAATTACAGCTGTCATGGTGTAATAAAAGGCAGTGGGGGCAGGCACTGTGGCACCGCAGCTAAATCCGCTGCTTGGGGTGCTGGCATCACCTATCAGAGTCCTGCCTCCTCCTCTGCTTCTGACCCAGCTCCCTGCGGATGCACCTGGGGAGGCAGCAGATGATGTCTCAAGTATTAACGTCTCCACCACCCACATGGAGGCAGATTGAGCTCCTGGCTCCTGGCTTCGTCCTGACCCAGCCTTGACTGTTGTGGGCATTTGGGGAGTGAACCAGTGGATGAGATCTCTCTCCTTCTCTCTCTCTCTCTCTCTGCAACTCTGCCTTTCAAATGAATAAATATTTTTAAAGGCAATAGGTTTGGCAAGATACATTTATGTTTCAACCATAACCCTATTGTACCTGTGTATGTCATTCTCTTGATAGAGAGACAGATAGATGATGAGGATAGAGGATAGGTATAGTCAGAATATATAAGATAAAATATAGGGTATACAGAGGATATATAGGACTGTCTATAACCTATATGCAGGGCATAATAGGCTATATAAGATAATAAATATGTAAGAGAGATATACTCAGATACACAGGATAATAAAGATATGACCTTCCTGTAATGTGTGGGGCATTGCCCATACCCTATCTAGGTACCTGAAGGGTTGTACAAGGAGATGCTAAGCACACGACTCTAGAAATGTCAGCCTTGTCATGCATTGGCATGAGGCAAAAACACTCTGAAGAAAGAGTTCCTTTGTTTAAAATAGAAAGTTAAAAGGAAGCCAAGCTAACACATGACAAATGACTGATTATCCAGTTCTCCTAGACAGGGGGGAAAAAAAAGCCCCTTCGCTTCTGCAATGAGAAGAGGAATTGTCGGTACCCAAATCCCCATCTCCTGTTCTCCTGTTTGGTAAAATTCTCCAGCCAAGCCTGGCACGGACTGAGTAGTAGGCGATTTCACTCCACCGTCCGTTCACAAAAGACTTCCAAATTCACTGCGGCAGACAGCGCAAGATTAAAATGTTAAATACATCCTCCCTGGGAGGAGACTGAAGCCTCCACGCTCAATCGAAGGTTTGCAATAATAGGATTCATAAAAAAAAAAAAGGACAGATGGGATTAGAAAATGTTGCAGTGAAGACGGTGGAATGAGATGAGCTCACAGCACCAGGCTGTCTTTTGTGGACCTGCACAATGATCCCCGAGCCAGACTGGATTAGCGACGCTCGAGACTAGGGGTCTGGAGAGCGGAGTCCGTACCCAGGCACTTCGGGGAGAAAAGGCTGCGACGATGCATCAGATCTACAGCTGCAGCGATGAGAACATCGAAGTGTTCACCACCGTGATCCCTTCCAAGGGTGAGTACGGTTGCCCTTGACCGCTTCCCTCAGCGTGGCCTCTCCCGCAGGAGGGCTTGGAGAATCAATCACGTGCTGCTTTACTCCCTACGCTCCAGCCTCGGGTTTCTGGCATCCCAGTTTTGATTTTCATTCCCTGTTGATTCTTTTTTTTTTTTTTTTTTTTTTTTTTTCTGGAAAGGAGGCACAAGGATTGAGAATCCATCAAGGGGAAAGCGAGGGCAGTTAAACACTCCCTGCCTCACTCTTCCATCAGTACCCAGCAGGCAGAGTGAAGCCATTACTAGGGAGACCGAGGAAAACAGCCTACCCGGGGCAGCCAGGCAGAGTTCATTTTCTCCACTGAGCAAGTGCGGGCCTGCTGGCTCCGACACTTGAGTTGCCACTGAGCCGTGAAATGTGAGCAGTCATCCTCCCAGGAGTGGCCTTGAAGTCCCGTGGAGCAGGCGGGGCGCCCTGAGCTCCGGCTGACTTCTCACAACCTCAGAGCTGCCCTGCCTAACTTAACCTGGAACTTTACGAGCTCTTGTGAGCTGGTTCGATCCTGGGGAAGGGCTGGGTGGGAGGCTCAGTCGCCTCCCAGTGTCCCCGCTCCTGGCCAGTCCCCTTGCCCCCCTCAAAGCATGGTCCTCTCTCCTGCTGCCTCTGTTCTCGCCCTGTAGCCCTTGTCTCGCCCGGACAGCCTGTGACTCCGGCTTGGCCCTGCTCTCATTGTCAGACCGGAATGAAGTGGGCTGGATGTTTTTGCTGCTGTTGCGACTCCACATTCAAACAATTCCTTTCTTCCTCTGGTGTCAGCCACCGACAGGGCCACTGCTTGGAGGGGGCGGGGCGGGGGCGTGGGGGAAGAGATACAGCCTGGCCACAAAGAAGCAGCCGGCAGAACATAAACCAAGCTTTAGACATCTACTGCCAGACAGAGAGAGAGAGGAGGAGGACAAGGCAGCAGCTTGCCCCAAGTGCAGGATTCTCTCGGGAGACTCTGGAAGTCAGTAGCCCGGGGGAACTCAGCGTGGTGCTGCTCCCAGGGGCAGAGCTGATGCCATGTGCGTCCTCCACCCCGGGCAGCAGGAGCGAGCTAGACTGACGTGTGTGGGTGTGGACACAGGGCTGAAAGCGTGATGTTGAGTGAGAACAAAACCAGGCTGAAGACTCCTATCTGTGTGATAGCATTTCTGGAAACTCAGAAATGCAGAGGAACGTTATCATCCGCGCTTTCTGCATCTGTATCTGGGGACAAGTAGTGATCTCAGGAGCCCTGGGGGAGGGAGGGACGGAGAATTAGGGGTGGTAGAAGGGGCACCTAACTGTTACTTCTAGTTTTGCATATCTTTTCCACACTAAGAAAGCAAAATGGAGCAAAGATGAAGATGTTAAACATGCCTATTTTCTATACTTTTTTCTGTTTAACAAACTGACCAAGAGATTGCTGCTATTTCTACACTGTGCAATCTTGGGCAAGTTACTTAACCTCTCTGATCCTGAATTGCCTGTTCTGTAAAGAGGAAAAATAGAATTTACCTCCTGGGATTATTATAGGAAAGAAATGAGCTAATCTATATAAACCATCTGGAACAGTAGTTGATAGGTAGTAAGCACAATTAAAGGCTTCATTTAGAAAGTTTTCTATTTTTATTCTGTATTATAAGCAATGACTATGTCCAGTGCCAGATCAATATTTAATCCTTTGTTCCCTTCTGGGCATTTTCATTCGCGGCCACCTGCTGGTATCAAACCAAGCGGTCACCTCACTGCTCAGGAGGGTTCTCTAGAAAACCAGTTTCTGCGGTCTTCCATTGGACCAGGAAGTGATGAAATCCGCCTCTGCCTACGCCTTGCTTTGTCCCAGCCTTCTCCAGAGCCTTCAAGCCGACAGCTCTCTGTGTGCTAGCAGGTCTCCAGTCACTGCTTGCGGGAGAATCTGCACATCCCCTTAATGGAGACGCGTAACTGGCTTGACTCTGTCCAACAAGGGGTGCAGCCCTCCCAAAGGCCACATTTAGCCATGTTTACCAACGTGCGATGGCCGAAGCTTTCTGAGCATGAGCTCAGCAGCCTGGGCTGTGTGTCCCCAGTGGTTAAGAGCGTGGACCTTGTTCCATCATCAGTTGAGTGACTCCTGGACTCTTACAGTGGAGTTAATGAAGAGCATCTACCTCACGGAGTGGCTGTAAAAATGAAAGAGATAAAGATAAGCCGAAACTTATTAAGGTTCTACCTGTGCTGCTATCACATTTATTGTTGTAGGATATTCCTCTCCCCAACACACATGTCCCAGGTTCTGCAAAAAAAAAAAAAAAAAAAAAAAAAAAGAAGAAGAAGAAGAAGTTTGTGGAAAATGAATGGGTGTTTGGCATAACTTGTAAGGTACTATTTGAGATATCTTCATCCCATATCAGAGTGCCTGGGTTCAAGTCCTGGCTCTGCTTCTGATTCCAGCTCCCTGCTAATGCACACTTTGGGAGGCAGCAGCTACTGGCTCAAATAGTTGGGTCCTGCCACCCATATGGGAGACCCAGACTGAGTGCCTGGTTTCTATCTTCAGCTGACCAAGTCCTGGCCTTTGCCAGCATTTGAAGAGAGAACCTATGGATGGGAGATTCTCTTTCTCTCTGCCTTTCAGATAAAATAAAGAAAGAAAGAAATGTTTAAGTTCATGAAAAATGGAATTAAAGGATATTGATTTTTATGCAAAAACTCTGAAATCCTTGCAATTTTTCATAATGCACATTTTCTATGAATTTTTTTGAAGACCCCTTGTGTCTGCATATTTTTAACTGAGTCATCTTAATATTTGACAAAAATCTTAATATTTTACAAATATTACAGTGTTTTTAAGTATGTTAAAAGCATAGGACATAGAGCAAGTCTGTAACAGATTAACATATGTGTATTGTTAGTTCCTAGAGATAAAGGGAGCCCTTTAAGAAAAAGATTTTATGCACACAATTCACAGTAAAAGAAACAAAATAAAAGCTGTGGTTTTTCTAAGAAGTAAGAGAAGTTACTTCCTGAATGGTACCACAGTATTTAAAACAATTATTTTGAGAATAAGCAACAGTTGGGGGGAAGAAAGGAAAGACAAAGCAGCAGGAAAAAGTGGGAAAGTTCCAGAAAGAGAAATCCTAAGGGAAAGCTCCAGTCCCTGCACATCATAACCTATTCCTTCCAATTGCCCTCATTTTCCAATCCTTTCCTGTATTTTTTATTTTTTAAGGTTTTTTTAAAAGGTTTACTTATTATTATTTGAAAGGCAGAGTTACAGAGAGGCAGAGAGAGAGAGAAAAGAGAGAGAGGTCTTCCATCCACTGGTTCATTCTCCAGATGGCCACAATGGCCAGAGCTGGGCTGATCCAAAGCCAGGAGCTTCTTCTGGTTCTCCTACGTGGGTGCAGGGGCCCAAGGACATGGGCCATCTTCTACTGCTTTCCCAGGCGAGAGCAGAGAGCAAGATCGGAAATAAAGCAGCCAGAACTCAAACCAGCACCCGTATGGAATGCCAGCAGGCAGTGGTTTTACCTACTATGCCACAGCGCCAGCCCCCAACAGCCTTCATCTTACAGAGTAAGAGGGACATCGTCAAAACCACCACTAATTCCCAGGAATTTACTGTTTTGTCAGGTGCTGAGCCAAGGGTTTTAGAAAGATTAGTTCATTTAATCCTAGACACAGCCTTCTGAGGCGGGTGCTATTATGATCCCAGTCTTGCAGATGAGGAAAGTAAGGCTTAGTGGGGTGAGTCATTTACCCAAGTCCCAGTGGTCAAGGTGGTACTGAGGCCTTGGGTATTAACGAGCACATTGTACTCCAGGCTCCACAGCTGTGGGAAAATTACAAGGACAACCCTCTCCTGTCACTTCACTACTGTGTGATAAGAAGTCATTTCTGTTCTAAGTAGGGCAGGGGCATGCTGGGATTTCAGTTCCAGGTAGATCATCCCAGCAGCATTGTGGAAACTAGATGTCCAGGGTCTCCTTTTCAACAAAATCCACACCTTTTCCCAACAAAGTACTATAATATTTTTTATGGCTAATTGATTTCTTTAAATTTGTGGTGAAATACATGAAACATGGAATTTGCCACTTTAACCATTTTTAAATGTACACTTCAGTGGTATTGAGTACATTCAGTGTTTGTACAACCATCGCCACCATTCCAGAACACTTTCATTATGCTCAACTGAAACTCCATACTCATTAAACAGTAATTCCTCAATCGCCCATGCTCCCAGCCCCTGGGTAACCACCATTTTAGTTTCTATCTTTACAAATTTGACTAGGTGTACCATGTTAAGTGCAATCATACAATACTTATCCTTTTGTGTCACTTAGTTCACTTAGCACAATCTCAAGGGTCATCCACATGTAGCATGTATCAGAATTTCATGCCTTGTCAAGGCTGAGTAATATTCCATTGTGTGGACATACTGCACTGTGTTTACCCATTAGCCTGTTGATGGGCCTTTGGTTGTTTTCAACTTTCAGACTTTGTGAATCATCCTGTTATGAAGTTGGGCACTCAAACCAAGTAGCTTCTTAAATTGCTATGGAACCCTGCCTCTTCTTCCCACCCACTCTTCTACGATCCCCCCCACCCCCGTCTGCTCCCCATCCAAATCTTTAGTGTCATTACTGCAGCTGTGTTGGTCCCATGAACATCCTCTAAAAACATTTCTTTATCTCTCTTTGCAGTGTCCAGTCCAGCCAGGAGAAGAGTCAAAAGCTCTCAACACCTCTTGACCAAGAATGTAAGGAAACTTTAGTTTTGATCCATTTAATTGACTTTCATAAAGATCAGCGTTGGCTTCTTCACTCTCTCTCCCCTGCTCTCAGTGACCGGAAGGGTTTTCTGTGTCCTTCACTTAACCAAAATAATAGACAAATGTCAACCAGGCACCAAAACAGCCCTGAATCAAAACCTCCTGTTCTGCCATTTTCCCCAGACAGAGACAATAAACATCCTTTCACATAGACTTTTTGTTGCTGCTGTTTAAACAGACTATGACGTGATATAGCCTCCCTGAGCCAGGTGTTTTATCGTTGGCATTTGGAATGCTCCATTCTTTCACAATTACTCTATCACTATTGCTAATTAGCATAGCAATGAGTTAATTTGTTCTCCTTTGGACTAGATTCTTGGTGTCTATGTCTCAAAACAGAATCAACAGGTAAAAAGATAAGAATAGTTTACCCACTCATCCATCAAATATTTCCATTCCTACCCTGTTCTAAATAAAGAGAATATCTGTGATTCCAGAATTTGACGCAAAGTGAACGTTCAATAAGCATTAAACAAAGTGAAAAATGTCCAGGTCCAAATCTATATTATGTGTTATTGTCTGATGATACACTATCTTGAAATTTGCTCCTTTCATGTAACTGTAGATCTCAAACATCTTTTCATGCCAATTAATACATATAAATCCACTCCATTCTTTATAGTGGCTGAATAGTATGCCATTGCATGAATGTACTAGAGTTCCTTTAGCCAAACCAAAACCAAACCAAAGTAGTTTAGATTTATTATTTAACCAAATTATCAATAAATGGAGTTTCCCAATTTTCTATGAAAACAATTCTACAAGAAATATTCTTGAACATATTTTATGTTCTTATGCAAAATGTCTTTAAGGATAAATTAATAGAAATGAAAATGCTGGGTCAGAGGATATGAACTTTGAAACAATTTTATAGCCATTGCCAAGTTCCCAGCAACTACACTTTGAACTACCTTGTCCAGAACAGCTAAGATGATCAGTTCTCAGCCTTATGGCTAAGATCAAGTGCAGAATAGCTAAGACAGTACTATGTGAAGGTACTTCAAAAAGCTCATAGGAAAATGGAACTAAGAGATCAGCTTATTTTGGTGGAAAAGATTTGAAATCCACCCATAATTTCTTCATAATATGTATTTCTATGAACTTTTTGAAGATACCTTATCCTTAAGGCATCAGTATTATTACTCTGACCATATGAGAGGTGAAAATATCTTATTTTAATTTGCATTTCTCAAATTATTAATGTGATTCTTCATCTTTTCATTATTTATGGATCATTTTGACATTTCCTTCCACCATCGACTTATTCATGCTTATTTTTCTGTCACGTATATGCTTTTTCATAAGCACTTTTAAGAACGTTTTATACATTAACAAAGAGAAGGGCTTTTAATGGATGGAAAATCTGGTCATAAGATAGAACTTCTGATCTAGCTCTAGTTCCTGAAAACTTAAGCTCAAAGTCTAGAAGCAACATGTTTCAAGTTTTCAAGGCCCAGTGGATGAGATGGTGTCAGATTGAAACGCAAAGGAGGAAGACCTTTCTCTCTCTCTCTCTCTCTCACTGTCTAACTCTGCATGACAAAAAAAAAAAAAGGCAAAGAAGCTGTTTGTAGGTAATTCAGAGTACATCTTCCCAACTTTCCAGTCTAGAAGCTGGACTCCGTTCTTCAAATCCTGAAGCTTCCTTCAGGTGGGACAGTTCAGTGGTGAGTTTTGGAGGGCAGAGCAAGAGAGAGAAAGGGAGAGACCTTCCATCAGCTTGTTCATCCCCCAGATGCCTGCAACAGCCCCAGTCAGGCCAGGCTGAAGCCAAGAGCCAAGAACTCTCCCAGTCTCCCACACTGGGACAGGGACCCAAGTACTTGAGTCATCCTCTGCTGTCTCCCAGTGTGTGCATTAGCAGGATGCTGGAATGGAAACACAGATGCTTCCAGCCTGTTGAAGTCACCTCTGCATTTCTTTTTGTAAAGTATCTTTTTTGTTGTTGTTTTTAAAGATTTATTTATTTACTTGAGAGGCAGTTACAGACAGAGAGGTCGGTCTTCCATCCTCTGGTTCACTCCCCAAATGGCCACAGTCAGACTGATTCAAAACCAGGAGCTTCTTCTAGGTCTCCCAAGTGGGTGCAAGGGCCTAAGCACTTGGGCCATCTTCCACTGCTTTCCCAGGCCATTAGCCAGGAGCTGGCTCAGAAGTGGAGCAGCTGGGACTTGAACCAGCCCCAGTATGGGGCTTAGCCTACTACACCACAAGTACAGGCCCCCTCTCCCCTAATAGTTGGCCTTATCATTCTGCTTGTAAAGTCCATCCCAGCCACACAGACACTTTCCCATTAGAAGAGATGGGTGAGCTCTTAGTCCACCTGCCCCTCTTACAGTTGAAGAAAAAGAGGAAAGAGCTGTCTCTGGTCTCTCGTCCCTTCAACCAACCTTTTGAGCTCCTTTACGTCTTCTCTAAATTGGTGGTCAGAAAGCGATTGTGATCAGTTATCATGCCTAGGCAGTACTTCTCTATAACTGGATCAATATTTACAACTTTCCTCTGCTCCAAACTCTTATTTAAATAAATTTCTTTTCCACCCCTTGGGCTACCTGGTAGACAGATGTCAGATTCCTTCTGCCACAAGTCTCTCTCCTCTCCAGTGGTTAGTGCCAGGGTTTGACTTCCTCCGTGATCCCTCTGGAGTTGCATTTTCTTCTGAACCCAGGACACATCCACATCCTGTCCCCTTGCTACAGTCTCTCCAGTTTCTGTTTCCTTTCTGATTCTTAGGCAGGTTTGCTGTGATCATCCTGACGTCATAGGGGTAGCTCAACAGAATAAGCGTATGCCAAGATGCAGGTCAGTTCAGCCTTTCAGCAGATCGGAGCCACTTCCAGCTGACGCAGTTAGCATGGCTGTCAGCAGGAAAGATGGAGACATCACAATGCCAATGTCACACTCTCTCCAGATTTCAACCTAGTGGGGGAGGGATGTGTGTGGTGATCTCCTGGTTTTTTGAAGTCGCACTTGAACATTCTAATGGAAATACAGGCATCCCTGTGAGTTCCACAAAGAGGGTTCAGGAGGCAGGAAGCAATGGTTCCCAACCTGGCTCTGGCCCTGGCGCTTGACTTAAACTCACAGCCCTTCTCGGCTTCAGTTTCCCTATGTGTAAAGTTAGGGAGTTGGTCCAGAACATTTCCGTGGATCCCTTCAGTCCTAAACCATGATGATTCTCCATGAAGTGGGTCTTTGCTGTCTTTCTAACTCCCGACCAGCCTTCTAAGCTGGCGAACGAACAAGCATGCATGTCAGCCGATGAACCCCGGGGCTTGTGTGTGAGCCGGGTCTTCTCATTCTCTCCCTGACCTCTCTGATACCAACAGAGGAGCAAGGATTTATTGTCCCAAAGGCTGCTGCTCCAGTGCCTTCCCCTATTTCAAGCAGACAGTTGCGAAAGGAAAATTCCAGCATTAAAGCCCTTCTGTTTTCCCCCTCCTCACCAACATCTCTCAACCTCCTACCCCACTCCAGATCGCCAATGTTGCCTTATACTCAGAGTGCTAAAGGGCCTGCTGTTAGGCCAGGCAGTGTCCTAAAGACCAGACAGCAGGGCAGGCTGCCAGGAGCCCCTCGGGTCACGGTCATCCTTTCAGCTCTGTGCCCTGCAAGCTGAGCACGCTGCCCTGGAGCCATCTCAAAGCTCTCCTTATGGTGGGAACCAAGAACCCAGCACCGGGCCCAGCTGCGAGACAGGAGCTTTCTGAGCCAGATCTCTTCCCGCTTTCCTCCCCTGCCAGTGGGCATCCTTTGAGGGGCTCAGTTCTGAGTCACCACCTGGAGAGTACCCCGTCTCACCTCCGCCCCCAGGAAACCTCCTCCATCCACCCATGGGCTGCTGGCTGAGCAGCCCGTGCCTCTCTGCTGCCTCCTGTCCCATGCTGCCAAGAAGGGGTTGGGGAGGTGGTGTTTCCGGTTTCTGAAAGGGAGCAGCTGCCTTGCTGAGGAAGTGCTGGAGGGTGGCAGGGTCTCCCTATGTGATTAGGTCAGCTTCTCATTATTACAATGAAATACCTGAAGCAGGCTAATGGATGAAGGAAAGTTGGTTTTTGCTTACGGTTCTGGAGGTTCACAGGCCAAGGTCAGGAGCCCTGTTTGCTTGGCCTTTGTGCTTGCTGGCAGAGTCCCAGGGTGGCTCAGAGCACCCCATGGTGAAAGACGGGATGCATGTGTGTCTGTCCACGTCTATGGTCTCTTTTAAGGCCACCAAGATTTAATCATGGGGACTTTACCCTAATGACTCCTACCCCCAAACACAAATACAAAATAATTGTATCTTCACCCTTTTAGTGCAATTAATCAAAACTTTTGGGGCCCAAACCTCTGAATTCAGGAGGCAGTGGGGGCGGGTTGTATACAGATATTCAAACCATAGTGCTGTTGTCTACCTCCCAGGCTTTCACTTCCTGCCTTCTTTTTCCCTTTCCGCAAAGTGGGTGTGAAAACACCACACCAGGGTTCGCCCTCCCTCTCAGACGATTGATGGGGAAAAAAGATAAAAAAGTCAAGAATAGCTGTGGAATAGCTGTGAGGAAAGGTTCCCCCCCGCAGAGCCATGTGGACATTAATTAAGAGGCTCAGGTCTGGGGCCAGTGCTGTGGCGTAACAGGTAAGGCCACCCGCAGTGCCAGCATCTATATGGGTGCCAGTTCAAGTCCTGGCTGCTCCACTTCTGATCCAGCTCTCTGCTGTAGTCTGGGAAAGCAGTGGAAGATGGCCCAAGTCCTTGAACCCCTGCACCCATGTGGGAGACCCAGGAAGAGGCTCTTGGCTCCTGACTTCAGATCAGCACAGCTCCAGATGTTGCAGCCATCTGGGGAGTGAACCAGTAGCTTGAAGACCTCCTCTCTCTCTCTCTCTCCCTCTCACTCTCTCTCTCTCTGCCTCTCTGCAGCTTTGCCTTTCAAATATATTAATTAATTAATTAAATATAAAAAAGAGGCTCAGGTCCCTCCTGTTGAATCCTGCATATTCATATTCCTGGGGCCCCCGCTGGCACACAATACATGTGTCCAGTATCCTGGGCGACCTCGTGGCAGAGAACAGTGCTGAGAAAGGACAGAGAGCAGGGGGACAGCTTGTGTGGGGGACAAGCACAGACCACCCACCGCTGCACACCGGAAGCTGCCCTCAGCCTGCCTCCAAGGCTTGCTGGAGACCCCACAAAATCGCCACCTTTTGCAGTGCCCAGAGGGATTTTTTTCCCCAGTCCCCGTAGTGAATCCTAAATGCTTCTGCTGTCATCAGCTTTTTTCAAAGGCATAGAATAAATGAGACTGGGTCCCAAAAACAGGTCTAGGGAGAGTTGATTTCCTAACCCATTTAAGATGAAATTTGAGATATATTAATTTTCTTTTTTTTAAAGATTTATTTATTTATTTTAAAGTCAGAGTTACACAGAGAGAGGAAAGGGGGGGGGGAGAGAGAGAGAGAGAGAGATCTTCGATCTGATGGTTCACTCCCAAGTTGGCTGCAACAGCTGGAGCTGTGCCGATCCAAAGCCAGGATCCCGGAGCTTCCTCCAGGTCTCCCATGCGGGTGCAGGGACCCAAGGACTTGGGCCATCTTCTACTGCTTTCCCAGGCCACAGCAGAGAGCTGGATCAGAAGTAGAGCAGCTGGGTCTTGAACCGGCGCCCATATGGGATGCCGGCACGGTACTGCAGGCCAGGGTGTTAACCCACTGCGGCATAGCGCCGGCCCCGAGATATATTAATTGTCTAAGCAAAGGACTAAACTGAAGCCAAGAGTGACAGCTTCTCTCATTTTCCTCTATGGGAGACATAAACATCTGGCCTTCAGAAGGCTTCTGACTGCTCTCAGCTGCTGTGGAGGAATATGCGGCATGAAGAGAGAAAGGTGCCTGGAGACAGCTCCACTCGTGACTGCCATTCACGGTGCTGCACCCAGCCAGTGCAGGCAGAAACGCCCCTTCCCACATAACCACCAAGTGCCCGAGTGGGACTAGAGCTTAGGTTTGCCTGACCCCAGATGGAGTATCTTCCTCACTGACAACCTGATGAGAGGGGGAAACATTATTTTAATTTGTATTTAATGAATTACTATTATTCAGCATCTTTTCATTTATATTTCTACTGTCAATTGCCAGATTTTTTGCCCAATTTTTCTATTAATTTTTTCAGCTTTTTTTTTTTAAAGATTTATCTATTTGAAAGAAAGAGTTACAGAGACAAAGGGAGAGAGCAAACAAAAGAGAGAAATTTTCTATACGCTGGTTCACTCCCCAAATGGCCACAATAATGTGAGCTGGGCCGATCCAAAGCCAGAAGCCAGGAGGTTCTTCTGCATCTCCCACATGGATGGAGGGGCCCAAGCACTTGGGCCATCTTCCACTGCTTTCCCAGGCCATAGCAGAGAGCTGGATTGGAGGTGGAGCAGCCAGGACTCAAACCAGCACCCATATGGGATGCCAGTGCCACTTTACCTGCCATGCCACAGTGCTGGCCCCAGTTTTTTTCAGCTTTATGGGTTTAGCATTTTGTGCAGATGGGTAAAAGTTATTGTAGGTAACAAACACTATATTGCGCTATATTCAATTCAAGTGTTTGCTGCGGTCGCTGTTTATCAGTTATTTTTATTTATTTATTGCTTTTGAGAACCGGAGCAAGTTCCCATCTGCTAGTTCACTCCCCAAATGCCCACACTGGCCTGGCCAGGAGCCAGGAACATAATCCAGGTCTCCCACATGGGTGGCAGGAACCCAATTACTTGAGCCATCACCACTGCTTGCCAGAGTCTACACAAAAAGCAAATTAGAACCAGATCTGGTGCCAGGAACCAAAGTCAGGCAGTCCAATATGGGACGCAGGTATCTCAACGGCTCAGCCAAACACCCACTCCCTGGTTGTTGTTTAACAGGCAGCTTTGATCTGTCTGGTACTCATTCCAGAGAATGTGGACAGGGACCTATTTCCCCCAGTGACCTGATTTTTTATCTCAACAATATTTATTAAAGATCCAATTTTTCTCCAGAGTTGAAATACCATTTTAAAAAAAAATGCTATTTATTTGAGAGGCAGAGTTACAGACAGAGAGAGGGAGGAAAAGGAGAGAGAGGTCTTCCATCCACTGGTTCACTCCCTAAATGGCCTCAACGGCCAGAGATGGGTCGATCCAAAGCCAGGAGCTTTTACCAGGTCTCCTATACAGATGCAGGGACCCAAAGACTTGGGCCATCTTCCACTGTTTTCCCAGGCCATAGCAGAGAGCTGGATCGAAGTAGAGCAGCCTGGACTTGAACTGGCAGCCATAAGGCACCGGCAGGTGGAAGCTTAGCCTACTATTGCCACAGCACTGGGCCCCATGCTGTTTTTTAAAAACATCCATTTTTGTTTCAGCATCCCCCAAAAGCAATGCCATGTAGACAACTGAACAGGGTCCATCAAAGGCTAGGCTGCAAGGGCCGAGACAGTGTCTGCCTTACGTGGCGACAGACAGGAAGCCCCTGGGTCGGGAACGCAACGTGGTCTGCCGGACAGCTGCAGAAACACGAAGCAGGCAGATGGGCAGATCAAACTTCTGTGAGGCGGTCAGGTAATGTTGGGGGTTCTAGTGATTTCCAGGGTTTGAGGACATTCAGAAAGAAGGACCCAGTGTCCTCATAGTGGATAAAATATCCAGGATCTGAGCCCAAACTGCCAGGATTCCCTTCAGGCTGCTCTCATCTGTCCAAGCTTCTGACAGAAATTATTTCAGTGATGTGTTTAAGACCAGTTCTCTCTCAGTACCCTCGGGGGTTTGGACCCAGGACTCCCTCCCGCCCTTGGATACCAAAATCCACAGATGTTCAAGTCCCTTATTTGAGGAATTCTTCAAAAAGTTCATGAAAACTTGGAATTAAAAGAAATTCATTTTGACGCCAAAATTTTTGAAACCCATGCAAAAGAGTACAAAATGGAGTACAATTTGCATATACCTACACACAACCTCCTGTATACTTTAAATCTTCTGTAGATTGCACCTAAAACTATGTTCATGGTATGGAAATACTTGTTCATCTGTATTGTTTAGAGAAGGACAAGGGAAAAAAAAAAGGCTGCACATGTTCTGGGCAGATGCAGGAGTTGTTTTTTTCCTTGAATATTTTTAAGGCACTGCTGGTTGAATCTGAGAATGTGGAAGACCACCTTTATTTTTATTACAATTTTGGGGGCCCATTTGGTTGTGCTGTACTTCCCCAAATAACTGCAGCAGGTGATCTTGACATTAACCACCTGTTCCAGCTTCCTGGGATTTCCATTGGCGCAATCCACGCGCTGGAAGTTCACCCCAACACAGGCACTCTGCATCCGGGAGGAAATGGGGGTCTTTAGGACTCAGGCCCGCCCCATTTTGCCAGCAGCTTCCTTCCTTGTAAAACCCGAGAATCAGATGGGCGGGCCTGCGGCCTCTGCCTAGGTCTTCCCTCCACGGAGCATCCAAAAAGCCCCTCCTCTGCAGGAACAAAGGTGTCATTCCCCAGGGCTTCCTTGGCAGTCTGGCGACACAGAAAACAGCTCTGTCTTTCTGGCCAGTTTTCTACCCACGTTTTTGCGGAGCTCCTAGCATTCCCGGGAGCGGGGAAGATGCCCCAAGTCCGTTTGTCAGCATAAGGCCCTCCTGCAAAGCTCCAGTGCTGGGGGCCGTGAAGAGAGGCATGAGCTGACCGGCCTTCCTCTGCCCGCAGGTGGTGATCGAGTCGGACCTGTACGCGCCTCGGCCCCTGGAGCTGCTGCCCCACCGCGGGGACCGCCGGGACGCAGGGGATGCACGCAGGTTCGGCCGCCTTCAGAATGCACGGCCGCCCGGGGCCCATCCCGCCAAAACCCCCTCCAGACCAGGTATGTGAGCCCGGCCCCAGCTCCCCACAACGTCCCTGGGCGCCGTGACCCCTTCGAACCCGCTGCTTGCCCACCACAGGGCGGCAGCGGCATGTGAGTCCCGCTTTGCGTGTTTCCAACGACCACCGGGATCATGGGCCTCAGACGTGATGCTCTGGGCGACAGTAAGCCACTGCCCATGAAGCAAGGGAAGTTCTTCATGCATGAACTGGCATCTTAAAATATCATATTAAATTTGAATGATGTAACAAGCAATAAAAATAATTCAGGGGCAAATTTGTTTTGAAACTGGTAATGTTATTGTCTTATCTTAGATGCTATTTTTAAGAGCGGTTTCCACCCCAAGCAGTTAAACAGGAACCTGGCCTTAGTCCATTGAAGTCCATGATGCTATTTTGTCATTTTAATGGTGGTGTAGGTTATTTCTGTTTTGCCCACAACCTAAAGGTGTTCATGTTGTAATTGAAAAGATTCAGTCTGGGTGTCCCTCTCGAAGCCTTTAGACATCAACAGTTTTGCACTAGCTTATATCAAGAACTCAAAAAAGACTTCCTCCATTCATCTTTTCCCCTAAGTTTTTTTTTTTTTTTTTTTTTTTTTTTTTTTTTTTTTTTTTTTTTTTTTTTTTTTTTTTTTTTTTATCACTGAGAACCTAGTCCTGTTCTTCTGGTCCTATGTATAAGAATGCATACATTGAGCTATATTCTCCAGCTATGTGGTTACATAGAAGCCTGTGCCTGTCGGGTGAGAGCACTAGCTACACCACAATCTGCCTTGCAAATTAAGTGATAGAATCTTCTCTGTGTCTATGTATAGGTGAGTGGGCATCTGTTGAAAAGGGAAAACGAGACAGACTATTTCTCTTTGCAAAATCATAAAGTGAATTTATTTTTTTAAAGATTTATTATTTATTTCTTTATTTGAAGGCAAACTGACAGGAGAAACAGAGAAAGCTTCCATCCCCTGATTCACTCCTCAAATGCTAGCAACAGCTATGGCGGGGCCAGGCTGAAACCAGGGGCCAGGAACTCCATCCAGGCCTCCCAAACAGGTGGCAGGAACTTGACTACTTGAGCTGCCTCTCAAGCACATTAACAGGAAGCTGGACCAAAATCAGAGTAGCCAGGACTTGAACCTGACATTTCGATATGCTATGTGGGTATCCCAAATAATGGCTAAACACACTGCACCACAACAACCAGCCCCATAAAGAGAATTTAGAGCCATGCTTCTCAAATTTTAATGTGCCAGATAATCTCTTTGTTTTTTTTTTGTTTGTTTTGTTTTTTTTTTTTTTTTTTTTTTTTTTTGACAGGCAGAGTGGACAGTGAGAGAGAGAGACAGAGAGAAAGGTCTTCCTTTGCCGTTGGTTCACCCTCCACTGGCCGCCGCGGCCGGCGCGCTGCGGCCGGCGCACCGCGCTGATCCGATGGCAGGAGCCAGGAGCCAGGTGCTTTTCCTGGTCTCCCATGGGGTGCAGGGCCCAAGCACCTGGGCCATCCTCCACTGCACTCCCTGGCCACAGCAGAGAGCTGGCCTGGAAGAGGGGCAACCGGGACAGAATCCGGTGCCCCGACCGGGACTAGAACCCGGTGTGCCGGCGCCGCTAGGCGGAGGATTAGCCTAGTGAGCCGAGGCGCCGGCTAATCACTTTGTTTTTATGCAGATTCTAACTCAGTAGGACTGGGCAGGCCTGAGATGTTGTATTTCCAACCAGCTCCCAGATGCTGCTGCCCCAGGGACAACAGATTACAAATCAGCAATTTAGAGATGATCTAATGCAGTGGTGTCTCAAAGTGGGGTCCTAGGAGCAGCAGCAGAATCTGGAAATTTAGAAATGCAAATGTTGTTGGCTCAGACTGCAGAATTAGGATGCACTGATTGATCTGTGTTTTCAACAAGCTCCGCAGGTGATTCTGATGTACGCTGCACGTAGAGAACATTTGATCTACGCAGCCATCCCTCTGCCAATTTACATAAGAGGACACTGAGATCATAGGGACTGTTTTGACCTAGCCAAGGTCGCACTGCCTGCTGGCCTCAGAGCCAAGATTAACTCCCAAGTCTCCTGATTCCCTAGCTACTGCTTCTTTCCCCAGAGAGTCATGTCTTCCCAGCTCTCGTTTTAGGGGCTATTTTTCTTTTTTCTTCCTTCCTGGTAGCCTGTCAGTCTTTTGTTCTGAGAGACGAGAGCAGTAAGTTATGAGATGGAGAGAGTCTGCCCAGTCACATGCATGGTGTGCTAGTCGGGTTTTAAAAAAAGAGATTGAGCTGGGCATTGGTTCAATTCCTTCAACTCCCTCGATTTGATGGATTCCAGAGGGGGTGGGTGGGAGTGTTTCTGAGTCAAAGCCAGACCCAAGTGCTCTCCACAGGAAAAGCCAGGCACCGACCATGGGCATCTGGTCTACCATCCTCCTATCAGAAAGCTGTAGGTGTCCAAGGGTTGTGGGGCCAGTGTCTGATATCTGAGGACTTGCTATTTTTCCTTTCTTTCCCTGAACCCTAGGAAGTTGACTACGACCTCTACAGACACCAAAGTCTGCAGATGCTCAAGTCCCTTCTGTGAAATTGGCACAGTGCTTGCAAAAAACCTAAGCACTTCCTCCCATATATTTAAAGTGGGCCAATGCTGTGGTCCAGCCTGGTCCAGCCCTGGCCATTGCAGCCATCTGGGGAATAAACTAGCAGATGGAAGATTCTCTGTCTCACTGTCTCTCTCTCTCTCTCTTTCTCTCTCTCTGTAACTTTGCCTTTCAAATAAATAATCTTTGTTTTTTTAAAAAAAAACCTCCAGGATACTTATGATACGTAGTCCAATGTAAATACTATGTAAATATTTGTTATTCTGTACTTCTATTGTTTAGGGAAAAATGACAGGGTAGGTCTACACAAGTTTGGTACAGATTCAATTTTTCCACAAATATTTATTTTAAAGATTTATTTATTTGAAAGGTAGAGTTACAGAGAGAGAAGGAGAGACAGAGATCTTCTATCCACTGGTTCACTCTCTAAATGGCCACAATGGCAGGAGTTGGGCCAATCCAAAGCCAGGAGCCAGGAGCTTATTCTGAGACCCCACGCCATTGCAGAGGCCCAAATACTTGGGCCATCTTCCACTGCTTTCCCAGGCACATTAGCAGGGATCCAGAGTGGAAGTGGAGCAGCCGGGACTCGACCCAGCACTCCTATGGGATGCCAGTGCCGCAGGTGGCAGCTTAACCCACTGTGCCACAGTGTGGGCCCTTTGAGTTTCACAGAGGGAGCACTGTGTGAAATAATTGATCTCAAAGGTAAAGACTTAACTCCTGATAACCTTTTTAACCTCTTACGACCTGAGGCCTCAGGAAGAAAGGAGAAGCTGGGCGCATATTCTCTGAGCACCTACTGCATGCAGACACAGTGCTAAATGCTCCCATATGTGCGGGTTGTTTTTAATAGACCTCATTTATTTAGAGCAGTTTTGGTTCACAGCAAAGTTGACCCGAAAGTATAGAGATTTCCAATATACTCCTTCACCCCCCCATGCACAGCCATTATCATAGTCACCCACTGTTTGTTAGGTTTGCATATGAACCTGCATTGACACTGATCTTATCTAGACCTTAGTTCCAGTCCCCAAGGAAGAGTGGCAAAGGTGCGGGTGACTCCAATCAGTGGTTGTCCCAGGCCTGACCCTACTGCCTGGTTTTGCTGCTTGGGACAAAGGCCTTTAAATTCTCTTCTGTGATTGACAAGCTAACTTGATAATTGATGCAGAATGGGGTGGGGTGTGGGGAGGAGGCAGAACATGGAGTACCACTGAGTAATACCTCCTCTGTTCCACTTTGCAGTGGGGATTTCAGAGCCCAAGGCATCGCATCTGTGTGGGAATCGAGCATATGGAAAATCCTTGGTAAGTGAAGTAAGCCTGGTTTGTTGTATCTGTTTTTAACTTCTCCCCATCACTCTTTCCGCTGTGTCGTGAAGAGAAACCAAGTGTCCTTTGCTCCTGGCCTGAGGCTTATTTGGAAAGCCTACCTGGCCATCTTTGCTGTGAAAGCCGTCCACAGAGCCTCCCTTGTGCACTCGTGGCACACCACCAGCCACGCCTCCCTCGCAGAAATTCAGCACTTGGGAAAGCAAAAGGGCATCTCACACGAGAGAACTCCAAAAAGTTGGTGGAAAATGGAGTGCAAAGATAATATGCATTTTCTACCACCTTTTTGAAGACCTTCATCCATTAAGGGAAAGAACTGGTTTCTGTCATAAGCCCTGCAGGTGCACGGGCCTGACCCGTTCCCAGGTGCAGCAGGAGGGGAGAGACATGTAGAGTTCTCAAGGCTGTGAAAACACGAAGCACGGATGCCTTCAGCAGCTCGGACTACTATAACACAACACGAGGAGCTGGGTGCTTTACACAACATTTTCTCCCCTTTCTGGAGGCTGGGAACTCCAAGATCAGGGTGTCGGCAGATTCAGCACCTGCAAAAGTCCTGAGCTTCTTCCGGGTCTCCCACATGGGTGCAGGTGTCCAAGGACTTGGGTCATCTTCCACTGCTTTCCCAGGCCAAAGCAGAGAGCTGGATAGGAAGTGGAGCAAGCAAGACTCGAACCACCACCCATAGGGGATTGTGGGTGCTGTAGGTGGAGACTTAGCCTACTATGCCACTGCGCTGGCCCCCTCTTCCTTTATTTTTAAGGACACTAACACTATCATAGGGGCTCTACCTCCATGACCACATCTAAACCTAGTTTCTTCTCAAAGACCCCACTCCCAGTACCATCATCGTGGCAGTCAGAGCTTTATGTGTGAACTTGAGTCGTGGCAGTCAGAGCTTTATGTATGAACTTGAGGGGGATGCCAAGATTCGGTCCAGAACAAAGCCATTCCTCCACAGCTAAGCAGGGCTGGGTGTAGGAGGGCTCTTCTAAAAGTTTGTGGAAAATAGAATTAAAAAATAAGTTTGCGCATGAGCCTTTGGCTCAGTGGTTTAACACCCACATCCCATATCAGAGTGCCTGGGTTCGAGACTTGGCTCCCTCCATTCCAGCTTCCTACTAATGCGCACCCTGGGAGGCAGCAGGTGATGGTTTGAGTAAGCGGGTCCCTGCCACCCGTGTGTGAGACCCAGACTGAGTTTTGGCCTTCTTGCTTTGGCCTGGCCCAGCCACAGCTGTCAAGGACAACTGAGGAGTGAATCAGCAGATGGGAGACCTCCCTCTCCCCTCTCCCCTCTCCCCTCTCTTCTCTCTCCTACCCCCATCCCCTCTTTCCTCTCCCTCCCTGTCTCCCTGCCTTTCAAAGAAAGAGAATTGAAAAAGCTAAGTTAGTTTTGTTGCAAAAATTTTGAAACCCATGCATAAAATTCATAAAATGCATTTTCCATGAACATTTTGAAGGCCCCTCAGGTACAGGAACTTCACAGATGCCTGCACCAAAATAAACTTAAAACCTTTTCATTCTATTTTCCACGAACTTTTTGAAGCACCCGCCTGTCTTCGCTCAGGTGCTGAGAGGCCACCAGGTGGCACAGTAACTCTGCCCATAGCCTCTGGGCAGCTCAGGAGAGAAGGGGGTGGGGGTAATGCTGCCCTTGACCTGGAATTTCCCAGCGATGGCAGGAATGTGGTGACTTGAAGCCTTCCACTGGGCTTGGGGTGGAGGAACATTCTGGACTTTGCCCTGGTGAGTCCAGCAGTTAATTTTCAATGCTCTGGGAGTGCCAAGGGGGGGCTAACCAAGGGGTGAAGTCCCAGCCTCTGCCGCTCACCATGCAGGCTCTCTGGGGACCAAGAAACTGGGTAAACACAACACAGAGAGCCATTGAAGCACAGAGTGTGTGGGATGTCTCAACGTGTCACACACATGCTAGTGCTGTGGAGACCTGAGGACAGAGAAACATCAGCCTAGGCCAGCAGCTTCTGGGGAAGGCTTCCTGGAGGAAGCATCACCAGAGTGAAGTCAAAGGAGCAGGGTTGTGCGTAGGTGCTAGGGAAGGCAGGTCCACCCTGCTGGAAACGGACTACTTGATGCATGTGGAGGGTAACCGAAGGTCAAGGTGCATAGATGAATGGAGAATCCAGTGTTGGGGATCCTTGAAGAGCGAGAGACAGCCCTGCAGTGGGGAATCCCAGAGTTTGAGAGTCCAGGAGGGCATAGGGCAATGCAGTGGCCTGGCTGAAGGTCCGAGGTGACTGCCACTTGAACGCCGCCCCAAGTCTAGGCAGCCTCTGCAAAGCAAGAATGTTCAGGCCTGGACTTGAACTCTTACTTGACAAAGTAAGAATCTGGATACCAGGGATGGAGGTGAGGCTCATGGGTTGAGTTGTCCTCTCCCAAGTGTCTCTAGGTCAGTGGTTCTCCGAGTGGGGCCCCCGTGGGGTTCCTGCAGCCTCTGGGAGCTGGCTAGCAATGCAGGTTCTCAGGCCCGTGTCTGAGGCAGAAGCACTTGGCGGGGGGGGAGCACTGTTCTCACAAGGCCTCAGGGGCATCTGCTGCCTGCTAGAGTGTGGGGTCTCCTGCCCAGGTGGAAGCGGGGGTCCAGCCAGTGCACCCGAGAGAACGTGGGTCCCACCTCACAGTCCCTTCCCTTCTGCACCACAGCTTCCTCCGGTGCCCCGGATCTCCGTGAAAGCTTCTGCAGCGCCAGCGGCGGAGGCAGCAGCCGCAGGCTCGGAGAACAGGGCTGCGCTAGCCAGAGGGTAAGCACTGTACCTCCCCACATGCCCCTGCCCTGCCCGGGGCCTGCACACAGCAGTAACAGGTGGCCTGGTTTCAGACTCTCACGATGCTAAAAACAAAACCTGCGCCTGCTGTAAATTACCTTTTAATGAGGGCACTAATCCTGGGTCTGCACTGTGCCTCATCAGCAGCTTCCATAGGATTAAGCCAAAGTGCTTTTCATGGTTTCCACTTCATTAACGCCACTCTGTAGGCTTGGAGCAGTGTCACCGGGAGGGCTTTGGTTACTGAGATGAGCGTGGTCGTGCACCACTCTCAGGATCTCCCATGGGCACTCCGGGGTCAGAAATGCCTCAGGAGTCAGTTTAGGGGTCCCTGCCCACAGGTGTATATAGAACGCAAAGGTCTTAGTTCCAGCTGACAACCCCAGTGTTCCTGTTAACACCAATCTGGAACCAGCCACCAAGGTGGCAGGAGCGAATGCTTGGCCCGACACCCCGCGCACACACTGTGGTCGGTGTTGCACTAAGCAAAGATCTTCAGTTCAATTCAGTGTGGACTTCCACATGCCCCCGTCACCACTCCTCCAATCCTCCAAGCTGCGGGCAGTTTATAAGGGATGATGAAGGTGTGGGCTCTCGACTAGCATCTGCTTTCAAGTCTAGCACTGTTGCAAACTCCAACTCCAGGCAAATTACCTAGTCCTCCACAGCCTTTAAAAGGGGGCTGGTGACGTAGCACAGCAGGTTAAGCCACCGCCTGCAATGCTGGCATCCCCTATCAGAGCACAAGTTCAAATTCTGGTTGCTCTGCTTCTGTTCCTGCTCCCTACTAATGCCTTGGGGAAAGCAGTAGAAGATGGCCCCAGTACTTGGGCCCCTGCCACCCATGTGGAAAATGCAGATGGAGTTCCTGGCTTCTTCTCTGTCACTCTTTCAAATAAAATAAATCTTCAAAAGGAATAGGTAAGCAAGAATGACAGGTGTACCCATCTTGAAGGGTTATTGAGAAAATGGAAAGAGACCATGTGGGGAGAGCTCAGCACAAATTGTGGCTAACGTTTTCCTAGAAACTTAGAACCTAGTAGTTGGGAAGCCATGAACTTGGGAAAGTGTTCAGTGCACATATGAAAGATCAAGGGATAAAAATATCATCTTAGTCCATTTTCTGTTGCTAAAAACACAATCCCACAGACTGGTTAAGTAATAAAGAAAAGAGGTTTATGTAGCTCACGGTTCTGGGCCAGGGTCCAGGACCTGCAGCTGTCTTGCTGCAGAGTCTTAAGGTAGTACAGACTTCACCTGGCGAGAGATGGGGCTGTGCCAACGACCTAACCAAAGTGGCTTTTATGCCAGCCCCATCTCAAGATACCCCATTAGCCCACTAGCCTATTAATCAATCCATTCATGAGGGCAGAGCCCTAATCACTTCTTAAAGGTCCCATCTGGTCCCATCTCGTATCTCCTAATGGGGATGAAATTTCAACGTGAGTTCTGGCGGGAACAAATCCCAGTGAACCCGTAGCCAATACCAGCCTGGGCAGTGCATGCTGGGAAAGCTATGGGAGGCAGGGCAGAGACTGGGCAGTGTGGGATACTTCCAGCTGACACAGTCCTCCGGAAAGAGTTACAAAATAACTCAGTGTGCTGGGACTGCACTGGAGAAAAGTGCAGAAATAAAGTTCCCTAGGCTTGTATTGCTCCCCAGTATGCATGGCTCCCAGCGGCAGCCACTAGCGCTGGCTGCTGAAGTAAACTGGCACACACCTCACTGCGCCTTAAAGAGGCACACACAGCTACATTGCGAGTGTTCCCAATGACTGCCCTCTCTTACGCCCATTCTCCTTGCAATTTCTTCCTGAACCCTGGCCACTAAAGTGAAAAGGGGTACCCCCCTTTTTTTTCCATCTAAAAGCAGCAAATGGGGAGATGGTGAACTCTTAGGATCTGCAACACACTGGATGCTATTATCTCATTTTCCTCCTCACAAAAGCCCCATGAGTTAGATGAAACTATCCCCATTTTCCACACGGGAAAACTGAGGCTGGGAGGGTTAAGTCACTGTGGCCCGAGGTCACACAGTAGGCAAAAAGCAAGATTCAGGCTCAGTGCCCATGCTCCTTTGGTGGTTGATGCTTTGCGGCACCTGCCCTTTGCAACAATATTGTTTAACACGAGTGGGAGGGGTGGGAAAGTAGAACTTGGGATGGGGCCAGACGCAGAGGAGGGAGCAGGAGCAGAACGTGGGATCCCATGAATGAGCATGCCCAGGGCCACCTCCTCCCTGTCTCGTGGGAGGCTCCTGCAGGGGAAGGTGTTGCTGGGTGGGTCCCAACAGTGAGCCTGCAGCCGGCAGCCGGCAAAGCCTAGACGCAGGCTGGAGGAAAAGAGGAGGAAAAGGGCCCTCCGGCCACTTGCTCCCCAGCTGCCCCTGGCTTTTCTACAGATCTAGACACCTGAAGAAGATGGCGGAAGAGTACCCAACTCTGCCCCAAGGAGCAGAAGCCTCCCTGCCGCTCACAGGCAGCGCCTCCTGTGGCGTCCCCGGGATCCTCCGGAAAATGTGGACGCGGCACAAGAAGAAGTCTGAATATGTGGGCGCCACCAACAGCGCCTTTGAGGCTGACTAAATTAGGAGACCCTCGCCGGGTGTGCCGAGGTCACCCAGGGTCACTGGCCAAAGGGAGAGCACTCCAGGAATGGCACAGGGTCCCACTCACCTCTGCTGGTAACCGGTCCACATACGTCCTCCTCCCTCACCGCCCCATCACCCTGGCCGAGGGCACTGGAAAGACGCGTCCCTGGGAGGCAAAATCAAACTGCTCCTTAGAGTTGCAGAAGCCATTCGTCTGGGAGGACCTGAGGGTTACATGCTATCTGTAGACAAAACCATACCCAAATTGAACTTTCGCCACCCACTTTAGAGACCTTTAGGGAAGGGGGAAGTGAGTCCTCTGTCTTCCTGGTGAGTTGTTCTGAAGTGTGTGATTTCTGGTGTAAACCTACAAGCTGGACATTTGAGGCATTTCTCATTATCGCATTTACTTCACGTTGACGAGGTACGATTTTGAAGGACAAAGCACCGTATGTGTACTTAGTTCTAAGATCCACGTCAAGATCAGCTTCCACCACCATCTGGCATGGCTGCATGAATTCTCTCTTCTTTCATGTGCAGTTTTTCTACAGAAAAACACTGAAAATCAAATGTTGACTGCTAATGTTTTCTGAAGTGGCGTAGTCTAATGGAATTAATAAGACCTTGCTTTGGTACAATGATTTTAGCATTTGAAAGTGTTTTCCTGTCCATTATCTCTTCTTATCTTCACAAAACCCCAATATACAGATGAGGAAATCAAGGCCTTTGGACACTATGGCTAGGTAGAAAGTGGGTAGCAGAACTAGGTACCAGCTCCTCAACTTCCCTCTAGAAGACTGTCTGCTTTGCTTGCTCTAGCAACTGACTGGAGCAAGTTTTTGAATGGTGGGAACATGTCTCTGGGGGCAACATTTGAGGGGAAGAATCTGATGAAGTTAAAACAAGTAAGTGATCTCAATGAAATACATCATTATGTATTAGGTTAAATCAGAAAAAAATGCCACTTTTCTAAGTCAAAAACCGTCGGCTATTGATTTCATAAGGTTCAACCTAATACATAAGCTTACTATGCTTTCCTTCTTTCAATGGACATGCCATTGTCAATTCCATGGTCAACAACAGTAACCTGAAGATGATACTATGATAATGGTAATTATAGCTATTGCTTATTAAATGTTTACTATATGCCAAGCATGATACTGGGCACTTTACATACATTATCCTAATATTTCTAACAACTCTGAGTTAGCTGGCCTTTCCCATTTAGTAGACACCTATTTGAAACAGGTGAAATGATTACTCTTACGGGAGTCAGGCTTCAGTGCCTGTCTTACATTTCTTCCTTCACATACAGTACTTCAGAACATGGAGAAGGGCTGAAGTTATTTTCATTTTCTCAAATGCTAAGCCTAGTGGAACAATAGGGGCACTTGGTGTGCTGTGTGGAGATGGAATCTGAGATAGAGGAGTGCAGCACTCAATTGGTGATGCCTGCCTTGGGATTAATGACATATGCCTTATATATAAGTATCATCTGTGGCCTAAACTCTGCCCCAAAAGGTCCGTTTTCTAATTAAGAGACTTAAATTCATCTGACCTACTTAATGCAATCAGAAATTCCATGGTGAAAATCTGGCTTAAGACTGTGTCTTTGTGTCTTGGCACAAAGAAGAGTTTGGCCATTTTCCAGGTCTCAGATTCAATTGTGATTTACGTTTGCTGCCCTGAGGCCATCCGAGCCTTGCTTTTGCTGCCTTCCCTGTTCTCTGCCTGCATGTGAACTATAAGAAGGCATGGGGTGGGTAAGAGCCTTGGGCTTCTCGGCTTTCGCCTTGCTGGTCATGCTCTTGCACTGTTGCTTTAGACTCTGAGAACCCAATCCTCATCTTGGCACGTGGTCTGGGAAGGGGCCTCAAGTGCTTTTCCATTGAGATGCGAGTCCCAGTGGAGTGTCCCACGACCTCAGCTGTGGGGATCCAGAACACTGTTAGGAAGCAAGCAGGTGATCTGTGCTGGACCTAACAGAATATCCTACAGCCGTTTAACTTATTTAATTGATGACTGATGTCTTTTATTTATATGTGGCAGCTGGAGACTTCTGTAGGATGAAACTTTTTATTTTTCATTTAAATATCATGTGGTGAAGTGTTTGCCTTGTATAGAACATTTTATTTAGCCAATTGAAATAAAAATAATGTGAGCTTTGTTTGTGAAGTTAATAAAGCACAGCAAGAGCCTGCCTGAGGCCTCCTCATTGAAAGAGAGAAGACACATTCACTAAGAGAAAGACTTCTGCATCCGGGCCTCATATGAGGTGGTGGGGGGCAGGGTAGAGGAGTGCCGGTGCTGTAGCATAGTAGGCTAAACCTCCACCTGTGGTGCCAGCATCCCATATGGGCACCGGTTCCTGGCCCAGCTGCTCCTCTTCCGACCCAGCTCTCTGCTATGGCCTAGGAAAGCAACAGAAGATGGCTCAAGTGCTTGGGCCCCTGCACCCACATTGGAGACCTGAAAGAAGCTCCTGGCTCCTGGCTTCAGATTGGCCCAGCTCCCGCCGTTGCAGCCATTTGGGGAGTGAACCAGCAGATGGAAGATCTTTCTCTCCCCCACCCCCCGTCTGTAACTCTGCCTCTCAAATAAATAAATCTTAAAAACAAAAGCAAAAAAAAAAAAATTAGAGGGAGGTTTAGAAAGAAGTCAGTGTGTTCTTTCCATCCTAGGGCCATGTCTGGTTTTGACATCACAAGCCTTGCATAGCAGTTCATACTGGGGCCACTTCCAGTGGGGCCCAGGCTGGACCACCTGTCCCCTGGGGCCTGCCCACCTCCCTGCTGATGCTGACCTCTCAAGTTCTTCCCCCAAAAAGCCTGCCTTGAGCCCCAGGGGACCCAGTGGCCATCCCTAGCCTGCTGGTCTGTCACAGCTCCCCAGAGAGAAGAATAAGCTTTCTTCCCTGGGCCTGCTCCCGTCCAGCCTCCTTGGAGACCGCCCCCCTGACTTCAGCCATGCCAGTGCTCACTGCTGACAACCATCCAGGAACGGCCAAGTGTGCAGTCTTCAGAAGCAGCAGGGTCTCCAGGGTCTTCAGGGACCTGACGTTGCCTGTTAGGACCCGGGCCCGTCAAACATTTCAGTTCTCACTTGCGCGCTCTCCCTGGCAAGTGCCCCAGCCCACCCACCCCACACTTGGGTTGCCTTTGGAGCCCAGCAGATGGGCAGTGGGCAGGAAGAGCAGCGCCAGCCAGAGCCCGGTTTTAAAAGGAGTCACATGACCCATCAGCTGTGACTTGGAATTGGCAGAGACTGAGAGATACGCAAGGAAAGACGCAGGCAGAGAGGACTCTCGGAAGGGCCGGAATTTGCATTTTGTTTTTCATCTCTTCCCACAACGTCAGCCTCCACCTAGGGGGCTGTGGAGAAGTCAGCACAGGAAGAACAGTCTCTTCCTGCAGCCCAGGCCACATGTCTGGACATTTATTTTTGGTCTCGTGGGACTTGGAACGCCATGCACCCCCTATTATTACCCTTTGTTGGGAGGAAGCAGGGAGGTTGGGAAATGGCGGCAGAAGCACCTGGCATGTCAGCACCATCCTTGGCAGGGTGGCTGAGCCTGTGCCAGCCGCGTGCCTGTCTCCTCGGGGCCATGGACGAGTCATGCTGAGAGGTTCGCAGCGCCTCCAAGGTAGAGGCCCTGCCACGCCCCTAGGACTTCTCAGGACCCAAGCGATCCTGGAGGCCTGGGCTGCCCCCTCTGACCACAGTGGCCATAAACCCATCCCTCTAACCCCAAGGCAGGTGGCCAGGGCTCTGACTGTTGGCCTGAGAGGGGTCTGGGCTTTTCTAGAAGGGCCTGGGCTTTTCTAGAAGGGATGGGGAATCTGGAATTCCCTGCAAATGCTGGCCAATGTTTCAGACTCCATCCACAGGGAAGTTTCTTCTTTGCCTGAGCATGGAGGTTCTTCAGGGAGAGGCCCCGTGCCATCCCAGTCAGCTTTCTGCTCACATCACACTCTACCGAGCAATTGAGTGCCTGGGGAGGGCGGGGCAGTGGGGGCAGTCAGGAGCTCATCTGTAGCCTCTGATGAACAAGATGCTTTTATTTATTTATTTTTAAATTTTAATTTAAGAGCCAGATAGCGAACTCCTATCCACTGGTGCATGTCCCAAATGCCTGCAATAGCTAGGCTGAGCCAGGCTGAAGCCGGGAATCAAGAACTGAAGCCGGGCCTCTTATACGGGTGCAGGGACCCAAATACCTGAGCCCTCGCCTGCTGCCTCCCAGGACGCACACCAGCAGGAAGTGGAGCCAGGACTGGAATCCAGGCACTCTGACATGGTATGCGAGTATTCAGTCAGGCCAAACGCCTGCCCTGACACAGCTTTTTTTTAAAATCACAAACACTGTGGCTAATGCTCCAAGGCTGACCATATTCTCCAGGTGCCAGCATTCAGATAAAGGACAAGAAAGAAAACAATCCACAGAGTAGTCTGGTCACAGCAACATCATAGGTGAGCACAGATTTGTCCTCAGGTGCTCCATGCCGTTGTCCCCTCACACCCACCCTCTATCTTCCCCGTCATCACACACACACACACACACACACACACACATACACACCTCTGTCCTTTCCCTGGGTTCCTCACGCCCTGCACCTTGACCTCTGGTGAGGCCCAAACCCTCATAATGCTCCCTGCCCACTAAGGGCTCTTGCCTTCTGCATCCTGCCTGGGACCTCCCATTTGGGGCCCTCATGCTCTGAACTTCTGAGCACCGGAAATACTCTGGCTGCAAGAACTCGAGACATTGTTGCACCTCCTGGAGACTGTTTCCTCAGCAGGTGAAAATGTCCTGTCTTCCTTCAAATGTAGTGCAATAATAAAAAATAGTGCAAACGTGCAATTGGCGTGTGCCGTAGCCTTACCAGTATGGACATGTGCAAGAGGCTTCCACGCCACCTGCTAATGATGCCAGGAGCTCCCTGAAGCACCGTCTGCACCCCACTGGCCCTGTTACCCAGTCTGTCCGCTGGGCCTGCCACTGACCTCCCCACAGACCAATGTCTGGCACGGTGAAGGGGTGGGAGCTGGGACCCGTCCAACATCAAGGCCGGCACATGTCCACAATGGTCACTTGCCCACGCTCTGTCTGTTGTGAGCACTGAGACTGTGTTGCTGGGGACAACATATTCGAATGTGTCTGTCTTGTGAGTTCATGGACAAACTGCATCAAAGTGGGCAAAATGCTGAGGGAAGGAAGTGTGGGGAGCCCAGGTGGGCTGATGTAACTTCAGGTTACTTCCTGCACTCACTGGAGTCCCACTGATCCCCACTGGCACTTTAAATGACTACTTTCTTTTTTTTTTAAGATTTTATTTATTTATTTGAGAGGTAGAGTTACAGATAGTGAGAGGAAGAGACAGAGAAAGGTCTTCCTTCCATTGGTTCACTCCCCAAATGGCCGCAACAGCCGGAGCTGCGCCGATCCAAAGCCAGGAGCTAGGAGCTTCTTCCCAGTCTCCCACGTGTGTGCAGGGGCCCAAGGACTTGGGCCATCTTCTCCTGCTTTCCCAGACCACAGCAGAGAGCTGGATCGGAAGAGGAGCAGCCAGGACTAGAATCAGCGCCCATATGGGATGCCGGCGCCACATGTGGAGGATTAACCTACTGTGCCACGGTGCTGGCCCCAAATGATTACTTTCCAAGTGCAGTACTCCCCAGATGCAAATGTTCCCCGTGAGGAAACAAGACAATGCCTCCCCCATCCCACCTCCACTGCCCAAGGTGGTCTCAGGGGCTCCCACCCCGCAGCCTGGTAACCACAGACACCCTGTGTGTGTGTGTGTGTGTGTGTGTGTGTGTGTGGCAGATAAGCCACACACTCCAAGGCAAGACACCTGCTGCTAACACTGAGCCCCCGTGTGTGTGTGTGTGTGTGTGTGTGTGTCCCTGGTCAAGCTGGTTGAGTTCCTTTTCACCTCTAATTTCCCTCATCTGTGAAACAGGAATTAAATTACCTGTCCGCTCAACCTCGCAGTCCCAATGGAAGATCAGAAGCAAGCTGGTGCAGAAAGGGGCCTTGTAAATTGTGAATTGCTCTTCTGACATATGGTGTTATGATAATCCGCTCCATTCAGAAAGAGGCAGAGCTGGGCGTGGGGAGAAGTGACTCAGGCAGCTCAAGACAGGCGTGAGGGCTGTAGAGCCAGGCAGACTGAAAATAGAATCGTTTGCAGAATCTCAGGGCCAGCCCCTATAGCAACCAGCAGGCGGGGGCTCCAGGTTGGCTGAGTCCCATGCTACCTGCTCCCCCATAGGTGTGGCACCTGGGACCGGTACCTGCAGCCCGACGTGGCCACACGTCCTGCCAGGTCAGCGCAGGCCAGTGACCCACAGCTCACAAGAAGTTCAGGGCAGTGACCACCCCTCCGAATCCAAACGACTCTGTTTCTCCAGGGGTTGCCTGCTTGCTGCCAACTGCTGCCCTTGGCCTCTTGCCCGCATTCCCTTCCAGCTAAATTAGCCCTCAGATGAAATCTACAGAGAGCACACTGGTCCGGAGACCATAGGCCCTGGCTGCTTGTTCCAGCCCCAGCCCATCCCCCTAGGCAGCTTCTGAGGCAGGTGACAAGGGTTGGTACCTGCAGGACTGAAGCCCTGCCAAAGGCCAGGGGTCTGGCGGCAAGCTGGCCTGCTTGGACGTAACTAGGCAGAGAGTCACTGTTTCCCAAACAAACACTCTTCCAAAGCATTCTTGCTGTTGGCTCAGGCCAAGGAAAGCAAGGTAATGACTCCAAGAACAATGACCTCACCAGGAAAGCAGGCTCCCCAGGCTCCCACACAGTCCCCACAGCCCCAAATAACCCAGGAGACCCAGCGTGTCCCCGTGGGGCACTGCCCTAAGGAAGCAAGTGGCCAGTGCCGGGGAGGCTGGGACACAGAGCTTTCCTCCTGCTGCCTGCAGAACCTCCCACCTCCCCGGGGTGAGGAGTGAGAGTGGAGGGGCTTTTCAGCCTTGGGGTTCTGCCCTCTTGCCACCACATAAATAAACCAGTACAAAGCCAAAGCCATATTTGTCATCTCCACTCTCTCCGGGCCCTTGCGTTCAGCAAGGCTGCTTCAGCGCCGCTGGGAGCTGGGTGCTGTTGCGAAACCGCTCAGCCGGCTCCTGTTTCATTCCCCATCTGCTGCTTGTTCTTCCGCGGGATGTGGCGAGAGCTGGAGATGAGGGAAGGAAGTGGGGAGCGGGGAGAAGCCATGCCTGGATGTCTGGCTCTGTTTCCTGCTCCTCCAGTCTCAGAGGGCCGCAGGACAGAAAGCCACCGAAGTCCCTGAAACTGGGGAGACGCACGGGCACTGCAGGCACCCAGGGCTGTATGCTGGGGATAGACGCACCTGCAGGAACCCACGGGTGTGCCAGGGATTTCCTGAGCCCTCAGGCTGGTCCCACACTTTTCTTCCTGGGCCCTCCATTTGGGGTGTGGCAGACTCCTATGTGTTAGGACAAATGCAGCCGTAGCTGGCGTCTATTGCTAAAATATGCCCGGCAATGCACTCAGTGCTAAAAGTGCCTTGTAATCCTACAAACAAGGCCCTGAGACGGTTCTTTCATCTACCCTCCTGGTTTACATTGGCTCAGATTGCGAAGCAGCTTGCCTGAGGTCACCCAGCCATTGGGGCTGGACTCAGACTGTCCGAGTGTGGAGCCCACTGCCTGTAGGTGCCCACTTTGTACACTGCCCTGAGGGGAGTGGGCAAATGCCCCATGTGCTGGCACACAAAGGCAGCACTGTCCACTTGTCCTGAGGGGCAGCTGCCCACAGAAGCAACAGTGACCCAAATATTTCAAAGGCTGAGCTCTCACCAAGAGCTATATGGCACTACGTAAAACCATGCACGAGAGTACTTCAAAACATTCATGGAAAATAGAATTAAAATGTTTATTTTAGTGCAAAAAAAGGTTTTTTATTGAAAATTGACACATAGGTTTTCCCTAATATTTATTTCTATGAACTCTTTGAAGACTGCTCTTTAAAAAAAAAAAAAAAAAGATTTATTCATTTGAAAATCAGTTACACAGAGAGAGAAAGAAAGAGAGGCCGAGAGAGAGAGAGGTCTTCCATCCACTGGTTCACTCACCAATTGGCCACAGTGGCCCGAGCTGCACCAATCAGAAGCCAGGAGCCAGGAGCTTCCTCCAGAAACCAGCAGGGGCCCAAGGACTTGGGTCATCTTCTAATGCTTTCCCAGGCCATAGCAGAGAGCTGGATCAGAGGTGGAGCAGCCAGGACCCAAACCAACGGCCATATGGGATGTTGGCACTGCAGGCGGCGGCTTTACCTACTACGCCACAGTGCCAGCCCCTCAGCTTACCTTTTCCCAAATATCTGCATTATCGATTTTACCGCTGTGTGTGCTGGCGAGACAGAAGCGCGGCATGCATAGTCTCACTGTAGGAAACATCAGGCCATACCTGAGAAAAGCCAAAGTCTCTGGCCCTGCCCTTCCGTTCCAGGCCCTTCTCCACTGTTCTCACCAAGGTGGGGTTCTCATAGGCTACAAATAAGTAGGGAGTGAACTTTTAAATGATGAGTTTGGGGCGGTTTAGTTCTTCACACTGTTCTTACAATTTCTTTGTAAATTGGAAACTCCCTCAAAGTTTTCCTTTAAGTTAACATGAAGAGAACTTTAAAAGCAAACATCAGCCTTCCAAGGAAAACTCCTCTTAGGCTGCAGACTCACAGGGTGCATTTTCTGTCCTCTGTTAGCAGAAGCACTGAAGCAAACTTGTCCAGGAAATCTGGCCACACTCACACCCAGGGGCCTGCAAATGAGGGACAGGACCCCTGAGCTCCCCAGGAGCACTAGGCTCCCTGGGTCTCAGCCCTCCTACCCCACCTCCAAGCTCCAGCAGAGACTGTGACAAGGGGTACAAAGCCAGAGACTGCACATTTCCCCACCACCTGGCCCTCACTGTCCTGCCACTTGGGCAAAAAAAAAATGCCTGTAAGGATCTGGGCACCCTTTATTGACCGTGATAGAAAAACCCCCTAGAGGGCACAGTGGGTTAAAGCCCTGGCCTGAAGCGTCGGTATCCCATAAGGGGGCTGGTTCAAGTCCCGGCTGCTCCTCTTCCGATCCAGCTCTCTGCTATGGCCTGGGATAGCAGTAGAAGATGGCCCAAGTGCTTGGGCCCCTGCACCCATGTGGAGACCCAGAAGAAGCTCCTGGCTCCTGGCTTTGGATCAGCACAGCTCCGGTCGTTGCAGCCTTCTGGGGAGTGAACTGGCAGATGGAAGACCTCTCTCTCTGTCTCTACCTCTCTCTGTAACTCTGTCTTTCAAATAAATAAAATAAATCTTTTAAAAAAAAGGAAAACCCATAAAGGAAGGCCATAATCTAAAGAGGCTCCCTGTCTCCACAAGGCAGGAGCTTTTCTGGTGCTAGCTAATAGTGATGGAGAAATGCTGAGTAGGTGTGCTGGGAAATGGGTGACAAAGGGCCATGCCTGACAGCTGTGTCCCCAGCCTGGGAATGTCCACATTCCTAGAGTGTGGTCCCTACACAATCTCTGTAGCATGAAGACAGCACCTACCTGCTCCCGTTATGTTGTGTGTGTGTGTGTGTGTTTTGTGTGGGGGAGACTTTCTGGTCTCAGGACAAAGGGAACCGACGCTTTCCTCATTTCTAATGACCTGTTGACCACAGATCAGTGTCCCTGACTGCACCACAGCTCACCTCCAGAGGGAGGAAGTGCTGCCTGTGGCTCCGGGGAGGAAGGAGAAGGCAGGCTCTCAGCCAACCCATTACTCAGCAGGTGAGCTGATTGCATCAGGCTAGTGGTTCAGTTGTCATCCCAGTGTCCAGGGCAACAGCACAAACAGTGTGCAGCCATCTAGGTCAATGCCCTGGGCTCCCTCTCACAAAATCCTCCGTGGCATGTGTGGTAGAAGGGGGCAGGGCACAGGTAGGCAGCTAGATGTGAGGACGTTTCTCCAGCCTGGGTACATTTCCAGTCTCCTTACTCTGCCTAGAGGTGCACTAAGTAAAACCACAAACCCAAGTCCCACCCCAGTGCTTTTCTAAGTGCTGGGGCGCACTACAACAAGAGACCCCACTACAACAAGAATTGTAAAAACACACCCTCCTCTACAATTCAACTCTGTGTCTTGAAATGCAAACCATGCCTTCCCTACAAGAAAACAAAAAGCCAAAGCCATCCCGAGGTTACACAGAATCTAGCAGTGTCTACAAAATTGGACTTAGGACAGAGGCAAGAGGAAGGGGAGGTTAGGAAATGGATGAGAAGACATGAGCTGGGAATTAGGTGTGGGAGTTTGAGACAGAAGTCAGAAAGAAAAAGAAAACAGAAGGAGTTCATTGAAGCTTATGATCAGAAAGCAGAAGGATTTCAGACAAGATAAACTCATTGTTCAGCAAACAGTGCTAGATACTGGGAATAAAAAACTGCAAAACTCTTGCCTCTAGATGGTGGAACAGTCTAGTAGAAGATGCTGATATAAACAAATAAGGAAACTGTGTGACCTTCATGTTGGGCGTTTATATTTTGCTAAGGGAAATAAAGGAGTGAGCATCAGGGACATTTGGGCTGGGTATTGAAAGATGAGTAAAACTTTGCCAAAGAAAAAAGGGCAAGGGCCTAAAGAGATTCCAAAAGTAAATGAGTCAGGGGCCAGCGCTGTGGCACAGTAGGTTAACGCTCTGGCTTGGAGCGCTGGCATCCCATATGGGCACCGGTCCAAGACCCTGCTGCTCCACTTCCGATCCAGTTCTCTGCTATGGCCTGGGAAAGCAGTAGAAGATGACCCAGACACTTGAAAGATATCTCTCTCTCTCTCTCTCTCTCTCTGCCTCTGCCTCTCTGTAACTCTGCTTTTCAAATAAATTAATAAATCTTAAAAAAAAAACTTCCACTGATGCTTCTGTGGATCTCCAGTCCAAAAACCGTTCATTTGTAAGGTGAGCTAATATCCAGAGAAAATAAACTCAGGTGGAGAACTAAGTTTAAGAAGCCTCAATATTCCATTGTTCAATTTCTCCCTTGCTTTTGTTGACATGCTTCAATATCTTCCTGTTTGCAATTTGGGTTCCAATAGCAGCAATTTGTTAAAAAGCTTCAGACACCAAAGTCGTCTGGCCCTTCATTCATTGAATACTTTAATTTTTACATCTGACTTTAATCTAAATGCAGCCAGAGAGCTTGTTTACTAAAAAATTTTTCTTGTGCTGCCAATGAACCCACCATATTAACATCAGTTGCTTGGAATTAAAAACGAGCAAAATTAATTTAGAAGAAATAGCATTTGATCAAAATGAATAGCACAGCTTTACTGAGTAATATGTAAATGTACCCCCTGCAGCTGCTTCATATTTCTGCCCAGCTTCTCTCTCCCTCTGTTTGTTTGTTTATTTATTTATTTATTTGAGAGATAGAGTTACAGAGAGAGGGAGAGACAGAGAGAAAGGTCTTCTATCTGCTGGCTCACTCCCACAAATGGCTGCAACAGCCAGAGCTGGGCCAATCTGAAGCCAGGAGCCAGGAGTTTCTTCCTGGTCATCCTATACTGCCTGGATCATCCTATACTGCTTTCCCAGATGCATTATCAGGGAGCTGGATTGGAAGAGGAGCAGCCAGGGTATGAACTGGTGCCCATATGGGATGCCGGCGTGGCAGACAGTGGTCTAACCCTCTGCATTACAGGGCTGGTCTCGTTACACTCAATTGTTAACGGTTATTGCTTGGCTTAATCTTGGTTATGCTTCTGATTTCAAGAAAATATTAGAATTTCTTTTACTTGTTAGAGTAAAATTGTGGGTCTTGGTTTGCTCAGGACTGTCGCTATATTAGTCCATTTTTTAGCAGGGAGGTTATTATTACTACAACAAAATACCTGTGACTGAGTAATTTGTAAAGAGAAGAGGTATATTTAGCTCACAGCTTTGGAGGTCCAAGAGCATGGCCCCAATATTTGGGTAGCTCTGGTTAGGGCCCCCTTGGCTTTAGAACATCAGAGTGTGAGTGTTTGTGAGAGAGGGAGATCAAATGGTGAGCCCGAGAGTAGAAAGGGCCTAGTCTTGCTCTTTTGTAATAACCCACTCTTCCAGGAACTAGCTGGAGTCCCAGGAAAGCTGCTAATACTTCTTGAAGGCAGCAACCCCCAACCTGATTACCTCTGCTAGGCCCCACCTCTTAAGGGTGCTATCCCTTGTCACCATCACCACAATGAGGACAAAACATGCAACCTAAAACCTTTGCAGGGCACATTCTGACCACATCCACAGCATAGCAGTCCTGACTGTGGCTGTTATCCTGCCATCCTACCTAGACTGACATGTGTCACAGATTAAAGTTTAAAAAAAAATAGAAAGGCAGAGAGATAGAAACAGAGAGCTCTCGTTTTCTGTTTACTCCCCACATGCCTGTGACAACCTGGGCTGGGCCTAGGCTGGGTTGCTGGGATCCAGAGCCTCAATCCAGATTTTCCTTGTGGGTGACAGGAACCTGACTACTTGACTCATCACTGTTGCCTCTCAGGGAACTTATTAGCAGGAAGCTAGAGTGAGGCACCAGCGATGGCTATCAAACCCAGGCACTCTGATAGAAGCCTGGGCATCTTTATAAAAAGATTGATTAATTAATTTTTTATTTATTTGAAAGGCAGCATTACTGAGTGAGAGACAGAGAGAGAGATGTTTCATCAGCTGGCTGACTTCCAAATGGCCACAACAGCCAAGGCTGGGCTAGGCTGAAGCCAGGAGCCAGGAGCTTCCCCTGGGTCTCCCACAGGGGTTCAGGGGCCCAAGCACTTGGGCCGTCATCCTGCTGCCTTCCTAGGTGCATTAGCAGGGAACTGGATTGGAAGCAGAGCAGCCAGGACTTAAAGCAGAGTCTAGATATGATGGCATCATCTCAGGCAGTGGCCTTACCTGCTACTCCACAATGCCGATCTCTGCATAGGCACGTTTATTAGCATCTTAACTGCTGGGCCAAATGCCTGCCCTCAGATGGTTTTCTAAAGGAGGTGTTATGATTACAGTATACAGATAAGCAGAGATAGATTTGGTAGGCCGCTATGTCAAGCCTCTGCACCAAGAACCAGCCTGGCCATTCAAAATCCATTAAGTGACTTCTCCTATCAAAATCACCCCTTCTCCACCAGTGTCCTGCCCCACAGCTGCTCCAGACTGGGGGCTTCATAAGCACACATTCCCTGCCTTCAAATTCCTCTTCGTGAGCTTCTGGGCAGAGCTCTCCTGGTGTCTCCTTGTCTCCTTGGCCTTCTCCTTCCTGGCCGCTTGGTTCCTCTCTCGCTTCCTGTCCCTGTGCTGTTACTGCAGGTGTCATGTCCCCCAGAACTGAGGCCTCAGCCCTTTCTCCCTCTTGCTTTACAATGATCCTGCTGGAGAAGTAAGTCCTGGAGTCCGACCACCATGCATCCAGCTGCAGTTGCATCCTTGTTCTCCATATCCAGACTCCAGGCCCAGGGCTGCTGCTTTCTTTAGGGGTCAGTGCGTCCATCTCCAGACCTCTCTAGTATTTTCTTGCTGTAGATTCTAATGCATTTATAATCTAAACCACACAATTGGAAGGTCCAATGTACATTCCCTACACACATTAAGGATGTGGCTTTGCTCCCTCCCCAACCAAAGTGGAAGTTCTTCAAGCATCGGAGTGGAATCTTTCATTCATGCATTCAACAAGTATGACAAACAGCCTAATCTGTTCTCAAGTAAATAAAACAAAGATCCTGACTCCTTGGAGCTTATGTTTTAGTTAGGGTGGGGTGGGGAGATGGACTACAGTGAGGGGAAACCATGAACACCAAGCAGATAATTAAATTGCACAAGTTCCTTCACCATCTTCATAGAAAAATAGAATTAAAAGGTAAGTTTAGGGGCCAGTGATTGTGGCGTAGAGGGTAAAACCACCGCCTGCAGTGCCGGCATCCCATATGGGTGCCAGTTCAAGTCCCAACTGCTCCTCTTCCCATCCAGCTCTCTGCTATGGCCCAGGAAAGCAGTAGAAGATGGCCCAAGTCCTTGGGCCCCTGCATCCATGTGGGAGACCCAGAAGAAGCTCCTGGCTCCTGCCTTGGCACAGCTTTGGCCATTGCAGCCATCTGAGGAGTGAACCAGAGAATGGAAGACCTCTCTCTCTTTCTCTCTTTCTGCCTCTGCTTCTCTGTAACTCTGCCTTTCAAATAAATAAAATTACATAAATAAATAAAAGGTAAGTTTATTTTGATGCCAAAAAAGTTGAAATCCACACATAGTTTTCTCCTACTATGCATGTCCATGAATTTTTGGAAGGCCACTTAGAGTAGAAACTCAGTAAATACTTATGGAATAAGGTTGAGTACAACGTGTCACCCCAAAATTCATACAGGTGTTCTAGCTCAGATGTCTGATGTTAATGAGTGATGGATTCAAGGTGGACTTGTGATCCAGCTGTGGAGGCTGGGTAGGGGGAGCTGGTGAAAGGTCTTTTGGTCTTTAGAGGTATGTCCTTGGAAGGTGGTTCCTGTAAGAGAGTTGATAATGATTTGAGTTCAAGCTCTGCTTCATTTCTCTCTTTGCTCCCTGGCTCACTGTGCGATCATTCCTCCGCACTCACCATGACAAGGCTCCACAGACCCCCGACTATGGGGCCACCCGATCCTGACCTGTAACCTCAAGTTACAGCTGAAATAAACCTTTTCCTTCCCAGGAAACCCCTCTCAGGTATCTCAGTTAAAGTAAAAGAAGTGGACTAACGTAAATGTATACATGCATCTATACAAGATCAATGAAATATTTTTTTAAAGATTTATTTGAGGCCGGCGCCGCAGCTCACTAGGCTAATCCTCCGCCTAGCGGCGCCAGCATTCCAGTCCCGGTCAGGGCGCCGGATTCTGTCCCGGTTGCCCCTCTTCCAGGCCAGCTCTCTGCTGTGGCCCGGGAGTGCAGTGGAGGATGGCCCAGGTGCTTGGGCCCTGCACCCCATGGGAGACCAGGATAAGTATCTGGCTCCTGCCATCGGATCAGCGCAGTGCGCCAGCCGCAGCGCGCCGGCCGCGGCAGCCATTGGAGGGTGAACCAACGGCAAAGGAAGACCTTTCCCTCTGTCTCTCTCTCTCTCACTGTCCACTCTGCCTGTCAAAAAAAAAAAAAAAAAAAAAAGAAAGATTTATTTGAAAGTTAGAGGCGGGGGGGATCTTCCACCTGCTGGTTCACTTCCCAGATAGCAACAACAGCCAGGGATTGGCCAGGCTGAAGACAGGAGTCAGGAGCTTCATCCAGGTCTCTCACATGGGTGGCAGGGGCCCAAGCATTTGGGCCATCTTCTGCTGATTTCCCAGGTGCATTAGCTGGGAGCTGGACTGGAAGAGGAGCAGGACATGAACTGGAGTGCATATGGGATGCTGGCATTGCAGGCAGCAGTCTTACCCACTATGCCACAATGTCAGCCCCAAGACCAACTAGATTTTTAACAAAATTAACTAATGCTAATATACAATATGTTAGGAAAATTATTAGAAATGTAGTTGAGAATTTTCTACCTAAAATATCCTCCCCTTGTATCTCTTTGCCTCTTGTAGTGTCTAAAAACTGATTCCACTGATAGAATCAAAAGGAACTTAGAGAAATCAGAGGTATTTGCAAATCTGTCATTCACTGACAGTCACAGAGCGTGGGCACTGTCTCTCAAAGAGCAAAATCAGAGACCATGGGATGTGAGCTCGCATGACTCATGAATGTTCTCACAAAAGCAGCCCGCAACCAGGGTGACAGGGTCCTTGCTGAGGGCCACACATAGTCAGCATACGCCCACCGTGCTCATCTGTGATTTTCCCTCAGTGACTGCCTGCCCTGGCAACCTGACCTGCTCCTGAACCCTACCTGAGTCCCATCACTACCTCACTGATGTTCAGAGACAGAAGCATGGAGGTGAGGGTCAGGGACTTGGGATAAATGTAGCTCTTCCTTTATTTGGTAATAAAACCAGCTGAAAAATAACAGTCATGGGTTTTCTTTTTCATGGCTTTTTTACACTTTTTTAAAAGGCATATCAAAGCCGGCGCCGCAGCTCAATAGGCTAATCCTCCACCTAGCAGCGCCAGCATTCCAGTCCCGGTCAGGGCGCCGGATTCTTTCCTGGTTGCCCCTCTTCCAGGCCAGCTCTCTACTGTGGCCCGGGAAGGCAGTGGAGGATGGCCCAAGTGCTTGGGCCCTGCACCCCATGGGAGACCAGGAGAAGTACCTGGCTTCTGCCTTCGCATCAGCGTGGTGCACCGGCCGCAGCATGCCAGCCGTGGTGGCCATTGGAGAGTGAACCAACGGCAAAAGAAAGACCTTTTTCTGTCTCTCTCTCTCACTGTCCACTCTGCCTGTCAAAAAAAAAAAAAAAAAAAGGCATGTCAAGGGATGTCAAGGGCTAGCGCTGTGGCACAGCAGGTTAAGCTTTGCCTGCAGTGCCAGCATCCCCTGTGGGCACTGGTTTGAGTCCTGGCTGCTCCACTTTCAGTCCAGGTCTCTGCTAACACCCTGGGAAAGCAATGGAGGATGGCCCAAGTGCTTGGGGCCCTGCACCCATGTGGGAGACCTGGAAGAAGTTCCTGGCTCCTGTCTTTGATTCGGTCCAGCCTAGCTCCGGCCATTGCTACTATTTGGGGAGTGAACCAGGGGATGGAAGATCTCTCTCTCTCTGTCTCTCCCTCTCTATGTCTGTAACTCTGTCTCTCAAAAAACTAAATAAATATTTTTTAAAAAAAATGGTTGTATTAAATGTGCTTGTATCAAAACCATAATAATGTCAAAATGCCATGTGTTCCCCCAGACTTAATGAGATGCTAGTACACCCTTGCTCCAAGGAGAGGACACAGAGGCAGGCACAGGTGGAAGGACCATTGGAGCCACCAAGTTAGAGCATGGCACAGGGGAGCCAGACCTGCAGGTGTAATGCAGTCCCCACCATATATGCTGGCTTTTCTTTCGCTCCCTCTTTTCTTTCTTTCTTTCTTTTTTCTTTTTCTTTCTTTCTCTTTCTCTTTCTTTCTCTCCCTCTCCATCTTTCTTTCTTTCTTTCCTTCTCTCTCTCTCTCTCTCTCTCTCTCTCTCTCTCTCTTTCTTTTAGAGGCAGAGAGAAAGAGATCCCATCTGCTGGTTCACTCACCAAATGCCCACAATAGTAGGGGGGGAGGGAGGAGGGGCAGGGCTGAAGTTGGGAACCAGGGACTTAGTCCAGCTTTCCCATGTGGGATGCAGGCACCCAGTTACTTGAGCCATCACCTGCCGCCTCCCAGGGTCTACAATAGCAGAAGCTATTGTACACAGATTTTTTTTTTTTTTTTTTGACAGGCAGAGTGGACAGTGAGAGAGAGAGACAGAGAGAAAGGTCTTCCTTTGCTGTTGGTTCACCTTCCAATGGCCGCCGCGGCCAGCGCGCTGCAGCAGGTGCACCATGCCTATCCGAAGTCAGGAGCCAGGTGCTTCTCCTGGTCTCCCATGGGGTGCAGGGCCCAAGCACTTGGGCCATCCTCCACTGCACTCCTTGGCCACAGTGGAGAGCTGGCCTGGAAGAGGGGCAACCGGGACAGAATCTGGCGCCCCGACTGGGACTAGAACCCGGTGTACCAGCGCTGCAAGGCGGGAGGATTAGCCTACTGAGCCGCGGCACCAGCCCTGTACACAGATTTTACACAGATTAGATGCTCTCTGCTGCAGCAGAGCAAATTTATTCATTTTACATGCCCTGAAGAGACTCAAAATTTCTGAATTCTCAAATCAGTGCTTGCTACCAATGCCAGAATTAGTCAAGCCAATCTTCCTGTTGGCTTTGAATCATATACTGTGATTTTAAACCTGGGTGCAGTAAGCAGCAACAGTAATGGGAGTTTAATTCTAACATCTTCATAGTCTTCCTCCCAAAACACCTGTCAGTTAACCACCTTCAGGACTGACAGGTCTGTCTACAGAAACCAAACAGGGGTATGACAAGCGCCAAGCTTGAGTCTGGAGTCTCCTGCAGGAAGGGCTGTGACCAGAGCAGGGAGACTGGTGCTCCAGTGTTTTACCTTTCGCTAGTGAGTATTGCAGGATTAAGTATGAACACAAATTTCTGGGCTCCTCAGCCAGAGATCATCATAGGTTATGTTGGGGCAATAAAAACAACACCACCAACAAAAGCCCAAGGAATTCCCATGCTAGTGATCCAACTGGCCTGAAATCCTCAGTGAATGAGTGAATTTTGCTCATTTTCATTTCACCTTCATTTTCTAAAAATTTTTACTTATTTATTTATTTTATCCATTTGAAAGGCAGAGAGAGACAGAAAACAGAGATCTTTTGACCACTAATTCACTCCCCAAAGGCTCATAATGGCTAGGCCAAGACAAAGCCAGCAGCCAGGAGCTCAGTCCAGGTCCCCCACACAAGTGGCATGGACGCAGCTACCTGAGCCATCATCGGCTCCTTCCCAGGGTTTGCATTAGCAGGAAGCTGTGATCAGGTGCAGAGTCAAGACTCAAAACCAGGCACTCAGGTATGGAATGTGGGCACGCCAACAGATCTCTTAACCACTAAGTGAAACGCCCGCCCTCACATTTACTTTTTTTTTCCCCAAGATTCATGTTTTTCTGGAGAAGAACTAAAATACCAGAAGGCACATCATTTAAATATTCAGACATATCATTGACGATTTGCTTATAATTTATGTCCATCTATTTCTAGAATTGCTTAAGCACGCGAATGCTTGGGCAGGGTTGCAATGCGAGATGAATGCTAGGGAAGACCAGAGCTAGGACCCAATGCCAATATTCCTGAGTGGCAGCTCTGGGCTCTGTTTTCACAAACACATACTCTCATGTAGTTCTCCCAGCAAAGTCAAGTTCTAAAAGAAAAATTGGAGCTCAGAAAGACTCACTAACTTGTTCAGAGTCGCACAGATATGAAGTATTTTCGTGTCTGCTTTGATGCCAGATTCATCCATTACCCCCAGCTGCAATGCATCTTGGAACTCTAGACAGGTAAGCCTGAAATTGTTTGACCTTAAATTTAACTGGAAAAGAAGGAAAACTTTTAAAAATGTTTGCACATAATGACTGCATGAGCATGACCAGCAATAACTCTTCTTGAAAGAGGAAATAATTTGGCTACTTGTGGTTTAGAAATATTGCCCCACCCTCAATGTCATACCTACCAAGTCAGTGAGCGGTCCACTGACTGGGTCCTCCTTGAGTCAAATGAGTGTACCAGGGACAGGAAAAAGGGAAATTCCATTAAACATCGGAAGTCTTGATTCAGGAGTGAATGACTCAGATGCTGCTGACGGCCTCCCTGCTCAACCTGTCATCCTTTTTAAAAAGACATAGGCAATCAATGCATACTTCATCGGGCTTAGCTCCTAGAGCTCCCACTTCAAGCCAGTGCATACATTGTCAACCCCAAATCTGCAGGCAGAAACTTTAGAAAGCTCTGTGGCAACTAATTTTTTCAAGATTTTTATTTATTTATTTATTTGAAAGATAGAGTTACAGACAGTGAGAGGGAGAGACAGAGAAGATGAAGAGTGGTGGTACTCTGCAAAACCTCTGCAGCAACTCTGTGAATGATATGTGGATGGCGCCAAACTGGTGGAAAGTAGTAAAAAAGAAAGGAGGGGCAAATTAGAAAAAGACTCAGAGCTGAATAGTCCATGGATTTTATAATTAGTATCTGAAAAATTACATGGATTACAGTGATACACCCCCACAAGGACATAATCCTGAATCCTTGTATATGGTAACTGCTATTTGATAAGAGTGTACTCTTTCCAGTGGCACATTCCGAAGTGTGACTAAGAGTCTAACATCATGTAAGAGGAAGTTAGATGCAATTGATTCAAAGTGGCTCTTCTCCAAAGCCACGAGACTGGCTCCTGGAGAGAGAAGCTTCCATGCTTTCTTCTCCAAGAGTTAGCTCTAGCATCTAAGGGCATAACCACGCCTTGAAATAAAGTCTTATGCTTTCATTTTGTCCATTCATTCATTCATTCATTCACCATTTCACAAACATTTGTGAGGACCTATTCTATGTTAGCAGGATGAAGGTTGCGACAAAAAAATTCAGTGATATAAGAAGAGCCAACTTCTCTCTCACAGAGACTACTTCTAATGAATGGCAAAGCCATAACAAAAGGAAATCTTCTATATGGGCCTTTAAAATATTACAGGAATTCATAGTGATAAAGGTGACTCGAGGCATGCAGTTACAGTGTGAAAAGTATCTATGCATCCTGGCTTCCTGAGGGGTGGTCCATGTAGCCAGAGCGAAAGCACCATGTGGCAGCTTGTTAAATCGCACAATTACAGACTCCAGCTGCAGACCAGATTTTAATAAGATCCTCTGGTATTGTGTATGCTTGTTCAACTTGAGAAGCATTAGTTTGGAGGCCATCAGTTCCTAAAGTGTGTTTTCAATAGCGTCTTCCCAAAGAAAAGCAAACAATAGGCAGAAAGTGATCAAACTACACTCCCCGTACTGTGAGCTTAATCTAACCACAACATAATCTTTCAAAATTATGACTTTATTTCAAGTGCATCTTGTATTTCCAGCTCTTCCATTATTCCATCTGAGATAGAGGCAGGTGTATGGGGCTCAAAGAAGAAAAGAGAAAGGGGTGGGAGATAGGACTTCTCTGGGAGGCTGATGGGGCTGGCAATCTACCAGCAGATTCAGTTGCAGAAAACAAAGCCCAAGTGCGTTGAGGTGGTCGGGAGTCATTGCTCTTAGATCTCTGTTTCACCTGTCTTGCAGCTGTCCTGTTACACTGCTATACCAGCACCCATGCCTGCACTGTTGTGCCAGTTTGATTTTTCCGTGTTGATCAAGAAATAGCTGTTGAGTACCTACTAAGTGCACTGCATGATCTAAATGATCCAGGGTGTATTTGGTGTGGTCAGTGATGTGTGAAAACAATGGTGAGAATGAGTAGAAAGGAAGCAGCATCAAAAGAAAGACAAAAAGCAACGACTATGGAAAGTTCCTGGCTCAGGAGATTCAGGAAGGCTTCATGAAGGGGGCAGAGGTAGCAGAACCCCAAATGATCATTAGGAATTAAAGTGGCAGACATGGGGTTGGGGCATTTTTGAAAGGATGTCGTAGCCCAGAAAAAGAATTGAGGTGGAGAAGTGAGCATTTAGCATAGTGATTAAGATACTATTTAAGGGCCAGCACTGTGGTGTAGCGGGTAAAGCCACTGCCTGAAATGCCAGCATCCCATATGGGCGCCAGTTCAAGTCCCATCTACTCCACTTCCAATCCAGCTTTCTGCTATGGCCTGGGAAAGCAGTAGAAGATGGTCCAACTCCTTGGGCCCCTGCACCCACATGGGAGACCTGGAAGAAACTCCTGGCTCCTGGCTTCAGATTGGCACAGCTCTGGCCAATGTGGCCAATTGGGGAGTGAACCAGTGGATGGAAGACCTCTTCTTTACCTCTCATCTCTCTCTGCAACTCTGACTTTCAAATAAATAAATCTTTTTTTTTTTTTTTTTTTTTTTGACAGGCAGAGCTAGACAGTGAGAGAGAGAGAGAGAAAGGTCTTCCTTCCGTTGGTTCATTCCCCAAATGGCCACTACGGCCGGCGCACTGCACTGATCTGAAGCCGGGAGCCAGGTGCTTCCTCCTGGTCTCCCATGTGGGTACAGGGCCCAAGCACCTGGGCCATCCTCCACTGCACTCCCGGGCCACAGCAGAGAGCTGGACTGGAAGAGGAGCAACCGGGACAGAATCCAGCACCCCAACTGGGACTAGAACCTGGGGTGCTGGCGCTGCAGGCAGAGGATTAGCCTAGTGAGCCTAGGCGCCAGCCAATAAATAAATCTTTAAAAAAAAAAAAAGAGATACCATTTAAGACATCTGCATCAGCCTCCTGCTAATGCACACCTTGGGAGGCAGCAGTGATGGCTTAACTAGCTGGGCTCCTGGATTGCATTTCCTTTTCTTTCTTTTTTTTTAAGATTTATTTTTATTTTATTTACTTGAATGGCAGAGTTGTCGAGAGAGAGAGAGAGAGAGAGAGAGAGAGAAACTTACATGTGCTAGTTCCATCATCTAGTTCACACCCCAGATGGCCACACCGGCCAGAATTGGGTCAGGCAGAAGCCAGGAGCTTCATCCAGGTCTCCCAGCTGGGTGAAGAGCCCCAAATATTTGATATATTTTCTATTGCTTTCCAGGCACATTGGCAGGAAGCTGGATTGGAGCAGCTGGGACTCGAACCAGTGTTCCTATGGGATGTTCAGCTTTAGCTCCCCAGCCACTGCAGGCATTCAGGGGCAAACCAGTGGATGTGAGCTCCCTGCCTTTCTCTCTTTCTCACTCTCTCAAATAAATTTTTTTAAATTAAAAAAAAAGAAGAAGAATGGAGGAAGAGGATGAAGAGTTTCTCTGAGAAGATGAGAGACTCGAACTGGGGAATGCAAGAAGCAAGCTAGAAGTTTGGAAGGTTGGGGTTGGGGCATGGATGACCCAGAAAGTCCCAGGGGTTACCAAAGAATTTTTTTATTAACATGTAATCCTTGTACATTTTTATGGGGTACAATACAATATTTCAACACATGTATACAGCATAAACCCATCAAATCAAGTAATTAATATTTCTAGTTCCTTATCTTTTCTTAAAGCTTGGAGCTTAGCAGCGCCTCTCTTCATACCTCCCACAGCGTATCATACATTGATGTGAACTACAGTCACCCCACAGTGCTGTGGAACGCTAGAACTTATTCCTCCTATTTAACTGTATTTTTGGTACCCGCTATCCAGCCCTCCTCTACCCTCTTCTCCTCACCCTCCCCAATCTCCAGGGATCACTAGTCCAAGTTCAGAAGCGAGATTTGGGAGCAGGGAGGCGGCATGACGATTTCTGGGCTGTGCAGTTTTTGTACAACAGGTGTTCCAGCAGGAGAGGGAGGGGATGGGAGGGGCTACCAAAGATCAGACTCTTCCTCTCGTTCCCATTGAAGGCAGAGGATAGGCATTATCCTCTTCTTTCATGTCCCTCTAGCCCACACCCCCCACCTTCCTGCCAACCACGCAATCAACAGATGCTCAGCATCTCAAGTCATCCGGGGTAGAGGTGGAATCCAGCCCCCACTGAGGCCCTGTCAGGGTTGGGAAGTGTCCCAAGCCCTGTACTCAGAAAGACAGTCACAAGGCACAGGATGTGTCTTAATGGTATGCATTAAAGCCACTGATTTATCGGAGCGCGGGGTTGTTGTCCCTCTCACTGAGGATGCTCATCATCAGAAAGGATGGAATCAGATAAGAAACCTCACTTGCACAGGTTAATCCTCCACCTGCAGCACCGGCATCCCATATGGGTGCCAGTTCGAGTCCCGGTTGCTGCACTTCCAATCTAGCTCTCTGTACCCTGCTAATGTGCCCAGGAAAGCAATGGAAAGAGGTCCAAGTGCTTGGGCCTCTGCATCCACATGGGAGACTCAAAAGCTCCTGGATCCTGGCTTCCAATCAGCCCAGCTCTAGCCACTGTGGCCACTGGGGAGTAAACCAGCAGATGGAAAATCTCTCTCTCTCTCTCTCTCTCTCTCTCTCTCTCTCTCTCCTCTCTCTGTCTCTCCCTCTCTCTGTCTGCAGCTCTGCCTCTCAAATAAATAAGTCTTCAAAAAAAAAAAAAACAAAAAACTAAACCTCACTTGATAGGAATCTCCCTTCATCTGTGCTGTTCTATGAAGCATTCAGTCCCCTTCTCAGTGAACTTGACGCTGCTGGTGCTGTTGCTTCTTCTTTCTCACATTAGAGTCACATCCCTTGGGAACTGGATGGAACCACAGAGCCCATTTTGCCAAATCCCTTTTGATGGGGAGGCTGAACAACTTGCTGAGTTGCAGTTGACCAAGCCAAGAGTAGAGACTTGCATAATGTATGAAGACTGGAGCAGGGTGCCTGACATCACCCCACACTTGGAAGTGGGGGCTTCACCACCAAGCATAAGGCTACTACATTCCCAGAAAAGAGCTGACTCTAGGCCCAGTCTTAGCTGCAGGCCAACTGGACAAAGATTTCACATGGGTGCCAGAGTGGGTACCTCCAACCACAACAGCAGGCACCCCACCTGTAAGACCCAGCCTGGACACCCCCACCTCTGTCCTAACTCCCATCCAGTGTTCTAAGAGCCTATTTTCACTCACAAAAGCAGAACCATAATGCAACAGGATTTTAAACAACTTAGAATTCTAAGTTAAGAAAATGTAACTTATTCTGCTTGGCCTAGACCAAAGTACAAAAGAGACTGGTGTGAAATCGCTTCCTTGATGGGAGCCAAGTGAGACACGCTTAGTGTTTTCCAGCGGAGGTGAGAAGCAGCTCTTCTCTTTGGCAATCCCGATGGAGAATCACACAGTGTGGGAGGTAAAGTCCTTCCTGATGAAGAATTCATTCAAGCTTACCTTGCTCAAAAATGGAAACAGGACTCCTCTTTCTCCAAGACTTGGCCACATGTCTCACCATGTCCAAATAGTCCCAAAGGCCTAACCTGTCTTGAACCTTTACTTAAACTTCTAAAGGGAGAAAAGAGAATGCCAGTTGAATGAAGCATCAGTGCACATTCCAACATTGGAAGTCATCAGTAGATTTCTCCTTTTGACCTGGGTTTCCTGTTGTCACTTATGCTAAAATTTTGGTAAGATCTAGAGCCAAGATTTCCATATCTAGAACAGGGTTGGTCAACCTCAAGGCAGGAGCAAGGAAAGATTCATGTTCTCAAAACAACCTCACGTCAGGAACCATTGAAGCTAAAGGAACTGGGCTTCCCAGGGTAAGACAGAGACAGAGCAGAGTGTCCTGTCACCCGACCAGTCAGTCTTCGGAAGGGGCACAGAGCTGGACATGAAGAAGCCAGTCTATCCAGCTTCCTGCTACTACAGATGCTGGGAGCAGAGGGTGATGACTCGGGTACTCGGATTCCTGCCACCCACATGGGAAACCTGGACTAAGCTCCTGGTTCCTGGCTTGATTGCAGGCATTTGAGAAGCAAACCAGTGGGTGGGAGCCCTCTTTCTATTTGTCTATCTGACTCTCAAAAAAATAAGTAAAAGTTTTTAAAAATAATATTTTTAAAAAAGAAAGTAATCTGTTTCCTCATACTTACAGTAACAGTAAGTATAGTCCAAAAGACTATAGCACATTCCACATACACTATTTCATATTTTAGAAGCCATATTTAAAAAGCAAAAAGAAACAAATTAATCTCAACATTTTAATTTAGCTCAATGTTTCCAAAATATTATTTCAAAATGTAATCAATATCAAAATTATAAGTGCGATTTTTACATTTCCGTACTAAGTTTTTGAAATCTGCAGTGTATTTTTACACTTACGGCACGTCTCAGTTCAAACCAGCCACACTTCAAGTGTTGAGTAGTCACAGGCAGTTAGTGGGTACTGTGTTGAATCCCTCAAAGTTAGAAAGTAGAAACAAGTGGAAAAGATCGTCTGAGGTCTTGGATATTCTGGGGGGGGAGGGGCTGCCTACTGCGGTGGAGGAAGTGGGGGAGGGTCTCTCGTCCTCTGGAAAGACACCACCATGAGGACTGAAAAGAAACCCCTGTTCCCATGCCACCGTCACCAGCCTCACTGATGCTGGTGCCATCCACACAGAAATTGTTCCATCTCTACCCTAACTCTGTGCACTGCATATTCTTCTCTCTGGATTACAACAAGGAAACAGAAAAGCAGCAGGCCTATGGCCCAGAGGTTAAAATGCTGATTAAGACATCTGCATCCCACACCAGAGTGCCTGGATTCCAGTCCTGGCTCTGCTTCCAATTGCAGCTTCCTGCGAATGCACACGTAATGTATCCAGTGCTTGAGCCCCTGCCACCTACCTGGGAGACCTGCATGGAGTTTCTAGTTCCCAGCTTTGGCCTGGCCCAGCCCTGGCTGTTGCAGGATCTAGGGACTGAACCAATAGATGGGGGCAATCTCTCTCTCTCTCTCTCTCTCTCTCTAATCGCAAACATTCATAAGCATAAGCATAAAGAGAGAGAGAGAGAGAGAGAGAGAGAGAGAAATGAAGGGTACTCCAAAGCAGTCTCTGACGTTGGCTTTTTGACCTCACACCGTTCACTGTCTGCTTAGAAGATGAACGACATATGGCCAGTGTGCCTACAATACAGGATGGCGCCTTAGAAACGCAGTGTTAGGTGGGAAGGCAGGATCCCAGTAGGCTGGCTGGGATCTGTAGTGTCTCCCAGGTGCCCTGGCGGGGCTTGGCTCTTTGCCACGTGCTACAGTTCTGACCCTCTACTGCTGTCATTCTGGCCTCACCGTCCTCTGTCCTCCGAGCTACAGACCCTTCCCAGGTCTCAAGCCCGCAGAGCAGTCTGGGGCTGAGGGTCAGGGCCTGCACGCAGTGCTTCCTGAGTAAGTGATACCACTCGGGCACCTTTGCAGATACACCGCCACCTTCTGGAAAAAAACCTGGACCTGAAGAAGGCACATCCATGCAACCGAGGGTCAGACACTGCAGAGGGCTTGCACACACGTCCCTGGCCCGTGAAGGAATCCCAGAAGAACCCTCTGGAAATGGGGGTCGATCTGCAGTCCTGGAAAGGTCATAGTCATAGAATCAGTTCTGCCACCACATCTGCAGAAAGGGGACAGTGGTCACAGGGAATCTCGGCTCCAGATCTCCGTCCCCTCCCCTATACAGGCCACAGATTCACACCTGGGGGCCAGAGCCGTGGCATAGCAGGTAAAGGTGCCGCCTGTGACCTTGCACCCCATATGGGCACCAGTTCTTGTCCCGGCTGCTCCCCTTCAGATCCAGCTCCCTGCTAATGCGCCTGAGAAAGCTGCAGAGGATGGCCCAAGTACTTGAGCTCTTGCACCCACGTGGGAGACCTGGATGAAGCTCCTGGCTCCTGGCTTCAGCCTGACTCACCAAAACATTGGGGCCCTTTGGGAGTGAACCAGAGGATGGAAGATATTCTCTCTCTCTCTCTCTCTCCCTCCTTCTCTCTCTCTCTCTCTGTCTCTCTCTCTCTCTCTCTCTCTCTCTCTATATATATATATATATATATATATATATATATATGTATATCCGACTTTCAAATAAATAAATCTTCAAAAAGCAAATTCACATCTGCTCTGGGTCACACCTGGCCAGAATCAGCTTGCTCTGGCCAGAAGCCCTGAGCCAAGATTCACCTTGGGGACGTTTCTGTGGGGGCCCTACCCAGCTGCACGTGCACATAGCCTGGGCGCCTCTTTGACAGCGACCACGGGGCCAGCCGCGCTCACCGGAGCGCAAACCGCATTCTGGTGGCTGTCCCTAAGGGCCAGATGGAAACTCCCCCTCGTTTGTTGGCCCAGATCTGACAGCCGAGGGCCCCATCCCAGGAGGGCAGAGCCCAGTTCTGAACTGCAACCCCGCCCCCGAGCTCACACAAAGCCAGAAAGACATTTGTCCCAAGGGCTGTCGCAGAGAAAAAGTTTTTTGTTTTTTGCTTTTTTTTCTTTTTAATAATTTTTCTCTTCCCGCCAAAATGTCCCCAGCGGCGGAGGCGGCAGGTCCGCCGGGAGCCGCCATCTGACCCGAGGGGCCGTCCCTAATTGCGCCCCATCTGGCGTCTGCCGCGCACAAAAGCCGCCCGCTGCGCGTTTGTGCCCCGGGAAGGACGCCACGCGCTTCTGGCGAGCGCCGCACGGGCCGCCGCACGCGGCCTCTGAGACCCGGTGAGCGGAGGGTCCGGGGCAGACCCAGCCCTGCCCGGCGCTGCAGCCCCAGGTCCTCTCGCGGCCCCTCGGGCTGGCACTGAGGACGTCCTGTCGGCCCCAGGACTGGCAGAGGTTGTGAGGCTGTCGCGGGCGCGGGAGCCTTGGGACTGCATCCGACTCGCGTGCCGCTGAATGAGTCCTGGGACAGAAGAGTCCTGGGACAGAACCCAGAAGCTCCCAAGACAACGCTGCCAATGAGATGTGGGCAGTGCTCCCATTCTGTGTGATAGCCCAAGTTTGGAAACAACTCCAACAATTAAGAGTGGGTTAGGTCACATCAATGGTGGAAACAGTCACACTATAAAACACCTTGCGGCCCTTAAAGACAATGCTGGAGACCTATGAACGCTGGCATCAAAGAATAGCCACCGACATCCCGAAATTTAACAGGCAAGCTACAAAAGAATATGTATAGTACGGTTCTATTTTGTTATCTAGATAGATGATAGATAGATAGGTAGGTAGATAGATAGATAGATAGATAGATAGATGATAGATAGATGCTTGTGTATATTGATGCAGATGAAGTAGACACACCAAGATGTTACTGATTATTCCTGGGTAATGAATTTATCCTCCTTGTTATTTTTAATTTTAAAAATTTTTTTTGAGAGAGAGAGAGAGAAGAGACAGAGCTGGCACCCACGGGTTCATGCCCTAAGTGCTAGAGATGGCCAGGAGTGGGCTGAGGCCAAAGCTGGAAACTCAGTGCAGGTCTCCTGTGCCAGCGGTAGGGACTCGGGTCCTTGAGCCATCTCCTGCTGCCTCCCAGGGTGCTGCAGGAAGGTGAAGTCTGCAGGGGAGGAAGGCATTGAACCCTGGGCACTCGATATAGGACCTTGGTAGATGTCCCAACTGGCATCTTAACTACCAGGCCAAATGCCCACCCCTATCTTCTTGTTTTTATTTTTTACATATTCTGATTTTACGGTTTTTTTTTTTTTTTTTTTTTTTTTTTTTGACAGGCAGAGTGGACAGTGAGAGAGAGAGACAGAGAGAAAGGTCTTCCTTTTGCCGTTGGTTCACCCTCCAATGGCCGCCGCGGCCGGCGCGCTGCGGCCGGCGCACCGCGCTGATCCGATGGCAGGAGCCAGGAGCCAGGTGCTTTTCCTGGTCTCCCATGGGGTGCAGGGCCCAAGCACCTGGGCCATCCTCCACTGCACTCCCTGGCCACAGCAGAGGGCTGGCCTGGAAGAGGGGCAACCGGGACAGAATCCGGTGCCCCGACCGGGACTAGAACCCGGTGTGCCGGCGCCGCTAGGCGGAGGATTAGCCTAGTGAGCCGCGGCGCCGGCCTGATTTTACGTATTTTCTATAATTGAATGTGTGTTACCTGTAGACTAAAACGGAAATTTTAAAAATGAATGCTGGTGGGGCTGGCACTGTGGCATAGTGGGCTAAGCCTCTACCTGTGGCAACAGCATCCCATATGGGCTCCAGTTAGTGTCCTGGCTGCTCCTCTTCCCTATCCAACTCCATGCTAATGGCCTGGGAAGGCAATAGAAGATGGCCCAAGTCCTGGGGCCCCTGTACCCAGGTAGGAGACCTGGAAGAAGCTCCAGGCTCCTGGCTTTAGATCGGCTCAGCTCTGGCTGTTGCGGCCATTTGGGGAATGAACCAGCAAGTGGAAGACCTTTCTCTCTCTCTCTCTCTCTCTGTCTGTAATTCTCCCACTCAAATAAATAAATGAATAAACAAAATCTTTAAAGAAAAAATGAATGCTGGAGACAGCTCTTTTATTTGTAGGTAGATATTACTTAAAGCCATAGACTAGATGAAGTCACCAGATGGATCATATAGACAATCTGCTGTTGACATGCTGTTAATTTGCTTCTCTCTGTAGACAAAGTAGGGAAGGGGGTTCAGGTAGAAGCTGGGACCCCAAACATTTAGAAACTGGACATAGGGCCGGCACCGTGGCTCAATAGGCTAATCCTCCGCCTGTGGCACCGGCACACGGGGTTCTAGTCCCGGTTGGGGCGCCGGATTCTGTCCCGGTTGCTCCTCTTCCAGTCCAGCTCTCTGCCATGGCCCGGGAGTGCAGTGGGGGATGGCCCAAGTCCTTGGGCCCTGCACCCGCATGGGAGACCAGGAAAAACACCTGGCTCCTGGCTACAGATCAGCGCAGTGTGCTGGCCACAGCGCACTGGCTGCAGAGGCCATTGGAGGGTGAACCAACGGCAAAAGGAAGACCTTTCTCTCTGTCTCTCTCTCTCTCACTGTCCATTCTGTCAAAAAAAAAAAAAAAAAAAAAAAAAAAAAAAGCTGGACATAGAAGGAGGAGGAGGTGCAAAGGGAACCAAGCCCTAGAAGCCAGGAGGAAAGGAGAAATCCCAGGCAGGTCCCAGCAGCCGCACGAAGGCAGTGGATTGGGTAGAAGGGAGTCAGCGCAGTCACATGCCCCCAACGAGTCAGGGAATGAGGCGGGACAGTACTGGCGCTGGTTCAGCAAGGTGCACTCTATCAGAGTAAGTGGGCAGTGGAGGAAGAGGAGCTGGGTTGTGAAGAGCAGCAGAGGAAGCAGGGGTTTGGGGAGAGTAGGGGTCAAGGGAGGGTTCCTTGGAGGTGGGAGGATAAGGAGACAGATCAGGTAACAGGGGAGCAGATGATTGAGCTAGGAGGCATGCTGCAGAAAGGACATTGTCAAGGGCACCTAGAGGGTACAAGGGTCAGCTCTCAGGGAGGGGTGGGCCACAGAGCAAGACCCTGGAGCTTCACCCTCTGCAAGGGGAAAGTGAGCAGAGTTAAGGTGGCACAACCTCATGGATCTTGGTGGGTTTGCAGGCAGGAAGATGAGGCATGGTTGGAGTTCTTGCTTGTCTAAAATCTGGGGCAGGGGAGAGCATTTGGTGTGATAGCTAAGACCCCACTTTGCTCACCTGCATCCATCTTGGAGTGCCTGGGTTCAAATCCCAGCTTCCTGCTAATGCTCACACTAGGTGAAAGCATGTGATGGTTTAAACAGCTGGATCCCTGCCACCCACATGGGAGACCTGGATTGAGTTCTGGGCTCTTGGTTTTGGTCTGGCCCAACCCTGACCATTGCAGGGATTTGGGGAGTGAGCCAGCAGATGGGGGACTCTCAATATATCTCTTACTCTCTCTCTGTCTCTGAAATAAATAATTTTAAAAAAAGAAGAAAGAGAAGGAGGAAGGAAGGAGAAAGGAAGTAAAGGAATTTCTGCATTTTGGAATTAAGGAAAGCAAAGTTCAGAAAGGTAAACATTAAGTTTTCTGATTCCAAATCCCGCTTATAAAACTAACCAGCAATTGCCTATAAATACCTGCTATATTGTCAGGCCTGTGATTAGAGCTAGAGGGACCTTACCTAAGATCTGCTTACAGTTTCTGTCCTGATGTGATGAGTAATAGCACCACATTCCAAGCTGCAGACTGTCCCCGGCTGAGATGTTAAATTATATGATCATTCCGTGTGATTGAGAGTGGCACCAAGGCAGCAGAGACCCTCTGCGTCACCCTCCAGAAAAGACTCTTTCCTGTCAGTGGTTCCTATGAGCACCCGTGAGGCTGGCTGGAGTCATCAGTGGACACCGTGCAATAAGCTGGAGTAGATGTAGGGGTCAAAGCGTTCAGAACAGTCTGCACACTGCACATTCAGAATGTTCTCGTATTTTCCACCCGGCTAGGATCAGATGCTCACTGCTGGGCATCCCACCACAGCCCCACAGTACCACACACAAGTGTGAACAGAGTTCTAACTTCCAAAAAACCTTTTGCTCCTATTTTCTTTTATACATACTAATTAAAACAATTAATTTTTAATAGTTTTAGTGAGGTGCAATTTACATTAATAAAACTCAGTTTAAGTGCTCCTGTCAACATTTTCTGACTTCATAGTCATGTAATCAGCAAACAGTAATTGGATTAATTTTATTTATACAAAAATAATAATGGGAATAGGAGAGGGAGGAGGAAGAAGGGCGGAAGTGTGGGCGGGAGGGAGGGTAGGGTGGGAAGAATCACTATGTTTCTAAATTTGTGTATATATGAAGTTTGTATACCTTCAATAAAACTTTTAAAAAACTACATTTTATTTATACAATGGAAATTATGCATATAATTATAATTATGCTTTCTATTATGTGAACTGTCTAATACACACGATCTCATCCCCAGTCAGATATCCTCTTTCTCCATCTTCCCACTCCAGTTTTGTAACAACTTCTATGTGTCGCAGGAAATGACTTCATTTCAATCCTTAAGAAAATAAAAGGGAGGGGCCTGCACTGTGGTACAGCAAATTGAGCAGAGCCAGCATCCCATATGGATGCCAACTCGAGTCCTGGCTGTTCCACTTCCGATTCAGCTCCCCGGGAAAAGCAGTGGGAGATGGCCCAAGTGTTTGAGCCCCTGCCCACTCACGTGAGAAACCCGGATGAAGCTCTTGGCTCCTGGCTTCAGGCCTGGTCCAGCCCTGACTCTTTCGGCCATTTGGAAAGTGAACCAGCGGATGGAAGAGCTCTTCCCCCGACCCCTCGTATCTCCCCCTCTCTGTGATCTTTCAGGTGAATGAGTGAATCTAGAAAAAAATACTAATTTTTTAAAGGAAGATACATGGGAATTAGAAAATAATGATCATTTGTCGAGCACGATAGGACTTCAGTAAATTTTTTCTGGGACAGTCCATCTTATGTTTTCATAAATATAAATATGTTTTCCTAAATATAAATGAGAAGATGCTCTCTCCTTACTGTGAAGGAGCGGCCTGATGCTCCAGTGACGCAGCGGGGAGACCTCTGCTCCACAGCTGCTCTCGTCAGCTCCCCAGCAAGTCCCTCCTTAGCCAGCCAGCTGGCTTCGTGGTTTTCACTAAGCAGACGGCCTGCCTTGTCCTTTGAAGCCATCTCCTCGGGCTTACAAGGGAAGACAGTCCACGCAGCTGCTGGGAATGCAGTAGTCCCAGTTTTCCCAGAAGTCCCAGTGTTCTTTGCCACATTCTGCCCGAGGGTTCCAAACTGAACCTCGCCAATCAGCTTCTCTTTCCCCATGAAGCCTGGAGGGACACCATCAGTGTTGCCATGCCCCGGTATAACTGAAATCTGCCACTTCTGTGCTCATATCCATTTAATATTGGTAATCAACTGTCCTGCTGCCGAATGTGAGTGCAGTTTCTTTTTTTAAAATTTTTATTTTTTAAATTTGTTTAGAAGATAGAAACAGAGATTTTCCACTGGCTTGCCTCCCAAATGCCTGCAACAGTAGGAGCAGGGCCAGGCTGTAGCCAGGAGCTTGGAACCCAACATATGTGGATGACAGGGACTCAAATAATATAGCCACCTGCTGCCTCCAAATGTGCATTAGCAGGAACCTGGAATCAGGATTGGAGCTAGGATTTGAACCCATTCAGATATGGGATGCAAGTGTTTCAAATTATTTTTTTTTTAATATTTATTTGAAAGGCAGAATTACAGGGAGGCAGAGGCAGAGAGAGAGAGAGAGAGAGAGAGAGAGAGAGAGAAGTCTTCCATCTGCTGGTTCACTCTCTAGATGGCCACACGGCTGGAGCTGCACCAATCCAAAGCCAGGAGCTAGGAACTTCTTCTGGGTCTCCCACCTGGGTGCAGGGGCCCAAGGACTTGGGCCATCTTCTACTGCTTTCCCAGGCCATAACAGAGAGTTAGATCGGAAGTGGAACAGCCGGGACTCGAACCGGCGCCCATATGGGATGCCAGCACTGCAGGCTGTGACTTTACCTGCTATGCCACAGCACCAGCTCTCAAATGATTTCTTAATTCTTGCACTAAACACCCATTCCAAGTAGAGTTTCTGATATCAATATGCCAAGAAAACAGCATCAAGGGCTAAATCCTCACTCTTCACCAAGCTTCATGGGTAGTTCACTGGCCACAGAACATATTCAAAACACCAACAATACAAGAAAATGCAGGGAGGATAGTAAAATTCAGAGATCTTTCTAGAACCCTCCAGCAAAAAACTATAGGGATGGAATTTCCTGTCAAAAAATGTTCAATTTATTTTTTTTTAATTTACTTGAAAGACAGAGTTTTTACAGAGTGAGAGAAAGAGAGAGAGAAATATCTTCCATCTGCTAATTCACTCCCCAAATGTCCACAGCAGCCAGGGCTGGGCGGGTCCAAAGCCAGGAGCCTGGAGCTTCTTCCTAGTCTCCCAGGTGGGTTCAGGGTCCAAGTACTTGAGCCATCTTCTGCTGCTTTTCAGATGCATTAGCAACGGTCTGGATCAGAAGTGGAGCAGTGATTGGGGCTAGCACTGTGGCATAGTCAGTCAAGCAGGCCGCCACCTGCAGTGCCGGCATCCCATATGGGCGCTGGCTCGAGTCCTGGCTGCTCCACTTCCTATCCAGCTCTCAATTACAGCCTGGGGAAAGCAGATGATGGCCCAGGTCTTTGAGCCCCTTCACCCACGTGGGACACCTGAAAGAAGCTCCTAGCTCCTGGCTTCAGATTGGCGCAGCTCCTGCCGTTGCGGCCATTTGGGGAGTGAACCAGCAGATGGAAGATCTCTTTCTCTCTCTCTCTTTGCCTCTGCCTTTCTGTAACTCTGCCTTTCAAATAAAGAAATGAATATTTAAAAGGAGGAGGAGGAGGAGAATAAGAGGAGAAGGAGGAGCAGTGCGGACTCGCACTGGCGCCCATATGGGATGCCGGTGTCACAGGCAGCAGCTCTACCTGCTACACCACAATGCCGGCCCCAAAATTGTGAATTTCATGGACCTGCATGCTTTCAAAAATATTGAGTGTTTGGAGAAGTGAAAGGTTCAGGATATAGCATATTTTGTTAAATAAGGATTATCCTCATTGTTTTCAAAGGATTATTGTTTGAACACCCCAAAAATAGGAAAAACATGGGAATAAATGTTCTGTAAGTTAATTAACTTGTTTTCCTTAAAAACAGATTGTATCTATCCATTTTCCTCAGATAAGAGCACATCCTTATGCCAAACAGAATTGTCCTTCTTAGAGACAGTGGAATTAGAAAAATATTTCTCTGAATCCAGCATTCCAGGCAGCAGCACCCAACCCAAGGGACTGTTTGTTTTAATCCCAAACTGAATTCTGGAATTCAGGCAGTAAAACATAGTATTGCAATGGTGTAACGAATCCCAGACACTCATATCCTGCTCACCTCCCACCTCTTAACTGGTATTATGACCCAGAGAAATAATTTCCTATGCCACTCTTTCTCCATCAGCAAGCCTGAGAACACAATCACCTTTAAAATCACATCGTGGGGACCGGCTTTGTGGCACAGCTGGTTAAGCTGCAGCTTGGGACACCGGCATCCCACTGCGGGGTGCCAGTTTGAGTCCCACTGCTCTGAGCCTGGGAAGCAGCCATCCATGTGGAAGAGCAGGATGGAGTTCCTGGTTCCTGGCTTCAGCCTGGCCCAGTCTCAGCTGTTGGAGCCATTTGGGGGAATGAACCAGCAGTCAGAAGATTCTCCCCCCTGCCACTTTCTCTCTCTCTCTCTATTACTCTCTCTCTCTCTCTCTCTTTTGCAAATAAATAAAATAAATCTTAGAAAGCAAAAACATATGGTAGGGCCGGGCGCCACGGCTCACTGGGCTAATCCTCCACCTAGTGGCGCTGGCACACCGGGTTCTAGTCCCGGTCAGGGCGCCGGATTCTGTCCCTTCCAGACCAGCTCTCTGCTGTGGCCAGGGAGTGCAGTGGAGGATGGCCCAAGTGCTTGGGCCCTGCACCCCATGGGAGACCAGGAGAAGCACCTGGCTCCTGCCTTCGGATCAGCTCGGTGCACCGGCCGCAGTGCGCCAGCCATGGCAGCCATTGGAGGGTGAACCAACGGAAATAGGAAGACCTTTCTCTCTGTCTCTCTCTCTCTCACTATCCACTCTGCCTGTCAAAAAAAAATATATATATACATATATATATATATATATATATATATGGTAAAGACAGTGAGTGAAACTGATTAAAGGACCCAAACCACGCAAATAAGCTGCCAGTCGGTCGAGAAACTGTGGCAAATGTAGGTGCAAACAGCATCTCTGTTCTCCAGACTATTTAAGAACCCCTTGATACCATCAGTTACTTTCTGCTTGGGAAAGCGAATGCTGAACCAGATGTAAAACTGTTCCATTCACTGCTTCAAATCAGTTAAACGCATCCGCGGCTCCTCAGGCACCAGCATGTGCACTGCCCTCTGACTTTCAAATGAATAAATAAATCTTAAAAAAAAAATACTGATTGATTGCGAATATGTTTTAGCCACTAGTTTCCTTATGGCTTGGGACCAACAGTCACTAAGTGAACAGCCCACTTAGTGAGCCATGTCTCACCTGCTACCAGCACACACTTTCCCTCTCTTTGGTAGTAATAGACACACACATATTTTATTCACACATAAGCTCTAGTTTTTAAAAATAATTATTTGGTCACGTTCAGGGAAATGTAAGCTCTCAAATTCCTTCAGGATAAAAGTTCAGCTTGTCACCAAGATTTCAGATCTGGCCCCAATGTGCATTTTCACCATATTGTTTCTTCAAGCCAATGAGACACTTGTCATTCCCTCAGTATGGCTCTTTATTTTCCATTCTCTAGCCTTTATCTCTTATTGTTCTCCCTGCCTAAAACTCAAAAATTCCTCCATTTCCATGGACCAAAATCACACACTCTTGTTAGAGCCCAATATTGGAGTTTGACAAAAATTCAATTGTTCTTTCTTTAAAAAATCTTATTGGACCAGGCCAAAGCCAGGGGCCAGGAATGCCTTCTGGATCTCCCACATGGATGACAGGAACCTACGTACTTGAGTCATCATCCACTGCTTCCCAGGGTGCACATTACAGGAAGCTGGATCAGAAGCAGGGGTAGGCCTTGATCCCAGGCACTGGATATGGAATGTGTACATTCCAAATCATGACTTCACCTGCTGCACCACAACGCACTCTCATCAATCACTCTTGCATATATTCATGTATGCATTTATTCTACAAATATTTACTTCAAAAACGTCATGGAAAATGCATGCTATGAAAAAAATTGTAAGTGGATTTCAAAAAGATTTTGGGCACTAAAAGAAGTTTATATTTTAACTTCATTTCTTCTTGAGCTTTTTCAAGCCCCCAGGTCTATGCCTGGTACTGTACTCCATGCGAGTGAGACAAGCTGTGGTTTCCTGTTCTCACCATTCTGGCCTCTGCTGTCCATCACTCATGGTCTCTGCTAATGGGGCATCTCCTCGTGGATGTGAGGCTTTCCCAAAGTACTGATGCAGTAGCTTGTCATTGGCCACAAAAAGGTCTCACCTTGGTACACAGTCCCGTAGTTGACAGACACCTATGCATTCATTATCTCGTTTCATCCTAACTCAGAGGTCAGTGACAGACATATGCCTGTTCTCATTTTATAAAAGAGGAGACTGAACTTCAGAGATGTCAAGTTCACCAACCCAGGCCAGTGTCAGATTAAGGATGGGGATCCTGGCCACCTTTCAGAGACCTTGGCCAATTGCATCACCTCCTTTATAAACAAATTAGATGTGGAGGGAGGATTAGCCATATTAGTTCTACTCTATACAAGAAAGAACCTATTTCAGCACAATGTATGTCCAAGGATTTGCTACAAAATAAATACAATGTATTGGTATTTGGAAATAAACTCTACCTCACTCTTCCACCAAAATAATATAAATCAGGTGCCAATGCCTTGAGGGGAAATAAGCTCTTTTCCAGAATTTATTTGAATTTAAAAATTGTTGGTTATTCAGCTTTCTTCCTTGACTCTTAAGACTTGAATAACTGGTACTATAATGTGTTAAGCTAGTAAAAATTTTAAATCCAGAAATTCTGCATTTCTGGTTTTGTCTTACACTATTAAAGAAATATAGCATTTCAGAAAATTTAGGGGAAAAGAAAAAAAGCATTAATTTGCAAATTCTAATATAACTCTCTTAGCTTGAAAGTGTTTGTATTCAGTCTTTTATCAAATATAATATTTTACATTATTGCAATTCTAATTTTCATACCCTGCTTTTATTTTTTTCACCTGATGTCCCATTTGCACTTTCCTGGGTTTCTACATAGTGTGAAAATAGGACAGATCAGGCCGGCACTGTGGCATAACGGGTAAAGCCACTGCCTGCAGGGCCGGGATTCCATGCGGGCACCGGTTCAAGTCCTGGCTGCTCCACTTCTGATCCAGCTCTCTGCTATGGCCTGGGAAAGCAGTGGAAGATGGTCCAAATGCTTGGGCCCCTTGTAGCCACCTGGGAGACTCAGAGGAAGTTCCTGGCTCCTGGCTTCAGATTGGCACAGCTCCGGCCATTGTGGCCATATGGGGAGTGAACCAGAGGATGGAAGACTTCTCTCTCTCTCTCTCTGCCTCTCCTTCTCTCTGTGTGTAACTCTGACTTTCAAATAAATAAATAAATCTTTAAAAAAAGAAAATAGAACTGATCTTGGAATCAGAAGACCTGATTCAGATCCCAGCTCTGCAACTTAACACCTACATGCAAAAACTGATGATGCAGGGGATTTTTAAATTCATTTTTAAAAAGATTTATCGATTTATTTGAAAGTCAGAGTTACAGAGACAAAGCGAGAGAGAGAGACTGCGTGCATCCACTGGTTCACTCCCTAAATGGCCACAATAGCTGGGGCTGGGCCAATCCAAAGCCAGGAGCCTAGAACTCCATTGGGTTCTCCCAGGTGGGTGTCAGGGACCCAGGCACTTGGGCTATCATTCACTGATTTCCCAGGCCATTTGCAGGGAGCTGGATTGCAAGTGGTGCAGTCAGGACTCGAACTAACATTCAGCTATGGGATGCTTATGGCTTATCCCACTGAGCCACATTGCCAGTCCTTGATGTAGGTTTTATGAGGCTCAAACTGTAAAAAATTTGGGGGGCCCTATTTTAAGAATTCAAAATTAGGGACGGAAGAACTACTTCGGAATGAAAAAGGAAATCACCACACATTTTTGGGGATGTGGAAATTTCAATCTGTTCTTCTGAGATTTGTTCAAGCGATTTACCAGAAATGCTTCTGGAAAAGCTCTCTGATCGCAATCTGGTTTCCCTCTGATATACCTCACCCTGTGACTCCTTGCACGCACGCACACGGAGGGCAAGCTGGGGCCCTGGCGTTTAAACTTCGTTTGCTTTACAATAAATCCACCTCAGCCAGCCTGATCTTGGGCTGGCCAAATAACTGCTCTGGTCTTCACAGTTTGATCTCCTGTGGAGATCAGGAGAGTAAATGAAACTGTGCACACAAGTCAGTGGGAATGTCGAATGAAAAGTTTATTTTGGTGCAAAAAAAAAATTAAAATCCATGCATAGTTATTTCTCATGAATTTTTTCCCATGAACTTTTTGAGGGCCTCTCTCTTTTTTTGTGTGTGTTTTGTTTTAAATATTTATTTATTTATTTGAAAGGCAGAGCTACAGAGAGGCAGAGAGAGAAAGAGAGAGAGAGAGAGACAGAGACAGAGACAGAGAGGTCTTTCAACTGCTGATTCAGTCCCCAAATGGCTGCAACAGCCAGAACTGGGCCCATCTGAAGCCAGGAGTCAGGAACTTCCTCTGGGTCTCTCACTTGGGTGCAGGGGCCCAAGGACTTGGACCATTTTCCACTGCTTTCCCAAGCCATAGCAGAGAGCTGGATCGGAAGTGGAGCAGCTGGGACTCAACCAGCGCCCATATGGGATGCCGGCATAGCATCACCCCAGGGTCTCTTATATGCATTGATTTCAAAGTTGTTCACGCCAACATAAACTTACTTTTTCATTCCATATTATTGTCATTTTTCAACAATCTACACCTTCCTCACTTAGGTCACAGAGTTTCAGACCAGTTCATTTTTATACAGCTTTCTCTAGCAGTTTAGGGCTAAAATAAGAATCGGGTGAAGCAGACTTCATCTAGATCTTCCTCTTGATTATTTCTTCTGCAAACAATGCCTTTAAAAAATCTGATTTTTTTCTTTTAATTTTAGATGCATTGAGGCAGCTAGAAAAGAGGTTAGAGGACGCGAGCGATTCAACGGCTCCAGCCTGAGCAGACGGGCCATTCATAACTCTGCAGTTTCTAATTTGCAATGAATTTCCTGCCCAAGCTGGTCTGCTTATGGAACAAAAGCCTGGAGCTGCGAGTGTTTCACGCCCCACTGGAAGCACACACTGCTCAGGGCTGGCCTCTCTGGTGGCCTGCGGGTCATCAGAGGCACTCGCCGCCCTCCCCAGTTTGGCTTTTACAAATCACTGCTTAGAGAACACATAAGAGGCACTCGCCGCCCTCCCCAGTTTGGCTTTTACAAATCACTGCTTAGAGAACACATAAATGCTTTCCTTCACACCCCCCTGGGACCCTGTCAAAGGCCTTTTATCTTATAAGCGACCCATAGAGGTTTCTATTAACCATTTCCTGTGACTGCCTCCTCACCAGGAAAGTCACCCTCTCCCGCAGTGACCCCCCCCCCCCAACACTAGGAAAAGCCTTAAAGTGAACACTGAAAGTTGTCCCTCGGCTGTTTATTCCCCAGCGTATGACCTAGATCCATCCACCACACCCTACCTGATATCCTACCCAGTACTGAAAAATAATATTCAATCTCGGAAAAGGTGTGCACATCCCAACAGGCAAGAGGTGCCGAGGTGTCTCATTCCGCTTCGAATAATGACCTTGGCTTTCTCCTGTGTGGAGGAAATGCTTCTTTGATTAGTTTCTGCAGCCCCAGTGCAGAGTTACCTGGCTTTATAGAATAATGTAGAAGGAATGGACACAGGACTGCAGCAGAGTGGGGAGGAGAGCAGAACCTGAAATGGAGGCTCAGCCACCCCTCTCCCCCATAAGCTGCTCTGGGGCTAGGGGACAGGACAGTGGGCCATTCACAGTCTTGGCCTATACAGAGAGGGGGCAAGTTACCAATTTAATGCTAAAGAGTGGGTGATGAGAGGTAGCCTTTACTTCCAAGAGCTCTCTGATTAAATCTTCAGATTTCTCTTTCAGATATAAAAAAAAGAGTACCCGTTTACAATATTTTGAGAAAGTTGAATATATATATGTATACATATATATAAAAGAAAATTTTCTTAAATTCTAAAAGTCAATGTATAGTAGTAACTGTATCTTTTTTTTTTTTTTTTTTTACAGGCAGAGTGGACAGTGAGAGAGAGAGAGAGAAAGGTCTTCCTTTTAACGTTGGTTCAACCTCCAATGGCTGCTGTGGCTGACGCCGGCGCACTGTGCTGATCCGAAGCCAGGAGCCAGGTGCTTCTCCTGGTCTCCCATGGGCCATCCTCCACTGCACTCCCGGGCCACGGCAGAGAGCTGGCCTGGAAGAGGAGCAACCGGGACAGAATCCAGTGCCCAGACCGGGACTAGAACTCGGGGTGCCAGCGCCGCAGGCAGAGGATTAGCCTATTGAGCTGCAGCGCCAGCCTAGTAACTGTATCTTGTAATAGCTGGAATTGACCACAAAATTTAAATCCAATTTATAAAAGTAGGAATGGGCATTTGGTGTTGTATTTAAGCCACCAATTGAGAATCACATCCCATATAGGAGTGCTTTGGTTAGATTCCTGGCCCCACTTCCAATTCTAGCTTTCTGCTAATGTGAACCCTGTGAGACAGCAGGTTGATGGTTCAAGTACTTGGGTCCCTGTCACCTATGTGGAAGACCTGAATGAACTTCTGGGCCCTGACTCAGCAAGGCCTAGCCCCAGATGATGCAGATATTTGGAGAGTGAACCAGCAGATAGAAGATTTCTATCTTTTTGTCTGTCTATCTGCCTCTTTCAAATAAAATAAATAATTTTTTGAGATTTATTTATTTGTAAGGTAATTTACAGAGAGAGAGGTAGAGACAGAGAGAGAAAAATCTTCCACCCACTGATTCACTCCTCAGATGGCCACAACGGCTGGAGCTGGGAGAAGCCAGGAGCCAGAGGCTTCTTCCAGGTCTCCCAGGACAGAAACAGAGAGCTGCATTGGAAGAGGAGCAGCTGAGACACAAACCAGCACCCATATGGGATGCTGGTGTGGCAGGAGGAAGCTTAGCCTGCTATGCCACAGTGCCGGCTCCCACTTGTGTTACATTGAGCCTTAAATTTATTGTCATTTGTTATGACAGCAGTAGAAAACTAACACAGCAGAGTGTGATGGATGCAATACTCTCTCGTTTTACAGAAAGATGTCTGACACCTTTCTACTTCAAATTTCTGTGATCTGAAATAACAGAGTACAGTGGCTTGCATAAAATGAACTGATTGATATTCCTTGAACAGAAATGATAGAATGCTGGGCCACAGCCAGGTGGATGACAATAACTCAACTAATTTAGAAGTGAAAATTGTTAAGGAAAATCCATAGATGAGCTCTAACAACAGGCTCTTTACCACACTGCTTTTAAAGAATTTACTCAGTAACTGGAGTTATTCCTGGTACTATTTTACTAAACTCTAGAGCCCTGTATGACATCATGGTAAGATATGTTGACAATTAAAATAATGGCCTTAAATGCGTATGCTGGGAATGATTTTTCTAGATCCAGTTTAGCCATAGTTTGTCGAGGAAGCTTCTGCCAGAAGTCTCCACAGTTTAGAATTCTCAGTTGAGAATCAAGGAGTCAAGGGCCTATCCTAAGAGCAGACTTTCCATCTTCCACCACTCCTCCACATGGCGCACCATTCTTGTGCTCCTTGAAACTTTGAAAGAAGCTGTGTTCAGCTGTGCACCTGTCCCTCCTGCAGCTGTCGTCTCTGATCTTAGATGGCACTGTTCTGTAGGTGCTGAGGGCATACACAGACTGAAGGTGTGTTCTGTGTACAACCTTGAGAGTAAATTCCAACCAACAAGTAACTATAACTTGGTTCTCTCTGAGTCTTACCTTTCTTTCTCCCTCTCAATCTCTTTCCAGTTGGGGATGCTGCTAACACAGAAATCTTCTCTGCCTTCCTTCGTTATGGTGGTCCGTGAATATCGTACTCCTTTTGTTCAGAATCCTTATGATTGATAGTTGTATGTTAATTAGGGTGGTTGTTTATTCCATGTATCTTTCCCCACCAAACATTATATCCTGTGATGGAGATTTGAACCACATCTGATTTTCCATACCAGATTATGGCAGGATACACCGATAGTTGTTATGTGAACAAATAAATAAGGCACCTAGGCTATGGATCCAGACTGCCTTCTTCCTCCCCTAAGGAATACTTGGCAAAGCTATAAATAAAGTCAACATAAATGTGTCAAAGTAAAAACAGAAGGCAACATTCCAGAGTATTTAGAAAACATTTATTGTGGGCCCAGTGGATCGGAATTCTTTGTTAAAGCTATAGATCTACAGGAATCTCCAAGGCACAAATGAGTACTTGGAGCTGCAACAAGGAATGGGGGTAATGACAACCACAGATGAGAGAGAAAGCATAGTAGAAATCCAGAAGAAGCAAGGTGACTTCCAGTTGAGGATTTCTTTCCTTCTTCTCTGGCCTCCATTCTTGTCATTCTTGATAATATTCCATGCTCCCATATCCTCCACCCTCTGTTGCTTCCATTTGGCAAGTGGACATGCCCCCTTCTTTCTCTGCCACCACATCAAGAGCAGTATTGCCCTGCTGGAGGATGCCAAGGGCAGGGCAGACATGTGTCATTGTGCATTCGTGCAGGATCTCGGCCTGTGGTTGTGCACCCAGCTGAGGGGGCAGGAGGGGACTGAGTTACCAAGAAACCATTCGGGCAGAGGGCATAAACACATGCTTGCCAACCTAAAAAGAATGAAACATAGCTCCACTGTGTTTCCCTGATCAATTCCTTCCTCATTCATCTCAAGGGCTCTTTAAAACCATCAGTTTCTTTTTCTCTCATCAGATGGTTGTGCCCCTTATTGCATGAACACACTGAAGTTAAGGAACTGGCTCTGCAAGGAGTGTCCTCATCCAAGGATAGGCCCCTTTCCTGGGCAGCCACTTGTCATGATAGATCCAGGGCGACAAAGGCCGGCTCTCATCCTTCCCTCATCCACCACCTCCATGGGACAACTCCAAGGGCCATGATGTTTCAGAGCTCCCCAGGGAGTGGCTGAGGCCTTCGCTGAGACTGCAGAGCAACCCAGCTTCTCCTTCCGCCAATCCTGCTTCGTCCTCTCTTCAAGTGCTGGTCACCAGAGTACTCCCCAGTGTGTGTTCTGCTATTTTCCATATCAGAGTCTGCTGCCTGGGGAATTCCAAGGCTGCCAGACATGACCGACCCCTCTGCTTCAGGAGCCTCCTCTGCACCGTTGCCTCCCCCACCAATCTCTCTTCAGTCACCCTGGCCTTAGGGTCTCTGAATATGGAAAGTTGGTTGTCTCCATAGAACGTTGACCTGCTGCTTCCCAACCCTCTTTGCCTAATTACATCATGCTTGACCATTGGTGCCAACTCACCTCCAATACAACTTTCTCTAAAGGAAGCACATCTGTTTGCTTTACCACAGCCTCTCATGGGATCACGTATCTTTCCATCAGAGCACTTGGATTTATACCTATCTCCCCTCCTAAAACTGACGCGCACCAGCAAGGTGCTTGTTTTGGCTCACCGTTGCATCCTTGATGTTTTGTGTAGCTCCAGGTGGTAAATGCTGAACATAGAGTGGTGACAAGGAAAACTCCTGCCAGCAAGGAGCTCACAATCCACTGAGAGAAGCAGTAAGGAGCTTAAACATGTGGTAGATACCTATTTTTCTAATGAAGAAACTGAAGCTAATGACTTAGACAAGTCTCACAATCCATACAGAGCACTGAGATTAAACTCCAGCTCCGAAAGACTGAGGGAGGGTGAGAAGGAAGAAAAGGGAGAGGGACAGAGGAAGACGAAGTGGCCTGAGATGAACAGTGTTTCTCCTGAGTTACACATTTTCTCTGTGATTTAGAACTTCAGTGCCCAGTATAGCTGCCACTTGCTTCATGGAGCTATCGAGCTCTTAATGTGACTAGTCTGAGTGACCATGTGTCCTAAATGAAAAATGCACATTAGATTTCAAAGATAATAAAAAAAAATAAGCAAAATACTTCATTAATAATGCTGTATATTGGGGCCGGCGCTGTGGCTCACTTGGTTAATCCTCCGCCTGTGGCACTGGCATCCCATATGGGTACCGGTTCTAGTCTGGGTTGCTCCTCTTCCAGTCCAGCTCTCTGCTGTGGCCCGGGAAGGCAGTGGAGGATGGCCCAAGTTCTTGGGCCCCTGCACCTGCGTGGGAGACCAGGAAGAAACACCTGGCTCCTGGCTTCGCATAGACACAGTTCCAGCCATAGCAGTCATTTGAGGGGGTGAACAAATGGAAGTAAGACCTTTCTCTCTGTCTATCTTACTGTCTATAACTCTGTCAAATAAAAAAAAATGTTGTATATTACCATGTATTGAAATTACAGTATCTTGGATATATTGGGATAAATAAAATATATTACCAAACTTAAATCAGACATTATTTGTATTCATAATTAGCTGAGCAAAAAGCAAATGTGTTCAATAAGCTGGAGAATGCTTTTCTAGCGTACTAGCTCTGAGTGAACAGGGACCTTGGGAAGGAAGAATGTATGTTAATTGAATGAGCTAATTGAGTAAATATTGACTAAGAGAACAGCTCTAAATAAGCAACACTTTGTATGATACAGAAATGCAATTGATAAGGTAAAAAATAACTAGTGACTCACACTGGATGGATGAATATTTGATGACAAATGATTTGATGAGCACGGATATTTCAGTGGTGGTGAGAATGAAAACCTAAATCTTCAACATGGAGGGAAGAGGCTGAACAAATGGTCAGCGACGGGCAGTTGTAAGATTCACGTGGGGAACAGTGTCCATTCACTCTGGCTTGAGTAAAGGGTTCATGCAGGAGTAAGGTTAATATATAAAAAAAGTGATACTTTTCATGTACATGTAATTCTAGAAACACTTATTTCATGTAGAAGTTTAGCATAATCTATTTTCCTAGGAGAAATGGGCCCAGCATACATTGGAAAATAATGGCAAGAATTTCTGAGTGCTGGCTTTGTAGACTCTTACAAGTAAAACTTGAATTTTCACAAACTGTGAACACATCCATGAAATCAGTCCCTAGAATAAAAATGGAACAATACAGTACCCTAGAAACCACCTCGTGTTCTTTTCAACAACCCTCCATACAGGGTAATCACTATCCTTGCCTCCTAACAGTGTACATTACCTTTGCCTGTTTTTGTACTTTCTTGTACATCGAATCACATTTGTGCCATATTTTTAAAGAATCAACCCAAAGTCAAGACGAATGAATTCTAGGTTTGGCATTTTACTGTGTGAGTTCAGTCAAGACCTTAAGCCTGTTTCCATTTCCATGAAAGTAGATTATAGGAGCAGGTATTCAGTCAAATAGTTAAGAAGTCTGTGTCCCACGTCAGAGTGCTAGAGTTGGATTCCTGGCTCCAGCCTGACTCCAGCTTCCAGCCAATGCACACCTCGAGGCAGCAGTATGGCTCAAGTAATTGGGTCCCTGCCACCCATGTGGTAGACCTTGGTTGCTTTCCAGCTTCTGGCTCTAGCAGTGGCTGTGTGGGCATTTGGGGAGTGACCCAGATGGGAGTGCTCAAGTCTCTCTAAAATAAAAAAAAATTTTCAGTGAACTATAACAGCATTTATCCCATAGGATTGCTTGTGAGGATTAAATGAGATGGTGCATATACATAGTTTATCACAGTAGCTGGCAAATGGCTACAGCTGCTCAAAACTTTTAGCCCATGAACATTCCAGGTGGTACAAGAATCCACTGAAGCACCTAACCCAATCAATTGTGCATACAAGAGGAGAAAAATTGTCACACTATCTAGGCAGAGTTCAAATATTCCTCTACTCACAAATGAGCATCCATACACATACCAGGGAACTTGGCTGCTTTGTCCATCTCACTTTCAGCCAAAAAGAGAAGAAAGATTAAATATTTATTTATTTTCCTTTCTAGAATATCACTTCCTTAAGGGAAAGTTCAAAGACTCTCTGCAATAGCTCCCCCAGTACCTGGCACAGGGCATAGAAAGCATTCAGTTAAGCTGAGTAAAGACATGCTAACGATTAGGGCCTGTGTCAGATTCTCTTCAAACCTTTGAGCTATTGCTGGCAATATTATAGTAGTGAAAAGTGAGCAAAGTGAATCTCCCTCCTTTTCCTGTGCTGGCCAGGAAAATCCATTCAAACCTAGCACATTCTGTACTTGGAAACTGAATTAGCATGCCCAGTCTGAGAACTTCAGAAACAAGAAAAGTACACTTAGCTACTTTTAAAATGAAGTTTGCTCAGATTCAACAGCTTTTAACGTACTTATGCCAAGATGCTAAAAACTTTTCAAAACACTCTTCCTAGCACATCAGCCACAAATAATTCTTTTCCAAGTGTACTTTTTCTTGGTTTTCTAGTTATATTTGACATAATATTGACTATATTTGAACTTATTTTTAAAAAGATAGGGGATGGGGCCAGCGCTGGGGTGCAGTGGGTTAAAGCCCTGGCCTGAAGTGCCGGCATCCCTTATGGGCACCAGTTCTAGTCCCAGCTGCTCCTCTTCCGATCCAACTCTCTGCTATGGCCTGGGAAAGCAGTGGAAAATGGCCCAAGTCCTTGGGTCCCTGCACCCACATGGGAGACCTGGAAGAAGTTCCTGGCTCCTGGCTTTGTATCAGCTCAGCTCCAGCCGTTGAGGCCATCTTGGGAGTGAACCAGCAGATGGAAGACCTCTCTGTCTCTACCTCTCTCTGTAACTCTTTCAAATAAATAAAATAAATCTTTAAAAAAGGGAGGGGGGGGAATTTCACTTGATTCCATTTATCCTTTACAATTTAAGTGTAATAAAATTTCACTTTTCAGAGCACATCAGGAAGTACATCTTTGACAATTATCATGTTTAACATTAGACACTAAAGATCTGATTGGCTGGCAGGCCTGTCACTCTATAACTGGATAAATAAAGCAGGAAATTACTTGGTTATAAAATGAGTATATGATTTTTAATAAAGTAATAATTTCTTTGCTATAAAACTAGTTTCACACTATGTAATTTCACACTTATGTAAGCTCAGTTAATATTCCAATAGTCATCATGACTACTTTTAAAAATTCAACATTGAGATTTTTTGTAAGTAACATGCTAGATACAGAAATGAAAGTGTTATAAATAGCAATTGCTACTCTTCAGAAATGTAAAGTTTACTATGAAGGTTTTATGGAAGCACTAGGATAGGAAATGATTCACAGACCAGTGCCTTGAAGGCTAAGATTTTTAGGAGTCTAGGGAGACAAAAAAGAGCAGTCACCCAGAGAGAATTTCACAAACCCAGTATCAGAAATAAAAGATGTACATTCGCGTTTTGGGAGATCCAGGTGACCAACATGATTGACAAAGTACAGAAAGGATGACCAGATCCAGAAGAAGAGTAAAGAACAAAGAGAATTATTATTCATGGGAGCTTTTTGAATAGGGGAGAAATGATCAGATCTGGTTTATTTTCTCTCTTCAAAGGATTTTATTTCAAGATAAAGCATAACTTCCACCCAGATCATGATGGCAAAGAATAAAAAAAGTGTTTTGCCTCATGCATCCTTCAAAGGGAGCACATGCCCTCTCACAGATGTCTCTGAAACACCTCCATGCAGCCTTCAGAAGCTATATTCCAGTCACTGGAAATGCTTCTCTATTTTCAACTGATGTAATGTTTGTTAGGAAACCTCTAACAATTTATTCAGTTTCTTGGAGGGTAGACACCCAGACTCTCCCAAAGTTTCCTGGGTGATTTCATCTTCTGGGCTTCCTGAGCCCTTGAAGCACAACTGAAGAAATCTTGGATCTCTTTTCTGTGCAATCCATCGCAGAATTCATTCCGCTTCCAGCAAGCCATCATCACTGACATCCCATGACACAGGTCACCTTGCCCTTCTCCTGGCACCGCCCAGTTCGCTTAGCTAGAATGAGGGGGATTTGTTGGGCTGCAGTATAGGTCTCCGCGGGCTCCTGAGCCGGGTCAGGCTGCCCTGAAGACAGGGCATTGCCATTGCTCTCCCAGATCTGTTTTTTATATTTGTTCCTTTCTTCTTACATTAAGGAAGATAACATGCCTAGTCCTCTAAGTAGTTTTACTTCACACTATTCATTAATGAATTGGCATTCCAGTTTCATGCAACAGTCTTATAAACTTGACAAGCCTTCCACTGAGTGGTAAACTCACTTCCAGTGAGTTAATTTCAATAGATTTCTGAGCCTAGAAGGCTAAGGGTAGAATCTGGATGATGATGAATTCATGGAGGTAATGTCAAACTGCAGAGACCTGACAGAGTGACCAGGTGGCCTTCCCAGATGACACCCTGATGCCACTGCAGCTTCTGGATATTTCTGTAGGATGGAGGTCACAGCAATGATCCAACAAAGAGATGAAGGAAGATAATTAGAACAGCAGACTTACGCAGGCTGAAATTTTACAGATTTCAGTGTAGGAGGGGAGGGAGGTTCTCAATGGGTGATATCATTATATCATTCAATGACAGAACAAAGGAAGGACAGATTCAAGCTGGAATAAAGGAATCTGCTTTAGACATGAATCATATGGAAGCATCTAAAGAGCAGTTGAAAATATGGCTCCGCTGTTAAACATAAGAGTGGGAATAAGAGAGGGAAGAGATGTACAATTCGGGACATGCTCAAGCTGACTTGCCCCAAATGGTAGAGTTAGAAACATACCAGGGAACTCCAATTCAATCCCATCAAGGTGGCATGTACCAATGCCATCTCACTAGTCCAAGTGATCAATTTCAGTTCACAATTGATCATAATGAAAGGACTGAGTCAAAGGGAGCACATAAACAAGTCTAGTACCTGCTAATACTAACCGATAGAATAAATAAAGGGGAGAGTGATCCAACATGGGAAGCGAGATACTCAGCAGACTCATAGAATGGCAGATGTCCTAAACAGCACTCTGGCCTCAGAATCAGCCCTAAAGGTATTCGGATCTGGCTGAAAAGCCCATGAGAGTATTTCAGGCATGGAAAGCCAAGACACTCTGGCAAAAACAAAACAAAACAAAACAAAAAACCTAAATGAAAGATCTCTGAGAGTGAGATCCCAGTGGAAAGAACAGGTCTTCAAAGGAGGAGGTACCTTTCTAAAAGGGAGGAAAGAACCTCCACTTTGACTATGACCTTGTCTAAGCAAGATAGGAGTCGGAGAACCCAAAAGGCTTCCATAGCCTTGGAATCTCATGACTGGAGCATAGGGAGATTACTGATGCCATAAACAGGAGTGTCAATTTGTAAAGTCAACAACAGGAGTCACTGTGCACTTACTCCTCATGTAGGATCTCTGTCCTTAATGTGCTGTACATTGAGATTTAATGCTATAACGAGTACTCAAACAGTATATTTCACTTTGTGTTTCTATGGGGGTGCAAACTGTTGAAAGCTTTACTTAATGTATACTAAACTGATCTTCTGAAAAAAAAAAAAAAAAAGAAAGAAATCAATTCCCAACTTGACTCTCCCAACTTAATCTCACTGGGATTAAACATGACAATAGGTCTGATCTGATTTCATCATCATTTAAAAAATCATCTATTATTTTTCACTTTATGTTTCTGTGTGGGAGCAAACTGTTGAAATCTTTACTTAATGTATACTAAGCTGATCTTCAGTATATTAAGAGAATCGAAAATGAATCGATGTGAATGGAAGGGGAGAGGGAGTGGGAAAGGGGAGGGTTGCGGGTGGGAGGGACGTTATGTGGGGGAAGTCATTGTAATCCATAAGCCATACTTTGGAAATTTATATTCATTAAATAAAAGTTTTAAAGAAAAGAAAAAGAAAATATGGCTCCAAATGAGGTTCAATGACGAGGTCACATTGTGTTAACAGACAAAATCTCCTATAAAGGGAATTCGAGGTGAGAAAAAAGGCTTAAGAAAAGAATATGGGACTCAATCCTCAAGGGTTTAATTAATTCTATAAAACACAAAATCAAAGCGCAATGAGCAATGCCAAGTCAGCTTGTACACAGATGCTTTATTTTGGATGTTAATATATGTCAATATTGTATGCAAGATTCTCATATAATGGAAAGTTTCTCCATACATCAAAAAACTCAATTTAGTCAGGGTAATTGTTGTATTAATGTGAAAACCTTACAACAAAACGCAGTATTATATATGTGTAGTCAGTTTCCATGCAAGTATGGCTGCTACATGTATATCTGGCATCTTTATAACATATTGAAAGAAATTGAAATGAACACAACAGTAAAAAAGGTGACTTGAGATGCCTGACATATTTAAGATTAAAAATCTTAAAAAAGCAACAAAGCAGCTAACTGGAGGCTTCAACCAATACCAACCCAAATATGTACTATATTCAATAAGTATAGGCTTATCTATAATATAATGCCATTTGGGATAATTTAATGCTGAAGAAAAATTATGCTTTAAAAAATATAGCTCTTCTAAGACATTATACTTTGGTGGCAACTATGTACATCCAAACCAGCTAAGGGCCACATTAAAAAACAAAACAAAACAACAACAATTATGTGCTTTTAGTTCAAGGTAACTGAATTGATCCAGTTCGATTTGCTACAATCATTGGTTTTACAAAGTGAAATTTTTGTGAGAAGTTCATTAATTATAAAGCAATCAACATACTTAACAAACATGCTAAGAAGATTCAAATTGGGTTTATCTGTTATCAACAAGGCATAATCTTAGTACCTTATATTTTCTTCACTTTTCACTACATATAATATGCAAAAACTGTTTTTATATACCTTAAAACCCTTTTAGGTCTACTGTTGAAGAGCTAGGCAAGCCATCAGAATGCTTACTATTTCCATTTCATTTAACACAAAAATAGATCAGAAAAGACGGAGTTGTTTTGTTTTTGTTTTGTTTGTTTGTTTTAAGACATAGTAGTATTTTGGTGTCTGTAAGAATTTGTCTGGTAATGGTTGACTCCACTCAGTTAACTTGAGAACTCGCCATCATTTGCTTTTTATCTTTTCACACAGTGCAAGTGGTGGTCGCTCTTTCCTTCTCTCATAGCAGCAAGCCGATTCTGCTATCTTCTATAGCAGCATACTTCAGGAGTGGAGAGGGAGAGAGTGCGTCAATTATAAATAATTCAAACTACAGTGTACAATTCTATTTACCTGTCAGTGTTTAAGTTGACAGCACACCATTATATGTCTCAAAAAATTACATAAAATCTCTACCACAAAAGCAAATAAAGACATTCTTTCAAGAAGAAATAAAATAAGTGCAAACACCTAAAACAGGCAACTGAAGCAACTGTTGTAACCTGTAGAGAAACACAAAACATTTATAAAAGGACAAAATATTTTTATAAATAAAAGATAATGTTCTCTACTTCTGAAATATTGAGTAAATATAATAAATTTCTAAGTGCAGACTGTTTTTAGGGACCAAGGTACCATATTATTTTTAAACAAAATGCAAAAATTTCAAACACATATACAAATCACCAGATTAATTTAAGTGACCCCCCCAATATAATTTAAAAAGAAAATATTAAGTTATTATTTAGTACATTTTTAGAACTACTTTATAACCAACATGATTTAAAGGGCATAGTGCAATATTTAGGTAGATGTGACATACAGTATAGATATTGTATTCTTTGCAGCTATAACTTATTACTGTTTCATACTTAAAAGTCAAAACTGTTCTTCACCATGTTAGCTGTAATAACAGGAAACAACATTGGCTTCTAGATACCCTGTATACATATAAATATCTACATTAAGCTTTGAAAATGAAAATAAATTATAAAAACAGACTTTTTTCCAATTTACAAAGTTTTCCTGCTCCTACCTACTGTACAATACATTCAACAAAACTCTCAGCTCTTCTGAGATTCATGAAGAAAATACTGACTCTTTACTAATAAAGGAAAAAAAACCCTTTTTCAATGCTTGTTGTTTTAGTACTATGTTCAAATAAATACATTTAATACTGTAGTTAATTATATTGTTTCTGAAAAATATCAAAAATTAGTAGTGCAACTTTCCATCCTTTGAATTCCTTCCCACTGTGTTTCTTTGTAAATGGTAGCATAAGTAAATCAGCACATAGGCAAAAGTACTTCATAAAACTTTGTGTGCTTCCCATCCATAGACTAATTTCAAAGATCATATATACTTATATCTATCTATAACAAAACTGCAGCATCAAGAGTAGCAACATATATCTTGTGAAGAAAATATGTGAAAATTTACTTTTCAAATAACCATGAACATTTATTATTTTCCCATCTTGTTCTTTAAAAACAATTTTTAAAAATCTCGCCTTTTAAAAAATAAACAATAAAATTACCTATCCCTTACTTAAATGGCACATTAGCCTTTTGCCTGCCCAATATGAAAAAAAGATGCAAACCATTTTAGGGCTCTATTAAAACTTTAAAAATAATTGATAAAAATTTCATTGCAACCTAATTTAGTATAGAATATAGTAAGGGAGGGGGCATTTTTTTCAGTTTCAATAACAATTACAGTATTAGAGCTCGCGAAGTGCTGCTGGTAGTTGTATAAGTACTCAGGTATCTTCTTGCTTGTTCAGTCATGATAAGTTGGTCTTCCGTCTTCCCATAAACCACTGTTTCCCATTCACAATTTGACTAGGAAGGAAATATTAACAGTGATGTGAAAATTATTAAAATAACTGCCCATATTACTTCATGATTAGATTTTTTAGAGTTAATTTAATTGATTTGGTATTTTATAAGTAATTATTTCTAATGTTTTGATAATGGTATTGTGTTTCTTTTTAAACAATGATGTTATATTTTTAAAATACATAGTAAAGTATTTATGATTTTTTCCCATTTTATTTCAAAGGGAGAGAGACAGAGAGACAAAGACAGAGATACAGTTCTTCCATCTGCTAATTCACTCCCCAAATCCCTGCAACAGCCTGACCTGTGCCAGGCTGAAGCCAAGAACTTAGAGCTCAATCTGGGTCTCCAGGTGAGTGTCAGGGACCCAAGTCTTGAGCCATCATCTGCTGCCTCCCAAGGTACATACTAGCAGGAAACTGGAATCAGAAGTAGGGGTGGGACTAAAACCAAGTCACTTTGATAAGGCATGCGGGTGTATTAAGTGGAATCTTAACTATTGTGCCAAATGCACCCCTACAATTAACTTTTTGAAAGTCAGTATGTAGCTTACAGGCCTATCGAGGCAGTTTAAAAGTTTTATTTCCAAGTTCCCACAAATAAAATAAGTCTTACTTCACATGAAGAAAAATGTTTTTATTTCTTCAAAATTTTGCAAAATATTTTTACAAGTTGTAATGTCAAAAAATGAACCAAGAATGAACACTTCATGTGCTCACAAATTAGGAAATATATTCATCACATAAAGCCAACTTTATGTACTTGTTTTCTTCCTTTACTGTATGATCACTATATTAAAGGTATGATCTTTATATAATAAATTTTCCCAAAAAGTTCTCTGTCAATTAATACTGGAAACTCAAATAATTTTAAAGATATTTTAAAAAATGTGTCACACGGCTCTTTGAAAGCAGGGGCTCAATCCAGATAACTGATTGTCAAAGACATTTTCAAGGATGTTTAAATGTCAGGAATTCTGGGGCTGTAATCATTGTAGTTACGGTAAAGAAGAAACCTTCCTCTTCAACGAGCTCTGAAATTCTCTGGTGTGAACTAAGGGTAATGCCATAACAACTTTTCCAGCCCTCATTTGCAGCTAAATACTGGTTACAAAGCAACAGAGAAGAGGATTTTGTTTTACAATTTCTGACCCAAAAAGCTTACTAGAAATTCTTACTCTAACAAAATTATGCTGAAACTCCTTCCAACCACTTGTCCTCATTAGGTCTGTTATAGGAGAAGAGATGCCAGAAGTAGACTTATTTATCTTTCATTTAAAAGAGAAATAGTGGGGCAGACATTTGGTGCAGTAGTTAAGATGCTGCTTGAGACACCCACATCCCATATCTGAGTGCCTGGGTTCAAGTCCTAGCTCCACTCCTGCTTCTAGCTTCCTACTAATGTGTACCATTGGGAGCAGCAGGTGATGGATCAAGGACTTGGGTCCCTGTCACCCATACAGGAGACCCAGATTTGAGTTCTGGGCTACTGGCTTTGGCCTGGACCAGCCCCAGCCAACATTTGTGGAATGAATCAATGGACAGGAGATCTCTCTGTCATCTCTGTCTACCTTTCAAATAAATAAAAGAAACTATGCTTAAGAAATTACCAGAAGAGTCTGACTATAACTCCAAATGTTCAGTTTATATGTGCCCTCAATGAATCTCTCAATCCCAAATCTACTTTGAGTGACAAAACAATGGTGAATGTTACTGTTATAGCCAATGAATTTAAAAGAAAAAAGTATAATTTGTGATCAGTAAGTCCAAAGTGATCACTGAATAAACAACAAAAATCACTAAAGAAATTTATAAATCCATACCTGAAGATTCTTTTCCAATTTGACAACTTTGGAAGTGTTAGGGTTTGGTTTCTTTTTATTAAGTGTATATGTTTTGTTGGTTGAATTTGTATCTTGTTTTTCAGGAGTCAAGTTGCACCTATTGTCATGTATTTCCAATAATGGTATCATTAATAAAGATGTTGAAAATATATTTTCTGACTAAGAGAAAAAACAAAGAGGAAAATAAAATAACTAATTCAAAAATGGAACAAAATAGAGGGACTACTGATAAGTAGTAATGGAAGGTCTGTTCATTTCCCTCCAAGAAAGCATGTGGCTCCTATGAAATCTCTAGTAATATAATAGAATTAAATATTTTGAGAATGAAACAAAGATAAATACTGAAATTTAAAGTGTTGAGAACTACCATTTTCTGACATCATACATAAGAAAACTAACTCCTCTCAAAACAAATGTAAAAAAAAAGTAAATGTTCTCTACAATTTATAGCTTTTCTCTGAATTATGCAAAATACCAAAGAAAACTCCCATGACACAAGAATCACTAAGACTTAAAGTGACAACTTAAAAATATAATTCTTTACAAACCTGCATGTCTGAAACATCTTCAGTCAATAGCTGAGTGCCTGGTTCTTCTTTTTCCCAATTATCTAAGACTAAGGATTTTCTGACTTTCTTCACAGAAGCAGTATGCTGGAATGAACCATTTACATAGAAGCATTATGGCAAAGTCACTTGGACACAGTAGGGCTTTTGTTAACAATAATATTAAAAGATTACCTCTTGTTTGCAGCTTTTGTAAGGAGGTTCATCTTCCTCTTTGATGAATATGTCTGTTCCAGTTTCTTCCTTTAAAACTTCCCGAATATCTTCTTCCAAGAAGGCAAGCGGCTGGGACTAAATTGTTTTTAAAAGGATTTTAAAAAGTCGTTTCTAGCAATTCCTTTTTCTCCCTACATATAGAAAACCCATCTTTTATACTTTTCCATTATTGGCATAATTTTCTCCTAGTCTTTATAGCTAATTACTAACTAATGAGTTTTAAGGCAGAAATAATATTGTACATTCTCAAGCACAGAATGAAGTATGACAACTTCTTTATTCTAGGCTATAAAACAAAAATCTTCCTTTGAGGAGGCTATTGTAGCCCCTTGCTTCAATCAGGATCTTCAGAATTAAAGATTATTTTCTAAATATTTAATATAAAAACAGGAAAAATAGGAAATGTGGAACAAATTGACAACACACTAGCTCTCATTATTTTATTTCAATTGGTTATTACATAGTGTATAATTACTAGGTGATGTGTTCCTCTTTTCATCAAGATTGTGAGCGGCTTAAGAACAATGAAAATGGCTTTTTCATCTTTGTACACCTAGCCATAAGTACAAAGCTGACACACAGTGTTCAAAAAGAATGCATGGGGCCAGTGCTGTGGCGCAGTAGGTTAATCCTGCGCCTGTGGCACCGGCATCCCATATGGGTGCCGGTTCTAGTCCTGGTTGCTCCTCTTCCAATCCAGCTCTCTGCTGTGGCCTGGGAAAGCAGTAGAAGATGGCCCAAGTCCTTGGGCCCCTGCACACACGTGGGAGACCAGGAAGAAGCACCTGGCCCCTGGCTTCAGATTGGCACAGCTCCGACCATTGTGGCCACTGGGGAGTGAACCAACAGACAGAAGACCTTTCTCTTTGTTTCTCCCTCACTGTCTGTAACTCTACCTCTCAAATAAATAAATAAAATCTTAAAAAAAAAAAAAAGAATGCACGTATGTATGTGTGTGTGTGTGTTGATGTAAAGGTCAGTGTTTATCTATGTGTGTATTACGGTGTGAGAGAACAGGTTACAGAAAGTTGAATGTGTGCTGAGTAATCAAATTGTCTCAAATGCATATTCATCTAGCTCTCTATCAAATAGGTAAAAAAGGGGCCAGCGTTCTGGGGCAAAGGGTTAAGCCACCACTTGCAATGCTAGCATCCCATATTAGAGTGTCCATTCAAGTCCCAGCTGCTCCACTCTGATTTGGTTACCTGCTAATGCACCTGGAAAGGCAGCAGATGACTGCCCAAGTGCTTGAGCCCCAGACCCCCATGTGGGAGACCTGGATAGAGTTTCTGAAGCCTGGCTTTGGCTTGGCTCAGATTTGGCTCCCCTCTCTGTTTGTAGCCATTTGGAGAGTGAACCAGTGGATGGAAGATTTTTCTCTCTGTTTCTCCCTCCCTCTCTGATACTCTTTCAAATAAATGAATCTTGAAAAAAAAAGTGTAAACACACCTTATAATCAGATAAGTTTTTTTTTTGACATTATAATCAAACATATCATAATCAAGATCTGCTTTAAGGGGGTGAAGTATCAAACCTCTACTAAATAAAAGAACATACTGGCAACATTTAATGACCAGCAGCATATGCTCCCAGCCAAGATAGTTAGGGAGAATAGTATTCACATGTAGATGAGATTTAACAGTCCTTATAAAAACTTTCAAAATGGAAGTAGATGGGTAGACATTTGGTTCAGTGGTTAAAAATGCTGTTTGGGACACTCATATCCCATAACAGAGTACCTGGGATTCAAGTTCTGGCCCCATTTTTGATTTCAACTTCCTGTTAGTGCACACCCTGGGAAGTGGGAGGTGATGGCCCACATGGTTGGGTCCCTACCACCCATGTGGAAGACCTGGATTGAATTCCTGACTATTGGCTTCAACCTGGCCAAGCCCTGGCTATTGTGGGTATTTGGGGAGTGATCTACGGGATGGGAGATCTCTCTCTGCCTCGAGCTCAACAGCAAAATGAATAAAAAATAAGTAAAACTTTCTTAAAAATTGTTTTAACCATGGTAGGCAGCAGTTAACATGCCACTTGGGAAACTATATCCTTGATCAGAGCCTGGGTTTGAGTTCCGTCTCCACTCTCCAACCCAGCTTCCTGCTAATGTGCATCCTGGAAGACAGCAGTGATGGCTCAAGTACTTAGGTCCCTGCCATCCATGTGAGACACCCAGAACAAGTTCCTGGCTCCCAGCTTTAGAAATAGAATTTGACCCAGATTGAGTTCCTAGAAGTAGAATTTTAAAAGTGCTCTCATCTAGAGTCTGAGATACATAGAAACTATGTTAGCATTTCTATTTCTCAAAAGTCCTTCAAGGACTTTATTTCACCAATAACATATATTAATTAGGTGTTCTTAAAAAAAATCTGGAGTCTGCTTTTTTCTCTTTAAAAATATAAATGTTGGGGCCAGTGCTGTGGCCTGGTAGGCTAAGCCTCTTCCTGTGGCACTGGCATCCCATATGGGTGTGGGTTCACGTCCTAGCTACTCCTCTTCCAATCCAGCTCTCTGCCTATGGCCTTAGAAAGCAGTAGAAGATGGCTCAAGTGCTTGGGCCACTGCACCTGCATGGGAGGCCCAGAAGAAGTTCCTAGCTTCAGATCGGCCTGGCGCTGGGCACTGCAGTCATTTGGGGAGTGAACAGGAGAATTGAAGATTTTTCTGTCTCTCCCCTCTCTGTCTGTAATTCTACCTCTCAATTAAATACATAAAATCTGTTTTTTAAAAAGAGAATATAAATGTCATGGAGTAGCGGCTAAAATAATTCATTTACTACCAGGAATTATCCTCTTAATTGTCCTAATGTGACAAAAGCAAAAAAACTGCTGAGTATGGGGCAGTGTTTAAGATGCCCACATCCCACATCAGAGTGCTCAGAATGGAGTCCCAGCTCCTCTTATGAATCTAGCTTCCTGCTGATACACACCCTGCCAATATCCAAGAAGTGCATTTGACTCACAGTAACATACATTAGAAAGCTAAATGGTTTTCAATAGTAAGTGGTCAGTAAATAACAGGAGAAGGAGGAACAGAAAAATCAATTTAATGCAAAGAAATGTATGCACCCATAGGTATCTTAAGAATTTTAATTTCTAAATCATTACTGTGGTTTTATATTAATTATCTGTTTTAACAATGATCAAATTCTACCCAAAGAGTTGTGAATGCTGCCATTATTAGATTAAAAAGGCTAGAAGGCTAGTATATAAACTGGCAGACATTTGAGGTAGTTCAAAACCTACTCACTCATACACTATTATTAGAATAACATTTATTCAACTTACATAAAGGCCAAATCACTTTGACTCACTGATACATACACACAGAAACAGAGACAGAGAGAGTGAACATGTGTGCTCTGATCTGCTGTTTCACTACTCAAATGGCCAGGACTGGACCAACTGAAGTCAGGAGCTGGTAACACAATTCAAGTCTTCCATGTGGGTGGCAGGAACCCTACTACTTGAGCCATCACCACTGCCTCCCACAGTCTGCATTAAGACAGAAGCCAGAGCCAGATATTGCACGGAGGCACCCCAAAATGGGATACAGGTGTCTTCATGGCTAGGCCAAGCACTTGCCCCAGTGTAGAATTTTTAAATGCCTTCAAAACACTGTTTCTATGCCTAACCCCCAGTTAGTCTATATACCCCCATGAAGGCAAACCATACCAGATAGTTTCAGCATTATATCCCCAAAGCCTAGCACCTGGCACCTACTAGGCACTCAATAAATATTTGCTGAATTAATGATTAACTTAAAAATGAGCCGTAAAATGATGAACAGATTAAATCGATTAGGTAATTCTACACAATGGAATTTTATGTAAATGAAATTACAAAATAAATACAAGCATTTATTAACTAGGTTAAATTTAAAATACAGGTTATAAATAGTATATAAAGTAGGATCTCACTCTTGTTAAGTATATATGTATAAATTAAAAATCTAGAAAACTCTAAAGAAAATATGATTGTTCAGGAGCCAAGTGACAATGACTTATTTAAACCCATTGCATATGTTAAACAATACTTCAGAAAAAAAGGAAAACACCAGAAGATTTGATTATGCAACATGCCTTTAGTTGCAAATTCATTAAACCAAGTAAACAAGAATTTAATGTATTAATGAATCCACCCAAAAAGTAACTAAAAAATACAAGAACATAAATACTCTAGAAATGATCAGTTTTTAAAATCATATTTCATTACTAATGAATTTAACTTGTCAAAAATTTGTATCTTCTAAAATGTCAATGGCTTTTCTAAGGTATTTCAAATGTAATAATATACACTATAGTACAGATAACTAGACCACTTGCCAGCTCTACTCATTCATGAACTATCAAACATGTTCTATTTGAAACTCAGGACAAGCCCCTTTATTCCTATCATCTGTGTCAACTTTCCATTAACAATGAGGGCTGTGCTTTCATGATCTCTGCATAAAGGAAACAGTCTCAAAGAGGTATGCTGACCAGTTTCCTAAATATTATTATGAAAGTGCTTAGGCATATCAAAATCATTTTGTTCTACTGTGGGTAACTGCTACTAAACCTACTAAAATGCAGATTTTAGTAGTAAGAAAAGGATTCTACTGATATTAGATTTTCTCTTTTTTTGACAAGAAAATCATTTTTTAATTTTTTAAATTTTCTTTCTTTAACACAAATTCAAACTTATAAACCAAGAGTATATTTTTTAAATGTTAAAAATCAAAATAATAAAAAAAAATTAACTTGTGCTTCATTAAAACTAAAGAAATTCTTAAAAACAAAGAGTATACATACCACAACTTTAAGAGGTCCATATTTTTTCTCCTGAGCAGCAAGTGCATTCTTAAAAGGAGTAGGAGTTCGTGGTGTGGTACCCAATAAAGATCTTCTAATAGTAGGTGTCCTAAACCTATCATTTAGATATTTAAATATGTGTGTTATAGTCACAATTTGATTTCATATGAGTTAAGTAAGGCAAAGCCACGGGAAACACATACACTAAATGTTCCTGCATATGTACATGCTTTATTTAAACATTACAGAGATAATTTTAAGTATGTCTGCCTAAAGTAATTCTTAATCATTTTAAATTTAAAAAAAGACTGACACATAAAAAAAGAACTAAAAATGTTTTGCTAGTAATCAACTTTTTACAGTATATTTAGGTGGTTTTCAATGCCCTAGGGATAAAATATAAGGTTATGAATTTCTAAAAACAATTGTAAGTACTTTATGGATACGGATTTTCAACACATGCCATTTATGTGTACAAAAAACTAATCTGTTGACATTATGTTTCCCATTTTCTCTATCATAGTTATTTATTAACTACTTACCCTACATTTTCTTTTTGATCTTTGGGAGTTGTTTCCTTTTGAAGAGGAGTTGTAATGAGAACTTTTTGTCCACAAATAGGGGTTGATGTAAATGAAGGATTTTCTATATTAAGCTGTTCATTTCCAGGACAAGTGTTGAAAAACTAAAAAGAGAACAGAAAGACAAGTTCTAGAATGTCAAAATGCTATACAAATAATAAACTGACAGAATTTTCAAATTATTTCTTCATTCATTTTAGAGAAAGCTTACCAACAATATTACATTTATACTCTGCTTTATGAAAATTGAGCTTCATGAGGGCAAGAATTTTTTGTCTATTTTGTTCATTGCTGCCTCCCCAGCTCTTAGAACAATGTTTAGCACATAACAGGTGCTCAAGAAATAGTCACTGAACAGATATTAAAATTGTAAAAAAAAAAAAAGCACAAAAATTTTAAAGCAAAACAGTTTATTATCAAACAGCTGGTACATCAAACACCAGTTTTGTACAATAGCATAACAGAAAAAATGCAGCTTTTAGCTCTGCTTTTAATAAATGATCTTACGTGTTCTTCTCAAAAAGTAATAAAATTCAGAACATAATAATACTTTGCTGATAAGGACAGCCACCTCACAAATTTGCCTATCTAGATTAGCACAGAACCTTTAAGCAGCCAAAAATTGATAACAGAAGAGTCCATTTTCTAAACTACACAAGTTACTCAGTGGGTCGTAACACAAATACAATTGTGAAATACTAATTTATTTTTGTAGCTGATAGATTAGAAGTAGCAACATAAAGAGGTGGAATTGCTTCAAGGCTACTTATAACTGGAATGAATTCTACCTCCATTATTTCTGGCTCTTAATATTTGAACTTTAAGATTAGTAACCAAACCTTCTTTTACAGGATAAAGTTCAAGCTATTTGCCTTAGGATATAAGTGCCTTTGAGTTACATTCTACCACAGAATTTATACTTCAACGAAAGTTACCTACATGTTATTCCAGTACAAAATACTGCTAAGTGTGCCCAACCCTGTTTCACCCTCTCCAGAACGCTTTTTGACTATGAAGGCTGGGAAAAGGAATGGATGCACTATTCACAAGTAATATGTAAATAGCGTCCCCTGAAGCGGGTAGGGAAGGGACATAATTTTCAGAGATCAAAGTGGTGGTATCTTGCCATACCCTACTCATCTTCCAGGCTCAAAACATAACTCCCATAATATTCCAGTATCCTCATGCCTATTTGATCACCAAACTCCTTTCTTCCCCTATAGAGGTTTCTAAACTGTCAAAACACTTTTAGCAAACACTGCTCCATCTCTTACTGTGACCTTGGCCAAGATGCTCAACTTCAGAATTTTAGCCTGGAGCATGGCAACTGTTCAATAAGAAACCATTCTAACATAAACATCTGCTGCCCAAGGATATTACAAGAGGAGAAAATAGGTATTTCTGCATATGGCTGGAAAACCAGGTTTCTTTCAAGGAACATTAAGCTGGAAAAATCAATAGGTAAACTAAAGGCTAAATTACTCTAAATATATAAGGTCTTCTTTAATATCTGTTAAAAAGACAGTCAGGAAACGGTCCTCAATCTCAGCTCATTAGATAACTTTGGGCAAATCATTTTTACCTTTTTGGGTCTGTTTTCTGATGAGTCATTAAAATGTGAGATTACATGATAAAGAAAACTTTCATCTGAGCTCTAAAACTTACAGTGCACTCACGCTTTGGGAGATACCTCATGTATACACTCCCATGTATACATTTAAACATATTATCCATTGTTAGGTGTTAGGAAAACAACCAACTGCCAGAAAGGATACTAAAGATCTAATTTAATCCAGCTCATCAACATTTGGAAATATATATATAAAAACAAAAGTACTACCTGTGAAGGAGAAAATGGTAGTGTTTTCACTGGTGTGTGTTTTAGTGCTGTATTACCACCATCATTGAATGAGCCATCACCAAGTTCACTGCCTGGGGACTGACCCACTCGCATTCTTCTCTTCTTTCTGAGGATGGTGGGTGGAGTACTAAACTTGGCCACATTTGGGGATGTCAAAGGAACAGCCTCATTGTCTCCACCATTACAACTGTTTTTTTTCCCTTCAAGTACAAGACTGACATTAAATTGACATTCCATGGCTCCTTCATTGTGTTGGATTCGCATTAGTTTAACTGGAGTAGACTTGACAGGAGAAGCAGCAGCATCAGAAAGATCAAAACTGGTAACATCACTCCATGCTACAGGATCCTGCAATACAATTAAATTCTGAACTGAAGTTAATACTTTAACCTATTTAAGTCAAATCTTGAAAGGCAGAGCAACAGCAAGAGAGACAGAGAGACAGACAGACATTTCCCATCCATTGGTTCACCTTCCAAATTATCTGAACAGTTACTCATTTTTACAAACAGACTTTCCTGAGACATCCTTTTTAAAGCAAGATCATTTGGATTATTTGAGTGAAACAGATTATTTTTCTTTGTTAAAAGATTTATTATTTATCTTTTTATTTGAAAGAGAGAGAGAGAGTGATCTCCCATTTGCTAGTTCACTCCCCAAATGACTGCAACAGTCAGGACTGAAGCCAGGAGCCAGGAAAGGCCCAAGCACTTGGGCCATCCTCCATTGCCTTTCCAAGCAGGAAGCTGGACAGAAAGTAGAAGAGTCGGGACTCAAGCTAGCGCTCCGATATGGGATGCCAGTATTTCAGGCAGCAGCTTAACCAGCTGTGTCACACCACTGGTCCAGATTATGGTTTTCCTTTCAATTTGGGATATCCCAGAATATTTCATTTAATTCAGCAGATGAAGCTTACTATCAAAGTATTTTATATAGGAGAACAAATTATTTTAAGTCATTATCAAAGAGCACAATCCATCAGGGTGGACATTTGACTCAGTGGTTAAGATGCCCACACCCTATATTGGAGTGCCTAGGTTTGAGTCCTGGCTGCTTCAGATTCCAACTTCCTGCTAATGTACTCCCAGGGAGGCAACATGTTGTGGCTCAAAAGCTTGGGTCCCTACCACCCATGTGGGAGACTCTGATGAAGTTCTAGGCTCCTAGCTGTTGCAGGCATTTGGACAGTAAACCAACAAATGGAAGATCTTTCTTTCTCTTGCTCTGCCTTTCAAATAAACAAGAATAAATAAATTTTTCAAGTTTCATTTATCATAAAAATCACATTTGACTTCCTATCAGGAAAACTATCAAATTCTGTAGAGTCATTTGGTAATATGTATAGAACCATTTTAAAAATGGTGATACAGGAGCTGATGCTGTGGCAAATGGTTAATCTGTCACTTGTTAATGCCAGCATGCTGCATCAGAGTACCAGTTTGAGTCCTAGTTGCTCTGCTTCCAATCCATCTCCCTGATAATGTGCCTGGGAAGGCAGCAGAAGATGGCCCAGCTACTTGGACTCCTGCTACCCACAGAGGAGATCAAGATGGAGTTCCCGGCCAGCACCACAGCTCAATAGGCTAATCCTCCATCTGCGGAGCCAGCACACCGGGTTCTACTCCTGGTCAGGGCGCCGGATTCTGTCCCGGTTGCCCCTCTTCCAGGCCAGCTCTCTGCTGTGGCCCAGGAGTGCAGTGGAGGATGGCCCAAGTACTTGGGCCCTGCACCCCATGGGAGACCAGGAGAAGCACCTGGCTCCTGGCTTCGGATCAGCGCGGTGCACCGGCCACAGTGCACCGGCCGCAGAGGTCATTGGAGGGTGAACCAACGGCAAAAAGGAAGACCTTTCTCTCTGTCTCTCTCTCTGACTGTCCACTCTGCCTGTCAAAAAAAAAAAAAAAAGATGGAGTTCCCAGGCTCCCAGCTTCAGCCTGCCTCAGTCCCAGGTATTGCAGCCATTTAGGGAGTAAACCAGTGGTTAGAAGATCTCTTTTTCTTTCCTTTTCTCTCTGTCACTCTGCCTTTCAAATAAATAAAATATTTTTTTAAAAAAATGGTGATATACTTTGATCCAGAAATTCATGATTTTGTACAAAGCTTTATATAGATACATTCTGTTATTTGTAATAACATAAAACTAGATAACTAAATGTCCAAGAAGAGTATACTGGGTAAATTTTCTTGCATTCTTACGATTGAATGCTATAAAGCCATTAAAATTCAAGTTTAAAAAACAGGAACACGGAGACGTACTCATGATATAAATGAAAACCAAAAAAAGCCTGCAATCATAATACATAGGTATATATCTGCGGATTAAAATCTACATACTTTTATCTATCTATATACATATATACACACATAAGTGTGCGTGTTTATGTGTGTGTGTGTGTGTGTGTGTGTTTTGTGCATAGAACACAGAGTGAAAGGAATATATTAAATTATTAACTCTGGGAATAAAGGATTTTTTTTCCTATTTCTTATTTATTTGAAAGCAAAGATGGCTCCCATCCATTGATCCACTCTCCAAATACCCACAGTGGCCCAGCTCTGGTCAGGGGCTAAAGCCAGGAGTCAGGAATGCAACTCAGGTCTCCTATGTAGGTAGCAAGAACCCAATCAACTGGGCTGTCACCACTGCCTCCAAAGATCTGTGTTAGTAGGAAGATAGAATCAGGCATCAAACTGAGGTTCTCCAATGTGGGACATGGCATCTTAACTGGAATCTTAACATCTAGACCAACTGCCCACCTCTATGGAGAATTTTAAGTTTCATCTTCATAATTTTCTCTAGTTTCCAACTTTCTCTAATGTACTTATACAACTTATATGCTCATAATTAAAATTAAGTTTTTTAATCTGTAGAGATTCTATATAAGGCACACACTTAAGAAAAATTTAAACTTTTTCCTTTTTTTTTTTAATGAAGAACCACTGCAAAATAGAACAAAATTAAGCCTGGCATACAAACTAATGCTTAACATGAAACTGATCAATATCCTTTAAGCTGAGTTTCTGAACAGAAAAATACATAACTAAAATGAGCTTTCAATAATCTCACAATTTCAAACTTACAGATTCAATAAGTTCTAGAGTCTCTGCAAATTCTGGGATGGTCTGTAGAGAAGATAGCACAGCATTTGCCTCTACGGCCAGGAACTTCGTGGGTGAATTCTGCTGAGTAGACACAGTCTGATTTTCATCCATACTATAAAACTCACTAGTGTGATCTTCGAGGCTGTTTAGAGTATTAGACATGCTATCATCCATGAGGAAACTACCAGACCAGCTAGAAAAGCTTCCAGGCTGCTAAAAGTACAAAAGAAATTTGAATATTATTTGTCTTTCTCAAAGTAGGCATAAATTCAGATTTTTAAGTGAATTTTTTTCTAGAATAACATACTTATCATTTTAGCTAAAAATACAGCTAGGCAAATATAGTGCCTTTCTTTAAAATTGGTATACTTTTCATTAAACCCATACCCTGACTATATTTCCTTTTTATGATTAAGTTCTTATCCATGAAATCATGGTCAGATAAAATAAACATTTATATGTAAAGTTCAAACTCCTAGAATCTAGCCTTTCTTTTTTCTTTTTAAACTTCATCTCCCAACATTTTCACTTACAAGCCTTCCTCCCAGTGACTATGCAGCTAGAGTACCTGCGACTCCCTGATAAATTACATTTACTTACCCTAGAGTGCCTTCGTACATATTGTTGCTTCCTTTATCTAGAATATTTCCTAACCTACTCATCAGGGAAACTCCTATCTTTCATTTAAGACACAATTCGAATATTCAGAAGTACTCCATTTGATTATATACTTTTCTCTATATCATTTGTAATAATGTCCTAATTTATCTATCTTGCTAGTATATATTCATCACCTATCTTCCAAGACTGAGCTCTAACAGGACTTCTTCCAGGAACCCTCCCCTGACTACCTGAATCTAAATTAAGCACCTCTCCTATCTCCTGCCATACTGTGACTTATTTTATCATATTACATTGAGTTTCTTGTCCATAATCTCACAGCAGAATAAATCTTTTGAAGTCAGGGAATATGCCATCTTTCTTTATCTCTTTATACCAGACAATTTACCTATCTTGCAAGTCTAGCTTCCTGGTGTCTTATAATAAAAAATAAGAAAAGAGACCTGGAAGGGTCATGAATGAAAAACAAAATATAAAGTATATGGTACTGTATAACAGAATGTACCTGTAATGTACTGAATAAACTAAATTTTAAATTGTATTTAAGATTAATTGTGGTTAATAGCTATCATATCATAGAGAACACACATTTCCCAGTCCACAGGAAGCAGTCAATAAATGATATCTACTATTAAAAATTAAAATTGCTAGAATGTCTTGGGACGCACAGTAACTAAATGTTGTGTTTCAAGTTACTTAAGGTGAAAAACCATTGTGGCAAAATAAGTTCCATGTTTTATTAAAGTTTCCTAAAAATAAAAAAAAAATTGAAGTAGTTTTATTTCATTAGGCACAATCACCCCCTGAATTAACAATCACTTTTGGGAAGAAGCTTCCAAACCACATGCCTTTCAAATGAGTTTCCAGGTAAGAAAAAAAATGCAAAAGACAAAGAGGAAAATCACTAGGGTGTGCATTGGAAAAACCACCAGGTTGTAATTATATTTACAGATCATAACCTGAATCTCTTAACAACAGTCCACTTACTTCAGAATTAATATGAGGATTACCACGAACACTTTTTTATAAAACCTCTACAAGAGTGGCACATAATGAATATTCAGTAAAATGGTGGTCATTATTAAAATACATATTTATATATATAAATGGAGTCTATTCTATTAGCTGTAGCAACTTCCCTCTAGAATTCAGAATATCTTATTCAACCAGACATTTGTTGTAGTGGTTAAGACAACATTTTGGATACCCACATCCCATATTAGAACACCTGGGCTTAAGTTCTAGCTCTCTTCTGAATTCTAGCTTCTCATTAATGTGCCCCTGGGAGGCAGCAAGTGATGGCTCAAGCAGCTGGGTCCATGCTACCCATAAAGGAGATTCAAGTTGAGTTCCCAGCTCCTGGCTTCTGCCTGGGCCCAACCTCAGCTATTTCAGGCATCTGGGGAGTAACTCAGCAAATGGGAATTAGCAGTCTCTCTGTCTCTAGCTCTCTGCCTTTCAAATAAATAAATAGCTTTTTAAAATCCAAAGTGGTTTAAACATTATATAATCATCTACAAATATTGACTTCCTAACCATAACTATTTATTTGTAGCTTTTTAACAAAACAAATATTAATTTCAAGATAAGTAGAGTTCAGGTCTTCCTTTCTGCCTTGGTTTTGGAAGTTTCAAAACAAACGTTGTTTCTCCTATGCTATACCTCACTCATTATAACCCATAAATGTCATTTTTATTAATACCCTCTTACACATAAAAATATCACTAGTTACTTCATAATACTACCTCAAAATCTCAGGTTATTCTATTTCAGTAATTATGTCTGAGGTCCCAGTCATTCTCATTGTATTATCCTCTCTCAATCAGCCCAAACCAAGGGAAAAAAAAAAAAAAACTTTTCTAAACGTAAAAAAAAACCTTAAGACTAACTTTTGTCATTTAAATACAAATTTTAAATTTTTTAAATTATAAAGTTACTTTTTTTTTAATCCATTGAGCATTGCCTGGTTAATTCTTCAAAAATGATTAAGATTTAGCCTAACTGAATACTCCTACTTATTCCTGATCAGATTGAAGACAACAGCTTTCACACCTGGGAACCAAAGCCTACTATCCCATGTAAAACATCTTCTTTTGAAAGGGTTCTTCAGAGAGCAGAAAATCTACATGTTCCCTTTTCATGTATTCTTAATATAATTACATTTTTCAGTTTACTGAATTCATATTCTAAACACAATAGGAAAAAATAAAAATAAGAATAAAAGTAATTCGAGCTCATAAATTTATATTTCTATTAAATTATTTTTCTAGTTTTCTTATCTTAAAGATTCATTTTTAATTACCTGAAAAGCAGAGTGACAGAGGAAGAGACAGAGAATGAGCTCTTCCATCCACTGGTTCACTTCCCAAATGGCCACAATGACCAGGGGTGGACCAGGCTGAAACCAGAAACCTGGAACTCCATCTTGGCCTTCCATATTCCCAAGCATGTAAGCAGGGAACTGGATTGGAAGTAGAGCAGCCAGGACTAGCACTGGCACTCAGTTACAGAATGCATTGCAGGTAGTGACTTAACCCACTGTGATACAACACCGGTCTCATTATTACATGGAATGCTTAAAACAAAAGCAAGCTTAATCTAAACCACACATAATTTTCACAAATACCTAATATCAAAGATTTTACTTTAAGGGGCTGGCACTGTGGCGTAAGCAGGTAAAGCCGCCACCTACAGTGCCGGCATCCCATACGGGCGCCGGTTTGAGTCCTGGCTGCTCCACTTCCAATCCAGCTCTCTGCTGTGGCCTGGGAAAGCAGTGGAGGATGGCCCAAGCCTTTGGGCTCCTGAACCCACATGGGAGACCTAGAAGAAGTTCCTGGCTCCTGGCTTCGGATCGGCACAGCTCCAGCAGTTGCGGCCAATTAGGGAGTGAACCAGCTAATGGAAGACCTCTCTCTCTCTTTTCTCTCTGCCTCTCCTTCTCTCTCTAACTCTGACTTTCAAATAAATATATAAATCTTAAAAAAAAATCTACAACTTACTAAAAGAATTCTTAAAAAAAAGATTTTACTTCAAATTTGCTTGGCATACTTATATAACTCAGGAAGTATCCTAATATAGAATATTGTAAAAATATGCTCAAAGAGATGCATATCAAAATCAGACAACCTCTAAGTTAAAAATTTTTAAAAACTTATTTTATTATTTATTGAAATCTGAAAATCATTTATATGCTTTCAAGCGAATGAAAACTATAAAAGCATATATATAAAAGATTCTAACAATAAAATCTAAACACTTAAGCTTATTCTTACTGTTGGAATTCGCTTTCTTCTAACTTCATTCTCAGCTGACATAAGAAGCAACTCAAGTTCCTTGATTTTCTTCTCCTTATCAGGATCTTCATCAACAAAGGGTTGCTGAAACAAGTTAAATAAAAGAAAAACAGGCCATTTACATAATTGCATTATTACTAGTGTTCTAATTTTTATTTTCTTCTATGTAACATATTTTTCTCTAATAAAGCTTAATGCTACTAAATCCTAAAAGTATTACAATAACAGTCGTATCTAAAGAAAGGGCATTGAATATTTTCAATTTAGAAAAAAGATCTGAGAAAATGAGTGCATTTTAAAAATACTGTATCATCCAAATCACTTGAAAAAATTATACCTGGGAAATTTTAGCCTATTGGATCTTAATAGATACATCCTATTCATTTTAGAGAAAACATACCCATTCATAACTTAAGGCTTCAAGTTGGAAGAATAGAATGAAAGGACTACTACAGAGATGTATTTGTTTATTTTTTTCAAACTCATTTACATGCTTTATTTTTCAATGTTATAGTACTCACAATAATATGCAGATAGTGTTTTCATTCTAGTTTAATAGATGAAGAAAGAGGCACTATAATACTTTAAGAAATATAACTGCAAGCATTTCCTTTCTTTTTTGTTAAAAATAGAAGTTACCTGAATAAAGGCAGAAGTAGTTTGAACATGTTCTATACAATTGCCTTCAGGTGACACATACTGATAACTAGGAATCTACAAAGTAAGTAAAACATTACAATTACACATAAAATATTAGAAAAACTTTAAAATATGAAGCAAATGACAAAGCTTTTGATAAAATTTCTACAAAAAAAGCTTAGAAAAATATTGATTACTCTTAAAAATTGGCATCTGTAATAGTTTACATAATAACTAAGACTGTTTCTAGAATCCAGTGATTGAAAATTATAAACTTAGAAAAGACCTTCAACTTCTAGATGAAATGAGAATTACTTAGCCTAGATTTATCAGCCAGTCTATAATCTACATCATCCACCAAATTTTTTTTTTAAAGATTTATCTATTTATTTGAAAGGCAGTCACAGACAGACAGAGAGGGAGAAACAAAGAGAGATCTTCCATCCACTGGTTCACTCCTCAAATGGCCACAATGGCCGGAACTGGGCCAATTCAAAGCCAGGAGCCAGTAAGTTCCTCCAGGTCCCCAAAGTGAGAGCTGGGGCCCAAGCACTTGGGTCACCCTCTGCTGCTTTTCCAGGCACATTAGCAGGGAGCTAGACCAGAAGTGGAGCAGCCAGGACTCAAACTGGTTTCCACATGGGATGCCAGCACCATAGGCAGCAGCTTCACCTGCCACACCACAACACCAACCCCCCAATAATTTTTTTTTAAACCCTTATATGGGTTGCTCTATCTCCTGGACAACATGAAATAACTGTATTCCTATCAAAGGAAGAGACTAGTTTACACAAAGTACTCACAAGAATGGAGACTAAAGCAAGTTTTTCAGTGTTTTTTTTTTTTTTTTTTTAAGATTTATCTATTTGAAAGAGAATTTCAAAGAGAGAGAGAGAGAGGAAGAGACAGAGAGGGAGAGATCTTCCATCCACTGTTTCACTCCCCAAATGGCCACAATGACTTCTTATACCCTATTCCTACCTCTACCCCAGGTCAATCTTTGCATAAAAAGATATGAAAACAGAGGCTTCTTTTATTAATTGTCTCTTTTAAGATTTATTTATTGATTTATCTGAAAAGCAGAGCTATGGAGAGAGAGAGAGAAAGAGACAGATTAGATAGACATCTCCCATCTGCTGGTTCACTTCCCAAATGGCCACACTGCTAGAACTGGGCCAATCCAAAGCCAGGAGCCAGGAACTTCTTCAGGATCTCCCTCATGGGTGCAGGGGTCTAAGAACTTGGGCCATCTTGTGCTGCTTTCCTGGGCACATTGGCAAGGAGCTTGATCAGAAGTGGGCAGCCAGGACTCGAACCAGTGCCCATATGGGATGCTGGCATCAAAGGCTGTGGCTTCACTCGCTATGCCACATCACTGGCCCCTGTGTTTTTTGTAAAAAGTAACAGGATCATTCTTGTACTTATAATAGACATACTACTGATAGAATAAGTATTATCCTGCTTTTTTAGAATATCTGTAATAACAATTTGAAGCTGCATGTAAGTTGGAAAGAAGAAATATGAGGGAAGGTATTTTTTTTAAAACCATAGAAAAATTAGAAGACCATTTTAAAATTTCTATTTATAATTTATTTTTATTTATTTGAAAGGCAAAGAGAGACAGACGGACAGGAAGAAAGAGTTCTTCCATCTACTGGTTCACTCCTCAAATGCCCAATACAGCCAAGGCTGGTCCAGGCTGAAGCCAGGAGTTCAGAACTCAATTTGGGTTTCCCATGTGGGTGGCAGGGATCTAACTACTTGAGCCATCACCTGCTGCCACTCACCGTGAACATCAGCAGGAAGCTGGAATCAGAAGTGGAGTCAAGACTCCAGGATTCGAAATTAAGCATTGAGATACAAATGCAACATATCCAGCAGGGGCTTAACAGCTGTACAAAGCAAACCTTAAAATCAAGGGGCCAGCATTGTTAAAAAAACCACTGTCTGTGATGCCAGCATCCTGTATGGCCACCAGTTCAAATCCCAGCTGCTGTACTTATGATCCAGCTCCCTGCTAACATGCTTAGAAAGTATTTGGGCCCCTGCCTCCCACATGGGAGACCTGGATGCTCAGTTCTAGGCTCCTGGCTTCTGTATGACCCCAGCCCCAACCATCGTGGCCATTTGGGGAATAAACAAGCAGATGAAGATCCCTCTCTCTGTCTCTCTTTCTTATCTCCATATCTCTGTAACTCTTATCTTTCAAATAAATAAATAAATCTTTAACAAAAGATTTTTAAAAACCCTTAAAATCAAATAAATGTAAGTATGAAAACATCTGTCTACTATCCATAACAACCTACCTAAACCACTATCTTATGCAGAATCATTCTATACAACTTCTAACAGAAACTTATATTCCTCAAATTTTTCATGAAAATCTGATAATATTTCAATCCAATCTATTTTTTTTAAGTTACACTTTACTACAGAATTGTCTTCTTGGTAGTTTAAGATAATTGACAGGGAATACATAAAACTTTCTAAAATTATTAAAAATAAGGGAAACAATTATTAAAGTATGAGAAATGCTATCTTTGCAACATCTTTTGATTAAGACTTTTTTTTTTTTTTTTTTTTTTTTGGGACAGGCAGAGCTAGTGAGAGAGAGACAGAGAGAAAGATCTTCCTTTCTGTTGGTTCACTCCCCAAATGGCTGCTACGGCCGGCACACTGTGCCGATCTGAAGCCAGGAGTCAGGTGCTTCCTCCTGGTCTCCCATGCGGGTGCAGAGCCCATGCACTTGGGCCATCCTCCACTGCACTCCCGGGCCACAGCATAGAGTTGGACTGGAAGAAGAGCAACTGGGACAGAATCTGGCACCCCAACCGGGACTAGAACCCGGGGTGCCGGTGCCACAGGCAGAGGATTAGCCAAGTGAGCCGTGGTGCCAGCCTGATTAAGACTTTTAAATGCTCCTATTGCCCAAATAATTTTTAAAATTATCTTTTTATGATTTTAAGAAAATAAATTTAAATGATAACTTCTAAGGCATAAGCAAAATGTTTTAGTTTATATTACTGAAATCTAGAACTCTTAAAAAAATGTAAAGAAACAGGCAATAAAAATCTCAAGGTACTGAGTATCAGCAGATAACTACACTATCTTCACATGCTTTCCTTTTGTAAACTACAATGTCATTACTCTAAGTGATTCTTTTAAAATTTACGCCTAGGGGCAGAAGTCTGGTGCAGCAATTAAGTTGCCACGTGGGACACCAGCGTCTCATACTGGAAAGTCTATTTAACCTAGCTATCCTGCTTCCACCCCAGCTTCCAGCTAATGTACATCCTGGGAGGCAGCTGGTAAGAGGTTCAAGTACCAATCCCTGCCACCCATGTGAGAGACCCAGATGAAGTTCCTGGCTCTTAGCTTTGGCCTGGCCCAGCCCTGCTAAAGGCATGTGAGGGCTGACGTAACAGACAAAAAGTGTCTGTCTTGTCTCTTTGTCTGTCTGCCTTTCAAATAAAACAAAAAGAAATAAAAATTTTTAAATAAAACTAAGCCTAATAAACTTAATAAAGACTACAAGATACAAAATAAGAACAAAGGCACAGTAAGTACAGATTTTTATCACCTTGTTCAATTCTATCTTTCAATAAATGTTATTAAGTTCTGGCTTAATCTTTACATTTTACATTATAAGAACTGAGAATTGCTCCTTGGGAAAAGTGATGTAACAGGGGTGGGCATTTGGCACAGCAGTTGAGAAACCACTTGGGACACCCACGTCCCATATGGTAGTCCCTGGATTTGAATCCCAGCTCCACTTTTGATTCCAACTTCCTGCTAATACACACCCTGGAAGGGGAGAACAGTAACATAGGATACCCAGACTGAGTTCCTGGCTTCTGGCATGGGCCTGGCCCAGCCCAGCTGTGGCAAACATTTGGGGAGCGAATCAGCGGGTGGCATCTCTCTCTGCCTGTCTCTCTTCCTTCTCTCTGTCTCTCCAATTAAATAAAAAAATTTAAATGACATGACAGACAAGTTGATTAGAAAAACATAAAACAAACTTCATGGATACTGGTAAACTAATTTCATACAAGTAAGAAAATGCACTGTAAGGAGCCAAATACAGCTTGCCCCATTTGGAGCTTAGATAATCTCCACTTCAATAAATTTGTCTAATAAAAGACTGACATCATCAAATCTGAAAGTCATTAAGAATAATTATTTAACCCCCAAAATGATGATTTGAATGATTTTTGACTATTTTCTTCTTTAAGCTATTTTATATACACATACCTCTAACAGACAAGCAATACTACAATCACACAAAAAATTTAAATGAAAACTATAGTATCTATTAAAGCATATGATCATTAGTTCTGAATCATAAACAAAGATTGAAAGAATAAGAGTGGTAGGAAACATACATACTCAGTTGCCTAATGTAAAAATTACATATAAAAGGAAATGTTAATGATTTTTTTCCCAAAATACTTATCTAAGTTAGGATCTAATCAGACATTTTATTTCAGTTTAGAAATTTAAATGGTTATCCCCTGCTTAATATATGTTGTACTTGTCCTATTAATAAATCAAATACCTTCCTAAATGCAACTAAAGAAAAATTTTTGAATAATAAAGGTATTAAAAATATGTGCCTGAACAGGTATGTAAAACTGATTCTGGGTTTGCAAATGGTCCATGGTCGCACAAGGTTTGTGTTGAAGTTTAGATGATCGTTCTGATTTTACTCCATCTTGTAAGTATCCCTCCTGTTCCACTTTTCTTCGCATAGTAGAATTCCAATGATTTTTGATAGAATTATCAGTCCTAAGAAATTAAAGTGTATAATTTAGAACAAAAAATAAAATTTATTCCACACATTTTAATACTGTATTTCTTGTACAAAGTATAAAAACAAACTGCTACAACTGATCAAAGTAGATTTTTTTTAAAAAGTTCTAAAGATAAACTGCATGCCCATATATCAGTAGTTCTGAGCAACAGAGATATTGCAGGGAATAAGACAAAGAAGGGCCCTACTTCCATGAAGCTTACATTCTCATTGGAAATGTGGCAGCATGAACAGAAGAACAGAAAAACAAATAAATAAAAATATCAGTACAAAAGAAATAAAGTAGGATAAGAAAAGTGGGAAATGCGTAATTTTGGCTTGGTGGTGTAGGAAGGCCTCTGTGAGATGACAGCAAAGCTAAGATCTAAATGACAATAAGAATGAGTCATATTAAGAATGTGGGGGTAGCTGGCGCCACAGCTCACTTGGCTAATCCTCCGCCTGTGGCGCTGGCACACCGAGTTCTAGTCCCAGTTGCTCCTCTTTCAGTCCGGCTCTCTGTTGTGGCCCAGGAAGGCAGTGGAGAATGGCCCAAATCCTTGGGCTCTGCACCCGCATGGGAGACCAGGAGGAAGCACCTGGCTCCTGGCTTCGGATCGGTGCAGCGCGCCGGCCGTGGCAGCCATTTGGGGGTTGAAACAGCAGAAGGAAGATCTTTCTCTCTGTCTCTCTCTCTCTTACTGTCTAACTCTGCCTGTCAAAAAAAGAAAAAGAAAAAAGAATGTGGGGGTGGCCAGCGCTGTGGCGTAGCTGGTAAAGCTGCCACCTGCAGTGCCCCCATCATGTATGGGTGCTGTTCGAGTCTTGACTATTCCACTTCCAATCCAGCTCCCTGCTATGGCCTGGGAGGGTAGTGCAAGATGACCCAAGTCCTTGGGCCCCTGCACCCACGTGGGAGACCTTCTCTTTCTCTGCCTCTCCTTCTTTCTCTGTGTAACTCTGACTTTCAAATAAATAAATAAATCTTAAAAAAAAAAAAAAAAAGAATGCAGGGGATGGGGAGCATTCCATCTAAAAATATTGATCTCACAGAAGTTGAGAATTGTGGTTACCAAAATCTGGGAGAGTAGGGATGAGCAAAGGTTGATTAACAGGTACTAAATTATGGTTAGGAGAAAGTAATTCTGGTGTTCTATTGCACAACAGTGACTCTAGATAATAATACACTGTATTTTGAAAGGATTTTACCTCAAAAAAGGGATGTTCGAAGAGACAGATATTGGAACATTACACAATGTACACAGGTATAAAAACATGACATGGTACTCCATAAATATGTAAAACTTTTATGGATCAGTTAAAAAAAATGATTTTAAGAGAAATTCTAGAAAAGGGCATAGCAAAGGTAAAGGTATTGAGCTGGAAACAATCAAGATCCTGAAAGCAAATCACAAATTACAGAATTGTAGCATTCTCCCTTTATATCAAAAATTTCCCTTATAAAAATGTAAATATTCAATCTAGAATTACTTACAATATTAAGTCCATCTTTCGTGAAATATACATTTACTGAAAACCTACTTTATGTTATGTTTACTAACGTAGTAAAAAAAAGTAAAAAAAGTAAAAAAAAAAAAAAAAAAAAGCATAAGATTGAAAACATCAAAAGTTCCAAGACCAGGTTTGGTAACTTGGTTTAAAAATTTAACACTACTGTGGCATAGCAGGTAAAGCCACAGCCTGCAGTGCCAGCATTCTATATGGACACCAGTTCGAGTCCCAGCTGCTCCACTTCTGGTCCAGCTCTCTGCTGTGGCCTAGGAAAGCAGTAGAAGATGTGCCAAGTACTTGGCCTCCTGCACCCACAGGGGAGACCCAGAAGAAGCTCCAGGAAGAAGCTCCTGGCTCCTGGCTTCAGATCAGCGCAGCTCTAACCATTGTGGCCAATTGGGGAGTGAACTAGCGGATGTAAGACCTCACTCTCTCTCTGTCTCTGCCTCTCAAACAAAAAATAAATCCTTACAAAATAAATAAAATTTAAAAAATGTAACACTATTCCTGAATTTCCTTATTTATACAACAAAGCAATATTTGCTCTGCATACAAAGTATACAATGATTAAATAAGAATACATATAAAAGCACTTTATAAACCATAAAGTACTATTCAGATAAAACACTGCAGCACAAAAAACAAACGTACCACCTGAGTGATATGAAATTCACCAAGGTTGTTTGTCTGCTAAAGATTATTAGGTAACATTTGAACCACAGCAATGTAGTGTTTGAGAATACTTCAAAAGGTTCACAGAAAATGAAATTAGAAGTTTATTTTGGTGCAAAAAAATATTGAAGGGCAAGTGTTAAATGGTACAGCAGGTTAAACTGCCACTTGTGAAATCAATTTGCCTGAGATTGAGTCCTACCTCCACTTTCAATCTAGCTTTCTGCTAAGGCTTTCTAGGAAGCAATAGGTGATGATTCAAGTGGTTGAGTTCCTGCCACCCACATGGGAGACCTGGATGGGGTTCCAGGCTACTGGCTGCCAGCCTGGCCCAGTTGCAGGCATTGGGGAGAGAACCAACAGATGGAAGATCTCTCTATATATATCTGCCTTTTAAGGAGATGAAAATAAACATCAAAAAATGTTTTAAACCCACACATACAATGTATTTTAAATGATCCCAAAGGGTTATGCAGCCTAAATTTTTATTATAAATAAAAGTCATAGGGTACTTGCAAATATATTTAATACTAGGTAACAGAGATCATATTTAAGTACACAAAAATGTATATACATTTTTATAAGCACCTTCCAGGAAGTAGTTTGGCAATTTCTGCCCAACGATTTCCCAACCGCTTATGCGCTTCATAGATGATCCTATCTTCCTCTTCTGTCCAGGAAGACTTCTTTACCTCAGGATTCAGATGATTATGCCATCTTTCTCTACATTGCTTGCCTATTCTCCCCTTTAAATGTTTTGCAATTAAAGACCATCTTTTTGGTCCATATTTCTGAACTAATTCAATAACCTAGGAAATATAAAAAGTTTAAAAAAGTATTACCTTGAAGGAATTTTAAAACATAACTCAAGAATACCATTTGAAACAAATGCACTAAATCCAAGCCACAACTACAATTTACAAAACACAACTATACTAACAAATAATCCTTCTATATTTGCCAAGTCCAATAATTGATTCCAAACTTACCTAAAAACTAAAGGGCTAATTAAAGTGACTTGTAAGTTAATCTCCTTTCATACAAAATTAATGTGAAATAACAGCAAAACTGCTGAGATTTGTGTATTTTCTACTTTTACACATTACAAAACAGGGGACTTCAGCAAAAAGTTAAAACAATTTGGAAGCAGGAAGAATCCACATTATTGGCTTTTCATTTCTTCCTCTCTCAAACTGGAAAAATAGTGTTCACATATTCTTTTTCCCATATTCCAAGTTTGCTTTTTACTTAAAATTCCAAGAATAATTATTACCAGCCCACTTTACCTCACTACCCTGGCAAATATCATGTCATAAACATTTTATATTGGTAGAATATTTAAATTTAGGATATATCAACATTTTCACTATATGCATCTATTTGCTATCTTTAAAAAAATTTCTAGCTTTATTAAATGTACTTTCAAACAAGATCACACATTTTAACACTTAACATTGTCCATCAGGTAAATCAGATCAGTATTGGACCTAGTGAAATAACTTTATTTGCTTTGAATGATAGTTAAGATTGCTCTCAACTACATTAGCAACTTCTATTCCTTAAACAGTATAAACTAAAGCACAAATCCTAGTGGAGGACAGAAACTCTTTTATTTTTCTCCAACTTTCATATCACAAAGAATTACCTTGATTTATTAATCACAAACCAATTGGAAACATGATACTCATATCTATTTAATTGTGGCTCTCATATCAAGATCATGAGGGAAAGTTTAAGAATGACTTCTTTATATATCAATGTATCACATGTAAAAGCAAAATTAAAATCTGTTTATAAATTATGAGCTCAATTTTTAACAGAAACTATCCTAAATATTCCTAAACCAAGTTCTACACAAATGATTAGACTTATAGCAAGTGTTTTCCCTTCTGTAAACTAAACTCCTGGAAAGAAGGGACTATGTATATTACACTTCATTTGACTCAATTAAAAAAAAAAAAACACTGTATTTTAACAGATTTGATATTCCATTTAAGTAGCCTCCAGAGAATACAACTGAAGTATTTTCAACATACATTTTAAGTGTTACAACAACATATTAGGAACAATAAAACCTAGTTCACCTACACAGTTAACGTAAAGAATATGAACATGTTACCCGCTGATCTTCTTCTTTAGTCCAAGGACCTTTTATCAATTCTGGATTTAAAACTTTCTGCCATCGATGCTGGCACTGAAAATCTGAACGATTCTGAAAGAATTTAGATGATTTTGTTATTGAAACAACTGTCTTTTAGAAAGTAAGTAAGCCTAAACTTAGGTTGAACACCCTGAAGGACAAAGTCTGTAAGAATAGTGTATTCAATAGCGTTTCTTAAACATGCAATATCTATTTACATGCCTATGTCTCAACTCCATCTTCTTTCATTAAAGTAATGGTGGGGTATTGGGGTAGGGGTAGACAGGTATTTGGCTGGTTAAGCTGCCACATCGGATGCCCACATCCCATATCAGAGTACCTAGCTCTGCTCCCAAGTCCCAGCTCTGCTTCCAGTTCAGCTTCCCACTAATGCACACCCTGAGAGCCAGCAGTGATAGCTCAAATGGTTGGGACTCTGCCTTCCATGTGGGAGACCAGAATTGAGTCCTGAGTTGCTGGTTTCAGCCTTGTCCAGCCCCAGATGTTGCAGGCATTTGGGGAGTGAATCAGCAGATGGAAGAGCTCTCTCTTTCTCTCTCTCTGCCTTTCAAATAAATAAATAAATTTTTAAAATAACATAATAACGTAATTGGCAGAGTCTAGAATACAAATTAAAGTGATGAATTCAAGTATATATCTCTATACTATTTACCGTAACACAGCAAGCATCAAAGCTATAACCCAGACAATGCCATAAAGAAATGCTAGGATTGAGGAAAAAAGAGTGGACAGAAAACCATAAAAACCAGACGTAAGAAATCAAACAAAGCCATCTGGATCCATAAAGTACAAGAATAGATAATTTTACACAGTTTTTAAAAAAAAAAGGTACTGATATGATATTAAAAGGGTACTTACAAATGATGACTACCAAGTTATCATGAAAATGTTAAGTATATCTATATAGAAGATATGTATTATATTTAAAATAAAGTGATAATTGACACATAAAAGGAAAATAGATTGACCAGAAAAAAACTTTGTGTAGAAACATCTCAAGCCCTAAGAATGTTTGATAAATAAAGCCTTATTTTAGTCAATTCATGATGTATTCATGATCTGGTAACTCCTATGTATTATAAGGGTAATAATAATCATAATAACATCTATATTCAACTAGCATTTCACAGTTTACAAAGCTATCAGTTCATACACAAGATTAAAGGTAATTCAGAAGTATATAAAGGGATATATATAAATATTTTATCTATCAATGGCTCTTTTGCGTATAATGGACTTCAAATTATTTATATTCAGACTGACCTTCTTCACTTATGGCTTCTGTACAGCAGTACTGATCCATTTTAAGGACACTATTTTCTTCAAAATTATCAGGTTATTCCTGTTTGTCTTGTAGTATTTCTCTAATGTAGCTTCTGTTTATTAAATACCTGTTAAATGTTAGAAACTGTGCCAAATATCCTATATGTTATTTTTAATTCCCATAATACTACTGAAATAAGTGCTATGATATACATTTATCTATATACTATAGATAAAGAAGCTGAAGGTCATAGAGTTTAAGTTACTTTTCCAAGCTAGTACAGCAGATATTTGAATACAATTCTGACTCCAAAAATCACATTCTTTTCATTATTTGGTCTCAGTTTTCAAGTTATGTTAAGAGTCATGATGAAAATATATAAAAACACAGGTAATACTGTTTCTGAAAGTCAATACTGAGATTAAAATATGAACATTTTGCCTAACTACTCATAATGTATTAAGGAACAAATAAGAATTTATGTAAAAAATTTTGAAAACTGTAAAATTACACATGAATGAACAATAAGTGGAAAGTAGTATGGTGAACAATATAGCATAACTTCTAAAAAAAATCAGTAACATTTCAAAATGTAAGCATTAGATATCAAACTTTTTAACATAAGTTTTTCTGATTTTTTTGGTTACCTATCAAAATATTTTAATATATTTAATTCCTCTCAAAATGTTTTTACATATATCAGCAAATTTATAAAGCCCTACTCAAATTTAATATTTCTGTTTTAAATTGGTAATCTTTTTAGGTGCCTAGATAAATACACTGCAGGTTTAGTTTCACTTATCTGAATGCTTCAGAACAGAAATGTTTCCATTTTTGGAGTTTAATATTTACATATACATAAGAAGATATCTTGGACACAGGACCCAAATCCACAAAACCTTCATTTATATTTCATTCACAACTTACACACATAGTCTGAAAGTAATTTTATACAATACTTCTAGTGAACTGGTATTTTGATTATGACCTGTCGTCACATGAGATCAGATATGGAATTTTGTGGTGCTCAAAAAGTTACAGACTTCAGATTAGGGATGCTCAACCTGCACTACATAATCAGACTTTCTAAGCCATTAGCAATCAACAGGTAGATCAGAAAATCAGGGATAATATCGCTTCTCGGCCTTTTGGCTAAGATCAAGTGTAGTATCTGTTCTTATCAGAAAATCAGGGATATTGGGGGAAGGAAACCAAAAATCTAAAATATGGAGACATATTTTTGAAAAAATAAATAATTAAAACCAATAGCCTAAGTCATCCATTATAGAAATACAACTTTTTTAAATGAGCCAACATTTACAGGGGGACATGACAGCAGAGAAGCTCACACTGGGAGAAACCCTGTTTGGTTTGTGTATGCGTGTTTAATATGAAAGGCAGAGAGACAAAGAGAGGGAGAGACAGAGAGAGCTCTCCCATCCACTGGTTCACTCCTCAAAGTCTCTCAATAGTTAGGGTTGGGTCAGACCAAAGCCAGGAGCTAGGAACTCAACCCGGGTCTTCCATGTGTGTGGCAGGACCCAAATACTTGAGTCATCACCTGATGCCTCCCAGGGTACATGCATTACATAGCAGGAGCTAGAATTGGGAGCAGAGCAGGGGCTTGCGTACAGGTACTCCATTACAGGATGTGGTGTCCCAAGCAATGCCTTAACCAGTATGATGAAAACTTGCCTCTAGAAATATAATATTTCACTTACTTGAAGATGACTAGCAATTAGAGTCCAATCATCTGTTCCATGTTGTTCAACCAATTTCTTTAACTTATCATCCTATTAAAACAGATATGAAAATTAGAAAGTTCTCCCCCATCTTTTTCCTCTACCCTGAATATAAAGAATCTTCCAATTCTATCAGGTATATCTGCTGAACATTTTTAGAATGAATGAAGTCATTATAAATTGCTCCATTTACTATACTATTTCTACCAGTTCCAAAATTAACCCATAATCACATCTCTGGTTGAAGAAACATGCAAGTTAGTTGTTAGAAAACTTTTTTCCCGTTTTGTTTTTAAATATCTTTCATAACCATAATAGCATTAATCAATAAATATAAGTATGAAATCAGTAAATCCTGTCAGGTACTTACCTCATCTCTTGTCCATTTTACTCTGTTCCAGAGTTTCTTCAATCCTTTCTGTTGTGGTACTTCATAGTCATGATCAGCATACTGAAGGTCATCATCCTCATCCTCACTACCAAAAAAAAAAATGCATGATTTTTAAAATCAAGACTTGTAATTTAAATTGGTAAATCAAATCACTGAACCTATATGTGCAATTATGACTAATGAAGTCACTCAGACCTAAAAGATATATAAGTATCTTCAATGAGATTATTCAAATTATAAAAAATTAAAAATGGGAACCAGCGCTGTGGCGCAGCAGGTTAAAGCCCCAACCTGCTGGCATCCCATATGGGTACTGGTTCAAGTCCTGGCTGCTCCACTTCCAACCTAGCTCCCTGCTAATGTGCCTGGGAAAGCAGTGGAGGATGGCCCAAGTCCTTGGGCCCATGCACCCATATGGGAGACCTGGAAGAAGCTCCTGGCCCCTGGCTTTGGCCTGGCCCAGTCCTGATCATTGCAGCCATTTGGGGAGTGAATCAGCAGATGGAAGCCCTCTGTCTCTACCTTTCAAATAAATAAAAATAAATCTTTAAAAAAAAAAAAAAGACTCAATGAGCAGGAGCTACAGTTCTTCTGCCACCAGAAATATGAGCTGGACATACCACCAGGGTCCAAATCATAACTTTGTATGTCATGCTAATGAGCTTGACCTTTAGTCTTCTCTTGACCTTTATTCTAAAGACTTCAAAGGCTTTAAGTAAGACAACAAATGACAAATATCTTGCATTTTAGAAAAAAATCAATGGCAGGAGAGTGGTGAAATGTAATAAGGAAAATCAATGAATAATCTTCACAGGAACTCAAGAAATGATTAGGATGTAACATATGGTAATGATAAAATATAAACCACAGCCAGTTAAAAGAGAATGAAAGAAGCTATCCATTAATTTTTTTTATTTTTTTTTAACTTTTATTTAATGAATATAAATTTCCAAAGTACAGCTTATGGATTACAATGGCTTCCCCCCCATAACTTCCCTCTTACCTGCAACCCTCCCCTCTCCCGGTCCCTCTCCCCTTCCATTCACATCAAGATTCATTTTCAATTATCTTTATATACAGAAGATCACTTTAGCATATATTAAGTAAAGATTTCAACAGTTTGCACCCACACAGAAACACAAAGTGAAAAATACTGTTTGAGTACTAGTTATAGCATTAAATCACAATGTACAGCACATTAAGGACAGAGATCCCACATGAGGAGTAAGGGCACAATGACTCCTGTTGTTGACTTAACAAATTGACACTCTTGTTTATGGCGTCAGGAATCACCCTAGGTTCTTGTCATGAGATGCCAGGGCTATGGAAGCCTCTTGAGTTTGTCGACTGATTTTATTTAGACAAGGTCATAGTCAAAGTGGAAGTTCTCTTCTCCCTTCAGAGAAAGGTACCTCCTTCTTTGATGACCCATTCTTTCCACTGGGATCTCACTTGCAGAGATCTTTCATTTAGGTAATTTTCACTGGGATCTCACTTGCAGAGATCTTTCATTTAGGTAATTTTTTTTTTTTTTTTTTTGCCAGAGTGTCTTGGCTTTCCAGAAGCAATCCATTAATAATACCAACAATGAAAAAGCTAAATATCTAAAAATTGTGCTAATTTACAAGATCAAGGTATAACAAATGACTAATATTTTAAGACAAGAAGACTTGAATAAATGGAAGAATACTGAGACCATTTTTTTTTTTTTAATATTTATTTGAAAGGCAAAGTTAGCAAGAGAGGCAGAGGCAGAGAGGTCTTCCATCTGTTGGTTCACTCCCCAAATGGCTGCAATGGCTGGAGTTGAGCTGTCCCGAAGCCAGGAACCAGGAGCTTCTTCCAGGTCTCCCATGAGGGTGCAGGGGCCCAAGAACTTGGGCCATCTTCCGCTGCTTTCCCAGGCATATTAGCAGGGAACTGGATTAGAAGTGGAGCAGCCAGGACTCAACCGGTACCCATATGGGATGCCAACACCACAGACGGCAGCTTTACCTGCTACACCATAGAACTAGCCACTTATTTATTTGAGAGACAGAGGGAGAGACGGAGAAATCTGAGAAATTTGCATCTGCAGGTTCACTTCCCAAATGCCCTCCATTGCCAGGACTGGGCCAGGCAGAAGCTGGGAACCAGGAATCCAATGTAGGTCTCCCTCCCAAATAGTTGGCAGGGACCCAAATATTTGAATCATCTCTGCTGCCACCTCCCAGAGTCTGCATTAGTAGGAAGCTGAAAATGGAAGTGGAGCTGAGACTCAAACCCAAGCACCCTGATACGGAGTGTGGGCATCCCAATGGTGGTCTTAACTCCTAGGCAAAATGCTTGCCCCTTAGACCACATTCTTAAATAAGACAGTATTATAGTTATGTCCATTCTCCTCAAATTAATAAATTTAATGAATCAAAATACCAATAGGTATCTGGAGGAAAATTAGTCAAGTTAATTCTACAGTTGATATGAAAAAAAGTAAAACAATAACCAGAAAGGCTCTACAAAATAATTACAGAAGAATTCACATTACCCAGTGTGAAAATATTCTATAAAGAAAGAAGATATAAAATGGAATTGGGGGGTCGGCCTGTGGCGTAACAGGTAAAGCTGCTGCCTGCTGTGCCAGCATCCCATTTGGGAGCCAGTTCAAGTCCCCACTGCTCTTCTTCCTATCCAGCTCTCTACTACGGCCTGGGAAAGCAGTAGAAGATGGCCCAAGTGTTTGAGCCCCTGCACCCGCATCAGAGACACAGAACACCTGGAAGAAGCTCCTGGCTCATGGCTTTGGATCAGCTCAGCTCCAACAGTTGTAGCCATTTAGGGAGTGAACCATTGGATGGAAGATCTCTCTCTCTCTGCCTCTGCCTCCCTGTAACTCTACCTTTCAAATAAATAAGTAAATCTTAAAAATAAAAAACAAATGGAATGGTATTGGCATATAGACATTGATATATGGAACAGAATAGAACATTTGGAAAAGAAAACATGGAATTTCCGGCGCCGCGGCTCACTAGGCTAATCCTCCGCCTAGCGGCGCCGGCACACCGGGTTCTAGTCCCGGTCGGGGCGCCGGATTCTGTCCCGGTTGCCCCTCTTCCAGGCCAGCTCTCTGCTGTGGCCAGGGAGTGCAGTGGAGGACGGCCCAGGTGCTTGGGCCCTGCACCCCATGGGAGACCAGGAAAAGCACCTGGCTCCTGGCTCTTGCCATCGGATCAGCGCGGTGCGCCGGCCGCAGCGCGCCGGCCGCGGCAGCCATTGGAGGGTGGACCAACGGCAAAGGAAGACCTTTCTCTCTGTCTCTCTCTCTCTCACTGTCCACTCTGCCTGTCAAAAAAAAAAAAAAAATTGAAAACATGGAATTTGGTAACTTGTAACAGTAACATTTCAAATCAGTGGGTTAATGGACTTTTCATTAAACAGTGTTAAGACACTGAGTAGACATTTTAAAAAATTAAGCTATAGTCCTACTTTGCAATGAAGTAAATTCAGATGAAGTATCTACATTTTTAAAAATGAGGCTAGAGTAGTACTACAATAAAACAGCAAACAATTCCACTTCATATGCCCTTGAGAGGTAAATGTGACAAAAATCCAGAATCCATAGAACAAACCAGTCAAGGTAATGGAAAGCAGCACACAAACACTTAAAAACTAGAAACAGGGACACTGCAGCACATCATGTAAAGCTGCCACTTGGGATGCCCACTTCCCATATCAGAGTGCCTTGGAGTAAGTTCTTCCTCTGCTTCCAATCTAGCTTCCTGCTAATGCACCTGGGAGGTAGCACATTATTGCCCAAGTACTTGAGTTTCTGTCATCCACATGGAAGACCCAGATGGAGTTTCTGGCTGCTGGCTTTGACCTGGCCCAGTCCCAGCTGTTATAGGCATTTGGAGAATGAGGTGGTGGATGGAAAATCTGTTTCTTTACTTTTCAAATAAATATTTTTCTTTAAAGAAATTAAAAACTAGAAACAAAAGGATTTTGCAACTGATGGATATGAGGGACAGAAACAAGTAGAAATCAAAATTTGAGTGCTTAAGTAGAGCTATTCACTAAGGTAAGGAATTGAAGAAGAGTCAGAACTCTGGAAGGGAGAATGGAATGGAGGGAATAAGTATAGCTTTGGACTGTTGTGAAATCACCTGAGGTATACGCAGGTGGGTATGTCTAGAAGAGCAGTGTTCAACAGAAATATAGCACATACCACTTATCAATTTCCTAGTAGCCATCTTTCTCAAAAGACAGAAATGGGGCAGGTACTTGGCACAGAGGTTTAAATTGCCACTTGAGACATCCACATCCCATATCAGAATGCCTGGCTCTGGCCAGAGCTGCAGCTCACTAGGCTAATCCTCTGCCTGCAGCACTAACACCCTGGGTTCTAGTCCTGGTTGGGGCGCCAGTTCTGTCCTGGTTGTTCCTCTTCCAGTCCAGCTCTCTGCTGTGGCCCGGGAAGGCAGTGGAGGATGGCCCAAAACCTTGGGCTCTGCACCCCATGGGAGACCAGGATAAGTACCTGGCTCCTGCCATCGGATCAGCGCAGTGCGCCAGCCGTAGTGGCCATTTGGGGGGTAAACCAACGGAAGGAAGACCTTTCTCTGTCTCTCTCTCTCACTGTCTACCTCTGCCTGTCAAAAAAAAAAAAAAAAGGTCTGCCTCCAATTCAGCTTCCTACTAATGCACACCCTGGGAGACCACAGTTGATGGCTGAAGTTTCTGGGTCCTAACACCCACATGGGAGACTGAAGTGTAGTCCTGGGCTCCTGGCTTCAAACGGCCCAGTCCTGGCTGTTGTGGACATTTAGGGGAATGAATTAGTGGAGAACTATCTCTATCTCTCTCTCTCTCTCTCTCTCTCTGTCTCTTCTCTAAGTCTCTATGTCATTCAATAAGATGAAAAAAATTTAAACAGAGGAACAGCTGCAATTAATTTTAATACTATTTAATTGCTGCATCAAAAATATAATCAATATGTACTCAATATAAACATTTATAAGTGAAATATTTTATTCTCTTTTTGCTTACTACTGCAGTCTTCAAAATCTGGTGTGTATTTTGTAGTTACGGTACATCACAATTCAGACTGGCCACATTTCAAGAGCCCAATAATCACATGTGGCTGGCTAGTAGCTCCCCTACTGAGTACACATAACATGCAGCTGGTTAGTAGCTCTCCTGCTAGGAACAGCAGGTCTAGATGGCAACTAGGCACCTTAATCTTCTGCTCCGATACAAGGTTTAGGGTAGAAAAACACTTTTTGGCATTCACCAGCATACAAAGCTGAGGCTATAAAATGACTCATGGAAAAATTAATATGGTGAGGCATGGACCAAAATCAGAACCTGAATATTAATTGGGGTGAAAAAGAAAAGGCAATTTTAAAGTATGAAGCCCCCAAAAAAGAGAGAAGGCCTCTATGGTAAGCTGAATTGGAGAATTTTAAGTAGCCAGAGGAATGAATAAAGTCATAATAAAGTATCTGAAAATAACATGAGCTAATGTTTAAAGCGTTCTATGTCCTAGACAATGTGATAGTCATTGAAAATTTTTTCTTACAACTTTACAACAGGGACCAGAGTTGTGGCACAGCAGGTGCTGCAATGCCAGCATCCTCCATGAATCCTGTGCAAGTCCTGGCTGCTCCACTTCTGATCCACCTCCCTACTAATGTGCCTGGGAAAGCAGTGGAAGATGGTTGAAGGGCATAGGCTCCTGCCATCCACGTGGGAGACCCAAATGGAGTCCCAGATTCCTGGTTTAGGCTTAGTCCAGCCTGGCCATCAAGACCATTTGAGAGAGTGAACTAATGGATGAAAAATCTCTCTTCTCTCTCTCTCTCGCTCTCTCGCTCTCTGGGTGGGGTGGGGGGGGTGTCTACCTTTCAAATAAATAAATTTTTTTTTAAAAAAGGAAGTTGCTTTTACCTTTATAAATCAAAATTTTCTATTCTGTGTAGTGGGAATAATAATATTCCTCTCTTTCAGTTGTTGCAGCTCTCCCAAAAGGATGGCCAGGGCCCAAATATTTGTGCTGTTTTCCATGGCTTTCCCTGGCACATTAACAGAAGCAGAGCAGCAGAGACTCAAACTGGTGCTTCAGTAAGGCATGCCAGCACGGCAGGCAGTAGCTTAACCGGCTATGCCATAACACCAGCACCGAAAAGTAACTTCTTGCCTACAGTCATACCAAAATGACACAGCTGACCTCAAAAGTCCATTACTTAGCCATTATACTACAACATACTGGAAAAATATGGGAAGAATACTGGAAAGCTGGAAGATACCAAAGACAAACATCGGGTATATTTTGAGATAAAAACAAGTTCTAGTTCTAACTTAACTATTCACTTTGTAACCTTGAATATATTAACCTTGGATTTTTAGCTTACTTGATTACAAAATGAGGGTCATACCAACTACCTTACAATGCTGTTTTGAGGTAAAATTAAATGAGAAAATGTGTTAACATCTGATATAGCAGTTGGTTTAGAAAGATAACACAGTATTGGTTTTATGTGCATAAGCTGATCATCTGACTATTAAAAGTTACTGCTTTACTGGATTCAACTCCTTTCCCAAAATTCATTATGATTTAAATAGCAAAAGTTTGAAGATTTAACTGTATTATAATACAGTTAAGCATATGTATTTTCTAATACTTATATATTATATAATTGCAATCAAAAATTGAAAAATGAAGGCTGAGATTTAACATATCTGCCTATACTCTTTGCAGGATCCTCAAATTTCCTGTCCATTGAATTTCTATGTAAATTCCATAGAACCAAAATTCCTTTCTCACCAAGCAAAATACCAAGATCCCCTATTCCTCTTCACAAGATATGTATCTGCTTCTTTAGCTCAATGTTCTTCCATTTTCCAATGCTCTCTCTGAAACAAATGTCTATGTATAACAACAATCTGCCAGTCCTATTTCCTTCCATGTACACTTGTTTTGTTAAAATATGCTCAAAGGAAAAGAGTTAATTAAAGAAAATACCTGTTATTTGCAGCCATCTTCAGCTATCAGAAATACCACCTGTTAGCTAAGATTAAATTGTTACACTAGAGATGCTGCAGCACCCAATGACTTCACAAATTTCTAAGGAAAGCTACTAAATCAGATAAAACACCTTCCTTTTTCTTATATTTGCCAATCTTCCCAGTCAGCTCATGAGTGTAGAAACCATGACTATCATATACATTTCTTAGGATCAAGCACAGTAATCAACACTCAAATACTTGTAAAATTAATGAAAAACCTTTGTTACTCTCCCACCTCTCCCAGATGTTCTATATTCCAAAATTACTTCACTCCCTCCCAACCCAATCAAAACTTTCACCTCCCAGGGCTGGCACTGTAGCGCAGTGGGTTAACACCCTGCTATGGCCTGGGAAAGCAATAGAAGATGGCTCAGGTCCTTGGGCCCCTGCACCCACGTGGGAAACCAGGAAGAGACTCCTGGCTTTGAATCGGCACAGCTCTGGCCGTTGCGGCCATCTGGGGAGTGAACCATTAGATGGAAAACCTCTCTCTCTCTCTCTCTGCCTCTCCTCTCTCTGTGTAACTCTTTCAAATAAATTAATTAATTAAAAAAAACTTTCACCCCCCCCTCAATACAGGTGGTCTCAAAGCAGATCCAAGAGAAAAAAAAAAAAAACTTAAAAAAAAAATGAAACTACCTCTAAGAGGAAGAGAAAGGCATTCCCATTTATTAAAAATCCAAATACACCTACAAGTGGTGAAATTTTAAGAAGCAGAACCTGCTGGAATAATTAAAAAAAAAAAAAAATCAGTACCGAAGGAGCTCTTTGAGAGTATCTCCTACACTGCTAACCTTTCCTAGAAATTCTCCCAGAAATATTACCCTTTTCTGACACCCTTTTCTGACACCCCAAATAACCTTCAGACATGCTTTTCACAGGTTCTCTTTCCTTCCTCCCCTTAGCTCTCAACAGTATCCATAATAACACATTTGAAAGAGCTTTAAAAAAACAGGTCATTTTTGAATCAAAAAATTGGGGGTGGGATTTGCCCACATAAATGAGTAAAAAATCTACATATCTAATCTGTACAAAATCCATATTGAGGTTCTTATTAAAATATTTAAGATTACAAGTCCAAAAATGTTAGCTTGGTCAAAAAGACTCTTTTCCAAGGAGTACTTTTCCTGAAAACCTACTCATTTTAAGTTTAAAATCCTGCCTTTCATTTTTCAGCAACATACTTATTTGTGAGAAATTTCTATTTCTATATGAAGTTTCATTCTCTGTTTTGCATTCAGCATGGTCATCAGTTTCAGGCACTGAGTTATACAGCCCATTCAGCGTTCAGGAAATTGGGTTTTTGAGAGCATAAGTGTGAGGCAGTATAAAAGCAGAATTCTTAGAATCATCTCTCTACCACTGGGACTTTCCTAAAGTTTACCTACCAATTTACTTCCTGGTTTTGACACCAAAACTAGGTTTTTTATTTTATATTTATAATATATTTTATATATATTACATATATTTTAATACATATTATAAATACTTTATATTTATAATATATAAAGTAATTGCTGAAAGTATGATACAATTTTCAAATAAATGTGATAAAAAGAGATTCTAGAAGCATATCAATATCATTAACTACAAGAGGAAAATTCCTGAGGATGCATATAACTTGCCAAGAAAAAAGGGAAGAGATAAAATCCCACAAGTAACCTCACTAATAGTGCACTTTCACCATTTAACAATAAAAAAGTCTCATCACCAGTGATGGTTAAGAGACCACCAAAACAGATCAGCTCTATTTTTCTCCTGTTATATTGTCTTTTAGCATCTCTGTATTTGTAGGAATCAACAGTATTAATACGTAATAACTCAACAAAATGTATTTAATGCAGTTACATAAATGATCCATACCTAGAATAGTGTGACTAATCTACAGGACAGCAAAAGAAGGTGAAACAATTTCTCCAAACAGGAATTTGGTCTTTGTCCAGTTGAGTACTTGTTTCCAGAACTACTCTGCCAGTTTTCTATTGTAAACCAAAGAAACTATTTATTCTATAAATGCCTAATATATAACTAATCACTATAATCAAATGGATACAGTGTTGTAGATTATGAATGAACAAAGTGGTTGAAGAGAATGACACACCAAAAATAAGCACAAACATACATAAAAAGATTAGGCCAAGAAAATTGTTAAAAGTAACTCTGCATTGGGATATAAACTATCAAGATGTGATAGTTATGACTCTGCCCAAGAAATAACAAACAAAACTATTCACACTTGATACTAAGATAAAACATTTAGGAGAAATTCTGTTTCAGAGGACAATTATTCTGCCTAAAAACAGTAAAATGAGGTAGCCAAAGGAAAATTTTAAATTTTTAAATCTTTTAACAGGGTTGGCACTGTGGCGTAGCAAGCTAAGCCTCTACCTGTGGTTGCCAGCATCTCATATGGGCACCAGTTCAAGTCCCAACTGCTCCTCTTCCCATCCAGCTCTCTGCTATGGCCTGGGAAAGCAGTAAAAGATGACTCAAGTGTTTGGGCCCCTGCACCCACGTGGGAGACCCAGAAGAAGCTCCTGGCTCCTGATCAGCCCAGCTCTGGCCATTGTGGCCATTTGGGGAGTGAACTAGCAGATGGAAGACCTTTCTCTCTGCCTCTCCCTCTCTCTGTCTGTAACTCTACCTCCCAAATAAATAAATACAATATTTTAAAAAATCTGTTTTTAGTTGAAAGGGAACTGCTGGCTTGAAATTACAGAAATATCAGTTGGTTCTATAATATTTGCTCTAGTGAAATTACTTTAACTTGCTCATATTTTTAAATCACAAACTGCCTTAAGTCTGAATCTTTGTCATAATCAAAAATTACATCTTTATTATATTTATTAAGGACAAGGTAACTATATTTAATTTTTTAAATCGGTCACAGTCAAGGTACAAACAGCGCCCAGCTTGATTAAATAAAGTGAAATCAGGCCACCCAGTGGTTAATATGAGGTACTGCATAGTGAATATTTTATTTCCAAATCTGGACTATGAAAACATTATTACAGTAACACTAAATTGTCATCACATAATCTTTGACCATTATTAATAGCAATATTGAAATAAATACTGGATTTAATTCTACCTAGCAATCTATAAGCAAAATGTGAGGACATTTCTATGATTCCAATAACATGTATATTTCTAAATGAGAAAAATTATAAAAGCTCTTCAAAACAGGATATACATTAATGAAAGAAACTATCCTGCAGTCCATAAAGTCCAAACTCCTTATATTAAGAGGTAAAAAACTGGAGCAGGGTTTACCTGTTTTCCAAAACATACCGCCACTCAGTGATAAAGCTGATTTAAAAATTAGTTCTTTTACTTTGGTATACTTTTACTCCTATCCATTTTGCCGGAAACAGTATAGCAAAACTGCTTTCTACACAATGACACACACACACACACACACACACTCTAGCTTTTATCATTTTAGTTTAGTCATAGTTCATCTCAAGTAAACACTTTAACCTGCTACAAGTTTTAAAACTTTCTAGCTTCTAAATGATCTATTTAAAGTTTATGTTTAAGGATAGAACTGAATTTTTAAAACTAAAATTATTCATTAATATGCTTAAAAATCAGATATATTTTAATAACAGCCCAGTTTTAGTCCTACCTGTAAATCAAGTCATTAAAATCCCCAATGGGATCTGAAACTATTTAAGTTCTCAATACCAAATGAACCTTTTCCTTTATGTAAATCTGGTTGAGCTATATTATAGCTATCTCAAACAAAGATCAAAAGGGGCAACATCCTTCAGCTGTTTCACACTTCAAGTAACAGTTTTCTACTCTTATGTGTTTTTTTTTCAGATCACAGAAAAAGTATTTTACAGGATTTATGCCTATACTCTTTATGCAAAACTTATAGCAAAGTACAGTTTTCACTCAAATATTTAAATGGTTGTATAGTGGAGATCTCAAAATACAACCTGAAGTTTCTGAGTTATTTCCTTTCTCTTTCAACTATTAATTGGGCTCATACATATTGATCTTTAGCCAAAACGCAAGAGACTTTGCCCAATGAATAATTATTTCCCCCTCAAAATATTTCACATTCTATTCTAAGACACAGTCATATTTATATAGATTATATAGATTATAATCTATAGGATGAGATTCATTCAAGCATGAAGTATGAAATACGAAGACCCTAAGAATTAACATCATTCAGGTCTGATAATTTCTCCCTTACATCCACTACATGTACGCACCCACTTGGAGTGAAGCTTCACTCCACCACATTTAGTTATTCTAGACTTAGGACTCTTTAAATAACTCTATAATACATTCCAATTAACTTAAACAGCTGACAAGGATTATAAGTCACCAGTACAAATAATGTTTAGATCTCAAGCTCAATGAAAGAAAATAATTTATACAAGCAAACTTATCATTAAATTATTTCTCCTTTCTCAATCTATTACTGTGAAACATATATAACTTAAAAATTAACAGAAAGAAAGCCAATGGAGGATTGACATTCAAACATCAAGGTCTAACCCCACCTAAATGCTGATGACAGAATTAACCTAGAAACTGTTTCAAGTAAGATTAAACTTGTAAGTAAAAATGCTACATTTTACACATAATAACTTATTAAGTTGACATACACTTGTCATTTTGCTTCATAAAGTTATTTTTCAATTATTTATACTTAGAATTTCATAAGAAACCCCTAAGCCAGTACTTCAGCAATCTTGATTACACGAGCTTTTAATAACTATTTTTCTGAAGTTACTTGGGTTCTTGAGGTTCTAGGTTCTCATCTAGGTGATACTGCCCACCCAAAAGACACCTGGCAACATCACCCCTCCACCAAAGTATTATCTAATCCAAAATGCCCACAGTGCTTCAGTTGAACTCTTTTGAAGAAAGGGAATATGCAAGTGTATACATTTGTTCCACCTCCATGGTTTGTCCATAATACAGTTGCTATAAAATAAGCTATATTTTAGCCTGATTCCCGGAGAAGCCTCTTACACAACTGACGCTTAATAACCAAAATAAACATAGGATATTATATGTAGATATTGCCAATTTTTAACCGAGGTCTGCAATGTAGTACTCCCAGTACTAAATTTCAACTTGGGAAATACGCCTCTAGTTCAGACTTTGAAGCTGTGGATCTAAATCAAAAAAAACTTTTGGAAATTCTGCCCAACATCTTTTCAGGTTTATTTAATACTACTGAAGATTTAAAACACATCCCAGATTTTCGTCATCGAAGCGATTACTCCACATAATTGATGAGTAGCTACTGTAGCGACACACAAAAAAATGATTCATTCTACACATTTTCCAACAAAATATGTGCAACACCTCTGTGCCACACTTAGATACAGAGTTAACGAAGGACGCCCAAAATGTCAAGTGACTCAAACAGTGTTTTAAGAGCAAGCTGGTGGTAGCCACGGTGTGTTATCTTCCCAGAAGATGTAAAATACATATACATGAACATGGGCATTGTAATTAGAGAAAGCATCACACAAAGGTCCTCCTCAGCTACCCAAAAGGGGATTTTCCATAACCTTTCAAGAGAGCAGAGTTGGCAGAGGGGCTGCCGCCCAGGTTTGTCGGGGAGCTCCTATTTCGACAGTGCAGTCGATCGGAAGCGAACTCTAAACTCCGTTTCGAGGCATCCAGGATGGGCACGATCACTTGTATCCGGGTAGCATCTTCCCTCAAAGCGCACACACTTACCTGGCAAGAAACCTCCCTCCAAGAGTGGCTGGGAGGGCTGAGAGGTGGGACGTGCGCCGTGGGGACGCCGTCACACACACTGGTCCCCCACTCTGCCCTGCGCTCGACCCCGTGGGGCCGAGAGGCTGTAGGGCAGCGACTTGGAAACCCTCTGCCCTGCCTGGGGGAGAGCTGGGTGCGGGGGGCAGCGGGAAACGAACGAGACCCCGGCCAGAGTTGGCGCTGACAGGCCCGGGTGAAAGGGATGTCACCCACCTGCGCGACCTCTTCGCCATCCTTCAAGTACCGCATAGGCGCGGGCTGGGCGGGGACGCAAGTCAGCCTCCTCCAGCCTCAGGCGAATGCTCCTTCTCCCCGACTCTCCCAGCGGCTTCCCTCGCTCCCTCCCAGAGGCGGCCGAGAGCGGAACGCCAAGTCCCAGGCAGGGCAGGACGGAGGGACTGAGGGGCGGACCGCGACCCGCCCCCGGCCCGCAGCGCTGTGTCCTAGCCCCGGCCCGGCCCGGTCAGGGATGCCCCCAACATGTCAGGAGGCACGCTCCCGCCCCTCGCCAGCTTCTTCGGCCGCCTCTGAGCCTCCCGGCTGAGGTCCCAGCGCAGCTCCGCCGCGGGCGCCGACCCCCGCCCTCTCCCCGCAGCGAGCAGCTGTGCAGGGCTCGCAGCCTCCTGCAGGGTTTTGTCCGCACCGCCGAATCTCGCGCCCAGCCTCCCTCAAGAGCCGCCGTTTGAATCTGCGCACGCGGCCCGGAACCTTATTGGCTGTGGCGCCCGCACGCGGGGGGCCAGGGCGGGGCGGGGAGAGCGCGCGCTGCTGAGGGCGGGGCTGGGGAGCTGGAAGCCAGGACTGGAACTCGCGGGAGACGGCGAAGGAGCGGGGAACTAGGGGGTGGGGCCGTAGGCGGGGCTCGCGGGCCGAGCTGTGCCGGGACCCGGAGCGCGCGGAGAGCCGCACCGCGAGGGGGCGGAGCGCCCTGGCCGCGCGCGGCCTGCAGGGAAGCCGAGTTCCTGAGCTTGAGGGGCGGATCCGGAAGCGGCGGCCGCAGAAGCCGCCGCCCTCAATTTCCCCGGGTGAGCGGATGGTGTCCCTGGGGAAGGGCGGTCCTGCCGCCTGGCCGAAGAACGTCTCTGCAGCCTTTCTGGGCAGTAGGTCCTGGCTGTTTGGATGTATCCCGCCTTCGTAATTAGGCGCGGTCGTCGGATGTGACACAAATTTAATCATAACATTTTCGCGGCGGTTATTTTTTTAAGCAAAAACGGGAGCTATTTTTACCCAGAAGACATCCTAGCTAGGAGAGTGGCGAAGATTCTGTGGCAGGGAACTGAATATCACCTCATTTTTCCTCAAGAAGGAACAGAAGTGTGACAAGTGGAAAAGATTTTAGGCGGAGACGTGTGTACAGCGGTAAAAGGAAATGATGCGTGTGTGCATTACGTTCTCAAAGTACTTAATGCAGCGCCCCACCTTAAGGGATAGAACTGATGTGCGGGGTGGGGGAGCTTGGTCCGGGAGAATAATGCGAGAAGACAGAACAGAGGTGGTCTGGGAACTTGGTCCAGATGAATAAGTACGATGGACAGCCCGAGACGTTGACCTTCCGCCCTCACAGGAGAAGCGGGGGTGGGACGTGCGGTACCGCACCGCGGGAGCTTCCAGCAGTTGGAGCCACTAGAGGCTCCAAGTCTAGTAACTAGGAACTGCGCAGTTCGCCTAGCAGGAAAGTAGGTTAACTGCACTAACGATTAGACACGGTTAAGGATTCAAATTTGCAAGACAGCATGCTCTACTGGATAGAGCACTGAACCGCGTGTTAATATTGTACCAAACTGACATTTGCTATTTTGAAATTCTACGCATCATCTTTTGCAAATCAGAAATGCAGGTGCAAATCTGAATTAAGAGGTGGTTACAAGCACTACTGTCAAAACTTAAATACATTTGCGTTTTTAGAGTTCCTTTTTCTCAAGGTATAGATTATGGGAAGGTTAAGCAGCTTTTTATTCCAAATCATGCTGAATTGCTGGTCCACTTTAAAAAAAAAAAAAAAAAGATTTGAGGGCCAGTGCTGGGGCTTAGCGATTAAAGACTCTGCCTGCAGTGCTGGCATCCCATATGGGCGCCAGTTGGAGTCCCAGCTGCTCCATTTCCAATCCGGCTCCCTGCTATGGCCTGGGAAGGCAGTAGAAGTTGGCCCAGGTCCTTGGGCCTCTGCACCCGTGTGGGAGACCCAGAAGAAGCTCCTGGCTCCTGGCTTCCTATCAGGCCAGCTCCCGTTGGGGCCATTTGGAGAGTGAACCAGCAGATGGAAGACCTCTCTGGCTTTTTCTGCCTCTGCCTCTGCCTCTCTCTAACTCTGCCTTTCAAAAAAATAACTTAAAAAAAAATAGATTGGAAATTAGTTTCCAAGTTTCACTAGATTTCGAAAGTCACTTGGAATCAGACATTTCCTATTTTTTCCTGGGTCATACTTCATATATATTCTGACAGGAAGCTGAGATTCTGCTATATTTTAGGCTACAGTTTTATACAGAATACCTTTTTAGGGCTTGAAGCAGTTTTTAAAGATCTCAACAGTAAAATTACTGCCCCCCCATTTTAATGTAAAAGAAAGGCAGTTCCTTAGAAAGATAACATTTTAAAATCAGTTATAAAACTCATGACAAAGTTTGGAATTAGTCTTTCACAGTCATTTGAATACACAAGTTTAAGTGTCACATAAACTAAGATTTGGGATTTTTAAAAGCATAACATAGAGGTTTTATTTGGAATATATAAAGAACTCTCAAAACTCAATCATGAAAAAAAAAGCTTTTAAAAATGGACAAAGGATTTGAACATATGCTTCACCAAAGAAGATATAAATGACAAGCACATGAGATGGTCCACCTTATTAAATCATTAAAGAAATGCAAATCAAAACCACAATGAGACACTACTACACATATCTAGAAGAATGAGCAGGGAAAATAACCAACTCTGCAAAGGTTGATGAAGATGAAAATACTGAGCAAATACAACTGTCACACATTGCTAATAGGAATGCAAATGGTTCCACCACTTTGAAAAATGTTTGTAGTGACTTTCTTTACAATTACTAAAGACTAAAAATGCATAAAGGGCGTTCTTCCTCACATTTATGTCAAACTATCAGAGAAGTAATTTTGAATAGTCTCTTTTTTATGTCTTTTTAAATTTATTTTTAAGGAATACAAATTTCATAAGTAGAACTTAAGGAATATAGTGATTCTTCCCACCATACCCGCCCTCTCAACCACCCTCCCACCCCTCTACCTCCTCCCTCTCCTCTTCCCAGTCCCATTCTCCATTAAGATTCATTTTCAATTAATTCTGTACACAGAAGACCAACTCTATACTAAGTAAAGATTTCAAAAATTTGTACACACATTAAAAAAAAACCTGAGAACTAGTTTTACAGTTAACTCTCATAATACAACTCAATGAAGACAGAGGTCCTGCATGGGAAATTAGTGCACAGTGACTCCTGTTGTTAATTTAACAATTAACACTCTTACACATGACATCAGTGACAACCTGAGGCTCCTGACATGAGCTGCCTAGGCTATGGAGGCTTTTGCCTGACAAATTCTATCAGTATTTAGACAAGGCCATAAGCAAAGTGGAAATTCTCTCCTCCCTTTAGAAAAAAGTACATCCTTCTTTGATGGCTACTTCTTTCTGCTGGAGTGTCACTCACAGAGATCCTTCATGTAGGACATTTTTTGCCACAGTGTCTTGGCGTTCCATGCCTGAAATGCTCTCATAGGCTTTTCAGCCAGACCAGAAGCCTTAAGGGCTGATTCTGAGGTCAGAGTGTTATTTAAAGTAATTGTCATTCTATGAGTCTGCTGTGTGGACTACTTCCCATATTGGAACATTCTCTCCTTTTTAATTCTATCTGTTATTATTACCAGACACTTGATCCTATTTATATGATCTCTTTAACACTTAATCCTATCTATATGTTCACTTTAACACTTACTATGATCACTTTAACAATTCAGATGACGTTTTTACCACCAAGCTTAATGGGATTTAGAGTCCCATGACAAGTTTTTAAACTGTACCCTTAGAAGTAAGTCCATAGGAATGTATGCAGAACTATGCAGATTTACAGTTAAAAACTTCCTCCTCGCTCTCTTATTCTCACCATTATTTTTTACTGAGATCCATCCTCAATTGACTTTATACACACATGATTAACTTTACATTAAATGAAGAGTTCAACAAATAATATAAAGAAAAAAATGAAAAAACAAAATCAACAAACTGCTCCTGTCAAGACAAGGGCAGATCAAGTCATCCCTTCTCAAAGTGTCAATTTCACTTCTTCAGATTTCCTTTTAGGTGTTGAGTAGTCTCTTAATGTTTCTCAGTTTTACACTTCAAGGTAAAACAAGTGTTGATGGTAAATGTTGGAAATTTCTTTGCAAACCATTTTATGCTTTATCTCTCTTTTTTTCTTTTAAGATTTCTTTATTTATTTGAAAGGCAGAGTTACAGAGAGGCAGAGGCAGAGAGAGGGAGAGAGAGAGAAATCTTCCACCTGCTGGTTCACTCCTCAATGGCTGAAAAGTCGAGAGCTAGGCCAATCCAAAGCCTGAAGCCAGGAGCTTCTTCTGACTCTCCCATGTGGGTGCAGGGACCCAAGGACTTGGGCCATCTTTCACTACTTTCCCAGGCCATAGCGGAGAGCTAGATAGGAAATGGAGCAGCTGGGACTCAAACCGACACCCATATGGGATGCTGGCACTGCAGGTGGGAGCTTTACCTGCTGTGCCATAGCACCAGTCCCTATTGTATCCTTTAAAAACCCATGTGAGGTTTTCTTTCTGCTCCATAAAAAATATACTTATATATTTATGAAAATAATAAACAGTGCTTTACTATTTCACTTTCTTGCTCTAAATCTTTAAGTAAATTGCTTCCCTGGTAAAATGCACAATTCAAATGGTGGCACTTTTCCCATCCTCCCCCAATGAAAGTCTATATACTTTCTTTTTTAAACGATTTATTTATTTATTTGAAAGACAAAGTTACCGAGAGGCAGAGGCGGAGAGAGAAAGAGAAGTCTTCCATCCACTGATTTACTCCTCAGGTGGCCACAAGGGCCAGAGCTGGGCCTATCTGAAGCCAGGAGCTTCTTCTGGGTCTCCCACGTGGGTGCAGGGGCCCCAGGGCTTGAGCCATCTTCTACTGCTTTCCCAGGCCATAGCAGAGAGCTGGATCAGAAGTGGAGCAGCCAAGACTCGAACCAGCGTCCATATGGGATGGCAGCAGCTTTATCTGCCACACCACAGCACCAGCCCCTAAATATTTTTCAAGGTTTGCTTATGCTAGTTTGGAAAGCCCTGGTATAGTGCCTGGTATAGCATAAGCGATTTTTTTAGTAGAGCTGTATACACAGCGATTTCCATAGGGAATTTTTCTCTGTCTTATTTACTGCTAGATCCCCAGTCCATAGAATAATAACATGACCATATATTCACTAAACACAATATATATGGAGTAAATGGGAAAAAAAGGTGAATAATAAGGAAGAACCTGAATAAATATGCCCACACAAATGAAATAAAAGTACAAATTAGAATCGATCAGAAATACTATTTTATGACTACTGAAGTACAAAACTTTTCTTAATCCTGCAAGTAAGATTTGAATAACTCTTTGATAGTAGTATTGAGAACTGGTATAATCCTTTTAGGAAGCAGTGCTGAGCAAAGCCCATAAATATATGTGTCACCTTTGACAGATTTTATCACAAGAAAATAATTCAATAGAAACAAAAAATAGGCTTGAATGTTTGTAATATATTCTGTTAGAATTCCAACTCAGAAGCATTCACCTTTTGAGACTAAATGGTTCATAAGCATAAAAGAACAATTAAATAGCCAGTAAAAATAGTAAAACATTGAGAAGGTGCCATTAAATAGTTATTACACTGTTAGGCCTGTCTAGGTGTTTTGCATGAATTCAACTTGGGTAGCATTTACAACTTCTACCATAACAACTTTAGGAGATAGAAACTATTGTTTGTACCCACTTTAAACTGGGAAAGCTGGGGGCGGGCATTGTGACACAGTGGGTTAAGCTACAGCTTGGAACACCAGCATTCCATATCAGAGTGCCTGGTTCAAGTCCTGATTACTCAGCCTTGGATCCAGCTTTCTGCTAATGCCCCTGAGAAGCAGCAGATGATGGCTCAAGTACGTCAGTTCTTGCCATCCATGTGGGAGACCTGGATGGAGTTCCAGTCTCCTGGCTTCAGCCTGGCCCAATTCTGGCTTTTGGGTGCATTGGGAAGTGAACCAGCAGTTAGAAGATCTCTCTCTCTCTCTCTCTCTCTCTCTCTGCCTTTCAAATAAATACATTTTATTTTTTTAATTGGGAAAACTGGGCACCAAAAGGTTAATTTGTCCAAAGGCTTACAGTAGGGGAACCAAGATTAGAATTAGAACCCCAGCTGTCAATCACTCTATTACCTTAATATACATGGGCACTCAACCATAAACAGTGTACATATAATATAGAAATAGTGAGGTATAATACAAAAAGATAGTAGTAGAACTATATGATGAGTATGATACCATTTATGTAAAAATAATATGTGTCTTATTCTACAAAATGGTCTATGAAATACAGGAACTGTTAGTTTACTGCGGAGAAAGAAATGAGATGGGAGCAGGGCAGGCTTCAACTTGTTAGCCTATGTACTATTATGTTATTGACACTTTTATAAAAAGCGTGAATTCCTATCTTAATTTTTTCACTTAAAAATGAGATTATGCTAAATTCTAAAAGTAGCTGAAAATACTAGAAAGAAACAGCTAATATGGGCATGGCATGTAGAACTTGCCCCTGGATTGATAATGCTAAAAACCAAAATAATATGCTTTGGCAGAAATAAAGAGACTACATTATATATTCAATCTGAAAACAAAACCCAGACTTAGAACTATATATTGGATACAGAAATGTTTGCTCCAACCTCTCTCCAACCACCACTACTTCTGCTAATCTCCAGTCTACATTTAGAGTACTATTTTAAATTCGATGGAAATTATAAATAGAAATCATACTAACATAAGTAGCTCTAGAATTTTTCGTTTGGCTTTTAAAGTTAAAAATAAGCAGTTCAGTGTGGGCATTTTGGTGTAGCAAGTTAAGCCACTTCTTGGGATGCCTGCATTCCATATTGGGGTACCATTTAGAACCCAACCTTCTCTGCTTCCAACTCACCTACCTGCTGGTGCAGTCCAAGAAGGGAGTAGAGGATGGTCCAAGTACTTGAGTCCCTGCCATCCATGTGGGAGACAGGGATGGAGTTCCTGGCTCCTGACTTGACCTGACCCATCCCTGACTGTTGTGGCTATTTAGGGAGTGAACACATGATCGATCTCTCTCTCTCTCTCTCTCTCTCTCTCCCCCCCTCCCTCTCTCTCTCTCTCTCTCTCTCCTCCTATGCCCTCCCCACCTCTGCCTTTCAAGTTGAGAAAATATAAATTTAAAAAATCAAATCTTTGGGGTTGGCATTATGGCATAGTGGATTAAGCGATGCTGGCATCCCATGTGGGCACTGGTTTTGTTTCCAGCTGCTCCACTTCAGATCCAGTTCCCTGCTGATGTGCTGGGAGGGCAGAAGATGATGGCTTGGGCCCCTACACTCATGTGGGGAAACCCAAAGGAGGCTCCCGGCTCCTAGCTTCAGCCTGGCCCAGCACTGACCATTGTTGCCATTTGGGGACTGAACCAGCGAATGGAAGATTCTCTCTCTCGTAACTGTTTTTCAAATAAATAAATAAACAAAAAAGAGTAGAAGAAGGAAGCAGAAGAGTCAGAAATCTGAAGATCCTACACCACTGGCTCTGAACCTACAGGAGAGGGCCTTGAGCAAAAGAATGCTGGCAACCTCAGGAAGCCAGAAAAACCAAGGGAACAGATTCTCCTCTGGAGTATCCAGAAAGAAACGCAGCACTGCAGCTGCCTTGATTTTAGCCCTGAGAATCTTTTGGCACTTTTGGCCTCCAAAATCTTAGGATAATACTCTTAGGTTTGTATTGTATTAAGTCATTAAGTTTGTGGTGTTTTTTTACAGTAACAATAGGAAACTAATAAGCCTTCTCTGAAATTGTCAACACTTTTGGCCTATAATAAAAATAATGCTTTCTCTTCAAAAAGCGATCTTTTGTTCAGTTCAAATTATAGCCCTGGTTTTATATATATATATATAAATATATAATTAATATATAATAATATATAATAATTAATATATAATATATATTATAGACTACTAAGGATTCAAAATAAAGGCTGGAGGGCCAGCATTGTGGAACAGCAAGTTAAGTCTCTGCCTGCAATGCCAGCATCCTGTATCTGAGTGCTGGTTAAAAGCCTGGGCTACTCCACTTCCAACCCAGCTCCCTGCTGATGTGCCTGGGAAAGTAGCAGAGATGGCTCAAATACTTGGACCCCTGCCACCCATGCCAGAGACTAGGATGGAGTTCCAGTCTCCTGGTTTTAGCCTGGCCCAGTCCTGGCCATTGTAGCCCTTTGGGGAATGAATTAGCTGGTGTAAAATGTCTCCCTCTCTGTTGCTCTCCCTCTCATTCTCTTCCCCACTTTCTCTGTAGCTCTGCCTTTCAAATAAATAAATATTTTTATTTAGCCAGTTGAGAGTCAGAGTTATAGACAGAGAGAGGGGGAGACAGAGAGAGGTCTCCCATCCACTGGTTCACTCCCCAAATGGCTGCAACAGTTGGAGCTGTGCCAATCTAAATCCAGGAGTCAGGAGCTTCTTCCAGGTCTCACATATGGGTGCAGGGGCCTAAGCACTTGGGCCATCCTCCACTGCTTTCCCAGGCATTTCAGGGAGCTATATTGGAAGCAGAGCAGCCAGGACTTGAACCAGCATCCATTGGGATGCCAGTGCCACAGGCAGAGGTTTAACCTACTATGCCACAGCACCCCCCCCCCAAAAGAAATAAATCTTAAATAGTGGGACAGGCCGGTGCTGTGGCTCACTTGGTTAATCCTCTGCCTGCAGCACCGGCATCCCATATGGGTGCTGGTTCTAGTCCTGGTAGCTCCTCTTCCAGTCCAGCTCTCTGCTATGGCCCATGAAGGCAGTAGAAAATGGCCTAAGTGCCTGGGCCCCTGCACCCGCATGGGAGACCAGGAGGAAGCACCTGGCTCCTGGCCTCAGATCAGCATAGCTCCAGCTATAGCGGCCATTTGGGGTGAACCACTGGAAGGAAGACATTTCTCTCTGTCTCTCTCTCTCACTAACTCTGGCTGTCAAAATAAATAAATAAATAGTGGGATGTAAAACAAGGTAATTGAAGTGTCCATGGGACTGCTGTGTTAATTAATCTCCTCTATGAATTATTCCTATTTTCTTCATACAGGGTAACTGCTGGTGCAATTATACCCAGGCAATAACAAAGAAATCATTCTCTTAAGAAATTAACTTACAGTATCTACCTTGGGAAAGCTTCAACTTCTTGTTGATACTATATTTTAAAAAAATCGTTTGGAGGCCAGTGCCGTGGCTCTCTTGGCTAATCCTCTGCCTGCAGTGCTGGCACCCCGGTTTCTGGTCCCAGTTGGGGCGCAGGATTCTGTCCTGGTTGCCCCTCTTCCAGTCCAGCTCTCTGCTGTAGCCCGGGAGTGCAGTGGAGGACAGCCCAAGTACTTGGGCCCTGCACCTGTATGGGAGACCGAGAGGAAGCACCTGGCTCCTGGCTTCGGACCAATGCAGCGCGCGGGCCATAGTGGCCATCTGGGGGGTGAATCAACAGAGGAAAACCTCTCTCTGTCTCTCTCTCTCTCACTGTCTAACTCTGCCTGTCCAAAAAAAAAAATCGTTTGGGTTCTGGTGCTGTGGCATAGTGGGTAAAGCCACTGCCTGCAATACTGGCATTATATATGGACGCAGATTCGAGTCTCTGTGACTCAGCCTTTCAAATAAATAAACAAATCTTTAAAAGAAAAGTCCTTTGAATTTTAACATTTGGGATCTCTTCCATTGTTTACCAGTTTAATCAAACTGCAAGACTTTTTAAAAAGCTGTTACAGGGGCTGGCGCTGTGGCATAGTGGGTAAAGCCAGCACCTGCAGTGCCAGCATCCCATATGGGCGCCGGTTCTAGTCCCGGCTGCTCCTCTTCCAATCCAGCTCTCTGCTGTGGCCTGGGAAAGCAGTAGAAGATGGCCCAAGTCCTTGGGCCCCTACACTCGCCTAGGAGACCCGGAAGAAGCTCCTGGCTTCTGGCTTCAGATTGGCACAGCTCTGGCCATTGTGGCCAGCTGGGGAATGAACCAGTGGATGGAAGACTCTCTCTCTCTCTCTCTCTCTCTCTCTCTCTCTGCCTCTCCTTCTCTGATTGTGTAACTCTGACTTTTAAGTAAATAAATAAATCTTTTTTAAAAAAAGCAGTTATGGCTTCAAGAACATATTGAAGACCATAAATCCTAACAATGTAAAAGTAATAGTATAGCTATCTGATAAAAGTTAGGAAGTAGAATGGGAAGGTAGAAGTATTAGAAAGAGTAGAAATTCCAGTTTTACATACTGGAGAGTCATGAGAGAAGGTCTCAAATTGATGTCTCAATAAACAGACTTAAGTACATTCAAAGTTATAAAGATAACCTTAAAAACGGTGCAAAGGTACTCATCTTTCATAATGGGGGAATAAAATATTATCTAAATAGGTAAATCAAGAGATTAGAGCTATAAACATCTTGTTTGAGTTTCTGGGGGCAGGTTTTTAACCTAGCAGTTAAGACACCATGCCTGTGTCCCATATCAGAATGCTTGGGCTCAATGCCAGCTCTGGCTCCAGCTTCCTGCCAATGTAGACACTAGCAGACAGAAGATTTCTGCCACTCTCATGGGAGACCTGAACTGACTTTTCGGCTCCTGGCTTCAGCCTGACCTTATCTCTGCCATTGCAACTATTTGGGGAATAGGCCAGCAGATGGGAGCTTTGTTGGGATGTCTGTCTTTCTGCCTCTCAAATCAATACATTTTCTAAAAAATAGAATTTCTCACCAGAGAGAAATGATTGATTTAGTGATTGGAGAGCTGTGTGCCCTTTCATCATTTTGAATGGCTTTAACCATGTATATGTTTGGCTTTGAAAATAACTTTTACATGGGAAAAACTTTAGGCCTATTTCAATGAGAACTTCACAAATTATCTCTTTTTCAGATATTTTCTTTTTTTTTAAGATTTTATTTATTTTTATTTGAGAGGTAGAGTTACAGACAGTGAGAGGGAGAGACAGAGAGAGAGGTCTTCCATCCACCGGTTCACTCCCCAAATGGCTGCAACGGCTGGAGCTGCGCCAATCCGAAGCACAGGAGTCAGGAGTCTCCCATGTGGGTGCAGGGGCCCAAGGACCTGGACCTTCTTCTGCTGCTTTCCCAGGCCATAGCAGAGAGCTGGATTGGAAGAGGAGCAACTGGGACTAGAACCAGCACCCATATGGGATGCCAACGCCGCAGGTGGAGGATTAACCTGCTGTGCCACGGTGCCAGCTCTCCAGATATTTTCTAGCTCAAGGTACCAAAAAATAAATTTAATGACATTGTAACATTTACTATAGAGCCAAATCATTTTCCCTAAGAAATATCACATAATGATAATCTAACAAAAATTAATAATGACAGTCTTTTTTTTTTTTAAGATTTATATTTATTTATTTATTTGAGAGGTAGAGTTAAAGATAGAGAGAAGGAGAGACAGAGAGAGAAAGGAACTTCCATCCACTGGTTCACTCCCCAAATGACCATACGGCCAATCCAAAGCCAGGAGCCAGGAGCTTCTTCTGGGTCTTCCATGTGAGTGCAGGGGCCCAAGCACATGGGTCATCTTCCACTGCCTTCCCAGGCCATTAGCAGAAAGCTGGATTGGAAGCAGAACAGCAGGGACATAAACAGGTGCCCACATGGGATGCCAGTGCCACAGGCAGAGGCTTAACCTACTATGCCACAGCACCGGCCCCCCAAAATAATTTTTAATTAATTAATTTGAAAGAGTTACAGGGAGAGAGAAAGGAGAGACGGGGGCGGGGGGGGGGGTCTTCCATCTGCTGGTGCACTCCCCAAATGGCCGCAAAGGCAGGGATTGGGTCAAGCTGAAGCCAGGAGCCAGGAGTTTCTTCCAGGTCTGACATGCGGGTGCAGGGGCCCAAGCATTTGAGTCATCCTCTGCTGCTTTCCCATGTGCATCAGCAGAGAGCTGGATGGGAAGCGGAGTAGCCAGGGCTCTAACTGGCACCCATATGGGATGCCAGTACTGCAGATGGTGGCTTAACCTGCTGAGCCACAGTACGAGCCCCTATAATCTTAAATTAAACAATTCATAGCACAACTGAGGATAGGCATTTGGTTTCTAGGGACTTGAGCCTTAATGGAAACAAAGCAAGCAGTGCCATGAGGAACTAAGAGAAATGAAACTAACCTTTCTGTATCCTGGTAACGTTTAAAGAAATCAGAATAACTGAGGACTTTTAACCCCTAATTTGATTCTTGTTTTACTCTTTTTTACATTTTTATCATACATCTATGAATCTGTTTTACACTGGTCATATTCAGTAGCACAGATACCTTTGAGTTTCGAATGTTTATATATCTGAAGTTGGTTTTATACACTTAGTGCAGATCCTAATTCTCTGCCACAGTTTTTTCCCTTTCCCCAGCAACTTTATTTTTGCAAGCTTTCTCAGTATTTTTCTATTCAACTGGAGCTCCACCCCATTACAGGAAGATTTGGGGGCTACAGTATGGCAAACATAGCATCCCACTTAATTTTGATTGATAGAATGGTCCAGTAAGTAAAACATTTTTGGAGATGCTGAATCTTGCTAATTTTTTTATATTATTTGAAAGGCAGAAAGAGAGATAAATCTTCCATCTCCAAATGGCCACAATGGCTGGGGCTGGGCCAGGCAGAAGGAAGAAACCAGGAACTCCATGCTGGTTTCCAACGTGGATGGCAGGGTCCCAAGTATTTGGGCCATCTTCCACTGCCTTCCCAAGAGCAACAGTAGGAAGCTGAATCAGAACCAGAGCAGCTAGGACTTCAGTCAGTGTTCCAATATGAAATGTCCATGTTGCAAATGCAGGCCTATCCAATTTGATTTTTAAGTATCTTATTAACTTAAGGTCTCAGCCAATGGGTCACCTCTCAGAAAGCATTCCCTTACTATTAGTGAATGAAGTTAGTTTGTCCTGCAGTGTGATCCCATACTACCCAGTTGCCCCTCTTTATATGTACTTTAATTAAATATATCTCTGCTTCACTAAAAATGTAAGCATGTTGGAAGCAAGAAGTGTCTTTCTCCCCAGTGTAGAGATGGCGCATTAATGCCTCTCAGGGTGGCACACCTCCCACCCCCCAAAATTAGAGGCATGGCTGCAGTTTCTGCTCACGTCAAAACAGGGCCGGGAAGGGCACACCGCCCCAAAGGAATGTGGCAGCGGGAGCAACAGGGGGCTAATGGACATTAATTGGTATCTGGAATATTTTCAGGAATTTGTAAACTTGCACAAGCATCTAAATGGGCCTGTCTCTGAAGATTTACAACACAGTTCTAATTCCTATCTTAGACCACCAGACCAAATTCCTATTCCCAAATCCTTAAGTTGATGTATAACCTTGCCTACATGCCTGCTGACTTGTAGACTTGCTGGTACTCTCTAAATAAAAGTGGGAGCACATAGCTATGCAGGGGCACGCTCTTAGAATGGACACTCCATGTCCTATCTCCCCATTTGAAAAACCCCATCACCTGGAGCCCGAACAGGGTCTCTTGGCATAGTATGCAAGGGACAGCTCACCTCACCCGGCAAGGACTACAGACGTGTCATTCATCTCTTGAGATCCCGGTGAGTCATTAACATGGGGAATTCCCTCTTCCTGGCACAACCACCCCCACACCTCAGTTTATTATTCCTTATGCTTGGCAAAGGTTCTGGCATGATAGATTCCACAGAAATAAGTTTTCTAGGAGAGATGCATGTAGCCTATGAACTATACTTTGAGAAATACTTTGGGGGAAGCTTCCCTCCAAGGCAGCAGACTCACTCAGTAAATAATTTTAATTACTCTATGTCCTTGGAATGAAGCAGCTGGACTTTTATCTAACCAATGGCTCTCAAATTTCCCAGATTAGTCATTTAAGAAATTCTGAAAGCACCTCCAAATTTGGAGGAGGTAGAGGATTGGGATTCAGAAAGGGAATTAGTAAGAAGTAAAATTAAAGCCAAGTACTATACATTTGAAATTAGATCCAATTAGATTGGTATACCTAAAAACAAGGTAGGTCTAACCATAGACGCTTATAAAGACTTATAGGACCATCAAATTGTACTCCTTTGCTAAATTACAAATGTAGCATTAAGAGCACGGCTCACAGGCTATTGAGTCATAAACATTGGGCTTTAAAGACCAGATCTGCCACCTATAAATTCTAGGACCTTGGTTAAACTAAGTAATTTGTTCCTGAAAGATGTCAGTAATCCTGAAAGATGATAATGATGGCACTGAACCACAAAGGGCTAACAGTATTTAATTATTGTAAAGGTTTACCTGTGGCCTTAATACAGGGAGAAGGCTCACTAAATGACAGCTATCATGAATGGCTCCATCATTGGGATGTAAGCTTGAAGAGAACATATAATTTGTCTTATACAGAATTGTTTCCCCAGTTTCTAGAATAGTTAACTGTTTGACATTTGATCACAATTTTTGAATGTGATTCACATGACTATATAATATGCTGAACCAAATATAAAAATGTCACTATTTTACAAAGTTCTCTCCTTCTCTATATATATATATTAAAATGTGTATATATTATATGCATACACATATTTAGTGTGTATTTCCTTCTATACAAAGAACAAACAGAAATAACTCCTGCAAATTCTCACATAATTTTTTAGATAGGAATTATGAGGTCTCGGCCGGCACCGCAGCTCACTAGGCTAATCCTCCGCCTGCGGCACCTGCACTCTGGGTTCTAGTCCTGGTTGGGGCGCCAATTGTCTCAGTTGCTCCTCTTCCAGTCCAGCTCTCTGCTGTGGCCTGGGAGTGCAGCGGAGCATGAACCAACCGAAGGAAGACCTTTCTCTCTCTCTCTCTCACTAACTCTGCCTGTCAAAAAAAAAAAAAAAAAAAAAAAAAAAAAAAAAAAAAAAAAAAGGAAGAAAGAAAAAAAAAAGGAAAAGAATTATGAGGTCTCACAAATAGACCAAAGAAGGAAACAAGTAGGCAAATTTAAAATCCTGTATGTTTAGAGTGTTAATTGTTAAATTATCAACAGGAGTCACTGTGCACTATTCCCTGTGCAGGACCTCTGTCCTCAGTGAGTTGTATTATGAGAGTTAACTGTAAAACTTGTTCTCGTTTTTCTGTGCGTGTGTGTGCAAATTGTTGAAAGCTTTACTTAGTATAGAGTTGGTCTTCTGTGTACAAAATTAATTGAAAATGAATCCTAATGGAGAATGGGACTGAGAAGAGGAGAGGGAGGGGGAAGAGGGGTGAGAGGGTGGTTGGGAGAACAGGTATGGTGGGAAGAATAACTATATTCCTAAAGTTGTACTTGTGAAATTTGTATTCCTTAATAAAGCCTGTGTATTTTACCTCTGTGTACCATACACAGTTCAGAAAATCAAAGACATCATTTTTTATTTATTTTTAATGATGAAAACCAGTGGCAGGTACTGGGGTCTCAAAGAGCTAATTAATAAAATCTATAATGAACTGTCCTAAGTAGGTCTATCTTACTTGTTCATCAAAGAATTTTTGAGAGCTCTATCTTGATCATATGTGACTAATGGCATGCATAAACAGACCTGAAGTCCAAGTCTGGGACAATGAGAGCCTAAACATAAAGCAAAGGCTTTGATTAGTTTACTTCAGGCTCATAACCATCATCTGTCCTATGAACATTACTCTCAGCAAGCAAGACCAGGATGACATGGTCAGCAGAACACCAGGGTAACAATTGTTAAAATCACAAGGTTACAGCAGAAATGGAGGTCTTAAAGGCTCCATGACTTGAGAGATCACAGAATAGACTGTTTTCCAGATTCTCAGGGTTACATGTGGACATAAAGTCCCCGCACAACTATCCAGCTTTTAGTTCATTACTAATATACCAAAAACTAAACAAGTTTTAGATTAACAAATTTAAATAGTGTGCCCTTTATGTGAGGATTTAACAGACTTAAATGGCAACTGAACTCTACAATAATATAGAATAGCATGTTTACCATGTTTCAGGCACCACTTTCATCCTCAGATATGTGTTAACACATTTTTTTAAAACATTTATTTTATTTGAAAGAGTTTGGGGGCAGGGGAGGAGTGAGATAGAGAAATCTTCCATCCACTGATTCACTACCCAGATGGCTGCAACAGCCTGGGCTGGGTCAGGACAAAACCAGGAGCCAGGAGCTTCATCTGAGTCTCCCACGTGGGTAGCAGGGCCAAAACATTTGGGTCATCTTCTGCTTTTCCCAGGCCATTAGCAGAGAGCTGGATCAGAAGCGGAGCAACCAGGGCATGAACCATCACTCATGGGATGCCAGAGTTGCAGGCAGCAGCAACCTGCTACACCACAACGCCAGCCTCATGTCAACAAATTTAATCCTCACAACACAGTAGGTGGAGTGTTAAGAAATGGACCTAGGAAATGAGGCAGCAGGGGCTATAAACTACTGAGTTAAACTATCAAAATGTGTACTAAGCATATATCTAAAAGTAGATATACCTAAAAATAGATGTAATTTGAGTGTTGATTGCAAAGCCGTACAAATATAATTTAGCTCTATTTTGTATATTTCCCTTCATTTGTCACTTTTTAATTTTTTAAGATTTATTTTTATTTATTTGAAAGCCAGAGTGACACACATAGAGAGGGTCCCCAAATGACCCCAACACCCAGCCCAATGCCAGGAGCCTGGAACTACATCTGGGTCTCCCACGTGGGTGGCAGGAGCCCAAGTACTTGGGCCATTTTCCACTGCTTTCCCAGGCATACTAGAAGGGAGCTGGATTGGAGGCAGAGCAGCCAGAACTTCAACCAGAGCTCCGACATGGGAGGCCAGCGTAGCAGGTGGCAGCTTAACCTTCTTACCACAATGCCAGTTCCACCAGTATTTTTTTTTAAGCCACCACAAAACCAAGTTCTTTTGCTATCAGAAGACTCATTTGTTTCGAAACATTCATTTAAGCATTATATGACCCAATTATGCAACATGGTTAAAGATAGTTTGCCTTCCCTTTTCTAATTCAGCCCATTTCATCCAGCACTGAAATCTTAAGGGGACAAATTACTGTTCCTGCATAACAACCCACTTAAGGAAGTCTTTTTTTTTTTTAATTATATTAAGAACTCTTTATAAAACCAAGCTATATATTCATACACTATAATATTAAGGTATAATTCCAGGAAACTAAAGAATGAAATATTACTTTAAAAAGTTAATGTGGAGAAGTTGAGGGAAGTTTTATTATTGATATCAAAGAAAACTTCAAATACTGTACAGTGAGCTGTGTAGAACACTATACACTGTTATAATACACTATTAGCAATTATTCATCACTTAAATATATACAGTAATCAAAAATCAGAAAATGGAAAACAGCCAGTGCCTTAAGGATGATGTAACAACTATACTATTTTATTAAGCAGTTGAAGTACTTGCTATTCCACTTTTTCTAAATATTTATGCTACTACTGCTTATTTTTACATATTCTAAATAGCAGTTCCCTCTAAAAAGTATTCTCTCTTGTTCTTGGCACTAATTCTTACAAATTGACTTTAAAGTCAAACAAACCTGAAAATACTGGTAACCTTTTCAGTCTTTTATTGCTCTACCACAGGCATAAAGGCTCAGGAAGGGATTTCTTAAGAAAAATATGCAATACTTTATAATTTGAAATACTAAGTAATTGATACTCACAAGCAGATAACATCAACTAAAACTTTTTTCTTTACTAGTTTTCCTTTTCTTTTACAAGAGAATAATCATTGTACTATTATACTACAAAAGCTTGTAGACTCCATAATTAAAAAATTTAAATGTCAGATATACAAGTAATGGCATTTTATCCAATAATTCACAATTTTTACAATTTCTGGTATTCTGGGACAAATGTTAAAATTTCCACGATTTAAGTATCATTAAATATCAATTGAAACACTTAGCATCTTGAAGAATCAAGAACGGCAGAACTTGCAATTAACTCTACTATCTTACATTGGTGATATATCTCCCCTTTGCTATTTTATTCCTTAAATATACATTTTGCTGTATTTTCATGTAAATAGTTTTGGCTTGAAAATTTCTTAAAGTAATTGTAAAGAGCCTTGAGGTTGTACAATTTTGTTAAATTATGCGATAACCTTGAAATGTAGGATGTCTACCCAAATTACATAAAATATTATCTATACCTGTTAGAAAATTTCATTTAAAGTTCATATTGATTGGAATTTAACTAATTTTGCAAAAGCTTTGCTTTCATGAAAATCTGAAGATGGAAATCTTGCTTCGAGAACCGTAAAATTCTCAAAATCTGTGCAGTAGCATTTTAAATATGGGCCAATTAAGTTACTGTTGAAAAATGAGGACAAAATTGTATTGATACTGAAGTGTTTTATAGTATTGTCACCATATTGATCAATTATGTAATTAATGACAGAAGTTATATGTTTATTTCCTACCTAAAGGTTGGTTGTGAGGTCTAAATATTTAGCAGGCATTCTTAGTAGGTAACTACATAAAATAATACTATTATAATTTTTGTATTTAGCAGCTAACATGTGGTATGTCAATGTAACTCTCAAAAATCTGTCATTAGTAGTATATGAGTTGCTAGCAAGTGATCTTCCCTGAGGTAAAAAGACCATATGCTCATCTCCAATGAAATTAAATACTTAACACAGTGGCAATAAGGACCTGTGGCTAGGAATCACAGATGTACTTCAGATTTATACCTTAACTGCAATCAGCAGCCTTGACTGTAAAAACCAAAGTAAAATCATAGGAGCAAGTTTCAGTCAATAGCATTTGCTAAATTTCTCAGGCCTCAACCCTAACATTTTCTAATAAATATCTGAAAAGATAGCGAAAGGGGATAAAGTAGGCTATATAGGCCTGCTCCTTAGTTCCTGAGTAAGCATCTCCCTGGAGTTAAATATTATTCTGTCTCCTAATATTTGGCAGTGCCCTGTTTTCTTCAATTTCAACAAGTTCCTCATACCAGTATTTTGGACATACACCACGTTTAACTCCACCTACACTTTGGGTCATCAACTCAAACTTGGTATGATTAACTATAGAACAAATTACTGAAGAAGTTCACAATTTTATCTCAATGTTCAGTAGGACACTGCAAAAAGAACTGAATTAAAGTATCAAGTTACAGTTATGTTAACATCCAGGGCTAAAAAATTTTTTTAGCTGATTTGGACTCAAAGATGTGGCAATATCATAAATGATAGTACTAAGATCAATAATCATTCTATATTCATGTGTTTGATTATGATAACCATAGGGAAGGTCAAAGGATGATGTTTAAAACTTACAGAGGGAGTGGGCATATAGTCTAGCAGTTAAGACAGTAGTTAAGATGCCAGTGTCTCGTATAAGAGTACTTGGATTCAATTTCTGACTCTAGCTTGTGACTCAAGCCTCTTGCTTAATGCAGATCCTGGAAGGCAGCAGTGATGGCTCAAGTAATTGGGTTCCTGCCACCCATGAGGAGACCTGGCTTCTGATCCTGGCTCTTGGCTTCCACCATGCCCAGCCTTGAGCATTGCAGTCATTTGGAGAATTCAATCAATAGATGGGAGCTCTCTGTCTGTCTCTGTTCCTCAAATAAATAAAGAAGTTTAAAAAAAAGTAAAGAAACAAAATTTCTTTGTCACGATGACATCTGGCCCACTTAACAAAAAACATAAATTTCCTCCAACCAAATTTCCAGCTTGTTTAAAATAATTTCAAGAAATTTTTATCACTTCTCAGAATCAAGCCTTTTATTCTTTATCAAAGGAGAATCCAAACTGTTATTGTATTATCCATACCTGACTGGCTTCTAAAGAGCATTACTGTAGCTACAGAAACTAACAAAGTATTGTCAGAGATAAATCCCATCTTCTAATGTTCACATGTTTCTTGATATTTTTACTTTAACACTATGAGATTATGTTTGTCAGTTATTAACTAAACATACCAAGCCACAGGTGAAGTATTTGTTAAAGAAAAGATGATTATATAATTTGGAAGCAGTGCTTTTTTTTTGCTTATTAAACAGTTTTACCATATTTAAGTCCAAAAAATGAAAAAATGGAAAACATTCCAATGGCTGAAAAATCCAAAAATCATAGTGGTTAGTGAAGTGATATCTTTAATGCACAGAAGCTGGCTAGACTAAGTGACAAATATTATTTGGTAGGTGCATCTCTTACTTTAAGTAAAACTAGTGCACAATATAGAAGTTCTAAATTTTCCTGCTATTTAGATATATAGAAAGACATTTAAAAACAAATTTCTAACTAGAAGAATGGAAATAAAATATTACAAAGAAAAGCATGTGATGTGATAAAAATTAATTGACATAGATGTATATATATCTTGTTCAGATGCATTTGTAAAATGTCTAGATTCTCCAATCTTTCCTTATTCAAAATGGAGTAGTTTGTTTAATGTGAAGATTCAGTTAGAGATACTTTCATAGAAAGAATCAAAACCTCCTTTATCTGGAAAAACAAGTTAAAGTCCTGTCTATATCCCTTATGTATCAACAGGTAGAGATTTTTAAATACCTGATATACATTTTCTTAGAATTGCAAGCACTTCTACATCTGTTACATGTGCAAACAGAGACAGCCAGGCTTTGAATGCTCTAGGTAAGAGACTGTATTAACATATATCTTTGTCTTTCATCCATTCAAATTCAACTTAATTTCAGTGAACAGAGGAAGAAGATGGATTGAAATGTACAATTCAGAATACAGATTTGCAGAATAGGATAAAATAGTGCAATACCAATCTCAAGATTAAACACTCTTTTTCTTTAAGGAATAAGCATAAAAGCTGCTTCTCAAGGAAACTGGCACTAAAGATTTGTTGAATACACTATCAAGCAAATGCCCAGTAAATCAGGGTATGATGCAGTAAAATTTGCATCCAAACCCAAGTTAAGCAAACAAATAAAACCTTATGGACTCTACAAAAACAAAGGAACATTTTTGGCTCAAAGGGGCTTAAAGACACTTAGCATATACAGGCTTAAATACCATTGATCAAAATCGTAGAACAATGTAACTTATTCATAAAGATAAATTCTTATTTATAAATTCTGTGAATCTGACAAACTGAAAATTAGAGATTAACTACTGCTACCATTATTTCTTTAATTTTCTACCACAATTTGCAATCCACTTTTCTGCAAGATTAAAAAAAAATTAGGTGATACTTGACCAGGCCAGGAGTCAAAAAATAATGGTAACTTATTATCAATAATAGAGCACACAATTAGTTGTATTGGCTCAGACAGCAACAAAACTGAATCACATTGACTTTATCATTTTAGAACAGATATTTTTTTCCAACTTTGCTCAAATCAGCAAATTGTTATATCATTACACTACATTCTCAAGATACTTTTGCCACGAATACCTATCCCTATGAATGTGTTTACATTCATGGAAATGTCAGAATCTGTTTAATGAAGCATTTTATGAATTTTAAGATACAATTTAGTTCAGACAACCTTCAGTTTTACATAAATCTTTTGACACACTAATAAATTTGTGGGATGGTTATCTTGATGACATCAACATTAGCAAAATCTTATTTACTCCCTAGTTCTGGCCTTTTCAGAAAACATATTTAGCAAGAGATTTTTCATGTATGAAATGTTAAAACATTCGTGGAATTAAAATTACAAACAACTTCCAATGAACCACATATATGGAAGAAACTCATCTCAGCAGATCTAATAACTAGTTTATAGGAATTCAGAGCCAGCCTGGGCAGCAGAATATTAAAAGCTATTGCCAATCACACATTGCTGTCATGCACTGAATAACAAGATATAATCTCTGAATTATATACGTACAAGATTTTTAATGACTAATCAAGTTATGTGGCCCAGCCAACAAATATTACATATTCACAATAAACACTATGCCTTTATCAGCCTCTAATTAAATCAAGAGTGATCCATTGGCTCAGTTGTGTTAGTCATCTCAGCATCTTGACTATCCATCTCTTCAGGTTCCTCCACAGAATTTCCCTTTTGTGCTTTTGACCTTGTGGCAAAAGCTGCTCCCAATGCATCTGCCACACAGCTATCAGTTGTTTCTGTATTCAAATTTTCAGTGCCACCAGTTAAAGAAAAAGATTCAGCCACGCTAGTCTGAAGACTCCCAGACCTTGCAGAAGAACTCACTTCTCCTTTCCTCTGAGGAAGATCAGATGGTGACTGCTCTGTGCTTTGATCCCGTAAGTGCTTGTCCATTGAAGCCTGGATAGAAGAAACCATTTCCTGCAATTTTTTTCGTTGGGCCTCAACCAAATCAGGATCAAGCTGCCTGCTGTCTCTCGTTGTTACTACTCCAGGCGCCATTCGAATCAGCTCACTGTTACCAGGAGCAGATGTGAAGACAGGAGGCTCTGTTTTTGTGGAACTATGACTAAAGTCTGTCCCTGTATTATGCTTTCTTTCCCTAGCTCTTGGATCAAGGTGTGGACTACTGGATGCAGTTCCTAGAGAATGCCCCTTTCCCTGAAAAGCAGTTACGTTATGAAGTTGCTCAGATTTCTTTTTTACTACGCCACCACTACCTAGTTTTAATAGCCCATGTGAGGGGCTTGATTCCCTGCTTCTTGTAGTAGCCTCTGCTCGAACCTGACTTACAGCCTCTTTAACTAAATCTTCAACATCAGGACCAATGGGGAAGTGTCCTGCAGCATCCACACACAACTCCAGTCTATCTTCAGAAGCATTATAGACAAAGGTTTTGCCAGGTAGATGTGGAAAAGTACAATGTTTGCCATCAGCCATACCTAAAAGGGAAAAAATTAATACATTAATATCTTCCTTATGGTATTAAGGCAAAAATACAATAAAGATAATTATGGTTGCAATAGAATTTTCTATACCAATTTATAGGTAACAGCTTCAAATTTTTGATTAGAAGAAAGTTAAATCTACTATGAAAAAGAACCATCATCAGAGACTTTAAAGGAGTTCTCCAGGGGATCTTTTTTTTTTTTAAATAAAACTCATATCCTATTAGTGCAGTTAGAAAAAGGGCTTGCAACAAGTAACTGAGCTATAAGAAAAACACAAAGAGGCCAGCGTTGTGGCATAGTGGGTTAAGTCACCGCCTGTGATGCTGGCATCCAATAAGCACTCCAGCTGGCGTCCTGGTTGCTCCACTTCACTTCAGTTCCCTCTAATGTGCCTGGGAAAGCAGTAGAAGACGTCCCCGGTACTTTGGCCCTTGCCACCCATGTGGAAAACCAGGATGAAGTTCCTGGCTCCTGGTTTCAGCCTGGCCCAGTCCTGGCTGTTGTGACATTTGGTGAACAAGCAGATGGAAGAGTTTTTTCTGTCTGTCTCCCTCTGCCTCTCTGTAACTTTGCCTCTCAAATAAATAAATAAATCTTTGAAGAAAAAGTAACATAAATACAATGTAAACCAAGAAGAAAACATCCTTTAAAATTTTTTTTTAAAGATTTGTTTTACTAATTTGAAAAGCAGAATTACAGGGAAAAGGAGGGATATATAGAGAGATCTTCCACCCATGGGTTCACTCCCCAAAGGACAGCAACAGCTGGGGCTGGGACAGGCCAAAGCCAGGAAACTCATCTGGGCCTCCCACATGGTTCTGGGGAACCAAGGACTTGGGCCGTTCTCTGCTGCTTTCCTAGGTGCATTAGCAGGGAGCTGTATAGGAAGTGGAGCAGCCGGGACTTAAACTGGTGCCCATATAGGATTCTAGCAATGCAGGCAGCAGACTTAACCACTATACCACAATACCAGCCTAAAAACATACTTTTTATATACTGATACTCCAATTATAATTTTGAACAATTTCAATGGCAGGTTAAATATCAATTAATAAAAATTCATGTAGAATTTCCACAACATATTTTCAGTAGAGATGGCTGACAAAAAGAGAAACGCAAAATTAAAGTTAGAAATAGTCTTGAATCATACTTTTCTGGGTACACCATGGAATCAGTTTACTGTCTACCAATTCCCTTGTCAGAGATCTGTAAACCATGGCTCAGGACACAAAGGTAGTAAAGAATAGAGTTTTATAAGGCCAGGAAGGCTCAGAGGCAAAGTTTTAAACATTCATTCCAATAGATAACATCTACTGAACCTCACTAAAACAGACTGTGAAGGTTTAAAAACAAGGTATCACAATTCTTAGAGGCCAGACACTATAAACAGGCTACATTTAATAATGGCTAAATTACTTTTTGTCTCAATTATTTGGTGATTAAATGAGAAAATATGCAAAGCAAATATACCACAGTGCCTAATTTATACCAGTCAACATATTTCAATGTTTTGATTAATTCAAAAAAGGTTTCGTAACTATTCTCAGGCTACTACTGTGATATATCCCTTTGGCTATCCCTGGAAAGTAAATCCCACACATGTTCATCATAGTATTATTTATAATTAAACAATGGAAACAGTTTAAACTTTCAACAAGAAGAGAATGATTAAGTTATGGCCTTTTGGAAAATATTATTACTTTATTATTATAATATTAAATTAATATAAACAAGACAGCCATGACACTTGACATATACAGTGAACTAGTTGGAAATGAATCAAAGTGTACGTGCGACAGAAATTTAGAGAGGGGAATGATGAATGAACTCTGGAACGCTCTATGGGAATTTAGGCAGTCTCTAGTCTTGTAAGATATTCATAGTTTCTCCCGCCCCTAAAAAAAGCTAGAGTGGTTCTAACGTACCTCTTTGAGAATATTCCAAGTAACTATAGAACTCAATTGTAAATGAATAAATTGTTTATGTTTTATATAACTTATTTAGTCCTTTGAATTTCAAGAATCAAGGTACATTAAAACTCTTGTATCACATACCAGTAATTCTCTTACTAATGTGCCAAGGACATATATATTAGTATTTAAGTCTACACTGTTCTTTATACCAAAAAACGAGAAACTATCCCAAGACTCCATCAGCAGAACAATGGATGAATTATGTTAAAACAATACAACAAAATAATATGCAGCAGTGAAAATGAACTATAACTAAACCCAACAACATGAATGTATCTGAAAAAGTGTTGCATGAAAGAAACAAGTCATGGAAGAACTTATGGATCATAAATACATTTTACAGAACTTAAACACAAAATTGAATATTATATGGCTAAAGGATATCTACACAAGTGTTAAAACTGCCATTCATCATTGCATTTACTTCAAAACACAGATCTGTAAGGAAACTAATGACATTCTCATTTACACGGACAGTATTTCTATTTAAATGTAGATAAAATCATCTATCTGATAGAGTAGATTTGAACAAAGACAAGTATGTTCTTCTGTTACTAGAGGACAGAGGTAAATGTGTCAGGGTGTCCATAACCCATAATAATCTATCAATAAGCATCTACTTAAGGTAACTAGAAGGAAAAGAGCAAATTAAACCCAAAGCAAGAATAAGAAAGGAAAAAACAAAAGATAAAAACAGAAATAAGGCCGGAGCCGTGGCTCACTAGGCTAATCCTCCGCCTGCGGTGCCGGCACTCTGGGTTCTAGTCCCGGTTGGGGCACCAGATTCTGTCCCAGTTGCTCCTCTTCCAGTCCAGTTCTCTGCTGTGGCCCAGGAGTGCAGTGGAGGATGACCCAGGTCCTTGGGCCCTGCACCCGCATGGGAGACCAGGAGGAAGCACCTGGCTCCTGCCTTTGGATTGGTGTAGCACGCCGGCCGCAACACGCCGGCCTTAGTGGCCACTTGGGGAGTGAACAACGGAAAAAGGAAGACCTTTCTCTCTGTTTCTCTCTCACTGTCTAACTCTGCCCGTCCAGAAGGAAGGAAGGAAGGAAGGAAGGAAGGAAGGAAGGAAGGAAGGAAGGAAGGAAGGAAAACTGAAATTAAAAAAAATAACAGAACATCTAGTGAATCCAAAAGTTGTTTCATTGAAAAGATCAATAAAACTGATAAACTATTAGCCAAGAGAAAAAAAATGGGTGGAGGAAGAAGGCACAAATTGCCAATATCAGACATTAAAAGGAAAATTAAGAAATACTATAAACAACTTTAAGCCAATAAATTAGCTAAGTTGGTTGAAATGGATAGATTTCTCAAAAGATAAAACTAACAAAGCTTTACTTAAGAGAATTATCTTTATTAACTATCTTAAAGAAGTTAAATCCATAGCAAACTCCAAATTCAGACAGCTTAACTGGTGAATTTTACCAAATGGTTAGCAGAAAACAACAGGAAGAAATGCTCCCAACTCTATTTTATGAAGCCATCATTACTCTAACTAAGCAGTCATTAAAAGAAAACTAAAGACTGTTATTCGCATGAACATAGTCACAAAAACACTCAACAAATGGAAGCTATCAAGCAAAACTGGTCAACATTCAAAAATCAACAAACTATATATATGATCATCTTAATAGATACAGAAAAAGGACAGACAAGATTCAACAGCTATTCACTATACAAACTTAGCAAATCTTAGAAGAAAATGTCTTCAAATCGTATCAAGGATACCTCAGAAAAACCTAAAAGTTGAATACATTCCCTGAAGGTAAGGAACAAGGCAAAAATTTCCACTCTTACCACTGCTATTCAATATTGAACTGAAAGTATTAGCTATTGTCATAAAGGAAGAAAATGCCATAAAGGCATAAAAGATTTTAAAATGAATCAAACTTTATTTGCAAAAGACATGATGGCCTATACAGATAATCCCAAGTAATCTACCTAATTTCATTGTCTACTAGAACTAAAATGTAAGTTTAGCAAGGTCACAGGGTACAAGATCAATGTATGAATACCAATTTTATTTCTATAAACTAGTAATCAATAGGAAATTTTAAATTTTTAAAAAATATCGTTTATAATATCATCAAAAAGATGGCAAAATATTTAGGTATAAATCTAACAAAGTATGACAAGATCTGTATGCTGAAAATTAATGAAAACTTAAAGATAAAATTATAACATTTTCATGAATCAGAAGACTCAATGCCATGAAGAAATCAACTGTTGTCAATTTGATTTACATAGTTAATGCAGTCAAATAAAAATACACCAGACTTTTTTTTTTACAGAAATTAACAAAATGGTTCTAAAACTTACATGAATAAGCAAAAGATCCGGAATACCGGAAACAGTTTTGAAAAAGAATCAAGATAAGAGGCTGACGCTGTGGCATAGTGAGCAAAGCTGCCACCTGCATGCTGACATCCCATATGGGGACCAGTTCAAGACCTGGCTGCTCCATTTCCAATCCAGCTCTCTGCTATGGCCTGGGAAGGCAGCAGAGGATGGCCTAAGTTCTTGGGCTCCTGCACCCTTGTGGGAGACCCGGAGGAAGCTTCTGGCTCCTGCTCCAGATAAGCCCAGCTCTAGCCATTGCGGCAATTTTGAGAGTAGACCAGCGGATGCAAGACTTCTCTCTCTCTGCCTATGCCTGTCTGTAGCTCTGCCTTTCAAACAAATAAATAAATCTCAAAAAAAAAAAATCAAGATGGAATATTCACATCAATTCTGATTTCAGGAATTACTAAAAGGATACAATAATCAAGATGAGGCACTGACAAAAGGAGAGATATATAGGTCAACAAAACAGTAAGAGATTTTAAAACTAGGCTAATATGGTCAATTGCTTTTTATTTTATTTTTTTAAGATTTATTTATTTGCTTCAAAGGCAGAGTTACAGAGAGGCAGAGGCAGAGAGAGAGAGAGAGCAAGAGAGGTTTTCCATCTGCTGATTCACTCCCCAGATGGCTGCGAGAACCAGAGAGCTGAGCAGATCCAAAGCCAACAGTCAGAAGCTTCTTCCAGGTCTCCCACGTGGGTGCAGGGGCCCAAACACTTGAGCCATCTTATACTGCGTTCTCAGGCCATAGCAGAGCTGGATCGGAAGTGGAGCAGCCGGGACTTGAACTGGTACTCATATGGGATGCTGGCACTGCAGGCAGCTGCTTTTACCCCCTATGCCACAGCACAGGTGGTCAATCACTTTTTAAAAAGAACTTTACTGGCCAGTGCCGTAGCTCACTGGGCTGGTCCTCCGCCTGCAATGCCGGCACCCCAGGTTCTAGTCCCAGTTGGGGCGCCGGGTGCTGGTCCCGGTTGCTCCTCTTCCGGTCTGGCTCTCTGCTGTGGCCCAGGAGGGCAGCGGAGGATGGCCCAGGTGCTTGGGTTCCTGCACCCGCATGGGAGACCGGGAGGAGGCACCTGGCTCCTGGCTTCAGATCAGCACAGCAACAGCTATGGTGGCCATCAGGGGAGTGAACCAACGAAAGGAAGACCTTTCTCTGTCTCTCTCTCACTGTCTAACTCTGCATGTCAAAAAAAAAAAAAAAAAAAAAAAAAAAAAAAAAAAAAGAACTTTAACTCATACCTTGCAACATATTAAAACATCAACATGAAACGCATCATAAACCTAGATAAAATCTTAATAACTATAAAATTTCTAGGAAAAAAAAAGAATAAACTTTTTTGGACCTTGGATTAGGCAAGTATTTCTTAGGACACAAAAAGCATGAACCAAAAAGAAAAAAATGTTAAGTTGGATTATACCAAAATTTAAAAATCTTATCTTTAAAAGATACAGCAAAGAGAATAAAAAAGGTAAAGCTACAGATTGAGAGAAAATATTTGCAAAAACACTTATGTGATAAATGACATGTCCTCAAAAAAATGTATATAAATAATTTTCAAAATTCACGAGCAACATAAAAAACAATTTTACAATGGGCAAAAAAAAGCAAACAAGCACAAAGATGCTCAACATTATTAGTTATCAGGGAAATGGAAATTAAAACCACTGTGAGAAAGTACTACAAACCTATTAGAATGGTTTTTAGAAACAAAAACTGATATTACCAATTGCTATCAAGAATACAGAATAACTAGAACTAACAGACAGTGCTAGTGGGAAGTAAAAACGTTTAGCTACTTTAGAAAATGATTTGGAAGTTTCTTATAAAGATAAATTTACCAGATGACCCAGTAATTCCACTCCTACATATTTACTAAAGAAAAGTAAAGACATATCCCTACACAAAGACCTATACACAAATGTTTATGATGGTTTTATTCATAATAGCTAAAAACTGAAAATAAGCAAATATCCTTGAACTGGATATGGATTTTTCTTAAAATGTGGAAAAATCTATAAATATAATTCTACTCTGCACTGAAAAGGAAAAAATTCTAATAGAGTCAACAAAGTAGTGTACTACCAAAAAGGTCAATGTTTTTCTGTAAAGGGTAGCATGGTAAATAAATAGTTTTGGCTTTGTAGACCACATCTTCTTTGTCTCAGCTATGAGAAGCAGCAATAAACAATAAACAGCATGGTGTCCCAATAAAACTTTATATACAACAACAGGCAGCAGATCTAATATGACCCACAAGCCATGGTTTGCCAACTTCTGTGCTAAATCAAAGAAGCCAGACAAAAGGTTATCCTTTATGATTCCATTTATGTGGCACTATGAAAAAGGCAAATACAGAGGGATAGATCCTACTGAACCTATAGTCTTTTTACTTCATATTTGCTGAATCCTTTATTTAGTGGATAATTAAGCCATTGACCATAACATAAATTAAAAAATGTGATCTCGAAAATTACACAAAAATATATACACACAAAAACAAAACAAACAAAAAAACAACTGGCTGGCCAAGGTCTGGAGGCAGTACTTAGGGAGACTGATTACAAAAGAGCACAGGCAACTTTTTGAAGTGATGAAAAGAATTTTTTTAATTTTGAATATTTATTTATTTGAAATGCAGAGTACCAGAGAGAGAGGGAGAGGCAGACATCTTCCATAAAGTGGTTCATTCCCACAATGACCCCAACAGCCGAGGCTGGACCAGGCTCAAGCCAGGAGCCAGGCACTCCATCTGGGTTACCCATATACATGTCAGGGGCCCAAGCATTTGGGTCATCATCTGCTGCCTTCCCAGGCAAATTAGCAGGAAATTGGATTGGAAGCAAAGTAGCCAGGACTTGAATCAGCACTCCGATGTAGAATGTGGTCATCCCAAGAACAGGCTTAGCCCTGCTGTACCACAGCACCCACCCCTGAGACTTACTTTAAGACAGTTCAGTTGAGAAGAAGGTGGACATGTACTGATAATTGCTGAAGCTGGGTAGTGGGTAAATGGGGGTTTGTTACATTATTCTTGCCACACTAGTATATTCCTGAACATTTCTACAACAGCCAAGTTGGATGAATGTTTTTTCAAGTTTTATTCAGGGGCCGGCACAGTGGCGTAGAGGGTTAAGCCACTGCCTGCACTGCTGGCATCCCATATGGGCACCAGTTTGAGACTCGGCTGCTCCACTTCCGATCCAACTCTCTGCTATGGCCTTGGAAAGCAGCAGAAGATGGCCCAAGTCCTTGGGCCCTGCATTCATATGGAAAACCCAGAGGAAGTTCCTAGCTCCTGGCTTTGGATCGGCACAGCTCTGGCCATTGAGGCCAATTGGGGAGTGAACCAGCAGATGGAAGACCTCTCTCTCTCTCTCTCTCTCTTCCTCTATGTAACTCTGACTTTCAAATAAATAAACAAATATTTTTTTAATGTTTATTTATTTATTTGAAAGTCAGAGTTACACAGAGAAGAGAGGCAGAGAGAGAGAGAGAGAGGTCCTCCATCTGATGGTTCACTCCCCAATTGGCCGCAACGGCCGGAGCTGCGCCGATCTGAACCCAGGAGCCAGGAGCTTCTTCCAGGTCTCCCATTTGGGTGCAGAGGCCCAAGGGCTTGGGCCATCTTCCGATGTCTTCCCAGGCCACAGCAGAGAGCTGGATCAGAAGTGGAGCAGCCAGGTCTTGAATGCGCCCATATGGGATGCTGGCGCTTCAGCCAGGGCGTTAAACCACTGAGCCACAGTGCCGGCTCCATAAATAATAAAATACAATAAATAAATGAATAAATAAATAATAAAATTTAAAAAAAAGTTTTATTCGAATGGCAGAGAAGCAGAGATGGACAGAGAAGAATCTTTATCTGCTGGTTCACTCCTCAAATGCCCTTAACAGCCAGGGCCACGCTAGGTCAAGACCAGGAGCCCAGAACTCTATCAGGGTCTCTCATGTGGGTAGAAGGGACCCAATAATGCAGCCATTATCTGCTGCCTCCCTAGGTGCACATTAGCAGGAAGCTGGCTAGGAAGCAGAGGTAGGACTTGAATCCATGCATTCCAATAAGGGATGTGGGCATCCCAAGTGGCATTTCACTGTGCCAAATGCCTGTCCCAGAGGGGTAATTTGAAGAAGGAAAAATAGGGGCTGGTGCTGTGGAGCAGCAGGTTAAGCAACGCCCTGCAGTGTCACATCCCATGTGGGTGCCAGTTCCAGTCCTGGGTACTCCAGCTCCCTGCTAATTTGCCTGGGAAAGCAGTGGAGGATGACCCAAGTCCTTGGGCCCCTGCACCCATGTGGGAGACCTGAAGAAGCTCCTGGTTCCTGGCTTCGGCCTTGCCCAGCGCTGGTCATTGTGGCTGTTTGGGGAGTGAGCCAGCAAACAGAAGATCATTCTTTCTGTTTCTGTCTCTCTCTCTCTCTCTCTCTGTAACTCCACCTTTCAAATAAATCTTTAAAAAAAAAAAAAAAAGAAAGAAAAAGAAAAAAAAGAAAAATTTCTAAAAGTTCTGTGAGGTAGAGATAAAAATCACAAAATACAGATTTTTGTACTTCAGTTTCTGTGAAGCCCAGGGAGGTGAAATACTGAGGTGCACCAGAGTGGTTAAGTCTGGGACTAAAAAGCATCCATGTCAAATCTTTGAAAAGATGTGAGAAGGCCAAACACAGGACCTGGCAACCTCTCTTTGAAGACCTAAAAACTCTGAAGATAGTTATACACTTGCACACAAGTATATTTATCTTTAAAAATAATGCACACATAACGTAAAACAAGTTGTTTCCTAAAACCTAGAAAGCAATTAAGTATATACTAATCTTAGCCAAAACATAATAAAATTATTATCTAGTTCTGGGATAATTACTAGCTTTATAATCAAATTTGCTTCTAATTTCAAAATTTGTCTTTAAAATCATATTTAAATGAGAAAACAGGAGCAAACAAGTAATAGATTTTTAGTAATATAGCAGAAAACATAAATTATGTTAGGATAAATAATCGATTTTAACTAGGCAGCAGACTATAAGAAAATATTCACGTAAATTTAGCTTTCAAAATATTTTTAGTAGAATACTATCTGAACTTTCTGAATCTTACAATAAGCTGAATAGAGATATTATCTGAGAATAAAACCATAAATTAACTATACCCATGGTTTTCTTCATAATATTGTAGAAGACACCACCCTGCTGAAACATGTGTGGAAGTCCTTTTGCATAAGACCATACATCTTCTCCTGTAAAACAAAAACAGATAAAGAATTAGCAACTAAGCTAGGACTGCTTTAATATGGATTAGCCTAGAACAGAGAATGCAAGGCAGAATTCCCAAATGAATGGAATTTCTTGGTATAACAGAGAGAGAGAAATAGAGTGACAGGACTGTGGCACACTAGAAAGTACACATCTCATCTAAAGGCGGCAGCCACTGCCAAGTGGTGTCATGGAAGAGTATTGGCCCAATGTTTCATGACAACGTGGTTTTTCAAAACAAGCCAGGAATCCAAGTTTTTAATATGAATTCTCTCAATGTTAAAATGTAGGAACTCATTTAAAAATGTCTTTAAAACTGCATGAGTCGGGGCCGATGCAGCAGGTTAATCCTCCGCCTGTGGCGCCGGCATCCCATATGAGCGCCGGGTTCTAGTCTTGGTTGCTCCTCTTCCAATCCAGCTCTCTGCTGTGGCCCTGGGATAGCAGTGGAGGATGGCCCAAGGGCTTGGGCCCCTGCACACATGTGGGAGACCAGGAGGAAGCACCTGGCTCCTGGCTTTGGATCAGTACAGCGCTGGTGTAGTGGCCATTTGGGGGGTGGCCCAAGGGCTTGGGTCCCTGCACCCACATGGGAGACCAGGAAGAAGCACCTGGCTCCTGGCTTTGGATCGGCATAGCTCCAGCCGTTGTGGCCATTTGGGGGATGAACCAACGGAAGGAAGACCTTTCTCTCTGTCTCTCTCTCACTGTCTGTAACTCTACCTGTCCTGTCAAATAAATAAATAAAATCTTAAAAAAAACAAAACAAAACTGCAGAGTCACTACTGGGCATATTAAACAAAAGTTGTCTGAAAACTCATTCATTTCAAAGGAAACACCAAACTCTAGATCACAACAGAAAAGGTTTTAAAATATATTTTTGAAAGCATATTATAAAATTATATACTTCATATTTGTTAAAACTAAGTAAAAGGGCTAGAACAAATATAAAATAATTTATATTGTCTTTAAAAATAGAAATATGGAGGGAAAAATGACTTGGTAAAGAGATTCAGAATAACCTTAAGAAGACCACAAAACATCCACAAGCAAACCACTATTTCAATATTTTTTCAAAATTATGACAGTGGCTATTTCAATAAGAAGTTACACACAAAAAATAAGAATGATAATCACTGTTGAAAAAGTCAAAGAATGGAAGGAACATAAAAATAACTTTGGGTTTGTAGAATATGGCTGTTTTTATTTATTTATGTACCTCTATATTCTGTTATTCTGGTAATATATTCTGATAACGTACCAGAATATTCCTATTCTGTAATGTATAGCTAATACTTTTAAAATCAGGAAATTTCTTAATTTTAACAAAGAAGGGTTTCCTTTTGTCTGTCCGACTAGAATATCATACTGTTGAATCTGAGCTTTGAATGCAGTGATGACACTAACTAATCACTATGTACCTATAATCTCCCAAAGAGTTCTCCTTTCCCATATTCATATACAAGGATGTGAATTCACATGGCAGTTGGCTAAAGCTGTCGTCAGAATAAATTTAAAGTACATAAATTTTAAAAGCCTTGACACTTAAAGTTTCAGATAACCAAAGCATTTATTTATATACATCTTATTTAATAATGAGGCAGTACTACCCAAATGGCTATATTTAAGGGTAGACACACAGAAATTTAATTTAAAATTTTGAGTATTCATAAAATTCCCTAAATATAGAAACATTAATAATCCTGGTAAAAGCTCTGACTGCTGCACTTATCATTAAACTTCTATTTGGATAAATGCTTTCTATAGTGATAGTCTTTCATTTAGTTATTGTCAATGTTATATTAAATACACTCAGTATTTTCTAGAATGGTCTAAGACATCACTTTTTGGAAGTCTTATCAAAAAATAATATGAAAGCACCTAATTCTTTTTATAAAAATCCGGGCCGGCACCGCGGCTCAATAGGCTAATCCTCCACCTAGCGGCGCTGGCACACCGGGTTCTAGTCCCGGTCGGGGCGCCGGATTCTGTCCCGGTCGCCCCCCTCTTCCAGGCCAGCTCTCTGCTATGGCCCGGGAGTGCAGTAGAGGCTGGCCCAAATCCTTGGGCCCTGCACCTGCATGGGAGACCAGGAGAAGCACCTGGCTCCTGGCTTCGGATCAGCGCGATGCACTGGCTGCAGCGCGCCAGCCACGGTGGCCATTGGAGGGTGAACCAACGACAAAAGGAAGACCTTTCTCTATGTCTCTCTCTCACTATCCACTCTGCCTGTCAAAAAAAAAAAAAAAAAAAAAAAAAAAAAAAAAATTCTGAACAGTTGCCAAAAATGTTGAACTCAGAACTGACCACCTGTATACTAGTAAGAAAAGTATTTCTTAGTACCTTTCTTAACCATTCCTTACTTAAGAAAGAACATCACTCGGCTGGCGCCGCGGCTCAATAGGCTAATCCTCCACCTGCGGCACCGGCACACTGGGTTCTAGTCCCGGTCAGGGGCACCGGATTCTGTCCCGGTTGCTCCTCTTCCAGTCCAGCTCTCTGCTGTGGCCCGGGAGTGCAGTGGAGGATGACCCAAATCCTTGGGCCCTGCACCCGCATGGGAGACCAGGAGAAGCACCTGGCTCCTGGCTTCAGATCAGCGCGGTACACCGGCTGCGGCGGCCATTGGAGGGTGAACCAACGGTAAAGGAAGACCTTTCTCTCTGTCTCTCTCTCTCACTGTCCACTCTGCCTGTTAAAAAATAAATTAAAAAATAAATAATAAAAAAAAGAAAGAACATGACTCAACTGCAGTGTTTCTCAACTTCATTTTCATTATCACCCCCTAAGGAGTGTTTTTATTTTATTTGTTGTTAAGGCAGTGTGAAAACTGAAATCTTTATCTGCTGGTTCACTTCCCAAAAGCCTGCAACAGCCAGGATAGGGCCAGGCTGAAGTCAGAAGCCAGGAACTCCATTCAGGCCTCTCACATGGATGGCAAAGACTTAAATACTTGAACCATCATCTGCTGCTTCCAGGGTGCATTGGCAGAGAGCTGCATTGCAGCGCAGTAGCTGTAACTCAAACTGGTACTCAAATATGAGATGTGAGCATCCTAACAGGTGGCTTAGCCTGCTATAACACAAAACCAGCCCCAATAAGGAGCATTTTTAGACATTTATTTAATCGGTGCCATCCTCCCTGACATTTGAATACTTCAGATATACTGTATATCTTATGTACAGTGTATATATATGCATATATATATATCATAGGTTTTTGTTGGTATTTTTTTAAGATTTATTTATTTATTTGAAAAGTAGAGTTACAGAGAGGCATAGGAAGAGAGAGAGAGAGTTCTTCTATCCGCGGTTCACTCCCCAGATGGCCACAACAGCCAGAGCTGCGCCGATCCAAAGCCAGGAGCCGGGAGCTTCTTCTGGGTCTCCCAAGTGGGTGCAGGGGCCCAAGGACGTGGGCCATCTTCTGCTGCTTTCCCAGGCCACAGCAGAGAGCTGGATTGGAAGTGGAGCAGCCCCCCAGGAACCGATTTTTACTCCCTTTAGAGCTCTATTGCCTTAAGGAAAGTATAAATATCATCTAAGCCTCTATTATCTACCTAGCTATGAACAGGTACTTTATATAGGTTCATTACTCATTAAAACTAAGCTCTAAAGACAAGGAGACAAACTCAAAGAGCTTAAGTAACTCTCCCAGGATCACACAGCTGTTAAGTAACAGAGGTAAGATCTGAATCCTGTTTATCATTCCAAAGCTTATACCATTTCCAAGATATTAAACTTCTACTAGTAGTCAAATTGTGTTACAACAAATTTAATGGAACTATCAGCAGCTTTTCTTACAGACATTCAAGGTACTAACAATGGTTGGAGAAAAAAATGTTATTTCCTTTAGTATATAAATACCTCCACAGAAGTCATGTTTGCTGGTAAAAGAAATGAGGAAAGGGACTAGTGATCAGGCAGCAGCACCTAGGACATTGCAAAGTCCCATACTAGTGTTAAATGGCTCTCCAATGCTTTTTTCTACTGATCTGGCTCAGGCCTCATCTCCTGCCTGGATTACTGCCACCTCATAGTTTTCCCTCAAGTCTTGTCCTCCCAAGTCCCTCCTCCATACAGCCTTCAGAGTTAAACATTTAATAGTTTTCGGGCCAGCGCCGCGGCTCACTAGGCTAATCCTCCGCCTAGCGGCGCCGGCACACCGGGTTCTAGTCCCGGTCGGGGCGCCGGATTCTGTCCCGGTTGCCCCTCTTCCAGGCCAGCCCTCTGCTGTGGCCAGGGAGTGCAGTGGAGGATGGCCCAGGTGCTTGGGCCCTGCACCCCATGGGAGACCAGGAAAAGCACCTGGCTCCTGGCTCCTGCCATCGGATCAGTGCGGTGCGCCGGCCGCAGCGCGCCGGCTGCGGCGGCCATTGGAGGGTGAACCAACGGCAAAGGAAGACCTTTCTCTCTCTGTCTCTCTCTCTCACTATCCACTCTGCCTGTAAAAAAAAAAAAAAAAATAGTTTTCTAAAACCATATGGATTCATATGGCAAAATGTAAGATTCATTTTCATGGCATATAAGACACTGTAAGAATTGGTCCTTGCCTGCTTCTCCTATCTCACATCATACTTGACTTCATTTTTTTTTTTTTTTTTTAATTTATTTGACAGATAGACAGTCAGAGAGAGAGACAAAGCTCTTCCTTCCGTTGGTAATTAAAAACTAACTAATGGCCGGCGCCACGGCTCACTAGGCTAATCCTCCACCTTGCAGCGCAGGCACACCGGGTTCTAGTCCCGGTCGGGGCGCCGGAATCTGTCCCGGTTGCCCTTCTTCCAGGCCAGCTCTCTGCTATGGCCAGGGAGTGCAGTGGAGGATGGCCCAAGTGCTTGGGCCCTGCACCCCATGGGAGACCAGGAGAAGCACCTGGCTCCTGCCATCGGATCAGCGCAGTGCGCCAGCCGCAGCACGCTGGCCGCGGCAGCCGTTGGAGGGTGAACCAACGGCAAAAGGAAGATTTTTCTCTCTGTCTCTCTCTCACTGTCTACTCTGTCAAAAAAAAAAAAACCTAACTAATGGTTAGTTAATGGCCACTACAGTCGGAACAACATTGATCCAAAACCAGGAGCCAGGTACTTCCTCCTGGTCTCCCATGTGTGTGCAGGGGCCCAAGGACTTGGGTCATCCTCCACTGCCTTCCTGGACCACAGCAGAGCTGGATTGGAAGAGGAGCAACTGGGACTAGAACCCAGCGCCCATATGGGATGCCGGTGCTGCAGGCGGAGGATTAACCAACTGAGCCACGGCACTGGCCCCACTTGACTTCATTTTTACAAACCAACAGCACAAAACTACTCCATTTCTTTGTAGGCCAATAATTGTTTTATATACTTTGAAATTCAACTTAGTTGTCACTTCCTCTAGTATTCTTTGGAGTGGTGGTTAGCTAAGCATCTTTCTTTGATGAACCTGTGCATGTGAGTATCAGAGCCCTAATCATACTGTAAATTAATTTAGCTTACTTTTCTTTTACCCCTTCTAAACTAGAAGCTTTTCCAGACTCAGGAAAAGATCAGTGGCCTTTCTATTCCCAAGGGCTGGCACAGTGTTGAACAGAGAGTAGCATTCTTCATGCTGGTTGAATGGATGCACAGAATGAATGCTATAAATGAAGCTTTCCCAGTGCCTGAAAGTAATACAAAAGAACTTAACTGAAACAGCATGATGATAATATTCTTCAGTGTTATAAAACATGGGGATACTTCAAAAAGTTCATGGAAAATGGAGTTAAAATATGAGTTTATTTTGGCACAAAAAATTCTTGAAAGTGGAAAATGTGTATTATGAAAACACTATGCATGGATTTCAAAAAAAAATTTGCACCAAATAAAACATACCTTTAATGCCATTTTCCACAATTTTTTGAAGTATCCTCATATATTTTTCTTCAAGAATCTAATAAAAACAGAATCATAGGGAAAAAAGGAAAGAATTGTTTTTCTGCCATTTCATTAGAAAGCAAATTATCTGAGAATAGGAGTATCTAGTAAAGCTTCTAGCACACATTATGTGAATTTGTATTTTTCTGTTAGTCTCCAATTAATTTTACTTTACAATTCAACTTTTGAAAAAAATTTATTAATTTGAAAGCCAAAGTTACAGAGAAAGAGGAAGCAGGAAAGGAAGAGGAAGAGGGAGAGAAAGAAGGAGAAGGAGAAATCTTCCATCTTCTGGTTCATTCCCAAAATGGCCGGAACATCTGGGCTGAGCCAGGTTAAAGCTGGAAGCCACGAATTCCACCCAAGTCTCTCACATGGGTAGCAGGGGCCCAAGCACCTGGCAAGCCTCTACTGCCTTTCCAGGCATGTTAGCAGAGAGCTAGATCAGAAGTGGGACAGCCAGGACTTGAACTGAAACCCATATGGGATATCTGCATTACAGACAGCATTAACCCACTGTGCCCTAACACTGACCCCTTTAATTCAACTGTTTCTTCATGATACATCAGTAAAATACTTCTATTCAAAGTATTGCACATGTATATAAACACAGAAAAATCTATACCACCACTATAAAGAACTTGTTTTCCACAACTCCTCTTCCTCATAGTCTTCAGTTTTTCTATATGAACAGAGGTTATTCATGGCAGTGGTTTCAGAGATGGTCTTTTTTTTTGTTTAGTCTATTTTTTCTATTTATAAGAAGTAATTTTTAATGTTTAAAAGCATATTAAAAAATGAACCACTTGAAGGCATTGTCCTCCGGGTCTCGGTGACCTCCAAGCCCACGCTATGCAAGAAGCCATGCCAGTACAGGAGGTCCTAGGCTTCAAGGTGGCGATGATTGCCTCCATCGTGAGCTGCGCCATCATTCTGCTCATGTCCACGGCCTTCCTCACCTGCTGCCTCCTTAAGTTCATGAAGAGGAGCAAGCAGCAGCGCTCGGACAGGACGGCCCAGCTGTGGCACCAGTTGAGAGGTGAGGATCTGGAGACGGTGCAGGCCGCGTATCTCTGCCTCAAGGGCCTCAACTTCAACAACAGCAGCAGCGGCCCCGGGAGCCAGCGTGCTCAGGCACATGACAACCACAGCTTCACCACAGAGACCTGGACAGTCTGACCTGCAGCGTGGACAAGGGCCCCTGGAGCCCCTCCAGCAGCCCCCACACCTACATGATGGTGCACACAGAAAACCCAAGGCAGACCCTCCCCGCGCCTGGGCCAACTACAGCACACTTTCCTGGATGACCACCGTGCCAAGGCCAGCGTCACCATCCACACGAGGAGAGCCAGGCTGACCACCTAGCTGATCATCTGCAGTTCAACACATGTCTGGAAATCATCCTTGGGTTGCCCTGATGCTGAGGGCTGGGAGCCCGGTGGGACGGGCTCTGTCCTGAAGTGCCAGGCTACAGCAATTTTAGTGGCTCATTTTTAAAGCATGTTGGGATTAGTACAGAGGTGCAACCTCCCTCCAACCAGGGTTCCTTTAAAGAGGCTGGGAGACATCTTGCGCAGATCTAGTTTTACACAGTAGACTAAGAAAAGAGCAATAAACTTCCTTTCAACAACTACAAAATAAATAAAAAATAAAATAAAATGTTTTAAATAAAAATTCCAAATTTTAAAATAATTTTAAAGTTCCAAACTTAAAGTAGCAACATGGGACTGTTACTACCAAAGAAAATCACAGAGGTAACTCATCTGCTGAAGGAATTGTTGCCATCTTTCTAACCTTTCCCACTTATCCTTACATCCTAAAATTTTTCTGCCCCATCAACAAACTGGTTCCTAAGGAAAGCATACCCATTTCTTGTCTTATACTCAATTCCTTACAGAAATTCAGCCACACAGGTTTTAGAGTCACCATCAGTATTAAAGGATATATTTATCACCATATGTGTACACGCACACTAACTCAATTATGTACAAATTTGTATGTACACACACACACACACACAATCACATACAGTCCGAAGGGATATATCCCAATCTATTAATAATGAGTTTCTCTGAAGAGTACAAATGTTTAAGAGAACTACCTAATTTTACTTTATACATATTTTAATTTTTGAATTTTAAAAATATTATCCTGTAATTGAAAAAATATTAAGAAAATAAAGATATCTATGCAATTAAGCACTGAAAGGAATAACTTAATCTTCAAAGTATGATTATATAAAATTACTATTTATAAAATACATATTTATCTTACAATATATCTATGTATTAGTTTTTTTATTCAGTTTTATGACTGCTCCCTCATTACAAACATGCTACATACAAATTAACAGAAGAGCTATCACGGCATATAAAGAATAGTAATATGCCCAAGCACTTTCTACATTTCAAACTGTCCCTCAACCAACATCTGAAGAAAAAAAAGTCAAGATGCAGTAATAATATTCAAATCCAGTGTCATCTAAAAAATAAGAATCTAAATCTCAAATGTGATTCTGGAAATTTTTATGGCATTTGAAATATCAATAAGTATTACAAAATTAGAAAATACTGGGTTATCTAAAAATTATTTTATTTATTTATTTTTTATTCATTTGAGGGCTCCCATCTGCTGGCTCACTTATCAAATGCCCAATGGTGAGGGCAGGGCCAGACTTGGAGTTGGTAACTAAATCCAAGTCACATGGATGGCATAGACCCAAATACTTGAGCCATCGTCTGCTGCCTCCCAGGGTAAGTATTAGCAAAAAACTAGAATCAGGGGTAAAGCCAGGACTTGAACCCACGCACTACAATATGGGATCTGGGTGTCCCAAGTGGTATCTTAACCAATAGGCCAAATGTTCACCCTTATTTTGAAAATATAAATTACAAAACCGTACATTTAGAGACAAGAGTTGGGGCACTGGGTGATAAGCCACCTCTCAGGACACCTGCATCCCATAACAGAGTGCAAATTTGAGTCTCAGCTCCTGTGTTTATTTCTGATCTAGCTTCCTGCTAACACAGCAGATGATGGCTAAAATACTTGGGCCCCTGCCACGCATATGGGAGAATGGGGTAGAGTTCCAGGCACCTGGCTTGGGCTTGGCCCAGCCCTGGCTGTTGTAAGCATTTGGGGAGTGAACCAGCAGATCTCTCTTTCTCTGTCATTCTGCCTATCAAATAAATAAAAATAAATATTTTCTAAAAAGCCATACATTGGGGCCAGTGTTGTGGCACAACACGTAAAGCTACCACCTGGGATACCAGCATCCCATCTGGCCACCAGTTCAAGTCCTGGCTGTTCCACTTTTGATCCAGTTCCCTGGTAATATACCTGGAAAAGCAACAGAAGATGGCCCAAGTCCTTGGGACCCCGCCACCCACGTGGGAGACACTGAAGAAGCTCCTGGCTCTTGGCTTCAGCCTGATCCAGCACTGGTCATTACAGCCATTTGGGGAGTGAATCAATTTGGGATGGAAGATCTCTCTCCCATTCTTTCTCTCTGTAACTCTGCCTTTCAAATAAACAAATAAATAAATCTTTTAAAAACAAAAAAGCCGTATTTTTTTAAAAAGTTAATGTAGAAAGAGAGAAGGTATATCAAAATCAAGCACATGTGTCAATTCCTTGAAAGGCTGGTCACCTTTGTAATAAAGTAAAGTAAATAATACAAACAACCTAACTCCAAACCAACAAATTCTGATTATCACCTAAATTTATCTTTACCTCTTAAAAATATATCTAGAAACCTAATGGAATACTAGGGAAAAAATTAGCATAATATGTGTGGTAAATAACATCCCACCTGTCATATCTACCTTGAAAGACTAATAAATAACTAGTCAATGAGAAATTTTATTAACATTTCTTAACACCAGTTATTTTACAACTATATAATTCATGTAATACTATAAAATATTAAAATATTAAATATTACATAAATAATAAAGATGACACTCTGCACAAAAGTTCAAAAATCTCTAGTGGTCTTTATAAAACAGAATAAAATTTATTACATATTATGGTAGAGAACTGTTATTCCATTTTATATTATCATAAGATTCAAAATAACTAGTTTCTAGGGCCAGCGCTGTGGCACAGCAGGTTAAAGCCGCCACCTGCAGTGCTGGCATCCCATATGGGTCCTGGTTCAAGACCCAGCTGCTCCACTTCCCTTCCAGCTCTCTGTTATGGTCTAAGAAAGCAGTAGAAGATGACCCAAGTCCTTGGGCCCCTGCACCCATGTGGGAGACCCGGAAGAAGGTCTCAGCTCTTGGCTTTGGATCGGTGCAGCTCTGTCCATTGCAGCCAACTGGAGAGTGAACCAGCAGATGGAAGACCGCTGTGTCTCTCTTCGTGTAATTTTGACTTTCAAATAAATAAAATAAATCTTTTTTTTTAAATAATTAGTTTCTTGAAGGGTCTGTACTAAGCAAAAGATTGATGCATTTATTGTATTAAATAAGTTTTCTACTTAAAAAAAGAAAAGAAAAATGTATGTCCTTGGCCATCACAGTCTATTGAAAGATGATACACAATCTCTATGCACATATACAGTGTACATTAGTCTCAATCAAAGGAGAAGTTTTCTAAAATGCTATACTGGTCCTGTTTTGAAGTTTGATAATTCTTATGTACATAGAAAAGCAAGCTGGAGATCTACTGATGAAAGCTGAAAAAGTATAGAATTCCCTCAGTGGAGATCCTACAATAAGTTTATGAAGGGCAAGGGCTGTCTCTCATTCATCTCTGTATTCCCAGCAGTCTCCAGCTCATAACATATATTCATTTTGTTGAAATAATCTGCCTTCATTCAACAAAAACTTATTTGGTGCCAACCAGGTACCAGATCCTGAAACAGGTGATAGAGTATTCATTAGTGAAGAAAATAAGCCACAGTCTCTGCCTTTATGGGCTTTATAATAAGGAGAGGAGGCAAACACATAATTAAAACAAAAAATAAAATCATTAAAACTTGTGATAGGTGCTGTGAGATAAGTGAACAAGGTACAATGATAGGCAGAACCTACTTAGAACAGTCAGCATAGGACTCTCAAACCCTTAAACGGTGGTATTTAAGCCTGAATCTAAATGAGAAAGAGCTGGCTATTTGAATAGCATAAACCTTGGTAAGCTATTTTCTAAATGAACTCAGCAGAAATTTAACTCACATTTTTTAATTCACAAAGTATTTGTACTTTGAAATTTGCAATTTCAGAGTCCTGCCATTTTCCAGCCCTCTCTGACAGAAATATCAATAGTTCCCTAGTAGTCTTTATACACGGTATATATAACCATCTCCAAATTGATATTTTCAAATACATCACTTTTTATTGAGAATATCATTGACATGATTAAATTACACTTAGAGTTAGAAGGAGAAAACTAATGTCCATAGAAGGCACTGTCTTAGTACTCTAAAGCAGAAAAGTCTCTCAAGTGCCGCTACTACAATGATAGCAAAAAACTGTCACACTCAAATTCTGTGCTGACACTGAAAATAGCAGATTTAAAGAAATTGTGGGTTTGTGGACAGAAATGTAAATGCTAGATGTAAAGATGGAATGGATCAGAACAAAGATATTATCCTGGTGAACTTACTGCAGCCCATCATCTAGCTGTCAGATAGTCAAGTCCAAGAATCTTAAATCAAACTCCAAAAGTACCTATAGGGGGTCAGCATTGTGGCACAGCTGGTTAAACTGCCACCTGCAATGCCAGCATCCCATATGGGTACCGGTTTGTTTCCTGGATGCTCCACTTCTGATCCAGCTCCTTGCTAATGTGCCTGGAATGCAGCTGAAGATGGCCCAAATGCTTGAAAGCCCTTCCCACCCACATGAGAAACCAGGATGGAGTTGCAGGATCCTGGCTTTGGCCTAGCTCAAAATGACTGGCTACTGCAGTCATTTGGGGAGTGAAGCAGCAGATGGAAGATATCTCTCTCTCTCTCTCTCTCTCTAATTCTGCCTTTCAAATAATAATCCTACCCATGTCAATTTATTTATTATTCTACAATGGAGGGCAGTCTTCAAAAGTGAATATAATCTTTATCTGCACTCTTATTTGTACATGAAAATTTACGATTTTGTGTTGTGGTGCAATAGGTTAAGCTGCCACTTGGAAGGCCCACCTCTTATATCAGAGTACCTGCTTTGGTACCACTTGGTGCTTCCATTCAAAGCTTCCTGCTAATGTGCCTGGGAGGCAGTAGATGATGGTTGAAGTACTTGGTTTTCTGTTACCCATGTGGGAGACCCAGATGGAGTTCTAACTCCTGGCTTTAGTATGCCCTAGCCCTGGCTTTTACAGGCATTTAAGGAATGAACCAGCAGATGGAAGATCTCTTTCTCCCTCCCTCACCTTCTCTCTCCCCCTCTGTATCTTCCTTTCTCTCTCATTCTTTTCTGCATTTCAAATAATTTTTAAAATAAATCAAAAAACTAAGTTACCTTATGATCAACAAACTAAATCAGTGACAGAATAGATGTTTGATAAATAAAGAATCAGGAAAAGAGATTGAGATCTTTTATCCAGGCCATGATAAGGGCTGATCAAATATTCTTGCCCCTCAACAGAAATTATCTTTCTAGCTGCCAGAATTTTCATGAACCCCAGATGATGAATCTTTTTCCCTTTGTACATCAGTGCATAAACACTGCCAAATTCTGCTTTTCAGAGTCTTTCTCGGTGTTCAGTGCTGACCAGTCATTCCATTTCTGCAGAGACAGTCTTTTTTTAGATATGTTAACATCATCTATTTAATCCAATCAAAAAATTTCAAAGTGCCCACTACCTGCTGGGCAATACACCAGGTAATGAGCATAAAAGAATAGAAAAGATATTAGCTACACCCTCAAGTTCATCTTCCATTGAGAAAGATCTCTTTTCTGCTTTTCACCTGGGAAATTCCTAGTCTTTTAAAACGTATTCTGCATATATTTGATTTTATCCATTCTGTGAGAATGTTATTTAATTCTCAGAGTTCTAGGAATACTGTTCCTTTGACCTGATACACAAACTACAGGCAGTATTTTGTATGAAGGAAGCACTTGAAGCTACTTTAGAGTTAAATAGCTTCTCTGAAATCACCCTTAAGTGTGGAGCCCAGATTCAAATTCTAGGTTTTCCTGAGTCCAAAGACACATAATCTTTCCTCTATTCTATGTAGTATCTAAGAAATCAGAAATTCTAATAGACATAAATATATAAAGTGCCTAGGATAGTTCCTAACATATCTCCTAATACAATTAGTATATTTGCCTAATATTTAATATTATCATTATCAAGTTATAAATTTGTGCAGAGCTCTCATCCTTCCTATTAAGTTTTAGGCCTCAGAACTTAATAAGCCAGAAATAAATAATTTTCACTTAGGTAGGTCAAAGCCCAATTCACTGCTGTTTAGTACTATTGGAAAACACAAACACACACAGATGCCTTCTCACTGAAAACTCTAATCTCAACAAAAATAAAGCCTTTCTAAAATCTAACATTTAAATTTTACTTCATACTTTAAGATTTAGTAAAGCATATTAGCAGTGATTTGAAAACAAAGACCAAACAAATACAGGTAATGTAAAAAATGCACCACTGACCAGTATTTCAAATCATCTAAAGCTTTAAATTACATATTTGGTTGCTAATATATTTTCCTTTAATTTATGCTTATAAAAAATAAACAATTCTTAACCATATTACTGTTTTTCATGAGCTATAATAATTTATTAAAGTCAACGGGAAGATCACTGAGCAGTGAAATTTCTTCAACACAAATTCTAGTGTACAAATAAAAGCGTGATTTTAATTGGGAAAGGGAGAGCTGGAAATGGAGGAGAGACTATTAGGTGGGAGTGCACTGAGCATAAAAACGCCAGAAACTGCAATTCATCAAACAGGAAGTTCTGAAGTCACATGACATACAGGAAAACAAAATTTTAAAAATAAATGAAAAAGGGGCAAGGTGGGAAGGTTCAATAAAACTTAGATAAAAAAAATGAAGAGGCATTTAAGAGATACGTTACAAGCCTGCATTTTTTTTTTAAAGAAATTCTAAGAATAAGATATATTTTAAAAATTTGGTGACAGTGAGGAACTACTTTCACTTTCTAGTTATGTTTTCCTAATATTTACTCAGTAATCACATCTGCTAACATTCAAAGAAAACAACTAATTTTCTCCTAAAATATATAATCAAATTTTTACAACAACCATTTTTCTTTCCCAAAACAAAAAACTTTGTATATTATTTTCACAATTAAGTTAAGATAAATCATCTCTAGTTAAATTGACCTTACCCATTAATGTTGCTAGAAGACACAAGGAGTACATTTCTTTGTCAGCTTGCTCCTGAAGTTCCTTAGATGACAGTTTACCAGTAACAGCAATCTCTTCTTGTTTCACAGTGTGGGCTGAGTGTGCTGCAGCAGACTGGCCACCTTCTGCTTTACTCTTCAGAATCTCTATTGTAATTCTGTCACCATGCTGTAAAGGAACTGGTTCCTTTTCCATCCCTGCCTGTGGTGGCATTAACTCTTTAGGAGGAAAACCATATCGAATACACTGCAAATATGGAGGAATGTTGAATTCTCTGGCTATACTTTCCTGAAGTTCAAAAAAGGTTGTTGAAGATTTAAGTGTAACCATGGACTGCCGCCCATCATTAGTTGTTATTCGGATCTTCTTCTCCTTAGAAGTTGTAGGTGAATAAGGAGCCTTGGTGGGGGTGGCAGGTGCAGAGGATGGGCCATCACGAATGGTACTGGGAGAAACAGTCCTGGGATGCCCTTTTGGTTCTTGTTTTAACTTCTCCGTTTTCCGTTTCTGCATTGCAGAAGCCTGTTCCGTAATATTCTGTTGAATAGTTCTTTCAGTTTTACTCATGTTTAACTCCTCTTTGTGTAAAGTTTTTGTTTTCTGTCCAGTAAGTATAATTTTAGTTGGGAGCTGAGACTCTGATTCTTGTCCTTGTGCATCTCCAACTCTTTGGGCATGAGCACCATCTATATTTACAGGGGTATAATCATCAGGATTCTTTTTGGCAGTCTGATGCAATATAGTATGGACAACTTTCTGAACTAGGATTTCACTCCCAAATTCACCTGGAAAGTGCTTGGTAACAAGTTTCATTGCAACATCATAAACATTACTATTCAAAGATGAATCACTTTCATACTGGAACCAATATACTGTTTCTCTGACCACTCTTCCACCCCATTCCAAAGTAATAGGAAAAGCTTCTGGTAGATTGTCATACTCTTTCCCATCCCAAAAGTGTTTGAATCCACAACCACATTTGCCACCAGTGGACCTAGAATTAGTTCTGTCTCCATCCAAATACACAATAGACCCATCTCCTCTGACCCTCCGCACAGATGTGCCATGGCACCAATTACAAGCTGTTAGATTACTCAATCCATAGTCTGGTACCAGAACATCTTTCACTGTATCGTATGAGCAGACCAAATTGTTCAAGGGAAAGCTGTAATTTTTGTCAGGCCTCAGCTGTCCGTGAGTGCTTTTTGCCAGGTTATACAGTTTCCCTCCTGGAGCCAACCACTCTGGAGGAACATGAAGTTCAGAAAGGGCACCACAGAGCAAACATTTGTGAAGGCGATTATCCATTACTGCTTTTTTAGCAGCTGCTGTAACTTCTTCGGGCTGAACTCCTATCACCCCAGTCCTCCTGTAGAAATACTGATGGACATCAGCAACCAAACTAGGATGGATACCATGTTTGTCCATAAAGACTTCTTCCATAGCAGCAACAAGCCTAAGTAAGTACTTATCTTGCAAACTTCTGTCTCCTCCAATAACACAACCACCATCATCCTCAAGTTTTATGTACTTTTTGATAAGGTCCTGAGGCACACCCCATGCTTTAGGTAGTAAATTCATAGGCAGTTTGGGCAAAGCAGCCCCTTTTATGCCCACCAAGGGGATATAATGGTTTCTACCAGAACTACTCCACGCAATACAGATTGGTTTGTTCAAGTGACCATCTCTCCCAGTGCACTTCTCTGCTGGGATGAGTCCAGGCAGAAAGGTGGCTGAATAATCGCCAGAGCTTCTCATACCACTGAGGGAATCTAACAGAATAATGGGACGATGTAACACATTCGCAAGGCCAAATATGTGGATGTTCCTCAGACCCAAAGGAACACCCTCAGGTGGTACAAACAGAGGGTCACACTCATTGATAATGTCCTCCCACTCAGCAGCATCGATGAAGTCATGGAACAGGGCTTGGTATCGGGCCAAGTGCTGCTGAAAGTGCTGCTTCAGATTCTCTCTCAAGGCATGCCAGAAAAGCTCCCGGCCTACCAGCGCACGAGACACAGCATGCACCAGGCAGTGTCCATCCCCGTCCACATGCACTGGAATGAGGCATTCCTGACTTTTATTGGCCCGCTTGATGTCCTCAAGAGTGTCATGCAAATACAGAAGGCTTCCAGAGCGGTCCTTGCCATAGCCCACCGTGTTCACATGTTCTGGTTCTATGAGGAAGGCGCGGTCACCCAGTAAAGCGCAATCGAACAGTTCCCCTTGGTTCATGTCCCGGAGAAGCTTGGCTCGGCCTGTCTGTTTGTCCATGCCATAGCGAGCTAATATGGGCGACAACAATTTGCAGTGGTAGTTGGAAAGGCCCATCACCTTTACCAGTTCCGTGTTCTTCTTGGGTGCCCCCGTCACCCCGAGCAGCGCGTTCCGCAGCAGGTTGTGCAGCACCACGTCCGGGTCGGTCACCTCTTCCACCCCCAGCAGCTGTTGCTGCTCGTGCCGCTGTCCGCACTCGGTACACTCGATGCTGACAGAACCGGAGGCCGGGAAGAACAGACGCGCCTGGCACTTTGGATCCGGGCAGCTCCCGGAAAGGATTCTCCGGTCCCTCCGCTTCGAGAGCCCCCCCGGAGCTATCGCCGCCGCCGCCGCCAGAGACGACGGAGTCTGCGGAGCTTCAGGGGGTGGAGGTGGCGGCGGCAGCGGAGGCGGCGGCGGCGGCTGAGACATAGCTCTCGGCTCTCGTGTCTCGCTCCGCGTCCCAAGCGACCCTCAAAGGCTCATAGCCCAGACCCCCACCAGCCGGACTCGCGTCTAGTCCAGGCCCAGGGCGAATCACTTTCCTTTCCCTACCAGCTCCTCCTCCTCCTCCTCCGAAGCGAAGGCGGAAGCGCCGGACGTTGTGTCTCTTCTTACTTCTCCACTGCCGTTGCCCCGAACGTAACGGCCACCACCCCACCCCGCACTCACACTCACTCACTCTCGCTCTCTCTCCCTCAGAGACACAGACATACACGCCCTCACTGAGAGTGCGCAGGCGCAGCTTCCGCTCTGCCCTCTGGGAATTAGAGTCTTTTGGCCTCTCTCTTGGCTACCGAGCGCTAAGAGCTTGGGTCCAGAAGAAACTACAAATACCGTGAGACCTAGCGGCCCAGCGCCCGTGGAGAAGAGGAAGAGGAAGGCTGAGGAACGGGGGCAGAGAGGAAGCTGGTGATGTCGCGTTGCCTCCCGGGAGTTGTAGTTTTAACTAGCTCTCCTTTGTCGGTTTCCCCACTCTGTGGCCAAAACAAGTGAGTCCGAGAGACCACATTTCCTAGGATGCCCTGCGGTGCGTCCAGTTGCGCTGCCCTCTTAGGCGGAGGAATGATGTAGGGAAGCTTGATAAAAACAAGAGTTAAAGGAATAGGTGTCGGACGAGAGGGTCTGAAGTTCGCGACGGCTAGAAAGGGAGGGGAGTGGAAAAGCCGTCGGTACAGAAGGTACAGTAAATAAGTGTCCAGGGATAGGGCGGTCTGGGAAGTTGATTGAAACGGCCTAGGCCGGGCTGGAGGACGTAAGAAAACGGGGGGAAAGAATTTGATGCTTGAGATATCTTCTAACGTCTTTTTTCTGCCCCACTTCTCCACTCTGATTTCTACCGCTATACCAAGCCAACGAGGCGCCGGAGCCCCCATTTCTTTCTCCCCTTACTCTAGCGGAGGTCACTGGGGCGCCATTTGGTTTCACGCTCCCTGCTTGTATCTGCGGTTTATCACACAAGTGACAATACCTTGGATGTGCACAGGGTCTGTGTACCAGCTATACTTTCATTTGCTATACTTTCATTTTTAACTAGCTATATTTTAATTTGCTCCTTACAGCTCTGCCACCTCCCTGTGAATATTGACAGCTGTCGTTTGTTCTTAATATGTGCCTTGCGCAGCATTTCTATATTCGATATCATTTGATTTTCATAATGACCCTCTCCGAAAACTAATCCAGGAAAAAAAATGATTCGTTGAAGTTCACGCAGCCGTGAAGTGACTGGATAGGCATCCAGACCTCAGTCTGGATTTTGCAGGTAGGGGCCCAGGCAGGAGAGGTAAACCCAATATTATGTAGAATTAGTAACTCACATTCAGTTACTGCTGCTTTATAGTTTACATCATACGTTCACATATGTTTGATCCTCACACCAGTCCTGGAATACCTTTACCAGGTACTGTTGTCATCACTTACAGTTAGGGAAACTGAGATTAGAAGGAATTAAATGAGTTGTCCAAAGGCAAGGTCCCAGTGTGAACTGGAGCCCAATCCCAATTACTTTTTACATTACTTTCTACGACACAGCTGTTACACCTGACATTTTGCTGGGCTTCGGGGTAGGTAACCACCTTTGTTTTATTATTTGGGTTTGAAAACTGCCTCTTCTTGCAAAATAGTTCATATATTACTAGAAAACCAGTGTTATTTTAGTTGTTATCATACAGTCAGCCTCCTTCAGTTATTCTGGAGAGTCTTGCTTTCTGGAACTTCAATATCACCTTAGATAAGGGGACTATCTCACAATTTCTGAAACTTTTGGAACACAATAGAGACACAAGGGCAGTCCATGAGATCATTTGAGTCTTTTGTAGCTGACACGGAAACTGTCTGCCTTATAAGGTTCTTTTAGTAAATAGAATTTGATACTCTGACGTGGACTATATTCAGGATAGGCAGTCACAAAGGGTACTAGTACTGATTTGCAACTGATAATTTTCTACAGTTTTCAGCAGAAGAAATTATGGTTAAGAGAGAAATCTTTCAAATTTTACTCATGAAAAAAATGTTAATTTCAGAATTATCTGCCTTCATTACAGGGCAGATAATATTACCTATTTTGAAGGGGTTAGTTCTTAGTGAAAGTTTTCTCAAGAAACTAATTCAGGAAAAATTATTTATATTCTGACAATAGGATAATAGTAGGTGCCTAGGTTGTTCTTAGAACTGGTTTTAATTAAATGCTTGTAGTTTGAGAAATTGGATATGCCCTTTTAAGTGGAAATGGTTTTCTGCTGAGACTGTGTAGTTACAGCTGCAGTGAAACTTCATTTTCCTCTTGCAGAATCCTTCGAGTTGAATTATTACAACTTGGGGGCACAGGAGATGACAGCAGTGTGCAGTTCTAATCCTGTCATGCGCTTTTAGGCCTTACCATCACCAAGCCGCATGCTTCCTTACTGATGAAACATATGAATAGGGAAGCCGGCTTTTTAAGTTGCAGCTGAATATGTCATTCTGAATTACACCTGGACAAAATGACCCCTTCCCACTCTACTCAGGAAATGGAAAGTCTTCCTCTGGCTTGTTAAGTGAGCACAATCCTGCATTGATCTGGTGTTCATCTTCCCATGTGGGACTGTGACTGGTTAGAACATTCTTTCCCAAACTAAATTTTATATTTAAATTCATTTCTTACTACATCTGTAATGGTTTTAAGGATTATAGTTTTGAGGGCACAGCGGTTTAAAGCCCCAGCCTGGAGTGCCAGCATCCCATATGGTTGCAGGTTCGAGTCCTGGCTGTTCCACTTCCAATCCAGCTCTCTGCTGTGGCCTGGGAAAGCAGTAGAAGATGGCCCAAGTCCTTGGGTCCCTGCACCCACGTGGGAGACCTAGAAGTAATTCCTGGCTCCTGGCTTCGGATCAGCTCAGCTCTGGCCGTTGCAATCATCTGGGAAGTGAACCAACGGATGGAAGACCTCTCTCTCTCTCTGTAACTCTGTTTTTCAAATAAATAAAAATAAATCTTTGAAAAAAAATGAATTATGGTTTTGAGGGAAAAACAGAAATATGCAGGTATGAAGTATTGTTTGCAGGAAGGGGGCAAGTAGATAAGTTCCTGAGCAGTTGCACAAGTAAATTAGATCATTTAATTTGAAAGTCATTTATTTAACAAGTTTGTAGTTACAAAGTTCTTAAAGAAAATGAACATAAATAAAGGGTCAGTGGTATTAACAATGCCACATTCAGTATATGAATTCTTTTTTATTTTAATCTTTTTAAAAGTTTTTTTATTTATTTGAAAGGCAGAGTTACAAAAGAGGAGGGGAGAGGATGAGAGAGAGAGAACAAGCAAGCTTCCATCTGCTGGTTTATTCTCTAAATGGCCTCAAGAGCCAGGGCTGGGCCAAACTGAAGCCTGAAGCTTCTTCAGGGTCTCCCACATGGGTGCAGGGGCCAAAGACATAGACCATCTTCTGCTGCTTTCCCAGGCACATTAGCAGGGAGCTGGATCTGAAGTGGAAGAGCCAGCTTTTGTACTGGCACCCATATGGGATGCCAGTGACACAAGCGGAGGCTTAACCTGCTGTACCACAACACCATCCCCGTGAGTTAATTCTTTACTGGTACTTAGAAGGCATGGAAACTTACGAAGTAAGAAGAGAATAAATTTAAAAAAAAAAGATTTTATTTATTTGTTTGAAAGGCAGTTACAGAGAGGTGGAGACAGAGACACTGCAGGCGGTGGCTTTACCTGCTATGCCACAGTTCCAGCCCCTGAAAATTCTTTTAGGGCAATGGTATTATACAGTGTTTTCTTTCTGTCTTTTTTTTTTTTTTTTTTTTGAGAGGCAGAGTTAGACAGTGAGAGAGAGAGACAGAGAGAAAGGTCAATCCAAAGCCAGGAGCCAGGTGCTTCTCCTGGTCTCCCATGGGGTGCAGGGCCCAAGGACTTGGGCCATCCTCCACTGCACTCCCTGGCCACAGCAGAGAGCTGTCCTGGAAGAGGAGCAACCGGGACAGAATCCGGCGCCCTGACTGGGACTGTAACCCGGGGTGCCAGCACCGCAGGAGGAGGGTTAGTCTAGTGAGCCGCGGCGCCGGCCCACTGTTTCTTATATAGCCCTGGGAGCACAGAAATCCTCTAACCCTTAACTGAAATCCATGTGCTTCTTTCCTCCCCACTACGTTTTATGATCTTAATTACCTACTTAAGATTAACCTAATTGCCTAATTAACTTTCTTTTTTATTAGTATTATTTTTTATTTACTTGAGACGAAGAGAGATGGCTTCCACTGCTGGTTCATACCTCAAGGGCTGAGGCTGGGTCAGCCAGTCAGGAACCAGGAGCTCAACACCATCCAGGTGTCCCATGTACAGGGAGGAACCCAATTAATGGAGCCATCACTGCTGCTTCCCAGGGTCTGCCTTAGTGGGCTGCTGGAGTTGGGAGCTGGAGCTCAGAATCAAAGCAGGCATTCTGTTGTGGAACATGGGCATCGGGACCACAAATGCCTGCTCCCTAATTAAATTTCTCAGGATCTTTGAGGAATAGATAATCTTGTTCTTGTCTTGGTATTCCAGATGGGAAAATGAGCTGGGCACCTATGGTTTGCTGTTCTGATACAAACCTCTTCCACTATCCCAGCATCCCTAGTATCTGAACTGCCAAAATTCAGTTAAAACTGAAACCCATTATTTTCATCATTTTCAGTATGAAACTTCTAGACTTCCTGTATTGCTTTAAAAAAACATGGTAAATATTAAAGCAAAAGTCATTTACTTTCAGCAACTGTACAAGCATCAGTGTTCTTGATCTTTTATATTTTGTATTAGTAAAGAGATCATAATTTGGGGATTGATGCAAGTCAGCTCATACATACTTGCTCTTATAAAATGTACGACTATACCAAGAGTAGACTGTTTTGCTCCAGATCCCTACCACATACATTCTGACCTCCAGTCTCAAGCTTTTGTTAAAGTTGTGGTGGGCATGGGTGAGACTGAATTCCGAAATAGGAATTTAAGGAATGCAGAAGGCCAGCTCTGTCCCAGTGGGGCTAAGCGTTTAACAGAAGAGAAGGCTAAAGTAAATTGTACATAAATAAAGCACATGATTAATCAAAATGCACAGTAAACAGATACTGAAACACTATGAAACATTTATTGAGGGCTTATAATGGGGCAGCTGTTTTTAAATATATCTCTTTGGTCTTTCAGACACTCCTGTAAGTGGAACTCAGGCTTGGTACAGCAGTTAACGTGTTGCTTGGGATACTCACATGCTATATTAGAGTGCCTGGGTTTTAGTCCCCATTCCACTCCTGTTCCAGCTTCCTGCTAATGCACACCCTGAGAGGCAGCACTGATGGGGCACATACTTGGGCCCCTACTACCCTCCTGGGAGACCAAGATGGAGTCCTGGACTCTTGGCTTTCTTGCCCAGCCCCAGCTGATGTGGGTATTTGGGAAGTGAACCAGTAGATGGCTGGATGGTCTGTCTCTCTCTCTGACTCTTACACTCTCACTTTAGCTCTTATTCTCACCTGCTCTTTCAAAATAAGTAAAAATAAGCACTCCTTTGAGATAGTACTGTTGTCCTTATACAGCTAAGATTTAACTCCAAAAAGTTATCATTTTTATCAACACCTAGCCAGCAAGTAGCAGAGTTGGACTTCAAATCAAGGTTTTCCTGCTTATTGATTTGAGAGAATGAATCAAGAAGTGAGCATGAACTGTTGGCCATTGGCCGAACTTGGTTTTGGTATGTTTTTGCCGGGCCACCAGTGGCTTCACTTTTTTTAATAGTGCTTTTGGTCAGTGCCAGTACTTCACTCTTTCAGGTCTGACCCCAAGTCCCCTTGAGACAAATTACCGGCACAGCCCCAGAACCTCTTCTGTTTTCTGTATCAAGCAGTAACTGGAGAAAGAAGGAGCTATTCTCAAAAGGCTGTTGGAGAAGTATGTTCAAGGGTGAAAGAAAAACTTTGTGAACAAGAATTGCAGAGAGTATTTGGGGAAGAAAGATTAGCAGTATTTGTCATTAAAGAGTAGTTCTCAAACTTAAGCATCAGAGTAAAATAGAGGGCTTACTAAAACACAGACTGCTTCGGTTGTACCCCAGATGCTTGGGCTGTACCCCAGAATGAACATGTCTGGAGTAGAACCTAAGAATTTACATTTCTAGCAAGTTCTTTGATTGCTAATACTGCTACTCCATGCAGCACACTGTAAATTACTGGTTGCCAGACTGTAAAGTACTCTGGGAAAATCCTGTTACTATTCTACTTGTAGAATACTTAGAAAATAAGTTAAAAAGAAAATTTAAATCATCAGTTATCAGTTAGAGGTTGCAGTTTGTTAACTGTTTTTTTTTTTTTTTTTTTTTTTTGCACCATCACCATTTAAGGTCATCATTTTTTTTTTTTAAGAAAGCTTTTACTTAATGAATACGAATTTCATAGGTACAGCTTTAGGAATATAGTGGATCTTCCTCCCATATCCGCCCTCCCACCCTCACTTCTGTCCCACCTCCTGAAGATCTTCTTTTCTTTTTAATATTTATTTTATTTATTTGAAAGACAGAGTTACAGAGAGAGGTAGAGAGAGAGAGGTCTTCCAACCACTTGTTCACTCCCCAGATGGCCGCAGCACTGGAGCTGAGCTGATCCCAAGTCAGGAGCCAGGAGCTTCTTGCGGTCTCCCACACGGGTGCTGGGGCCAAGCACTTGGGCCATCTTCTACTGCTTTCCTAGGCCATAGAAGAGAGCTGGAGGAGCAGCCAGGACTAGAACCGGTGCCCATATGGGATGCTGGCACTTCAGGCCAGGGCTTAAACCCACTGTGCCACAGTGCCAGCCCCATCGTCTTCTTTTCTATGCATATATAGCATGTATCTTTTTTTTTTTTAAGGATTTATTTATTTATTTGAAAGGCAGAGAAAGAAGAGCAGGGAGAGAGAGCGCCCAAATAGCCACAATGACCAGGGCTGGGCCAAACTGAAGCCAGGAGCTTCTTCCTGGTCTCCAGTGTGGGTGCAGGGACCCATGTGCTGCTTTTCCAGGCACGTTAGCAAGGAGCTGGATCAGAAATGGAGAAGCCTGGACTTGAACCTGAGCTTATATGGGATGCCAATGTTGCAAGCAGTTTAACCCACTTTACCACAATGCAAGCCTAAAGATTGTTTTATAATGTGGACTTCAAAGGTCTAGATTTGTACTATCCAATACAGTAGCCACTTGTCACGGTGGCTAAATTTAACTAAATGAAATAACAAACTTCAGCTGCAGGAGGCATATTGTGAGTGCGTACTAGCCATGTGCGGCTGGTGGCTGTTCCCCTGGCCAGCGCAGGCAGAGAATATTTCACCACTGCAGACAGTTCCTTCGGGCACTTCTGACATGTTACCCTGTGGAATTTGACCTTTACCACATGGAAGTAACCCAGCAGCCTGAAAACTAAGCCATATAAGCCACATTCCCTAGCTTTATGCTATTATCTGTGGTTATTACTTTAATCACCAAGTAATTAGTAAAGTCCCATTAGAGAAGAATTTTGCTCAATGCTTGGAGCAAGATGCTGAAGAGGGAGGAGCACCCACTGTGACAGCAGAAATGTTTACTACATGGAAATTCTTCCTCAGTTACTCAATTCAGCATTTCCTGTTTTCGTTAAGGAAAATGGTGATTTCCTTTAAAATTCACAAGGCACAATTTTGTTTTATATAAAATTAAATCTCAAAATCTTAGTCATTAAGTCTCTGGGGTTTTTCTTTATTTTTTAGAGAGGGAATTCTGAAGCCAATATATTGAAAAAGTTAACATCTGTTAAATCCAATAGTTGGTGTATAAATTTTTTTTTTTTTTGATAAGCAGAGTTAGTGAGAGAGAGAGACAGAGAGTTATAGACAGTGAGAGAGAGAGACGAAGAGAAAGATCTTCCTTCCGTTGGTTCACTCCCCTAATGGCCGCTATGGCTGGCGCTGCGCCGACCCGAAGCCAGGAGCTGGGTGCTTCCTCCCGGTCTCCCATGCAGGTGCAGGGACCCAAGCACTTGGGCCATCCTCCACTGCCTTCCAGGGCCACAGCAGAGAGCTGGCCTGGAAGAGGAGCAACCAGGACAGAATCCGACACCCCAACCGGGACTAGAACCCAGGGTGCCGGCACCGCAGGCAGAGGATTAACCATGTGAGCCACGGCGCCGGCTGTATAAATTTTTTTTAAAGATTTATTTACTTGAAAGGTGGAGGTACAGAAAGGGAGATTGAAAGGAAGAGAAAAAGAAATCTTCCATCTGCTGGTTCACTCCCCAAATGATCACAACTTCCAGGGCTGGGCCAGGAGCTGCATCCCAGTCTGCCATGTGGGTGCAGAGGCCCAAGCACTTTGGCCATTCTCCACTATTTTCCCAGGCACATTAGCAGGGAACTGGATCGGAAGTAGAGCAGCCAGGACACAAACTGGCACCCATATGGGTGCTCTCTCTCCTCCCCTCTCTCTCACTCTTTCAAATAAAATTAAAAAACAAAAACAAAAACAAACAAACAAACAAAAAGCTGGTGAATCTCAAAATCCAAGTTGAGTCCCTGACTCTGTTGTGGGTTGCATGATGGGGAGTAACTGCACAGGGCACAAGAGAATTTTGGGGGATATTGGAAATTCTCTTTACCTTGAATATGGTGATAGTGACATGGATTTCTACATTTGCCCAAACTCCTCAGACTATTGTTAAGATGTGTGGGGTTTTTGTTGTTGTTGTTGTTGTTGTTTTTAAAGATTTACTATTCAGTTTGAAAGGCAGAGTTACAGAGAGGAGAAGAGACAGAGATCTTCCATCACTAGTTCACTCTCCAAATGGCTACCTTGGCTGGGGCGGGGCCAGGCTGAAATCAGGAACCAGGAACTCCATCTCATTCTCTCATGTAGGTGACACTTGGGCCATCTTCTGTGCTTTCCCAGGACATTAGCAGGGAGCTGGATCTGAAGTAGAGCAGCTGGAACTTGAGCCGGCTTCCATATGGGGTACTAGCATTGCAGGCAGTGACTTAAATTACTTCTACAGTGCTGGCTGTAGGTGTGTTTTGTTGTTTGTAAATTATGCTTCAACAAAGTTGATTTTTAAAAGTAAAATTTTTTTTTAAAAAAGTTGAGTTTAGAGTTCCACCTCCATTCTCTAAAGCATGCCTCTTGAAATATTCATTTATTTTTTAAGGCCCAACAGTCAATATACGGGACCCTGTGTGCCTGGCCTCTGGAAGCTTTGATATCATTTGCCTAATTTGTGTGCTTCAGCCACCCTGGCCTGCTTGTGAGTCTTCAAACACTCCAAGGCCATTCCTGCCTCAGAACCTTTGCACCCAGTCTTCTGCCTGAAAAACTTCCCAGAGAATTCACGTAGGTGTCTGCTCACATCTCCGCTCCAAATATGTTTCTTAACAAGCCTCTCCAAAAGAGCACCTCCATCTCTTTCTCCCTTCCCTTATCCCATTCGTTTTCATTACACCACAATTCATTATTGGAAATTATATAGTTACTTGTCCATTGTCCTGTTTTCCCACTAGTCTGTAAGTAAGGCTGTTCATACGGCTAGCAGTTTGTTGATTGTTGGGTTCCCTGTGCCAGGCACATAGTAGCCTCAATAAATATTGTTGAATGAATGAATGGCTACCATTTGTGGTAGTTTGTTTCAGCCTGAGAGCCAAGCAAATGTTCCAGCAGAAGCCACTAATTCTCTGCTACAGGAATTTTAAAGATTTTGTGTTATTTGATGCTAAAGTAATAAATATTATGACTTCCAGATGAGCTTCATAAAACATGAGTGCCTGAGTTCGCATGGACTTTCGGATTATGTTTGTACAGGGTAAAGGCTTTAAAGAACATCATGACAAAAACTATAGAGAAAAGTTGCATGATCATTTTGATAGAGAAAAGAGGTCCAAGAGTTGAGTCATAGCATTTTACAGAGTAGCCTAGACATGGCAAACTCAAAAGAATCCATACTGTAAACTGTCAATACTGCAAACATACCCACACATATATGTGTATATTTATGTTTGAAAAAACTAGTCACTGTCAGTGGAATAGTAAGTACACAATGGGGTATTTTGGTTCCCAATACTCAAAAATACTAACCTTATTTTAAAGTGAATGAGACAGTTTTACAAAGTTGTTTGTTTGTTTGTTTGACAGGTAGAGTTATAGACAGTGAGAGAGACAGAGAGAAATGTCTTCCTTCCATTGGTTCACTCCCCTAATGGCCGCTACAGCTGGCACTGCGCCGATCCGAAGGCAGGAGCCGGGTGCTTCCTCCTAGTCTCCCATACAGGTGCAGGGACCCAAGCACTTGGGCCATCCTCTGCTGCCTTCCCGGGCTACAGCAGAGACCTGGACTGGAAGAGAAGCAACTGGGACTAGTACCCGGCGCCCCAACCAGAACTAGAACCTACAAAGTTCTTAAGTAGAACTCAAATAAAATTGGAATGCCTGGATTTTGGAACTCCCGAACTTTTGTTAAAATATGAGATTTGGGTTAGGCATTCAGCACGGTGGTTTAGATGCCACTTGGAATGCTCACGTCCCAGATTGGAGTGCATGGGTTTGAGCTCTGGCTGCACTTCCAATTCCAGCATCCTGGTTATACTCATCCTGGGAGGTAACAGGTGATGGTTCAAGTAATTGGGTCTTGCCACCAATGTATGAGACCTGGATTGAGTTTTCTACCCCTGACTTTGGCCTGGCCCAGTAGTAAGCATTTGGAGAATGAACCAGCAAATGGAAAACCTGTCTCTGTCTCTCTGCCTTTCAAATAAATAAAAATTTTAAAAATTAAAATTAAAATATGATATCTGATTTTCTGGAACTAGTAGCAAAAGCCATAGAAGTTATTATTATTATTTGTACAGATATTATTTTGCATTGACATTATTAACATAGACACGTTTAATATAAATTAGATTAGATGTTGAATCTTAATGCATATAAACCTAACATTTTGCAATTTAAATTAGCATTAATTTGAAATGGTGAGACCAAATCTCCAATGTCATTACAGCAGAATGCTTTTCACTGCAGTGGTATTATGTTTGCCTCTTCCTCCTCTCTTTCCCCTTTATTTAGAAACTGATGCTTCTGGGGTTAAAGAAAATAATATTTAAGCATCTACTTGAATGCAATGCTTGTATCTTCATTCTAGTAACAATCAAGTTTCTGTAGAAGAGCCTGAGCCTTCTCTTGAACCATTTAGCTCTGTCCTCTAAACAGTCTGATTCAGTTCCTTTCCTGCATATGAGATGAAAAGCAAAACAAGAAGTACCTGACTGGATAGTTGCATAAGACATGTTTTAATAGGTGAGAGAAGAGCAAAAGTCCAAGCCTGGGGATCATTTACATAAGCCATTTCGTATTCTAAGATGATTCTAAGATGTAAGTTCACCATGATGATGATGAAAAAGGCTTTAAATCCAAGGCAGTCTGCACACCGTGGATTTTCATTTCGGAGGGCAGCAGTTTAGTGTGTAAGTTCTTCAGCACTAGGTGTCAGCAGACCACACTGGAGAGTAGCTCAGATTAAGCCCTGGTGAAATAGCAATACATGGACAATAGGACATTTTTTTTTTTTTTTTTTTTTGACAGGCAGAGTGGACAGTGAGAGAGAGAGAGAGAGAGAGAGAGAGAGAGAGAAAGATCTTCCTTTGCCATTGGTTCACCCTCCAATGGCCGCCGCGGCCGGCACACCGCGCTGATCCGAAGCCAGGAGCCAGGTGCTTCTCCTGGTCTCCCATGGGGTGCAGGGCCTAAGCACTTGGGCCATCCTCCACTGCACTCCCTGGCCACAGCAGAGAAGAGGGGCAACCGGGACAGAATCCGGCGCCCCGACCGGGACTAGAACCCGGTGTGCCTGCGCCGCAAGGTGGAGGATTAGCCTAGTGAGCCGCGGCGCCGGCCAATAGTACATTTTTTTTTAAAGATTTATTTATTTATTTGAGAGGCAGAGTTAGAGAAGGAAAGACAGAGAGAGAGATCTTGCATCCGCTAGTTCATTCCCCAAATGATCACAATGACCGGGGATGGGCCAGGTTGAAGCCAGGAGTTAGGAGCTTCCTCCGAGTCTCCCTCTTGTGTGCAGGGGCCCAAGGACTTGGGCCATCTTCTGCTGCTGTCTCAGGTGCCTTAGCAGGGAGCTGGATCAGAAGTGGATTAGCCAGTACCTGAACCAATGGCCATATGCGATGCTGGCACTGCAGGTCATGTTTTAACCTGCTGAAACACAGTGCCAGCCCCAATAGTACATTCTTTACAAAGACACATCCCACACAGCATTTTCCTGTTCAAATTTTAATTCCACACAGCCTGGAATTTAGCAGGATGTATGCCACAAATTCTCTGGATATTAATATTAAGCAGAGGGAAGAGTGCTGTAGCCAAATATGCAGTAAATTAGTTCTGTTCATTTTCTACTGTAGGGTTTCTCAGAGCCTTTCTACACTAATGACATTGTGACTTTCTGGGAAACAGCATTAATGGCTCCAGAATGTCTAAGGAGAGAAAGGGCTTAAGTCAAGAGGGCTTGGAGCCTAGGACTAGGATATGTCCTCCAGTTACATTTGCTTGTTTTGCACATCATTTGCTTCAGAATGTGTATTTTGGTGATGTGAAGATGCTGACAGAGATAATAGGAGAGTTAGTGCATTTGAGCCACCTTTTGGCACTGTTATGCAGCACCCTCACACTTTGGCTATGAGAGCATTTTTGAACGTGGATCACAGGTGCACACTTCATGAAAAACCAATACAAATAGTGCCTCTTGTTATAGTTTCTGCATTTGTCATTGTACTTTTTTTTTTTTCAAGATTTATTTATTTATTTGAGAGTCAGAGTTACACAGAGAGAGGAGAGGCATAGAGAGAGAGGTCTTCTATCCGATGGTTCACTCCCCAATTGGCCGCAGTGGTCGGAGCTGCGCTGATCCGAAGCCAGGAGCCAGGATCTTCTAACAGGTCTCCCACATGGGTGCAGGGGCCCAAGGACTTGGGCCATCTTCCACTGCTTTCCCAGGCCATAGCAGAGAGCTGGAACAGAAGTGGAGCAGCCAAGTCTCGAACCGGCGCCCATATGGGATGCCAGCACTTCAGGCCAGGGCGTTAACCCACTGCGCCACAGCACCAGCCCCATCATTGTTCTTGAAAAGGTCTTCTTCAAGGGTAGGCATTTAGCTTAGCGGCTAAATTGCCAGTAAAAATGCTTGCATCGCCCATTGGAGTACCTGGGTTTGATTCCCTGCTCCAGCTCCAGACTCCCGCTTCCTACTGGTACAGACCCTGGAAGCCTGCATGATGGTTCAAGTGATTTGGTTCCAGCCACACACATGGGAGACCTAGGTTAAGTTCCTGGCTATTGGCTCCCAGCTTCAGTGCCAGCCCAGCCCTGATTCATTTTGGAGTGAACCAGTGAATGGAAGAGTGATGTTTCTTTCTACCTCAAAAAAAAAAAAAAAAAGTCCTCTTCCTCTCCAACATCAGTTAATATCTGCCTGTATTTTCTTGTAATTTAAGTGAGCTTTTCCCATTTAATGTTTTATACCAAAGGAAACGTATTTTTGTATATACTATAAAGGATAAATTCAACTTATTCTATTTATTGCAAAATACCAGTTGTCCCAAAGCCTTGCATTGAATGTGTTTTTATTTTGTTTTCAGGTACAGAATCCTTCAGATCAAAGCTGATCAATAAATTCAATATGTAAAACAGATAAGTGTAGTCGAAGTGTGGAGAATTAACCATCCCAACCAGGGGAAAATTCATCTTCTCATGAAACTTGAAATACCACCTCTGTAATATATTCATTAAAAACTTTACCCATTTTCAATTTGTTTCCTATTTCTGCGCTGTTCTCATACTTTAATTAAGAAGCCTATGAGCTTTATATAAAAAGAAGAAACTGAAATGGCTATTATGTAAAATAAATAATAACATGGTCTCGCCCCTCTTTAGCCTATAAAATTAGTACAGATTATTAAAGTAATGTCCAGTCTTGGCAAGAGTTGAATATATCTCTTTAATAGAATACAGGGAACATTTAACTCAATGGAACTATTATATTGCTATATAAGTTGATAATGTGCATCAAAAGTTTCGAATGTTCGTGTCCTTTGCTCCAGGAGATCATTTGTAGGATTTAACTCTAAAGAAATAAATAGAAATATATGGGGAAATTTTACTGTGGCTTGTATTATTGATAACATTGAAAATGATCCTTGAGTATTCTTCAGTCATTAAAGTGAAATTGTAGAAAGGAAAATATTGAGTACTTGAAATTTATCATTGACCCAAACACCTTAGTTATTCTGTCTTAATTAATCCTAACAATGCCCCTAAGTGACAGGTATTATTCCCATTTATAGGCAAGAAGGCAATCAGAGAAGTGAGGTATGTTTGAACAGCTAGTAAAGAAGTTCTGGAATTCAACACATATCTGTGTTTTGTTTTTTTTTTTTAAGTATGTATTTACTGAAAGGCAGAGTTACAGAGAGGCAGAGGCAGAGAGAGAGATCTGTTAGTTTACTCCCCAAATGGCTGCAACAGCTGGAGCTGGGCTGATCTGAAGCCAGGAGCCAGGAGCTTCTTCTGGATCTCCCACGTGGTTAACAGGGGCCCAAGGACTTGGACCATCTTCCGCTACTTTCCCAGGCACAGTAGCAGGAAACTGGATCAGAGGTGGAGCAGCCAGGCCTCAAACCCACACCTATATGGGATGCCAGCACTGCAGGCCTTGGCTTTACCCACTATGCCACAGTGCTGGCCCATGCCTGTTTCTTTTATTATTATTATTTTTTAAATTATTTATTTGAAAGAGTTACACAGAGAGAGAAGAGGCAGAGAGAGAGAGAGAGAGGTCTTCTATCTGATTGTTTACTCCCCAAATGGCCGCAACGGCCAGAGCTGTGTGGATCAGGAACCAGGAGCTTCTTCCAGGTCTCCCACGCGGGTGCAGGGGCCCAAGGACTTGGGCCATCTTCTGCTTTCCCAGGCCACAGCAGAGAGCTGGATCCGAAGTGGAGCAGCCAGTTCTCGAACTGGCGCCCATATGGGATGCTGGCGCTTCAGGCCCGGGCGTTAACCCCGTGCACCACAGGGCCAGCCCCCATGCCTGTTTCTTAACCACTGTCCTAATGATATGAAAAATACCACTTACTGGTAAGTTGTTTTAATGCAATTTAACTGACATTAAAATAAACAAAAACTCCCTCCTAGATGCAATCCCTACTTTCTTTCTAAAATTAGTATTTTTTTCTCTCAAGATGAATCTACCTTTACATTATAATTTTTATTAATTTGGGAAGTATTCCATGCATGCCGTAAGAATTCAAACCGTACTGAAGATTATCAAGTAGCTGAATCTTTGATCATCAGTGTTATCATTGTGTATGACAGGACACATTGGTGCACTCTTTTTTATGTTCTTTGGTTCTATCTCTTCTTGCTCTAGTGTTGGCTTGCAGGCCCCTGGTGGGGATGGAGGAATGCAGGTGTGGGTGGTTGGCTTTCAGCACAAAGGTCGGTTGTGTGTGGTGATTACAGACACTGGCTCTGGAGCCAAACTGTCTAGGCTGAAATCTCAGCTCTGCTGTTTACCAGCTGTTTTGAACTTGGGTGACTTGTTCGCCCTCACTGTGCTTCAGTATCTTCATCTTTATGATGAAGATGACCATTGTTCTACTTAGGTTGTGATGAGGATTAAATCTGTTAACACATAGCATAGTGTAGAGTACAGCGCCTGGGACATAGTAAGTACTCAACCATTAGCTAGAATTGTTACTGTGTTTGTGTATAGAGAAGGGGGAAGAACAGAAAAATCACTTTTTTAAGATTTATTAATTTATTAGAAAGGCAGAGTTACAGAGAGGCAGAGAGAGCAGTCTTCCATCTGCTGGTTCGCTTCCAGCGAATGATCACAACGGCTGGAGCTGGGCCAATCAGAAGCCAGGAACCAGGAGCTTCTTCTGGGTCTCACTTAGGCCATCTTCTGCTTTCCTAGGCCATACCTGAGATCTGGATCAGAAGTGGAGCAGCCAGGACTCGAACCAGTGCTTAAATGGGATGCTGGCACCATACGCACAGGCTTTATCCACTGTGCCACAGCTCCGGCCCCAAAAATTCACTTCTGAGCACTTAACTCTGTTATATACCTATATGGTTTGCTCATGGTTTGATCATTACAAGTTAGTTGTTTTGGTTACTCTGTTTTTACACAGATAAGGAAACTAAAATCCAGGGAGCTTGCATATGGAAGGAGGAGAATGAATCAATGAATCAATGACCTATTTCTAGGACTAAGGACAAGATAAATATTGAAAGCTGTCTGACCAGGAGATAGATAGCAAAATGCTGACCAGTGAGATGGGAAACAGGCCTGCAAGGCCATACCTCTCAGGGCAGTGTTTTAAGATATAGAGTTGACTGGGTGTTCAATCTCATTCTGGGAAGCTGTGCTTTGAAAAAAAAAATATTTTTTTAAGATTTATTTATTTAAAAGAGAGAGAGGAAGAGACAGAGACAAAGATATCTTCCATCCACTGGTTTACTCCCCAAATGGCTGCAAGGGCCAAGCTGAAGCCAAGAGCTTCGTCCTGTTCTCCCATGTGGGTAATGGAGATGCAAACACTTGGGCCATCTTCTGCTGCTTTTTCCAAGCCATTAGCTGGGAGCCAGATTTAAAGTGGAGCAGCTGGAACACTAACCGGCACCCATATGGGCATTTCAGTTAATGGTGGCTTTGCCCATGATGCCACAACACCAGCTGAAAACTGGGTTATGTTTTCTTGAAGTGTTTCTTGTTTTGTTCTTTTCTGTGTATTGAAATTATTTCCAAATTACTAGCCTATCTCTCTGATGTTTGGAACTGGGAGAGGAATCTTTGGGCATCCTTTTCTGGAACATGCACGGGGAACAGGTCATCTGGTAGGCTAGGTGGGCTGGGTTTCTAATCCCAGAAACCCAGGAGAGAAGAAACTAAAGCAGAGGCCAGCGCTGTGGTGCAGTGGGTTAACTCCCTGGCCTGCATTGCTGGCATCCCTCCTGGGCGCCGGTTTGAGACCCAGCTGCTCTACTTCTGATCCAGCAGTAAAGGATGGCCCAGGTCCTTGGGCCCTTGTACCCATGTGGGAGACCCAGAGGAGGCTCCTGGCTCCTGGCTTCAGATCAGCACAGCTCCAGCCTTTACGATCATATGGGGAGTGAACCAGCAGATGGAAGACCTCTCTCTCGCTCTCACTCTCTCTCTCGCTCTCACTCACTCTCTCGCTCTCACTCTCTCTGCCTTTCCTCTCTATGTGTGGCTCTGACTTTCAAATAAATAAATAAATCTTAAAAAAATAAACTTAAGGAAAAGACTTTCCAAAAGCTTCCAGAGTCTTCTTTGCTATAGCCTTGGAGGGTTTTGAACAGTGTTTCCTGGAGGATGGCCTTTCACTTACTCATCCGGCCAGCATGACTCATCCCCAGGAGTGTTGAGTAAGTGAAATCTGCTGTGTTCATATTTTTGTGACTTATGAAATATGGTGATGTGGAGGGAGCCTGGACTTTGGAGTCAGACCTAAGGTAAATTCCGAGCTTTGTCACGTCCTAGCTGTGTTTGGGACAAGTTAGCTTCTCTGTGCTTCCTCATCTGTAAAATGAGAAGAAAGGAAGCCTTCTTTCCAGAACTGATATGAAGATGAACTGAGGCAACAAAAATGAAAGCAGCATAATCCCTGACGCACATAGGTAGGCAGGGCCCTTCTGGCCCTGAGAGATTGTGGGTTTGGGGCAAGTATTTTATGCTTTTCTCTATCCAGTGCAAGGCTTTGCTTATAGCAAGCATCTTAATTCATACAGACTGGGCAACACTGGCACATATGTCTAGGAACTGACCAACACATGGACAATTTTCAGATACATTTTAATTTTTTTAAAGATTTTATTTATTTATTTGAAAAGGCAGAGTTACAGAGAGGCAGAGAGAGAGGTCTTCTATCTGCTTGTTCACTCCCCAGATGGCTGCAACGGCCAGAGCTGTGCAGATCCGAAGCCAGGAGCCAGGAGCAGCTTCTGGGTCTCCCATGCAGCTGCAGGGGCCCAAGGACTTGGACCATCTTCTACTGCTTTTCCAGGCCATAGCAGAGAGCTGGATTGGAAGTGGAGCAGCCAGGACTCGAACAGGCATCCATATGGGATGACAGCACTGCAGGCTGGGACTTTAACCTGCTAGGCCATGGTGCCAGCCCCACTATATTTTAATATTAACCCATTTATTCTGTTGTAGAGAAAAATTGTCAGTTGCAGATGAATAAGATAAGCTATCAAATCTGAAGAGTGGGGCAGGTTGTTTACTGCACAGGGCCACCAGGCTCTAGGAGAGAGTGGGGGCTAAACACTTGCAACCTGTGTTCCTGCTGCTTTTGAGCTGTGCCAACACCTCAGGGTACTTTGTTTCAGTGTACTCAGAGGCAGCCGTGTGGGATAAAGTCTCACAGGAGGGTATCCTCCTCCTTCAAAACAGTGTGCTCACTTGATTTAATTTTTTCCTTCAAAAATTTATATTTGCAACTCAGAGAGACAGATGACAGAGAGGAAGAGTTCTCATTACTGATTTACTCACCAAACTGCCTCATTGGCTGGTGCTGGGCCAGGGCCAGAGCTGGGGAGCTGAGAACAAAATCCAGGTCTTCCCATATGAGTGACATGAGCCCACCATCTCCACTGCCTCTCCAGGTCTGCATTGGTAGGACTCTGGAGTCAGAAGTCAAAGCCAGGAATTGAACCAAGGTCAGTGTGATGTGGAGTGCAAGAATCTTAAAAGCTAGACTGCCTGCTCTCCTTTTTTCTTTTAAAATTATGAAACATGCAGTGAGTATTTGGCAATGCCAAAAGACACCTAGTGGAACCACCTTCATCCCACCATGTATGTCCAGGTTTGAGTCCTACCTCCACTTCCAATGCCAGCTTCCTGCTAATGTACATCCTGGGAGACAGCAGATGATGACCTAAGTACTTTGGTCCCTACCACCTGTGTAGAAGACCCAGATTGAGTTCCAGGCTCCTGACTTTGACCTGGCTCAGCCCCAGCTATTGCAAGCATTTGAGAAGTTAAGCAACAGGTAGAAGGTCTGTCTGTTTCTGTCCCTGTCCCTGCCTTTAAAAAAATAAAAAAAAATTTTTTAAGTAGGGAATTCTTTTTAAAAATTATAAAATATAATGGTACTTTAAAAAATTAATGGAAAATGTTGTTAAAAGGCTAATTTATTTTGATGCAAAAAGTTTTGAAATTGGTGCATCCAGGGAGTCTTCAAAAGCTCATGGAGAGGGACCAGTGCTGTGGCCTAGTGGATAAAGCCATCACCTGCTGGCATCCCGCATGGGCACTGCTTCAAGACTCAGCTGCTCCATTTCTGATCCAGCTCCCTCCTAGTGTTCCTGGAAAAGCAGCAGAGGATGGCCCAAGTGCTTGGGCCCCTGCACCCACCTGGGAGACCTGAATGAAGCTCCTGGCTCCTGGCTTCGGATTGGCCCAGCTTCAGACATTGCAGCCGTTTGGGGAGTGAACCAGCAGATGAAAGATCTCTCTCTCTCTCTCTCTCTCTCTCTCTCTCTCTGTCACTAACTGTGCCTTGCAAATAAATGATAAATGAATCTTGGAAAAATAATGGGGGGAGGGGCCAGCTCTGTGATACAATGAGAGATCTTGTTGTCTGGATCCTGCTGTCTGATCCATCCCATTAGAGCTGTGCCTCACTGCAGAGCAGAGAAGGAAGTTGAACTCGGGTGCTGCCTGAGCAGAACGAGTATCAGGGGACATGGAAAACAGTGAATTCAGACACAGCAAGATTCAGTGTGTCACCATCTCCCCTTTGTAAGGTTTTGCTCTGCAGCCTGATCATCATTTGCTGCCCTATGATACTTCTTTCAAATGCCTCTTCTGTTTCCTCAATCCTAATTCTTCTGGCATTGAAGCCAGTTTGGGGGGATGACACTTACTGAATTTTTTCTTTCTAATACTTGAAAGCTAAAACTTATAAACTTACATGATACTTAAGGGATGGGAAGCTTGTTAACTGAGTCAACAAATATTGAATATTGCTGGCTGTACAGTGGTAAATAAAACATACATGGAGACTTTAGAAGAGTGGGAACACAGAAGACAAACCCAAACTATAAAACTTGCTAACGGGGAAATGAGCTGGATCCCATAAGGGAGGAAAAAATAGGTGGAGGAGGACATTCCAGGAACATCCTGTCCAGCTTTAGGAAGGCCTTGCTCCAGGAAAGACCTTGGTCACTGAAGTTCTGAAAGAAACCAGCGAGGCTGGAGCATATGAATGTGGGTGGTGGTGAGTGACGTGGGCAAGGGTGTGTGTGTGTGAGTGAGGGAGCCTTGTGAGAGCTTTCAATTGTGTTCCAAGGATTGGAGTCCACGCAGGGTTTTAAGCAGGCAGTGAGAGAGCTGAGTAAATGTTTTTAATTAGAATGACTTGAAAAGGTCAAGAGTGGAGGAAGGGAGACAATGCAGGGCAACTTTAGAAGACTTTGGTGCCAGTGCCATGGCTCAATAGGCTAATCCTCCTCCTGCGGCTCCGGCACACCGGATTCTAGTCCTGGTCGGGGTGCCGGATTCTTTCCCGGTTGCCCCTCTTCCAGGCCAGCTCTCTGCTGTGGCCCAGGAGTGCAGTGGAGAATGGCCCAAGTGCTTGGGCCCTGCACCCGCATGGGAGACCAGGAGAAGCACCTGGCTCCTGGCTTTGGATCAGCGTGATGCGCCGGCCGCATTGCGCCGGCCGCGGCACCCATTGGAGGGTGAACCAATGGCAAAGGAAGACCTTTCTCTCTGTTTCTCTCTCACTGTCCACTCTGCCTGTCAAAAAAAAAAAAAATTAAAAAAAAAAAAAAAAAGACTTTGGTGACCTCAGAATGTTTCCTTCTTTCCAGGGAGGCTACTAAAACCACTCCAGCAAACAAAGACTTAAACAAACTTCAGTTCATGATGACCGTCATGGACTCTGTGGGTCTGGAATGTCTAGAGTTACAATCATAACTCCCACTCACACACACACACACACACACACATTTAAATGTTGTGAATATTTTGCTTAAAACTTTTTACTTTGAAAAAACTCAGACTTACATAGGAGAAGAGTATAATAAACTCCCATGACCTTAATTCAGTAATGATTAAGTTTGCCAGTATTGTCTCTTTTCTTCTTCCTGTGCTGAGATATTTAAAACCAACTTCCAAACATTTAATTGTTTCCCTTCATGTATTAAGGATTTGTCTCTAAAACATGAACACTTTCTGACATCTCACAAAACCATATTCACAAAGCTGACAATTCATTGGTAAAATCTAATACTAAGTCCATAATCAAATATCCTTGATTGCCTCAGAAATGTCTTTTTACAGTTGTTTTGTTCAAATTGGGATCTAAATTGGTCCTTTAGTTGTTAGATCTTTTAATTCTCTTTTGACTCAACACGCTGCTTTTGCCTTCTTTTTCCTCTTTTTTTCCATCTTTTTTCTCTCTTAAAAAAATTATGTCACTGACTCATAGAAACCGAATTGTCCTGTAAAATTTCATAACACTTCATAATAAAAACTTTTAAATTTTAGGGGAAAAAAAGGACAAAGTATGGGGTTTGGAGCTTGACTTTAAACTTCCAGTAAGTCAGACCATCTCTTTGGAATGTTGTTTGAAGTGCCTGGCCTACAGGGCAGCTCAGTGAACCAGAAAAACACCCCACACTTGGCACACATAAGCAAGCTTTTTAATAAGAATGCTTGTGCTTTAATGTCTTAATTTTATCGTCCAAGTCTTCTCAGGTTTGTGACCTGCTTACTCAATGTGACATATCAACTGTTATCAGATTCACAGAATCTGAAAATAGCACTGAGTTTCAGAAATATTGTTAAAAACAATTAAGATGATGCTTCCTAACCTCAGCCTTCTTCACTTAAGAAATTAGAAAATTAAAAATAGTTGAACTGGAGGTAGCATCTGTAAAAAAACAAATTTGTTTCCACTTTAAGGATGTACAGGAAAAGCAGTGCCCAAACAATGCATGTGCTCTTCACCTCCGTGTCTGTCTTCCCCCAGAACAACCTGATTGCTTTGCTATAATTAGCTTCTGTTGCTAGTAGAGCAATCTCATTACCTGCAGTACCCAGAATTAGATCACTAGGTGATTTTTTGGCTTTGTTGGCTCAAAAAGGTTGTAGTGCCTGAGTGTTACTGCAAAGGTAAAGCTGAAAGGATTTTAAAATAGCCATCTGATGTTAATCATTGTGAATTATTTACTGACTTGATCATTCAAAGCAATAATCGAAATCAAGTAAAAATCCTATCTATAGAAAACTGTATTTATCTTCCATTGAACTTTGTGCTCACACATTCTGGACTTCACTGTGGCTCTCCCACTTATACCAGCTGTATGACATTTAACTTTTCTGAGCCAAAGTTTTCTCACATAAAATGGGTATTCCTACTTACTTGTAGGAATTTAAGGATAATGAATGAGACAGTGAGTACTCACTCCCCCACTGGTTTATGTCCTGTCTCCATGTGTCTTCTTTACAAGGTGTGTAAATTTTTGTATGTAGCTTCGAGCACATTTGAATATTTTAGTACTTTAGATCTCAAAAAGTAGAATTACCACATTAAAGGAAATGCATAATTAAAATGTTGACTTAGTTCTTCCAGTTTGCCATACACAAAAGCTGTGTACTTCCACCAACAATGCATAGACACACTAAGCTGAATTGCTATCAGTCTTATATTTTTGCCATTCTGATCAGCAAGGACCTACTGAGTGGGAGTAGCCTGCCTCTGTAAGAGTATTTTAGCATGGGCATTGTTTAGAATTGCTGGAGCATGATGACATTTTATTATTGTTAAAAATGTTTCTACAGACAGTGTATGTCCGTTTGCCTACTCTTTCTTCCATCACTCTGCCCATCCCCCTTTGATATGCTACTGCTGATAGGTAAAAGAAGTGATCTTGCTTTAATTTGCATGTCTCTAATTAGTAGTGAGATTGCTTATTTGTTAATTTGAAGTTTGAATTTCTTAGCAAATTGCATATTCATATCCTTGACTTATTTTTTCTTTTTAGTCTTTTCCTTGTTTTAAAATAAGTCTTTATATGTTATGAGTAATAAATCTTTGCTGCATGTTACAAATACTTACCCTTTGTGTGTCACTAATCTTTAAACTTTATGGTCTCTTTTGCTCTATGGAGGTTATGTTGGTGTTTCGAGGAGAAGATAAAAATGAGTGTTTATTTCCTTTAAATTTATTTTAAAAATTAAAATACTGGGAACTAGAGCCATGTTTCAGACATCTATCTATCCAGCATGCAAGCAGTAAATCCTCTTTGCTTATCTGAGCAAGGAGCAGGGCCCAGGATCAAAGTGAAACATAGCAGAAGACTCCCTGCGCACCCAGTGGGACTCCCCTTCCGGGCCTCCCACCTCCCAGCACCCAGCACTGCCACTGCTGCCTGCTGCTAACCTCAGGGATTCCTGGGCATGAAGGGAGAAGATAAGGTAAGGCAAGGCTCTGTGCAAAGTGTTACACTTTCTGTAATCGAATCAACCCATCATTTCCTTCATGCCTTCTGAGTTTAGGTTAAGAAAGGTCTTTCCTAGCCAGAGTTTATAAAGATACTTTCCTATATTGTTTACAAATGGTTTCTATGATTCTAAGGTATTTTAAAAAATTATTATTTATATATTTTTAAAGATTTTATTTATTTTATTTGAGAGGTAAAGTTACAGACAGTGAGAGACAGAGAGAGATCTTTCTTCTGCTGGTTCACTCCCCAATTGGCTGCAATGGTCAGAGCCAGGAGCCTCTTCAGGATCTCCCACGTGGGTGCAGGGGCCCAAGCACTTGGGCCATCTTCTACTTCATTCCCAGGCCATAGCAGAGAGCTGGATTGGAAGTGGAGCATCCGGGACTCGAACTGGTACCCATATGGGATGCTGGAACCGCAGGTGGAGGATTAACCTACTGCGCCACAGCACTGGCCCTATTTATATCTTTAAACTGCTGGTGATGCATGTGTAAGCAGTTAACCTTATTCCATTTATTGAATAATCCAGTCCTGTGGACCCTCAATTCGAAATGCTACCATGCATGAACCTAGGGTATTTTCTGAACTCTTCTGCTGTGTTGATCTGCTTGTATTATCCAGATTAGTACCATTCTGCCCCATTTCCTGTATAATTTTATAGTTCTTTTTAATGTCTTGTAGGCTGAGTCTTATTCTGTTACAGTTTTTCAGAACTTTCTTGCTATCTTCAAATATTATCTTCCAGATAAACTAGAGACTTTACTTTAAAAAAAAAAGATTTTATTTTTTTTAAAGAGTTACAGAGAGAGGAAGATACAGAGAGAGAGAAAGAGGTCTTCCATATGCTACTTCACTCCCCAAATGGCCACAATAGCCAGAGCTGAGCCCATCTGAAACCAGGAGCCAGGGGCTTCTTCTGAGTCTTCCACATAGGTGCAGGGCCCAGGGACTTAGGCCATCCTCCACTGGTTTCCTAGGCACATTAGCAGGGAGTGGGATCAGAAGTGGAGCAACCAGGACTTGAACCAGCACCCATGTAGGATGCCAGCGCTGCAGGCTGGGGTTGTAACCAGCTGTGCCACGGCACCGGCACCTGAGACTCTACTTTTAGATTTAAATATTCCATTGGAATTTTGATAAAAATAGTATTTAATTTATAGATCAATTTGAGTATAATTGACTTTTTAAAATAGGTTTTGAACATTTCTTACTTGTTTTATTTCTACCTATATACCTATTTTATAGTCAAAATCATTATGAATGGGATAATGTCCCATTGTAATTTCAAATTAGGTTTTGCTAATACATAGTAATCCTATGATTTTTGTATATTCTTTTGGTTTTAACACTTTTTTAAAATATGCATTGTTGGAGCAGGTGTTGTGGTAAAGTGGGTTAAGCCACTGCATGTGATGCCTGAATCAAGTTCTGCCACCGCTTCTGATCCAATTCCCTGTTATCACTCTGTGCACTCTGGGAGGCAGCAGATGATGGCTTAAGTACTTGGATTTCTACCACCCACGTGGGAAACCCTGATTTCCTGGCTCCTGGCTTCTACATGGCCCAGCTCTAGTGGTTGCAGGCATTTGGAGAGTGAACCAGCAGGTGGAAACTCTCTTGTTCTCTGTCTCTCTCTCAATCTCTAAATAAGCATTTAAAATATATTATTAAAAAAATTTTTAAAGACCTAATCTGTAATTTTATTTGCCGATGAGTGTTTTAGGTAACTTTTTTTTTTAAAGATTTATTTATTTATTTGAAAGGCAGAGTTACAGAGAGGCAGAGGCAGAAGGAAAGAGAGAGGAGAGAGGTCTTCCATCTGCTGGTTCACTCCCCAGTTGGCCAAAACTGTCGGAGCTGTGCTGATACGAAGGCAGGAGCCAGGAGCTTCTTCCAGGTCTCCTACACAAGTGCGGGAGCCCAAGGACCTGGGCCATCTGCTTTCCCGGGCCATAGTAGAGAGCTGGATGGGAGGAGGAGTATATGGGACTTGAACCGACACCCATATGGGATGCCGACACTGCAGTGGTCTCACCCACTATGCCACAGCACCGGCCCCTAAAATGTATTATTTTTAAAACATTTTAAAATACAGTTTAATCTATCCTCCATTTCAGGGCAAAATTGTTCCCAAATTTTGATAATCATAACTAGTATTGCTGTAAACATCTTTTTAAATTATTTATTTTATTTATTATTTGAAAGAGAGAAATAGAGGTCTCCCATCTAGTGGCTCACTCCCCAGACATCCACAACAGGAACAGGGCTAGGCCTGGCCAAAGTTATGAGCCAGGCACTCAATCTGGATCTCCCCTATGGATGGCAGAGACCCAACTACTTGAACCAGTATCTGCTGCCTCTCGGGTGGCCCTTAGCAGGAAGCTAGAATTGGAGCAGAGCTAGGACTCAAGTCAAGGCAATTTCATGTTGGATGTGAGTGTCCCAGGTGTTGACTTAACCACTATACAAAATGCCCACCCTACACATCTTTAATTAGATAATATTATTTCTTCTAAATTTCTTCCCACTTCTAGAAAAGACAGATGCAAGGGTATGTGTCCTTTAATAGCTTTTACTGCAAATTGTTCTGCTGTTTCTTGAAGGACAAGCCTCCTTCCAATGCTACCTGAAACAAGCTGAGCCTATCAGTAACATCAATTTTTTAAGCTTTATTTATTTGAAAGAGAAAGAGAGAGAAAGAAAGAGATCTTTCATCTGCTACTTCACTACCCCAAATGGCTGCAACAGCTGAGGCCAAAGCCAGGAGGCTGGATCTCCATCTGGGTCTCCCACGTGGGTAGCAGGGGCCCGAGTATTTGGGTCATCTTCTGTTGCCTTGCCACATGCATCAGCAGGAAGCTGGATGGAAAGTGGAGTAGCCTGGATTTGAACCAGCCTGATCTTGAACTATGTATGACATGCTCGTGTTCCAAGAGGGAGTCTAACCCACTGTACCATAGTGCCAGCACCATCTAATTTCTATCATCTGTATCTACTTTCTATCTGAAAATTCTACTACCAGCATGCATAATAGTATATTAAGTATTATTGGCTTCAGGGAGCATCCTTATCTCATTAATGTAGTGGTAATAATAATAGCAATTCTCAAATGCTGAGCACTTGTAAAGTGCTAAGGATATTATATACATAATCTCATTTAGTCCTCACTATAATCTAGTGAGAAATCCTCATTTAAAAGATAAATAGGCTCAGAAAAAATTTGTCAACTTGTCCAAGGACTCTTTCTTTGGGGAGACAAAACCAACTCATTGTATTAAAAAATAAAACTTTTAATACCAATTTGTTAAAGAGAAAATAGGGCCGGCGCCGCGGCTCACTAGGCTAATCCTCCGCCTTGCAGTGCCGGCACCCCAAGTTGTAGTCCCAGTTGGGGTGCCAGATTCTGTCCCGGTTGCCCCTCTTCCAGGCCAGCTCTCTGCTGTGGCCAGGGAGTGCAGTGGAGGATGGCCCAAGTGCTTGGGCCCTGCACCCTATGGGAGACCAGGATAAGTATCTGGCTCCTGCCATCAGATCAGCGCGGTGCGCCGGCTGCAACACGCCAGCCGCGGCGGCCATTGGAGGGTGAACCAACGGCAAAGGAAGACATTTCTCTCTCTCTGTCTCTCTCTCTCTCTCTCTCTCTCACTGTCCACTCTGCCTGTCAAAAATAAATAAATAAATAAAGAGAAAATAGAAAAGAGACTTCTCTAATTTTTTCAGATATTAATTGTCTTTATTTGCAATTCTGGAATAGGACAGCAACAATCTGGACCAGAAATGATTCAGAATGCTCCAATTTTCAGTTTTCCTGATTATTTTCTTAGCATGTATAAGGAACCCTGCCACTTTCCTTGTCATCTTCTGTCTTTTGAGCTCTCTGGGAACTGCCACTCTGGCCTCCAGGGGGCACTGTTTCTCCTTTAATATTGTGGTTCCTGTGTTCAACTCATTCCCTGGCATACCAATGAGACCAAGGAAATATTTAACAACTTTACAGAGGGCTGCAGATGAAAATGTAGAAGGCAAATGAGTATAGGGAGTAATAAACAACAGTTTGGCCCACTGAACACAATGGAGGCATTTCAGCATTTGACACAGTAAAAGGATTCCTCCCCATCTTGCTTCCTGCTACATATACAAAGCAGAAGTCACTTTTTCCTACTCTGCACAATGTCCTCAAGCAAGCTAAAGTCTTCAGAAAGTAGCCACAAATTTGGAAAGGCTAGCCCAGAGAAGGGCTTCCTCCTAAATTCTAGTTTATAGTCTCTCTCTCTCTCTCTTTTTTTTTTTTTTTTTTTTTTTTTTTGACAGGCAGAGTGGACAGTGAGAGAGAGAGACAGAGAGAAAGGTCTTCCTTTTGCCGTTGGTTCACCCTCCAATGGCCGCCGCGGCCGGCGCGCTGCGGCCAGTGCACTGCGCTGATCCGATGGCAGGAGCCAGGAGCCAGGTGCTTTTCCTGGTCTCCCATGGGGTGCAGGGCCCAAGCACCTGGGCCATCCTCCACTGCACTCCCTGGCCACAGCAGAGGGCTGGCCTGGAAGAGGGGCAACCGGGACAGAATCTGGCGCCCCGACCGGGACTAGAACCTGGTGTGCTGGCGCCGCTAGGCAGAGGATTAGCCTAGTGAGCCGCGGCGCCGGCCAGTTTATAGTCTCAATATCTACCTCTTCCCTAGATGATGGGCACTGAGCTCACCCGCCTCTTTTAGGAAGATGACATTGCCTACCCTACGGTTGTACATTTACCTTATCATTGGGAGATGGTTATCTTTGGATCTCTGGTGTCCCTGCTGGTCAAGAATGCAAAGCCCCTGAGGCCAGTGTTTGTGGCACAGTGGGTTAAGCCCCTGCTTATGACACCAACATCCCACTTCAGAGTGGCAATTTGAGTCCTAGCTACTCTGCTTCTGATCCAGCTTCCTGCCAATTCTCCTAGAAAGGAATTGGAAGATGGTCCAATTATTTGGGCTCCTGTCACCTCTGTGGGATACTAGAATGGAGTTCCAGTCTCTTGGCTTCAGCCTGGCCCAGACCTGGCTGTGGCAGCTATTTTGGGAATGAACCAACAATAGAAGATCTCTGTCTCTCCATTTCCCTGTGTATGTGTGTGTGTGTGTGTGTGCGTGTGTGTGTGACTCTGCCTTTCAAATATATATATAAAACTTTTTTTAAAGAATGCAGGGGCAGGCCCTGTGGCATAGAAGGTTAAGCCTCTGCCTGCAGCACCGGCATCCCATAAGGGTGCTGATTCAAGCCCCGCTGTTCCACTTTCAATCCAACTCCCTGCTGTTGGCCTGGGGAAGCAGTGGAAAATGGCCCAAGTGCATGGGCCCCTGCACCTGCGTGGGAGACCTGGAGTAAGCTCCTGGCTCCTGGCTTTGGATTGGCCCAACTCCGGCCATTGCAGCTATTTGGGGAGTGAACCAGCAGATGGAAAATATTTCTGTCTCTCCCTCTCTCTGTCTATAATTCTTCCTCTCAAGTAAAAACAAATATACCTTTTTTAAAAAAAATTATTTTCTGCTCATTCCTATGGGTCAGAATCTGGATGCAGTTCAGTTGATGGTTTCTAGCTCAGAATCTCTCACAGAGCTGTAGTCAAGGTGTGGGCTGGACTGTTGTGATCTTGAGGCTCAAAATGATCTGCTTCCGAGCTCACATGGCAGTTGGTGAGCCACAAGTCCTTGCTGGCTGGTGGCTATCAGCATCTGTTGTTTGCCATGCAGGTATCTCTTTCACACAGCTCACACGCGGCAGCTGTCTTCCCTCAGAACGAGTAAGAACACAGGAGAGGATGCCTAAGACAGAGCCACAGTCTTTTCATGACCTCCTCTCTGAAGCAAATCCCATCACTTCTGCTGCATTCAAATACTTTGAAGTGAGTCAACAGGTTTAGCCCCAGGAGGGATTACATAAAGCAGCGAGTACTGGGATTGCAAGGACGACTAAGGGCCATCTTTGAGGCTCTCTACCATACCACTCTTTGTTCAAGCTGTTTGTCGGGGTTAGGTTTGCTGTGAGCAGTCTCGAAGGATGAGATAATGTCTCTCTGGGACAAAGAGCAGATCAAGCTTGGTGCTTGCTATGAAAGCAGTGGATTCCCTACCCTCATTATTCCCGGTTGCAATGCAAACCCACTTTCTGGGCCAATTCATTTCACTCCTGTAGAACTTGGGGGCAAGAAGAATTGATGCAAACATGTCAATGTTCATGCTTTTTGTTTTGTTTTCTTGCTGTGCAGTGAATAATAAAGTTCTTTGACTCAGATGTCTCATGTCTTCTTCAAGCATGCATGAAACAGTGACAGGTTAACTTGTTGGCTTATAAGATAAAATCAAATTGTAGACCCAACAGTTTGATTTAACATGGCAACCTCATCAGAAGTATAGATCTCTGTGCAGCAACCATGTACACAATAGCTTCATGTACATATTGTTAATTTTTTTTACAAAAATGTTATATGACAGAAACCATGCTCAAAGTTTATGAGGAGAAACTCATTTTGTCCTGAGGTAAGTACTATTAAAAATACTGATTTTATGAATGGGGAAGGAGAGGCAGAAAGATGTTAAGTAAATTGCCCTAAGTCATGCCGTCCACAAGTATCAGAGCCCCATCATTCAAACAGAAACAAATACCAACAACACAGCTACAGATTTCTTCGACCCACTATGTCATGCTAACTGATTAAGGTTTGGAGGAGACAGGGCAGACAGAAGATGGGAGAGATGATGAAACAGTTAATTCCTCAAAACATTTGTTGAGATCATCAATTTGGATTCTTTTATTCTTTATATCATTATGTTACAGATTTTGTTGTTCATGTGTTTTTGAAGGATAAACTCTTCTAGTCATGCTGATCAGCTCTTTTGTTTGCTGTGATATATTTGGCATGTTTGGATTTCACTAAGATAATCTGTGTCTGTAGACAAACTATGCAAAAAATGCTTCATCCACACAAAAACCTGTACATGAGTGCTTATAGCAGCTTTATTCATAATGGCCAAAATTTAGAAGAAACCAAGGTATTCTACAGCAGGTGAATGGATAAATAAACTGTAGTGCATCCATACAATAGAATTTTTTCAGCCCTACAAAGGAATGGACTATGAAGCCATGAAAGATGGGGGAAGGGGTCAAATGCATATTACTAAGTGAAAGAAGCCATCCAAAAAGGCTACAAACTGTATACTCCCAACTACATGACATTCTGGAAAAGGCAAATCTATGCAGACAGTGAGAAGATCATGGATTGTGGGGAGGAAGAGATGAGCAGGTGGAGCACTGTGGATTTTTAGGGCAGTAACACTTCTGTATACCATAGAAGGCACGACACCAAGAGGGGACCCTAAAGTACACTCTGGCCTTTGGGCGATAATATACGACCATCAGCTGAAGCAGATGTACTACTCTAATGCAGATGGTGATAATGGCAGAAGTTGTGCTTGTGTAGGGGCAAGGAGTATATTTTAAGTCTCTAAACCTTCTTCTGATTTTTGCTGTGAACCTAAAACCAAAACGCAAAAAAAAAAAAAAAAGTCTACTTTGAAAAATGCAGTGTATTTTAAAATGTAAAATATTACTAGTTGTATGATTTTGTGTAATATACTTTTATTAATCTCACTCTATACCTCTTCAAGTCTCCCATGCCCTTAGCTTTGTCTGTCTGCCTCTCACTCCTCTTTTCCTAGCTTGATCAATATCTACTACCACCTTTCCATGTCTTCTCTTTTAGAGTGGCTCTGGACCATTCCCTGGGTGAGTACTGATCTCACTGTCTATATTAGTGCTCTCAAATTGGCAGCCTGAGGAGCAGATTTGCTTGATAGCTGACCTACATAGTGTTTTGAGAAAATCTGAATTAGTTCCTAGCATTTTGAAATTATGCCATTTCCTATGAAATGTATATTTCTAGCTATTACTGGAAACAGTAAATCTGGGAACACTGCCTCTGCACCCAGATACCAACAATCAGCAGGTAGCTGCTGTCAGCTGTTACCCTACTGCCATCCACTGAGACTGATTGTCAGTTGCCATTTGTCATCTAGCTTTCACCCCTTGTGACATTCAGCCTCCGTGGTGCCTCCTTGGTCCTTTAGGCACTTGAGTTTGCAATTTCTTCTACACCTGGTGCTGATGCCTTTCATCTAGCACCACCCATTGATGTGGAGGCTGGGCTTCAAATCACATGGACTCATCTCTGCCACTTCCCTTGTGTGTGAGTGGGCTGGGTAAGGTTACTTCACCGCTTTGAACTTGTAGTTTTTTATCTGAAAAATGAGGATAATGATGGGGATGGTTATGAAGATGAAAGGCAATGATGTGCATAAGCAGAGGAGTTGGGAATCACTGGTGCGTGTGGCCCTCTGATTAGCCCTCTGCTCCCTTTTCAGGGAGATTACAGGGCCACCCCTGCTGGTCTCGGGCATTATCAGCTCCTAATTTGTATGATACTTTCAGGAAGCTAGACACAATAAAAAAATTAAAAAAGAACTAGATATTACTTAAGTAAATTTATAATGAAAAGGTTTGTGAGCATGGTTTCCAAAACCAGAAAAAATTAAAAAAATTTTTTTCCTTATGCCTGCAATCGCTTACACCTTTTGAATAGCCCCTGATGTATCCATCTGTGTATGTTTATGTCTTTTTTTTTCCTGTCTGCTCGATTATGAACTTAGAAGCTTAAAACAACATAAAGGTAATTATCTTCTAGCTCTGTAAATTAGAAATCTGGTGGGTACCACTAGGATAAAGTAAAACTGTTGGCAGGGTTGCATTCCTTTTTTGGAAGCTCTAGAAGTAAATCCATTTCCTTTTCCAGCTTCTAGAGGTCACTCACATTCCTTGACTTGTGGCTTCATTCTCTACCTCCAAAGCCAGAAATGCTTTATTGTTAATTATATTCACTTACTGCACCATGGAACACCAGAACTTGGCCTTTAATGTTTACTTTTTATACCATGCCCAAAGTTTCTGAACTGATAGTACTGATTTTCTTTCTTCTAAGATTTATTTATTTATTTGAAAGGCAGAACTACAGAGAGAGAGAGAGAGAGAGAGAGAGAGAGAGCAAGAAAGAGAAAGAGAATCCTTAACCCACTGGTTCACTGGTTCACTCCCCGAAATGACCACAACGGCCAGGTTGGACCAGGCTGAAGGGAAACTGGAATTCCGTGCAGGTCTCCCACATGGGTGTCAGGGAGGGGCCCAATTACTTGTGCCATTTGTTTGCTGCTTTCCCGGGTACATTGGCAGGGAGCTGGATCAGAATTGGAGCAGCCACTACTGAAACCAGTGCTCATATGGGGTGCTGGCATTGCAGGCAGAAGCTTAGCCTACGGCACCACAATAACAGCCCCAGTACTGCTTACTTTTAAAGATCAAACTGGTCTAAGTTCTTCCTAAGTCTGTGAGCTTTGACTTCATTTATTTGTAGAGTTTAAAGTAAACAAGACCCCAGGAAGTCATGCAGTCCAGTCTTTTGCCTTCAACATCTCATCACATTCTCATTGCTATTTAGGGAGAGGCATAGGATTCTATTTTAGTGTTTTTCATTTCTACGATGTTAGTTTCCAGCAGTTATTTTCTTCTGACTGTTTTGCAAATGATTGTTCTTCAGTGAAAATAAGTAGCGGCCAGCGCCGCGGCTCACTAGGCTAATCCTCCACCTTGCGGTACCAGCACACCAGGTTCTAGTCCCGGTCGGGGCGCCGGATTCTGTCCTGGTTGCCCCTCTTCCAGGCCAGCTCTCTGCTGTGGCCAGGGAGTGCAGTGGAGGATGGCCCAAGTCCTTGGGCCCTGCACCCCATAGGAGACCAGGATAAGACCCGTTTCCTGCCATCGGATCAGCGCGGTGCACCGGCCGCGGTGCGCCGGCGGCAGCGCTCCTGCCGCGGCAGCCATTGGAGGGTGAACCAACGGCAAAGGAAGACCTTTCTCTCTCTCTCACTGTCCACTCTGCCTGTCCAAAAAAAGAAAAAAAAGAAAGAAAGAAAGAAAATAAGTAGCGATGAAATAAAATTATGCCAGTATTTTGATTGAAATGACAAGTAATGAGATGAAATCCGGAGGAGACAGTTGCTGCCAAATACAATGTCCATAAAACTTTCAAACCATATGGTACCAGGCTTGAAAAAACCCAGCATAGAGCAGAAGCGGGGTGATAGATGGAAAGGCAATGGATTGAGGGTTACACTCAAGAATGGAAGAAATCCTCATTGCGTGAAGGAAAAAAATACTCCTCATTTTTTCATTTTCTCATGTCGTAGCAAGTACATAAAATCTCTTGGAAGTACAGTGCGTCTTTGTATCTTGGAACTTCCCTGTCTTTACAGAGATGTTTGTTGCATCAGTAACATTTATATTCACAGGATTGTCATAAAAGCAGCTTGCAGATATTTAGCAGAAAAAAATAAGTCATAAATGGTCCATTTAAACTATACAGAGGGCAGGCATTTGGTATAGTCATTAAGATGCTGCATTCCAGGGCTGGTGCCGTGGCTCACTTGGTTAATCCTCCGCCTGCAGCACCAGCATACCATATGGGCGCCGGATTCTGGTCCCGGTTGCTCCTCTTCCAGTCCAGCTCTCTGCTGTGACCCTGGAGGGCAGTGGAGAATGGCCTAAGTGCTTGGGCCCCTGTACACACATGGGAGACCAGGAGGAAGCACCTGGCTCCTGGCTTTGGATCGGTGGAGCTCCGGCCGTAGCGGCCATTTGGGGGGTGAACCAATGGAAGGAAGACCTTTCTCTCTGTCTCTCTCTAACTCTGTCAAACAAACAAACAAAAACAGATGCTGCATTCCATTTCAGGGTACCTGGTTTCAGCCCCAGCTCCACTCCTGATTCCAATTTCAGCCCACTAACATACAACCTAGGAGGCAACAGGTGACGGCTCAAGTAGCTGGGTCCCTACCACTCATGTGGGAGACCTTGACTGAGTTTCTAGTTCCTCACTTCAGCCTGGCCTACCCCTGCTGTTACCAACATTTGGGGAGTGAATCAGCAGATAGGAGATCTCTATCTGTATCTCTCCCTCTGTCTCTGTCTTTCAAATGAAGAAAATAAATAAAAAGTCAAACCACATAGAAACTAAGTGAGTGATCAAATGACCAGTTTCAAATTAAGCATTCCAATCCACAGTTGATCCTCAACTAATTAAAGGCCTGGAAGTGAAGCATGGGAAAGTAGCTGAGAAGCAGGTGATTCTGTGGAACTTGGTTCTAAGAATAGTTCCTCATTACGTGTTTCATAAATGACACAAACTACAGCTTGAAGATGGTGGTTATATTTCTAATTTCTACCTTTTTGATCCCAGCACAGTACCTAGCCCACATTAGGTATTCAAGCATAGTTATTGAATGAAGAAGGAAGAGAACAAAAGGTATTACATTGTCAGATGACACCAACTCAAGAAATGGGGATGTGGAAGGTAACTAACGTCAGGTTTTTTGAAAATGCATTCCATCCTTAAAAATATTTCAGGGGAGGGCAGTTAGCCTAGTGGTTAAGACACTGGTTCAGATGCCTGCACCCCACATTGCACTACCTGGGTTCAATTCCCTGCTCTGCATCTGATTCCAGCTATCTGCTAGTGCAGACTCTGAGAGGCAGTGGTGATGGCCCAGGTACTTGGGTCTCTGCCACCCACATGGGAGATCGGGATTGAGTTCCCAGCTCCTGGCTTTGCCCCAGCATGGCCCCAGGTCTTGTTTCCTTTGGGGAGTGCACACGTAGATGGGAGCCTTCTCTGTCTGTCTCTCAGATAAATAAATAACAAAATTTTTAAAATGTTTCAGGATACACATTCATATATAAATTATGTATTTGTAATCTCCTATACTGATATGCTACATATATTGTAAAACATAAACCTCCAAATTTTAAATATTAAAAAACTTCAATATTTTAATCCTAATTTCTTAATATCATAAAAGCTTTTTTGCTTTCACTTGATGTTTTATTGGTATTTTATTAAAATCTTGGTTTAACACTTTTGATACAGTGATTTGACGGTCTCTTTTAAATTTAGTTTCTTTAAAGATTTATTTATTTATTTGAAAGATAGTTACAGAGAGAGAGAGAGAGAGGGAGAGACAGTGAGAGAGATCTTCCATCTCCTGGTTCACTCCCAAATGGCTGCAATGGCTGGGGCTGGGCCAGGTGGAAGCCAGGAGCCACGAACTCCTTCCAGGTCTCCCGTATGGGTGACAGGGGCCCAAGCACTTGGGCCATCTGCTGCTGCTTCCCCAGGTGCATTAACAGGGAGCTGAATTGGAAGTGGAACAGCCAGGATTCAAATCAGCACCCACACATGACACTGGTGTTGGCAGGTGGCAGTTCAACCTACTGTGCCACAACATCAGCCTTAAGTTTTGTTTTCTAAAAATTCATTTTAGGGGCTGGTGCCATGGCTTACTGGTTAATCATCTGCCTGCAGTGCCGGCATCCCATATAGGTGCTGGGTTCTAGTCCCGGTTGCTCCTCTTCCAGTCCAGCTCTCTGCTGTGATCTGGGATAGCAGTGGAGGATGGCCCAAGGGCTTGGGTCCCTGCGCACACGTGGGAGACCAGGAGGAAGCACCTGGCTCCTGGCTTTGGATCAGTGCAGCACTGGTGTAGCAGCCATTTGGGGGGTGAACCAACGGAAGGAAGACCTTTCTCTCTGTCTCTCTCTCTCTCTCACCGTCTGTAACTCTACCTGTCAAGTAAATTTTAAAAAAAATCATTTTAATAGATGTCACAGTGGAAGAAGATATTTCAAAATGACATTTAGATTTAAATGGGAGGAATGTATTGTAATTGGCTGTATCTATTAAAATATTCATTTTCTGGCCGGCGCTGTGGCTCAATAGGCTAATCCTCCACCCAGCGGCGCTGGCACACTGGGTTCTAGTCCCGGTCAGGGCGCCGGATTCTGTCCCGGTTGCCCCTCTTCCAGGCCAGCTCTCTGCTATGGCCCGGGAAGGCAGTGGAGGATGGCCCAAATACTTGGGTCCTGCACCCCATGTGAGACTAGGATAAGTACCTGGCTCCTGCCTTCGGATCAGTGCAGTGCGCCGGCCGCAGCGCGCCAGCCGTGGCGGCCATTGGAGGGTGAACCAACGGCAAAAGGAAGACCTTTCTCTCTGTCTCTCTCTCTCACTATCCACTCTGCCTGTCAAAAAAAAAAAAAAAAATTTCATTTTCTTTTTCAATCCTATCTACCAGTTCTGTAACAGTTTCCACTGAAGTTTGACCAGTAAATTTCCTTTTTATCTGCTGTCAATAATTTTTGCATACCAGTTTAAAAGTACTGCATTTACCTTTTTAACAAGTAAGCTTAAGATCCAGTAAAATTAATTATTCTGAAAATCTTTAAACAAATAGAAAAATTGTGTTTCCAAAAATGCAGTTTTAATACTACACTTACACACATGTTTTTATTCACCAAAATCATATGTTGGAAATATTTCCAAACATTTCAAAATGCTCTCTCTAAAGTATTTATTTCAAAAGGCACATGCACTTAAAGTGAGCAGTGGGGTGGGGGTGGGGAGAGTTTCTCTCCTGCCAATTGTTAAAACTACCTTAAAAATAGTGTCTGTGTTTAATATCCACTATGTAACATATTACCCAAAGGCTAATATTATCATTTGGCTTTTTGTCTGAGAAAAATGCACAATTCACCTTCATAGTCAACTACTCTCTTAAGTATTAACTAGTGCTCATGCAATGCTTATTTTGGGGGTACATATGATATTCAGAGATTTATATATGTGGTTCTCCCTTGGTTTCTACGGGGGATTGGTTCCAGGACCCCTTTTACATACCAAAATCCACAGATGTTCAAGTCTATTATTAAAATGGTTAAGTATTTGTCTATAACCTATGCATATCCTCCCTTGTACTTTCAATCATTTCTAGATTATTTATAATACCTGTAATACATTGTAAATGCTATATAAATAGTTGTTTTACTGAATTATTTAGAGATTAATGACTAAAAAATGTTCATTGTAGAGAATTACTTTTCAAAGTATTTTTGATGTGGGGCAGGTGTTTAGTCTACTGGTACAGATCTATCTGGTTAAGATGCCTGTGTCCCACATTGGCGTTCCTGGGTTCAACAGCTGCCTCTGGCTCCAGATTCCCACTTTGTGTTAATGCAGAACTCGGGAGGCAGCAGTGGTGACTCAGGTGACTGTATCCCTTCCACCCACAGGGGAGATCAGGATTGAGTTGCCGGTTCCTGGCTTTGGCCCAGCCCAATGCTGGCCATTGTAGGCATGTGGGGAGTGAACCAGCAGATGAGAACTCTCTATCTTTTGTATGCCCTCTCTCAAATAAGTAAATAAAATTTTAAAAATATATTTTTGATCTGCAATTCATTGGATCCATGGATGTGGAACCACAGATACGGAGGATTAACTATACAATGCTTCTATGAAAAGTCTATGGAAAATGTGTACTATGGAAAATTATGCAACAGAAGGAATGCATTGTCATTGGCTGTATCCATTAAAATACTCATTTTCTTTTTCAGTATCATCCACAAGTTTTGTAACAGTTTCTACTGAAGTTTGACCAGTAAATTTCCTTTTTCTCTGCTATCAATCAATAATTTTTATAAGCTAATCTAAAAATATTGCATTTACCTTTTTAACAGGTAAGTTTTACTTTTGCACCAAAATAAACTTATCTTTTAGTTCCATTTTCCAAGAACTTAAAAAAAGGCAAGAAAGACCGAGAGGGAGCAAGCTCCCATCCACTGGTTCACTCCCAACTTCAAAGCCCACAATGACCATGGCAGAAGATGGGACACAGGAATGCAATTCAAGTCTCTCATGTGGGTGGCAGGAACCCAATTACTTGAGACTACTGCTGGCTCCCAGGTTCTGCATTGGCGGAATGCTGGAGTTGGGAATTGGAGCTGGAAATCAAACTTACATATTCCAGTTTGGAACACAGACATCTTAAAACCCATGCTGGCCGGCGCCACAGCTCACTAGGCTAATCCTCCACCCAGCGGCGCCGGCACACCGGGTTCTAGTCCCTGTCAGGGCGCCAGATTCTGTCCCGGTTGCCCCTCTTCCAGGCCAGCTCTCTGCTGTGGCCTGGGAGTGCAGTGGAGGATGGCCCAAGTGCTTGGGCCCTGTACCCCATGGGAGACCAGGATAAGTACCTGTTTCCTGCCATCGGATCAGCGCGGTGCACTGGCCGCAGCGCGCCAGCCGCGGCGGCCATTGGAGGGTGAACCAACGGCAAAGGAGGACCTTTCTCTCTGTCTCCCTCTCTCACTGTCCACTCTGCCTGTCAAAACAAAACAAAACAAAAAACAACACAAAAACAAAACAAAACAAAACAAAATACATGCTAATTGTCTGCTCCCCCAGGAATTTTTTGAAGTACCCTGTACATATGAACTCACTTTATCCTCAGAAGAACCCACCCAGTGAAGTAATATGAAAATCCAAAATTCCATGTGCTAGCAAATCCATACATTTTGAGCACCAACAAGATTACCTGCTGCCTCTCAGGATGTGCTTTAGCGGGAAGCTGGAATCAAGATTGGAGCCAGGTCTCAAACCCAGGCAATCCAATATAGGATGCAGCTGTCTTAACTAGTGCCCTAATTGCCAGACCCAATGCCTGCCCCTGAAAAGCAATTTTAAATGTAAGAATTATAGTAGGTTGCATTATAAGAGTATGAATTGGAGAGCTGCAAGAAAATGCTCTCACTCTATTACAGACTTAGTTGATCCTTTATAAAAGACTTCCATGTCTCACACTGGGCACCTCATTCAAAAGCTAACAAAGAAATGTGAAGGATTTGAAAAACAGATCACATGAGTCATGAAACAAAGAGATGTGAGAAAAAACTTAAAGGAACTGGGGTTTATTCCAGAAAACCTAAGGGAATTGAAAAATCTTTTATTCTACAAAGAATTATAGTCTCCTATGGTCCACTTAAGTCTCTGACACATCTGGTTAAGCCAGACACAGATTTCTTAGGGAATTGGTTAAGGAAATAACAACACCTCTTTAAGCCAGAGGCTAGTAAGCCGTTGCTTTTGAAATGGGTTCAGTCATTAATTGTGCATAATCGACAGTAAATTGACTGAGTCACCAAATGAACAGCATTTAAGAAAAGCTATTATTCTCCACTGATAAGCAATTAAAATAATAGTTATCTTCAAAGTGCACCTAGCAGGTTTGAGCTCAAAGGCTTAACAGGATTATCTGAACGTAAAAACTGCTGACATGATGTATGTAAATATGATATGATTATTAGCAACATGATTAAGAACGTAATTGACTATCCAAACAAGATGCAGAAAAAAATAAAAAAGGAAATAAGAGAAAGAAAAAGCAGTGATTTATATTTTATTCTTTAAACTCAGAATAACTAGATTGGAAAACAATGAGATTTATAATAGTTTCACTTTGGATAACTAAAGGTATTAACAAAATTTAAGTAATTTCCAGCTACCTGTACATCAAAATACTGATACTAACAGTTTAAGAGTTCTGATCTTTTAACACTTCCCTATGGTTTTTCTCATGAGTCTAATATAGAAAGTGAGAATGTCCTATGATCTGAAAAGCTTCATTTGATCATGATGTAGTTTTGCTTTAAAATAGTTTTATTATCAAAGATACTAGGGGTGGGTGTGATGTTTGGGCTAATGGTTAATTTGCACTTGGGACACCTACAACCCATATCTGAGTACCTGGGTTTGAGTCTCTTCTATCGGTTGCAGCTTCCTGTTAATTTATACCCTGAGAGGCAGCAGATGATGGCTGAAGTTCTTGGGTTTCTGCCACCTACATGGGAGATGTGGATTAAGTTCTGAGTTCCTGGATTTGGCCTTGTCCAGCTCTGGGCATTTGGAGGGTTCTCCTTTTCTCTCTCAAATTAAAACACACACACATACACTCAAACTTCAGGCATTTCAATTCTGAGTATGAACTTAGCTAATTTGGCCCAAGAAATGATGCTGAGTTTTGGGTCTCCTACTTGTTTGTACTCCTGCCCGCTCAAAATGAGTATATACTGAACAATTTTCCAGATCAAACAAGTTCATTCTGCTCTGTGTTAAGGAGGTATCAATTGGTCTCAATTTCCTCTTCTTCTTCTTCTTCTTAATATTTATTTATTTTATTTGAAAGGCAGGGTTACAGAGAGGGAGAGACAGAGAGAGTGAGAGATCTTCCATCTGTTGGTTCACTCCCCAAATGGCACAATGGCCAGAGCTGAGCCGATCCAAAGTCAGGAGCCAGGAGCTTCTTCCAAATACTTGAGCCATCTTCTGCTGCTTTCCCAGGTGCACTAACAGGGAGCGGGATCAGAGGTGGAGCAGCCAGGACTCGAACTGGCAGCCAAATGGTATGCCAGCACTGGAGGCTGCAGCTTTACCCACTATAACACAGCACTGGACCCCGGTCTCAATTTCAATTCCCACAAATATATGAATTTTCCTAACTAGATCTTGGGTTACTTTGTATTTTATTAACGTTTTGCTCTGAAAGCCTGCAATGCCTGCATCCCACATCAGAGTGTCAGTTCCATCCCTGGCTTTTGTGCTTCCAATCCAGCTCCCTGCTAATGTACAAGGGAAGAAAGCAGAAGATGGCCCGAGTGCTTCTCATGTAGGCGACCCACATGAAGCTCCTGTCTGCTGGTTTTGGCCTGGCCCAGCCTCAGCCATTGCGGCCACGTGGGGAGTAAACCAGTGGATAGAAGATCTCTATCTCCTTCTCTCTCTCTGCCATTCGGCCTGTACAATACATAAATCCATAAGTAAATTATTTTTTAAAAAAATTGAATAAATCAGTCACTTTTGTCTGCCCATTTTTACTGCAGACTTTTTTTTTTTTTTTTTTACATTTTAAAGCTTTTATCCAGTGGGAGAAATGCATAGGAGAGTGAGGGCCCTGGATAAAGAAGAGATAAATTAAGATTCATACCAAGTATCAGGAGCCAGCCACGCGGAGGAGCATGTAGGCCAGGAAGCATGAGGTAGGTGGCCCAAAGGCCACGCGCCCTGGAGGTGCAGGGGCAGCAAGCACCTGAAATGGCAAAAGGCCAAAGAAAGAGAAAAAGGGCAAAAAAAGGCTGCAGACTTTTAAAAAAATTTATATTCTGAGTCAATTCATGTTTAGTATGTCTTAAACTATCTTATTTAAGCTTGTGGAATGCTATGATTGGTGTATCAATGGATAAAAATAGCTGGAAACTATACTGACAATTCATGATGTCTGATCCATTCTAGAAGGTAAGTCTGTAGCAGAAAGAGGGAAAAGTACTGTAAACACAATGCTCTAAACATGACTCAGGGGCCGGCGCTGTGGCGCAGCGGGTTAACGTCCTGGCCTGAAGTGCCGGGTCCTATATGGGTGCTGGTTCAAGTCCCAGCTGCTCCACTTCCGATCCAGCTCTCTGCTATGGCCTGGGAAAGCAGCGGAAGAGGACCCAAGTCCTTGGGCCCCTGCATCCGCGTGGGAGACCCGGAAGAAGCTCCTGGCTCCTGGCTTCGGATTGGCCCAGCTCTAGCCATTGCAGCCATTTGAGGAGTGAACCATCAGATGGAAGACCTCTCTCTCTCTCTCTCTCTCTCTCTCTCTCTCTGCCTCTCCTCTCTCTGTGTAACTCTGACTTTCAAATAAATAAATAAATCTTAAAAAAAAAATGACTCAACGTCATAAATAAGAGTGTCAATTGATAAATCAACAACAGACGTCACTGTGTAGTTACTTCCCGTGTAGGACCTATCTCTAATGAGTTGTACTTCGAGAATTAACAGTGAAACTAGTCTTCAAACAGTAGTTTATACTTTGTGTGCTTGTGTGGGTGCAAACTGTTGAAATCTTTACTTAATATAGAGTTGGTCTTCTGTATATAAGGATAATTAAAATGAATATTAATGAAGAATGGGATGGGAGAGGGAGTAGGAGGTGCGACTGGAGTTGGGGTGGGAGGGTAGGTATTGGGAAAGAACCACTATATTCCTAAAGCTGTACCTATGAAATTTCTATTCATTAAATAAAAGCTTCCTAAAAAATAAAACTTATAATATAAAAAAAAGACTCAGACATATTTGTGCTTTTGTAACCAATTTGATGGTAGCTTTACTTTTTCCTCTCTAGACTTGACAACTTATCTGTTATAAAACAAAGATCCTGGCCGGCGCCGCGGCTCACTAGGCTAATCCTCCGCCTAGCGGTGCCGGCACACCGGGTTGTAGTCCAGGTCAGGGTGCCGGATTCTGTCCCGGTTGCCCCTCTTCCAGGCCAGCTCTCTGCTGTGGCCAGGGAGTGCAGTGGAGGATGGCCCAAGTGCTTGGGCCCTGCACCCCATGGGAGACCAGGAAAAGCACCTGGCTCCTGCCATCGGATCAGCGCAGTGCACTGGCCACAGCGCGCCGGCCGCGGCGGCCATTGGAGGGTGAACCAACGGCAAAGGAAGACCTTTCTCTCTGTCTCTCTCTCTCACTGTCCACTCTGCCTGTAAAAAAAAAAAAAATCCTAATGAATTCTGATTCTCACTTCCTTAACCAGCCAACATGAGGTCACTCAGGTCCTGGACTGCCATTTTATCAAATTTTCTCAAAAAATTAAATGATTTTTCTGGTATTGTCCTTCAACTCTTCCAAGATTACACTAAAAAAACACACACGAATAATAGAGGGCTTTATCATGACATTAAAAATAACGATGCTTCCTTATCAGGCCCTACTAAAAAAAAAAAAAGGTTTTCAGGCAGGCGCTGTGGTGTAGCAGATAAAGCCGCCATCTGCAGGACCGGCATCCCATATGGGCTCCGGTTTTAGTTTGGGCTGCTCCTCTTCGGGTCCAGCTTTCTTCTATGGTCTGGGAAAACAGTAGATGACTTAAGTACTTGAGCCCCTGCACCTGCATGGGAGACCAGAAAGAAGCTCCAGGCTCCTGGCTTCGAATCAGCCCAGCTCCAGGCGTTGTGGCCATTTGGGGAGTAAACCACACTTTCTGTAATTGTGCCTTTCAAATAAATAAGTAACTCTTAAAATAAAAAAAAAAGGAAAGAAAAGGTTTTCCACTTTGAGTAGCAGAGGAAGAAAACCAAACATTTATTTCTTTGGAATATTTTACCTGAAAAAAAAAACTTACTGTATTACCTTGTTAGGTATTTAAATTTTTTAAATTTTATTTTATTTTATTTGAGAGGCACAGAGTGATTGATTGATTTTCATCCACTAGTTCATTCCCCCAAAACCCGCAACAGCTGGGACTGGGCCAGACCAAAGCCAGAAGCTCTACCCAGGTCTCCCATGTATGTGGCAGGAACCCAAGCATTTGAGCCATTATCTGCTGTCTCCCAGATGCAGGTATCTGGAAGCTGGGTTAGAAGTTAAGGTGTTAATATATCCCAGGTACTCCAATTTGGGGTACAGGAGTCCTAAATGGTGACTTAACTTTTTGTGCCATAAGGCCTGCCCCTCTCAAAGTAATTTCAAGAGACATGCACTATTATTACCTCTTTTACTGAGAAAGAAGACGCTATTATCACACTTACATTCTTGATGAAACTAGTGCTCAGAAAAGTGAAATAATTTGTCCAAAATAGAAAGTGGGAAAGCCAGCAGTTAAACCTGGTTCTGTCCAGTTCCAGAGCTTGTGGTCATAGTCTCTACACTATAGACCCAACAGATAAGCAAAATATTTGCCTTTTATGAATGATATTTTTAAACAGATTTATTTATTTATTTGAAAGAGTTACACAGAGAGAGAAAGAGAGAGAGAGAGAGAGAGAGAGAGGTCTTCCATCTGATGGTTCACTCCTCAAATGACTGCAATGGCTAGAGCTGGGCCAATCCGAAGCCAGGAGCCAGGAGCTTCTTCTGGGTCTCCCACGCGGATGCAGGGGCCCAAGGACTTGGGCCATCTTCTACTGATTTCCCAGGCCATAGCAGAGAGCTGGATCGGAAGTGGAGCAGCTGGAACTTGAACCAGCACCCATATGGGATGCCAGCACTTCAGGCCAGGGCATTAACCCACTGTGCTACAGCGCTGGCCCTTATGAATGACATTTTCAATATGAATATGAATCATATTTCCAAACAAAATATTGAGGCTTAGAATCTGACACGAAACTATTTTTAAAAGGTAATTAGGAGCAGAAGTTTGGTGCAGCAGCTTTGAGTTGCTGCTTGGAATGCCTGCATACCATATCACAGTGATTCGTTAAGTCCAAAGTACTTCCAACCCAGCTTCCTGCTAATGCAAAACTTTGAGATCCCACTCATGTGGGAGACTTGGCGTTCTGGGCTCGTGGCTTCACCCTGGCCCAGCCCTGACTATTGCTGGCTCTTGGGGAAGTAAACCAGCAGATGGGAGGTCTCTCTCTTCTCTCTCTTCTCTCTCTCTCTCTCTCTCTCTCTCTCTCAGATTTATTTATGGCTGGTGCTGTGGCTCAGTAGGCTAATCCTCCGCTTGTGGCACCGGCACCCTGGATTCTAGTCTCGGTTGGGGTGCCGGATTCTGTCCTGGTTGCTCCTCTTCTAGTTCAGCTCTCTGCTGTGGCCCGGGAAGGCAGTGGAGGATGGCCCAAGTGCTTGGGCCCTGCACTCGCATGGGAAACCAGGAGGAAGTACCTGGCTCCTGGCTTCGGATTGGCACAGATCCGGCCATAGCGGCCATTTGGGGAGTGAACCAATGGAAGGAAGACCTTTCTCTCTGTCTCTCTCTCTCTTTCACTGTCTTAACTCTTACTGTCAAAAAAAATTTTATTTATTTATTTGAAAGAGTTACATCGAGAGAGAAGGAGAGGCAGAGAGGTCTTCCATCCGCTGGTTCACTCCCCAATTGGCTGCAACGGTTGGAGCTGTGTCGATCCAAAGCCAGGAGCCAGGAGCCTCTTCTAGGCCTCCCACGTGGGTGCAGGGGCCCGAGGACTTGGGCCATCTTCTACTGCTTCCCAGGCCATAGCAGAGAGCTGGATTGAAAGAGGAGCATCCAGGACTCAAACCAGTACCCATATGGGATACCAGTGCTTCAGGCAGTGGCCTTACCCGCCGGTCCCAGATCTGTCTTTCTCAGCCTCTTTACCTTTCAAACAAAATGAAATTTTTGAAAAAAATTACTTGCATGAAATTTTTTATAAAGGCATAAACATCAGCTAGACATTTAGTTGAATATTCAACTTTTGTTTTGTAGTATAAACCAAAAAGAAGTCAGAAATATAACGGAAAAAGGGGATAGAATCTTTATCAACTCGAATAACTAGATATAATCAATCAAAGTGATCAGCCTTAAAATGTGCCCATAAGATTAATTTTAGGGAGGGTGTACATTTGGCATAACATTTGAAATACCACTTGGGATGCCCTTATTGGAGTACCTGGATTTGATTCTTGGCTCCACTCTGGATCCCCGTTTATGAAAATGTACACCAGAGGAGGCAGCAGGTGATGGTTCAAATAGTTGGGTCCCTGCTACCCATGTTGGGAACCTGGATTGAGTTCCAAATTCCTAGCTTCAGCTTGTCTGACCCTTGCTGTTGGGGGCACTGGGGATTAATGCAGCAAATGAGAGATCTTTATTTCTCTGCCTTCTAAATAAATAAAACAAGATAAAATTATTTTAAGTGGAAACCTTAAATAGTTTGTGAATATTTTTATTACTGCTAGTTTTTTGGGAAATTAGGCTTTTAAGTTGTTGCTCTCCAAATGTAAAATACCCAGTCTCTTGTCAGTTGAATGCAGTTTGTCCCCTTATCATCAAATATTTGTGAGTGGTGATCTGTGTGTGTGTTTCTCACTGCAGGAAGACAAATTTATCCTGGAAATGTTGTAACGGTTCCCAGATGTTTTTTAAAAAGATTAAAATGTGGTGATAGACAGGTATTTGTCTCTAAAGCAAGAATGATGTCATTCTACTTGGAGTTTATTGACACAGAACTTGCTTTGTCTAAGAAATTTTTCAGCACTGTGAATATGGCTTTAATTAAGAGATACACTGATCACTTGATTGTATTACAAGGGAGGAACTTTTCTAGCTTCTCTGTGCCTTATTGTGTGGTTCACTTTGTGAATGTGTGTAAGGACCATTGGCATTATGCTGATTTCTATCTACTGTGCTATACCCATTTCCGAATACTAATGAAACCATTGTTTACAAAGTCTTGTCAGACCATAAAAACTGTTTGGATTCACAACCCGTTTTCTGTAAGAAGGCCATGTTATGATTATTGACATTAAAAATTAATATTCTTACCTTTACTTGAGGGCCAAATCTTTGACTATCATTTTAAAACATAAGGGAATGTCCTCTGAATTTAGGGAAGTCACACATAGATCCCAGTTCCTCTAACTGCCTTTGACAGTTTATTTATTCATAGACTTGTTGCAAATTTTCAGGAATCACAAGATCTGAAGTAGAGACCATTGCCTTAGAATCTGAAGCATTAAATACACATGGGGTTCCTCAGTTGTTTGGTTCTGTCTTCAAGTGATACCAGCTGAAACCTAAATTACAGTGCTGTGGTGAGACCAAAAGCAAACAAACAAAATGAATCCCACTCGGCTTTGAAAGTTTATCCACTTTGTGGCACACCCACTGAATCAAGTAATTCTTAGCTCTCCACTCATTTTCTGTACTTTTCTTTCTGTTATCTGGGAAAAGAGAGAAAGAGAGAGAGAGAGAGAGAGAGACATAGTCCTAAAATACAGCTTCTGTCAAAGAATAACATTAGGAAGAAGCTATAAAGTGTGCCCTCAGCTGACAAGATTATAGGGAATGGGGAAAAAACAAACAAACAAACAAAACAAACTAAATCTACCTAGATTTGTGGAAAGGAAATTTCTCCCTATACTATGCCAGTTTGTGAAAACTCTCGCCTATGTGTGAACACAAAGGCCAAAAGTTGGCTGCAGAAAAGAGCAGAAAACTTCAAACAATGCCAAATGAAGTGTAGGTGTTCGCCTAAATTATTTGGATACCTATTTCACTCCTCTGAGTTAACACGTTACACCAAGCCATGTCCCCGGGCCATTCCCAGGCTACCTGCACACGCCAAGGGCAGCTTGGCGGGCAGATCAGCTTTGGTCCTTGTAGCTCTTGGGGCAGCGGTCACTACCCGACTAAGCAGTGGGGAAAACCGAAGCGTCTGAGCCTCCAAGACAGTATCCACCGGTGTCCTCTCGAACTTTGCACATCGCGTGACCCGGGCAGACCGCGCACGGCGGCCAGGCCTTTGGCGGGATCCTCAGGGAAGAGAGACGAGGGCTGGTTTCCGGGCCCGGGCGGCGGGCCTGAGCAGGGGAGCGCAACCTGCAGCCCCCTGCGCGGTGCGGGCCGCTGCCAGCCGGCGGGTCCCGGGCACTCGTGCCCCGCCCCGGCTCAGAGCCGCCGCCGCCTTCCTCGGAGAGCCGCCGGCCGCTCGATTCTCCTCGGTTGCCCCGCGCGCTCCGCGGGAGGAGCTGCCGGCGGCCGTGACGCGTCAGGGAAGGAAACGCCGGCGGCCCTGTGGGGAAAGAGGAAGCGAGAGTGCGCTCGGCTCCGCGCCCGCCGCGCCGGGAGGCTGCCCTGTGGGGCCGGGTAGGTGCGGGGCAGGCTGGAGGGTCCGCGCGCGTCAAGGCCGCGGTCGGAGCCCCCGGGCGGGGGGGAACGGGGCGGGGCAAGGGCTGCCGGGGCCTCGACTGCTGCCTCTCCTCGGAGCAAACGTGATTTTCCCGCGTTCCCCGGAAGCCTCGGAGCCCCCGACTCCCGGGGAGTTTGTGGTCTTTGTTTCCTCGAGGTGAATTCAGATTCTGCGCGGCGAGTCCTCAACGCCCGAGTGGCGTCGGTGGATGGACCCTGTTAACGCGCGCACGGCTGCAGAACCTAGAGGAGCGAGGGACGTGGAGGGTGGGAGTCCCCGTCTGAGGTCGAAATTGGTTGGGGTCACCTGTGAGGATCGGGGAAGGGGCGGCTGCGGGAGTGGGGTGCATAGGAATGCTTAACCTGTTGTCAGCCGACCAGTACGGTGAGACTTTATTGCCTTGCTACTCTGAAATTCTCTGTGATCTGAGCCTTTTCACGTGAATCAGCCCCTGTTCGGCCTCAGTTTTAGTATTGGTGTGTGTACCATCTAGAAGCGCTTTGAGATTTTATCATTGTTAGTGATGGAAAGAGAAGAGAGAGATTTCGTCTATTGAAACTTGGATGCTTTCACTCAATTTTGCACAGTGATTTCTGAACCATGAGTAGAATTTCAGTTCTGCACGAGAGACTATATAGGGTGCACTTGACATGCAAGAATAAATACAGAGCCTTGCAATTTCAAAACCGTTGTCAAGGTAAAAAATAGACGGTTGAGTATTTTTATTTTCTCCCTTCTCGGTTGAGAATTCACCCAATCTGGCAAGTGCCTTCGTTATTTACCAAATACTTAGCTCTTACTGTATACTGGGCTCTTTCTAAGTGGCTTATAAATCAATTCTTAATTGAAAATAATAGATTATAGCAGTTCTGGCCATCCAGCAATTGCCCATACTTCAGTTCCCTGCATTTCCAGAGCTAGAGACAGTAGAGGAAGTCTGAAACGTATTTCAGGACTGGGTGTGCCTTCTGGCCTTCTTGGCCACCACTCCCATAAGCTGCCACCACCGCAATCCCTGGGGGAAGGGAGTCTGGAGCTCGGGAAATGAGACATGTTCCAAGCAGGTCTGGGGCCAGAGCTCTAGCAGCTTCTGTAAGATGGTCTCTCTCATCTGCCATTGTACACGTCAGTTACCTCTGAACTTCCCCTTTTCTCCCACTGCCACTGTGTGGAGCCTAGTGTCATTTGTAAAAAGGAGCTTTGTTCCTAAGCTCTTTGACAATTCATATGACATTGCTTCGGTTTTAAGGGTCAGTTTGGACCTGAAATGTATTACAAAATGGAATATTTTGTATGCATCAAAATAACAACATATTGTAATTTTACTGCTGTTTGCTGTTGGATCAGGCTGGTAGATGTCCACTTTGTGATTTGCAAACATATAAGAATACTTTTCCAGAACAAGGTGTCCTTTTCTTCACTTGGTTTTTAAGATTTGTTTATTTTTACAGAGAGAAAAGGGGAGAGATGAGAGAGATTTTCCATCTCTGGTTCACTCCTCAAATGGCCGCAATGGCCAGAGCTGGGCCAGTCTGAAGGCAGGAGCCAGCAGATTCTTTCAGGTCACCCATGTGGGTGCAGAGACCCAAGCACTTTTCCCATCCTCAGCTACTTTCCCAGGCACATAAGCAGGGAGCTGGATTGCAAATGGAGCAGCTGGGACTTGAACTGGCACCTATATGGGATACTGAAATTGAAGGCAGCGTCTTTACCCACTACACCACAGTGCCTGCCCCTAAAGTACTTTCAAAAGAGCAGTTTAGCCCGATGCACAGATTGGTGGAGATGTGAAATGGTGAATAAATAATATAGAAACGATGTTTGTCATTATAATTGTAAATTTCATGTCCAGATCTGTACATCACGCTAGTTTTCTCCCCGTCTCTTTCTTGTTCCTTTATTTCTCCTATGTATATATTTAAATCTAATCACCAGAGAGGTGATCAAATGAGATGATACACCTTATTTAATAGGTGTGAAGTGTCTTGAAGCAGGAAGGCTTGCTTTCCTGTGGTGTAATTATGGCACAACAGCCATTAGTGGCATTTATGAATTCAACTCAGACAAGTGACACCTAACACTTTCATGGTAACAAAGTGCTTCCAGACAGATTCATCTGCTCTGCAGAGAGTCTTCCGGAGACCTAGAGCCAGTTTCTCTCCCGATTTACAGATGAAAATCTGAGGCACAGGAATATTACAGCACTTCAGCCATGGTGGCACAGCTGCTTTGGCAACGCTGGACAACAGTAGGTGTGTGTCCTGTGCCTGGAACATGTAGGCTTGCCATGGACATTTGTGCAATGACTGGCTCTTGCTTTTCCAAAACATTTCTCAACATAGTCCCGTAATTGATGTATGCATAAGAGATCTGCAGGCCTAATCCAATGTCCCTCTTATTTCAAACAGCATCTGATACAAAACGTTTTTTTACAAAAGGGACAGCAATGTCCTTTGGATACTTTTCTTAGGATTTGTCATTCCTGGGTCTTGAAAATAAATGTTTTCTTTTTTTTCCCTCTTAAAGATCTTACCTTTTTCCCTCTGATTTATTTATTTATTTATTTATTTATTTATTTATTGACAGGCAGAGTTAGACAGTGAGAGAGAGAGAGAGACAGAGAGAAAGGTCTTCCTTCTGTTGGTTCACCCCCAGGTGGCTGCTATGGCTGGTGCCCTGCACCCACCCGAAGCCAGGAGCCAGGTGCTTCCTCCTGGTCTCCCATGCAGGTGCAGGGCCCAAGCACTTGGGCCATCCTCCACTGCACTCCCGGGCCACAGCAGAGAGCTGGACTGGAAGAGGAGCAACCGGGACAGAATCCGGCGCCCCAACCGGGACTAGAACCTGGGGTGCCGGCACTGCAGGTGGAAGATTAGCCAAGTGAGCCACGGCACTGGCCTCCTTCTGATTTTAAGAGAGTTTGGATTGGACACATAGTGGTGTTAGTTTTGTGATGACAGCTTTCGTATCTACCTAAGCTACTTAGATTTATGATCAAGTTCAAATACAGTGATCATAGGTATTGTAAGTTTTTGGAGCATCTGGCATTGCTATGAGCTCTCTTTTGAAATGTTGCAATTACTTTGTTAGAAAGGGTCTTTTGAAAAACAAAATAATCCTCAAATATTTATAGCCTTCAAACATAATTCTCTGTACCCTCAGCTATGTGATCTCCACATGGATAACCTTTAATTAGAGAGGAAAATATGGCCATTCCCTGCTGGGAGGACTTGAGAAGGGCTATGGGGAGAATGAAAGATGCGCTAGCCTTTCCCAGGAGGGCTATTAGGTGGTAAGAAGCCCTTAATGAAGCCAGACTGAGTCATCTGCCTGTCAACGGTTCTTCTGTGGGGGGTTGAATAAAACACTTTTCAAACCTGCCTTGTTTCAGAAACCACGTTACCTTTTCAATCCTCTTATTTTTTTCTCTTTTTAAAATTCATGTAAATTACTGACTAAACTGCTGATTCATGAAACTCAAATTATATAACATGTTATTCCTGACAGAAGCAGCTCCTACGGTATTTGAAGTGATTCTGTGTCTCTGTTTTCCTTTACCATTCCCATTCCCTGTTTCCCCCTCTTTCATGGAGGAACGTGGTAAATCTGGAAAGAGATAAATCACGTTTTGTAGTTCACATCGAAGTGATTTTAACCCAATGCTAGCTTAGATTTCATTGTCCTTGTAGAGGAAGACAATGTGGAAATCAGTTGTTCAAGGCCAAAATAGAGCATCAACCAGTAAAATTGTATCTTCTATATAAAGCTGTGCCAAAGGGCATTTAAAGGAAATTAGAGCAGTGTACAGTATCTGTGCCCTTGTCCAACTTCTCAGGTCATTTCCTGTTTTATACAAGTCCTGAAAGCCTGCCTAAGTTCATCTTCTTGCAACCGTATTCTTTTTTTTTTTTTTTTTTTTTTTTTTTTTGGACAGGCAGAGTTAGAGACAGAGAGAGAGTTATAGACAGTGAGAGAGAGACAAAGAGAAAGGTCTTCCTTCCGTTGGTTCACCCCCCTAATGGCCACCATGGCCAGCGCTGCGCCGATCCGAAGCCAGGAGCCAGGTGCTTCCTCCTGGTCTCCCATGCGGGTGTAGGGACCCAAGCACTTGGGCCATCCTGCGCTACCATCCCGGGCCATAGCAGAGAGCTAAACTGAAAGAGTAGCAACTGGGATTAGAACCCAGGGTGCCGGACCACAAGCTGAGGATTAGCCAAGCGAGCCATGGCGCTGCCATCGACCCTATTCTTTTATTATTCAAAACCAAAATCTGCAAATGAAAGATAAGTGATGCTAGACAAGGAGACTTGTAGGGAAAGGGATGGATAATGTGTAAGATGGAAAATAGGAGATATGTGGGTGAACCAAGAGATGTTTATGTGAGATCTCATAGGAGTAGTCATGGATAGTACAGCTCTGATTCTTCTTAGGGAACTATGCAATGTAGGGAAGACTTCTCTGGAATCAGAGTCTGGAAGGGACTAGAAACATCTCTGCATGATGTGATATTGGTGGGCAGAGTTACTTTCTTCCATCAACTGCAGAAGCGTTCTTATAGGTTGGTCTTTCTTCAGGCAATGAAGGGAGTTTGTTTACAGGTGGTAATTGAAAATGTAGGTAACTGGTTTATGACTTTTTAAAAAAAAGATTTATTTATTTGAAAGGCAGAGTGATGAGAGAGAGTGAGAGTGAGCTTCCATCCATTGGTTCACTTCCCAAATGGCTGCAATGGCCAGGGGTGGACCAGGCCAAAGCCAGGAGCCAGGAATTCCATTTCCTGGTCATTTGTTAGAAAAATAAAAGGACAAAATAAGTAAACCTATCACTCATTAACTGTTTTCTTTTTTAAAAGATTTATTTATTTATTTGAAAAGCAGAGTTAGAGAGGCAGAGGTAGAGAGAAAGAAGTCTTCTATCCGCTGGTTCACTACTCAGGTGGCTGCAATGGCTGACGCTGAGCTGATCTGTAGCCAGGAGCCAGGAGCTTCTTCTGGGTCTCCCATGCCGGTGCAGGGGCCCAAGGACTTGGGCCATCTTCTATTGCTTTCCCAGGACATAGCAGAGAGCTGGATCAGAAGTGGAGCAACTGGGATTCAAACCAGCAACCATATAGGATGCCAGTACTACAGGCAGTGGCTTTACCCGCTATGCCACAGCACCAGCTCCTTACTAACTGTTATTAGGATTTTAGAGAATATCTGTCTAGACTTTATTTGTGTGCATATTCATATTTTTAATGTCATTAAAAACATTTCTCATACAGGCTTACTTTGTTAAAGAATTAATGCTTATGGAGCCAACCAACATCATAATTCCATTCACCCATGAACAAGTTGTTTTACTGTGTTTCCTGGCCACAAGCCATACCCTAAGCCTGGCTAACACTCTTGGAAATTTGTACTACTGCTTATAAAGGGGGCTAGGTGAGGGTGTGTAGGACAGACTGACAAACCATTGAATCAACACGAAGTACATATTACATATCCTTCTAATGGGGACCAGTCGATATTTGTGTTTTACATACGTCTAAAATGCAAGACTTTTTTTTTTTTTTTTTTTTTTTTGGACAGGCAGAGTTAGAGAGAGAGACAGAGAGAAAGGTCTTCCTTCCATTGGTTCACTCCTCCAAATGGCCACTATGGCCGGTGCGCTGCGCCGATCTTAAGCCAGGAGCCAGGTGCTTCCTCCTGGTCTCCTGTGTGGGTGCAGGACCCAAGCACTTGGGCCATCCTCCACTGCCTTCCCGGGCCACAGCAGAGAGCTGGACTATAAGAGGAACAACTGGGACAGAATCGGCGTCCCAACCGGGACTAGAACCCGGGGTACCGGTGCCGCGGGCGGAGGATTAGCCTAGTGAGCCATGGCTCTGGCAATGCAAGACATTTTTAAAAAGAAATGATAGAATATTCACATATAATTCATTGTGTTCACTAAATGATAAATACAAACAGTTTACTTTAATCAAGTAAAAAGGAGCCACTCTGAAGTTCAGTTAGAAGTTTGAACAGCAGGAGTCGATGTTGTGGCCTAACAGGTGAAGCCACCACCTGTGCTGCCAGTATCCCATCGTATGGGAGCCAGTTGGAGTCCCAGATGTACTATTTCCAAGCCAGCTCTCTGCTATGGCCTGGGAAAAGCAGTGGAAGATGGCCCAAGTCCTTGGGCCCCTGCACACACTTAGGAGACTGGAAGAAGCTCCTGGAATCTGTCTTGGGCCTGGCCCAACCCGGGCTGTTGTAGCCATCTGGGGAATGAAGCAGCGGATACAAGTGCGCGTGCGCTCTCTCTCTCTCTCTCTCTCTCTCTCTCTCTTTCAAACAAATAAATAAATAAGTCTGAAAAATGAACAATTTGAGAAAAAAAAAAGAAATAAAATCTGAATTTGAGAGGTTTTGAAATATCTAAGGATAAGTACATATTTTAAAAAATGTTCTAAGGATAAATAATTGGTTTAATAACCCTGCTACCAGTGGTGGTACTGGGTGACCTTAAAATTTTTTATTTTGGCTGCTTTAGGGTTAGTCAGACTTTTAATTTGCTGCACAGAGCCCCCTCTTTACATGTTAATACCACTAGTTTTCCCAGACAACATCTGCCCCTTCTGATACCTCACTACCTCCTTTTCTTCTCCCATGGTGCATGTACACAAACCATAGCCCATACTTGCCTCCTATGTCCTTCTCTGACCTCCCATCCTTTCTGAGGGCTCTGTCATTTTTAAAAAGAGATTTATTTTATTTATTTGAAAGACAGAGTTACAGAGAGAGAGAGAGGGAGAGAGAGAGAGAGAAAGAAAGAAAGAGAAAGAGAAATCTTCCATCCACTGGTTCACTCCCCAAATGGCTGCAACGGCCAGGGCTGGGCCAGGCCAAAGCCAGTAGCCAGGAGTTTCTTCTAAGTTTCCCATGTGTGTGCAAGGGCCCAAAGACTTGGGCCATGGCCATCCTTTGCTGCTTTCCCGGGCATATTAGCAGGGCTAATCAAGTAAAAAGTGGAGCAGCCAGGACTCAAACCCATACCCATATGGGATATTGGCTTTGCAGGCAGTGGCTTAATCCATCATGCCACAACACCAGACCCCAGCAAAATAAAGTGGTTTTTTTTTTTTTTAACATTGTTCCTTTCTCCTTTTCCAGGTTTTATATCAATAAAATTTTTCTGTCTTTTTGCCTTTTCTCTTCATTTTGGTCTTTAGCAAAAAAGATCCTAATCATAGAGATACACTTAAGACCAGGCCTTTAATAAGGGAAAAGAAAGCTTTTAGTTTGAGAGGAAAGGTAGACATTATAAAGAACTACTGGTTTCAACCTTCAAAGCCCTTGAGAATACCCAGTAATTCCTTTCAAAATAGTCACAGAAGTCCCCACCCACCTCCTTTTCTCTAAATAAGCAATATTTTGCCTGAAGCATTGGCATAAACTATGAAATTTATTATGATTTGTAATGTTTTTTGTTCGGGTCATTGCAACAGCATTGTTTTATGCTTTTTTTCTTTTAAATCTATTTGAGAGGGAAAAAGAAAGGGAGAAAGATAGAGAGAGAGAAAGGGAGAGAAAGAAAGAGAAAGAGAGCACTCACATCTGCTGGTTTACTTCCCAAAGGGCTATGATGGCTGTGCCAGGGTTCACACCAGGAGCAGGGAACTCAATCCAGGCCTCCCAAGTGGGTAGCAAGAACCGAATCACTTGAGCCCTCATTGCTACCTCCCAGGATCTGTAACAGCAGGAAGCTGGAGTCAGGAGCCAGAGCTGGGTATTGAACCCAGACACTCTGATATAGGACATGGGTAACCTTAATTACTACTCCAAATGTCCACCCCTGTGCTTCCACCCCCACCCCCACTATTGAAGATGTCAGCCATGTTGTGAGTTGAATTGAGTGTTTTGGTTTTGAAAGATAACTCCTAGTTATGACCACTGTTTCCTTTGGAAAATACATCCAACGTTCTAAATATCTGACTTAAAAACAGCATTGTTGTTTTCAGTTAAGTCAAAATAATAGCAGTCTTTGAGAAGCGATGTGTTGATTCCAAACTTTTTCCTTCCAGATTTTCGTCAGTAAAGGGAGCTAGGATTGGCATGGATCCTTGGGGATTACAGAGGAAGCAGGTCTCTGCTGCAGAGGTTGAGGGTCAGGGCCAGGTAGCTCACCTGTAAAGGTAAACGTGTGTGGGCTAGAAGACAGGGGGAGCCTTGCACCAAATAACTGGTTAAGTTGCACTGAGAAAAAGGTCTATATTTTCATAAATATTCATGGAAAAGGTTTCAAAAAGATGTTTTCGTTCAGACTTCTAACAGCATGTTGCAAAATTAATGATAGTTTAACGCAAAAGTATTATATTATTCATTTGATCTGGAATTGTTTATAAACATTCAGAATTAACACTTTACTGTTATTTTTTAAAAATTAAAGAAAGAAAACACAGAGTGCTAGGCCCCACAAAAAGTTATTTTTATTTTTTTGAATTCTAAGTATATATAATTGTGCATAGCTGACAGTTTGGTCTATTCTGGCTCAAGTACAATTACCTCCCTTCTGATTTTTCTCATCAATATTTTGTTTAATTTATTTGAGAGGAAGAAAGGCAGAGAGCAGGTGAATGAGAGACAGACAGAGAGAGCTCCCATCTGCTGATTCGTTCCCCTAGCTGTCCACAATAACCAGGGGGTGGGCCAAGGCTGAAGCTGGGAGTTAGGAATGCAATCTAGGTCTTCCATGTGAGTGACAGGAACCACCACTGCTAATTCCCTGGGTTAGTGTTTGTTAGAAGCTTGAGTCAGGAGCTGGAACTAAGACATTCGAACCCAGGTACTCAAATATTGGGGCACAGGTTAACTGGCATCCTGTTTTTTTTTTAAATTTAACTTTTCTGTCATTTTATTTGAAAAACAGAAACACACACACACACAGATACACACACACCCTACATATACACAGAAAGAGAGAGATCTTTCTTCTGATGGATTACTTCTCAAAGGCCTGCAACATCAGGTCTCTTACTTGGGTGGCAGGGAATCAAATTTCTTGAACCACAATCTGCTGCCTACTGGAATGCACATTATCAGGAAGCTGGATCGGAAGCCAAGCAGCTGGGATTTGAAACAGGCACTCTTTTATGGGATGCGGGCATCCCAAGCAGCCACATAACCTGCTATGCTAAATGCCCACGCATTAACTGGCATGTTAGCCATTAGGCTAAATGCCTGCTCCACTTTTTTTCTTTTTTAAATTAATGAAAGATAAGACACTCCAATGTTTTAAAAGAGAGGATTTTTTTTTAAATTATGTATTTATTTATTTGAAAGGCAGAGTTACAGAGAGGCAGAGAAAGAAAGAAGGTCTTCCATCTGCTGGTTCACTCCTCAAATGGCCTCAACAGCTGGGACTGGGTCAGGCTGAAGCCAGGAGCCAGGAGCTTCCTCAGGGTCTGCCACACGGGTGCAGAGAGCTAGACCAGGAGTAGAGCAGCCAGGATTTGAATTGGCACCCATATGAGATGCCAGTGCTGCAGGCAGCAGCTCTACCTGCTATGTCACAGCACCAGCCCCAAAAGAGGAGTTTTTAAGATTTATAAGACCGTGCTCACTTTCCCCTTGGATTTTATCTCCCCTATCTGCTGGTTCACTCAACTTATGGCTGCAATAGTCAGAGCTTGGCCTTGCCAAAGCCAGGAGCTTCATCCAATTCTCCCACTAGGGTGCAGGGGCCCAAGCACTTGGGCTGTCCTCCACTGCTTTCCCAAGTGCATCAGCAGTGAGCTGGATTGGAAGTGGAGCAGCTGGGACTCAAACCAGCACCCATAAAGGATGCTGGCGTGGCAGGTGGCAGCTTAACTCACTTCGCCACAACATTTGGTCCTTATCTTCCCTTTAGGTATCTGTTATTTCTGCCTCCCAGGTAGCATAACATCATTTATTTCTGTTCTTCCTTTTAAAAATCCACTCAGGTGTGGACAAAATTTCCTGTTATGTTGAAATTATTTATTGCGTTCACTGGACATTTTAGGGTTAAAAATTTGCCTGTGCGATGCAAAGCGTTGTATATAAAATAATACCATTGTGTAGAAAGACAAGGTAAAAAATAAGAATATATTTTTGCTTCTCTTATCTATGCATAAATAGACTCTGGAAAAACACATAGGAAATTAACAGTATTTATATATTTGAGGTTGAGGGATGAGAACTGGGAGGATAGAGATAGGTGGGAAGCAGACTTTTACGGAGTCCCTTATATTATTTTTGGTTTTTGGAACCATGTGATTATGTAACCCATTGTTAAAATAATTCAAAAAATCATGCCCTTGGGTTGTTTGACACTTTACAAATAGATCTACATGTGTATCTGGTGTCCCTTTTCTGCATCAGTCTTTAGTGAGGCCGTTGTTTGAAATCTGTGTGCAAGAATGCATGTGTAGTCTAGTCTCGAAGGACTAGGAGTATTTTGCAGGCACCTTGCCATGGATTTTTCCCCTTCAGCTCTCAAATGCTGTGACTAAGATTCATTATGGAGCCTTCCGTTAGAAAATTCTGATACTGCAAATACAGCCAAACCTTAAGTTATTGTTGGCTTATGGAGAGAACCATTTAATTGAAATTACATGCAGTATTTGGCCAACTGGATCCTCGGTTGTTTCCTAATAAAACTATTAGATAATGCCCCATAATTAGTGCAAAGTCAGTTTATTTTTCCCCATGGTGTCTTCTATCTTATAATCATGGTTATAGCTTACCTACTTAAGATTTTATGAATTTGGTGCTTTTAGAAAACAGAGGTTAGTTTACTTTTAGTATTTTGATAATGCTCCCCCTTACAGTTGTACACACTAAGCCAACTATTTTTCATCATAATTTTTGGAGTTTACATCATTTGTGACCTTTATCTTATCTTGCCAAGAGCAAAGAGGAAGGAGTTAACATTTAGAGACTGCCTGCCACTTGGTGGATGCTTTAAAGACTTTATTTCATTAAATACTCATAATACTTCTGTGGGGTAGGTAGGGAGTTTCATTTTACAGATGACAAAATTTGACTTAGTAAGGCTTCAAAGGTTGGTGTGAATGGCCAACACAGGGCAGAACTGATCTGGCTGTGTCTCCACAAGGTCTCCTTTTGCTATTGATAAGGAGGTAAAAGCTGACTCTTCTGAAAGAAATTCATCAGAAAGAATAGGCAGACTTGATTTACAAAAATCTAGATTGCCATCAACTAATGAGGCAGTGGCTAAATGAGTTATAAAATTGGCTTTTACTTTATTATTCTGAAATAATATTAATGTTTTAATACAGAAAAGGGTTTCCGGATGTCAAGAGGAAAGCTGACTGAAAGTGCTTTAAATATTATGTATTTCATGCCTAAAAGAAAAAGGACTCAAAAGTCCAAATTTAAAATCTTGTTGTGTTAAATTCCAAACCTGCAGGATTTGAATGTCTTATGTTGTTATCTTTCAGAACTGTCAAACTCCTGCTGTTAGCAAACAAAGTCCAGTGAACTTTGCCAACAATAACACATATTGTTGTCATGTTATAGAACCCTTAATGATGGTAACCAGCACCACTTATATTAATCCTTGGAAATAGGGCAATTGCTTTGCTGATTTTTTGTTTAATTTAGCTGTTGCAGGTCTTTTGTGTGTCTTGGCAGATACTGGGATAAGCTCCTATTAGCTGAGTAAAGATAGATACCTTTAGGTCTGAATTCTTATATACTACAATGTCCTTTGCTTCTATTATCTAATAAAATGTATTTTATTTCCTGAGCAAGATGGTGCTATAATCTGAAGGGGCCCTCAAGTTAATGTGTTTCAAACTTCACTGCAATTGTGTTGGGAGGTAGGGCCTTCTGGGAGATTGTTAGGAGAGACCTACTGATAAATGGATAAATACCTTTGTGAAAAGGTCCTATGGAGGATGGCATCTAGCCTAGACATTAGGTCACTTGCATCCCATTTTGGAGTACCTGGTTTGATTCCCAGCTTTGGCTCCTGATGCCAGCTTCCTGCTAATACAAACTGTGGGAGGTGGTGGTAATGACTCAAGTAATTGGGCTCCTGCCACCCACATTGGAGACCTGGATTGAGTTCTCAGCTCCCTGGTCAGCCTGGCCCTGCTCCGACCATTGTGGGTATTTGAGGAAGTGAGTCAGCAGATGGGAGTTCTCTCTAAATATCTACCTCTCCCTCTTTATCTCTATGCTCTCAAATAAATTTTAGAAGTAAATAAAAATAAAAAAGTCTTATAGGAATGAGTTCTCCTCTGCTCTTTTGCTGTGTGAGGGCACAGATTTGGTCCATTTTTGGTTCCCCTTGCCAGCTTCTGCCATGTGAAGATAAAGCAAGGAAGCCCTTATCAGATCAAAGTGCTACTTTGATCTTGCTCTTGATCTCTAGAACTGTGATGCTGTCATCTATAAATCACCCAGTCTCAAGAATTCAGTTGACAACAATACAGACAGACTGAGACAGATAATAAAAAATTCCAAATGATTGGGAAAGTTTCAAAGGAAATGAAAGAGTACTTGGAGAAGACAGAAAAAAACTATGGCAGATGCTGAGTCTCTTAGACTCAGTGCTTCTAAATGAAGTAACATCTCTATTGGAATATAATATATACCATCAAATTCACCCTATTAAGCCATAATCCAGTGGTTTATTCACAGAATTGTGAAGCCACCACCACTGCCTAATTTCAAACCTTTCATCACCCCAAAAAGAAGCTCGGGAACCATTATCAGTCATTGCCATCCCTCCCAAATTCCAGCCTGTACAATGACAAGTAAGTGTTGTCTATATATGGATTTGCTTATTCTGCACATTTCATTTTAAAAAAATGGGGTCTTTTTTTAAAAAAAAAGATTTATATTTATTTGAGAGAGAGTATTTGTTAGAGACAGAGAGAGGGAGAGACTGAAAGAGAAGTCTTCATCCTCTGCTTCACTCCCTAAATGGCCACAATGGCTGGAGCCAGGCCGATCTGAAGCCAGGAGCCAAGAGCTTCTTCTGGGTCACCCATGTGGGTGCAGGGGCCCAAATATTTGAGCCATCTTCCACTGCTCTCCCAGGCCATAGCAGAGAGCTGGCTCAGAAGTAGAGCAGCCAGAACTTGAACCAGCAACCATACATGGGTTGCCAACCCAACCTACTATGCCACAGCACTGGCCCCAGGAAGTGGTCTTTTGTGACTGGTTCTTTTCACTTAGCACAATGTTTTCAGGATCCATCCATGTTACAGCATGTAAAACTTCATCATTTCTTTTTTTAAAAAATATTTATTTATTTATTTATTTGAAAATCAGAGTTACACAGAGAAGGAGAGGCAGAGAGAGCGAGAGGTCTTCATCCGCTGGTTCAGTTCCCAATTGGCTGCAACGGCCGGAGCTGTGCCAGTCTGAAGCCAGGAGCCAGGAGCTTCCTCTAGGTCTCCCAAGTGGGTGCAGGGGCCCAAGGACTCATCTACTGCTTTCCCAGGCTGTAGCAGAGAGTTAGATTGGAAGTGGAGCACCTGGGACTCAAACCAGCACCCATATAGGATGCTGGCACTGCAGACGGTGTGTGCTATACCACAACACCAGCACCTCATCATTTCTTTTTGGTGGTGAAAAGTCTTCCATTTTTGTTTGTTCATCTGTTCATAGACATTTGGGTTATTTCTACTATTTGTCTATTATGGATAATGTTGTTATAAATATTTATTTATATGTAAGTTTTTGTGTGGACACATGTTTTCATCTCTCTTAGGTGTATCCCTAGGAGCAGATTTGCTGGGTCATACAGTAACTCATATATTCTGAATAAATGTCCCTTATCAGATAAATTATTTACATGTATTTTCCCTTCTTTGGAGTTTCTTTTTCCTTTCTTGATGATTTTCTTAAAGTAAAAATTTTAATTTTTGATGAAGTCAAAGGGTGTGCACAAGTAGGAAGCTGGAATCATAAGCAGAGCCAGGACTCAAATCCAGGCACTCTGATATGGGATGTGGGCATCTTAACTGCTGCACCAAGTGTCCATCCCATAACTTGGATTTTGTTAGGGATTGCTTTGAATCTGTGGATCAGTTTGTTACAATATTAACAATTTTATTAAGTCTTTTGATCTATGAACATATGTTGTCATTTCATTTACTGAGGTCTTTTTTAATGTTCAACACTGTTTTATAGTTTTCATTATAGAAAGTCACTGTTGCTAAAATTTATTCCTAGGTATTTTCTTTTTGGTGCTATTATAAATGGAATTGTTTTCTTAATACATTTTTAGTTTTCTCATTGCTACTGTATGGAAATACAATTGATTTTTGAATATTGATTTTGTATTCTTCATTCTTACTTCAATCATTTATTAATTTGAATGATTTTTGGTGGATTCCTTAGGATTTTCTATATACAAGATCTTGTTATCTGTACATAGAAATAGTTTTACTTTTTTTTATTTACTTATTTTTCTCCTGCCTGATTGTTCTACTAGAACTTCTACTACTGTATCAAATAGAAGTGAAGACAACTAATATGCTGTCTTGTTCCAATCTCAGGGGGAAAAGCATTCAGTTTTTCATTACTATGCAATGTTAGCTGTGGGTTTTTCATAAATGTCCTTTATTGCTTGATGAATTCCCTTCTATTCCTACTTTGTTCAGTGTTTTTGTCATTAAAATGTGTTAAAGGGGACCAGGCCTGTGGCATAGTGGGTAAAGCTGCTGCCTGCGGTGTAGCATCCATATGGACTCCAGTTCGAGTCTTGGCTGCTCCACTTCCTACCCAGCTCCCTGCTATAGCTTGGGAAAGCAGTGGAAGATGGCTCAGGTCCTTGAACCCCTGCACCCACATGGGAGACACAGAAGAAGCTCTTGTCTCCTAGCTTTGGATTGGCTCAGCTCTGGCTGTCACGGCCATTTGGGGAGTGAACCTGCAGATGGAATACCTTTCTCTCTACCTCTGCCTCTCTGAAATTCTGCCTTTCAAATAAATAAATAAATCCTTTAAAAAAAGGTGTTAGAGTTTGTCGGATAGCATTTCTATGTTTATTGAGGTGATTCTATGGTTTTTGTTCTTTAAATACTATGTATTGAGGTGGGTATTGAGCTTAGCAGTTAAGATAAGGTTAGGATATCTGTGTTCCATATTGGAGTTCCTGGGTTCAGTTTTTGCTTCCTGATAAAACAGATCTTGGGAAACAGTGGTGATAACTCAAGGAATTGGGTTCCTGCCATCTACATGGGAGACTTGGAAAGCATTCTCAGCTCCCAGCTTTGACCTGACCCAGGTCTGGCCATTGTGGGCATTTGGGGATTGAAGTAGTACATGGGAGCTCTCTCATCTATCTCTCAAATTAATAATTAACAATAAAAATCTGATATACTGATGATTTTCAGATGTTTAGCCAACCCTACAATCCTGGAATAAGTAACATTTGGTAATAATCTGTAAACCTTTTTATATGTTGCTAGATTTGGATTGTTGGTATTTTGTTGAAGTTTTTGCATCTGAATTAGTCTGTAATTTTTTTTTCTCATGATATCGTCATCTGTTTTTGGTATCAGTTTAATACTGGTTTCATTGAATAGTTGAAAAGTTGTATCTTCCTGTGTATGTGTATGTGTTGGGGGAGGATTTTGTGAAGGATTGGTATTAATTTTTTTAAGGTTTATTTATTTATTTATTTGAAAGGCAGAGTTACAGAGAGGCAGAGGCACAGAGAGAGAGAGAGAAAGGTCTTCCATCCACTGGTTCACTCCCCAAATGGCCGCAATGCCCAGAGCTGTACCAATCTGAAGCCAGGAGCCAGGAGCTTCTTCTGGGTCTACCAAGTGGGTGCAGGGGCCCAAGGACTTGGACCATCTTCTTTTGCTTTCTCAGGTCATAGCAGAGAACCAGATCAGAAGTGGAACAGCTGGGTCTTGAACCGGTGCCCATATGCAAGGGCAGCTTTACCCACTGTGCCACAGTGTTGGCCCCTAATTATTCTTAAAACATTTGGTAAAATTCACCAGTTAAAGCATTGCTACCTGGGCTTTTCTTTGTGGGGAGTTTTTTCTGATAACTGATTCAATCTCTTTACTTGTTATATTTCTATTCAGAATTTCTATTTCTTCTTGAGTTACTTTTTGTAGTTTATTTCTATGAGTTTGTCCATTTCCTCTAGGTCATTCTAAATTGTTGGTGTACAATTATTCATAATATTCTCTTTTTTAAAAAATATTTATTTTATTTATTTGAAAGACAGAGTTACAGAGAGAGGTAGAGATAGAGAGAGAGGTCTTTCATCCACTGGTTCACTCTCCAGATGGCCACAATGGCCAGAGCTGGGCCGATCCAAAGCCAGGACCTAGGAGTTTCTTCCGGGTCACCCAAATGGGTGCAGGGACCCAAGGACTTGGGCCATCTTCCACTGCTTGCCCAGACCAGGAATGAGAGATAGATTGGAAGAGGAGCAGCCAGGACAAGAACCAGCTCCCATATGGGATGCTGGCACTTCAGGCCAGGGCTTTAACCTGCTGTGCCGCAGTGCTGGCCCCATAATATTCTCTTAAAATCCTTCTTACCTCTGTGAAGTTGGTAGTGATATTCCCTTTTTCATTCCTAATTGTAGTAATATATCTTCCTTCTTTTATCTTGATCAATCTAGCTAATGAATTTTTTTTAAGAAAAACTTTTAGTTTATTTTCTTTGTTGCTTTTCTCCTTTATTGGTTTACGCTTTAATCATTATTTCTTCCTTCTGTTTTCTTTGAATTTAGCTTTTTTTTTTTTTTTTACTAAATTAAATTAGTGTATTTGAAAGGTAAGGAGGAAAAGGGGGAGAGAGAGGGGGGAGAGAGAGATATGGAGCCTATCCACTGGTTCTCTCCTAAATACCCTCAATAGCCAAGGCTGGACTGGGGCTGAAGACAGGAGCCAGGATTCAATCCAGGCCACCCACAATTTCCTGAGCCATCACTGCTACATTCCAGGATATGTGTTTGCACGAAGCTGGAATTTAAAGTGAAGCTGGGATTCAAACTCAGGTACTCTGCTACAGACTGCAGAGGTCTTAAACAGTGACCCAACTGCTGCGCCAAACACCAGCCCCACAGATGTGGGCATCTCAACCTGCATCTTTTTATTTTTTTTAAAGATTTATTTTTATTTATTTGAAAGACAGAGTTACAGAGAGAGGTAGAGATAGAAAGAGAGGTCGTCCATCCACTGGTTCACTCCCCAGATGGCCGCAATGGCAGGAGCTGTGCTGATCCGAAGCCAGGAGCCAAGAGCTTCTTCCGGGTCTCCCAAGTGGGTGCAGGGGCCCAAGGACTTGAGCCATCCTTCCACTGCTATCCCAGGCCATAGCAGAGAGCTGGATCAGAAATGGAGCAGCTGGGACTTGAACCAGCACCCACATGGGCGCCAAAGCGCTGGCCCCTCAACCTGCATCTTAACCTCTAAGCTAAATGCCTACCCCTTTTTTAGTTTCTTTCTTTTTATATACATTTGATTTATTTGAAATGCACAGAGCAAAAGGGAAGGAGAGACAGAGAGAGAGAGAGAGGGAGGGAGGGAGGGAGGGAGACAGACAGACGCCTTAAATGTCTGCAAAAGCCAGAGCTGAGCCAGGTCAAAGACAGGAACCAGAAACTCAGTCCTGATCTCCTACATGGGTGGAAGGACACAACTACTTGAGTTAGCACATGCTGCCTCCAAGAGTGTGCTGGATATATTGTCTTTTTTGTTCACCTCAACATATTTTATAATTTCTCCTTTAACCTATTGGTTACTTAAAAATGTGTTGGTTTTTTTCCACAAAATTTCCACCAAATTTCTTTTTTAAAAATACTTTTATAAGAAAGAAACCACTTGGGATGCCTGCATCCCATATTGGAATGCCTGGATTTGAGTCCCAGCTCCACTGCTGATTCCACTTCCTGTTAAAAATGCAAACTGCCTCTGGGAGGCAGCAAGTGATGGCTTAAGTACTTAGATCCTCACCACTCATGTGGGAGATCTGGATCAAGTTCCTGGCTCCTGGCTCCTGGCTCCTGGCTCCTGGCTCCTGGCTCCTGGCTTTGGCCTGGCGCAGCACCAGCTGTTGCAGGCATCTGGGGAGTGAACTAGTGGATGGGCAATCTCTCTCTTGCCCTCTCTCTTCCAAACTCAATTTCTTTCTGCCTTTCAAATAAGTAAAGTAAATTAAAAATGTTTTTTAAAATCCATAACCTTAATTTGTAAAAACCCTTTGACAAATAAGGTGGCAGTGACAAATTCTGGGCACGGTGGTGTGGACATCTTTGAAGGGCAGTTACTCTGTCTGTCAGACTCTTCATTTCTCTAAACTTTCTGAACTATCAGTAGGAACATTATTCCTTTTCTTTTTTTTTTTTTTTTTTTTTTTTTTTTTTTTTTTTTTTGACAGGCAGAGTAGACAGTGAGAGAGAGAGACAGAGAGAGAAAGGTCTTCCTTTGCCGTTGGTTCACCCTCCAATGGCCGCCGCTGCAGCCGGCGCACCGCGCTGATCCGATGGCAGGAGCCAGGATCCAGGTGCTTTTCCTGGTCTCCCATGGGGTGCAGGGCCCAAGCACCTGGGCCATCCTCCACTGCACTCCCTGGCCACAGCAGAGAGCTGGCCTGGAAGAGGGGCGACCGGGACAGAATCCGGCGCCCCGACCGGGACTAGAACCCGGTGTGCCGGCGCCGCAAGGTGGAGGATTAGCCTATTGAGCCACGGCGCCGGCCATTATTCCTTTTCTTGACTATCTTGTAATCATTTTCCCCAAAGCATCGAGTGGTGTGAGGGTGGGTCTTGGTTGTCATGGGCAGCCTCTTTCTTTGGGTGATGGTACCTTGATTTTCCTAGGAAGGAGTGTCCATTCCGTGTTCTCATTTCAGGGATGGCTCCTGATCCAGGCTTAGACAATGCGAAGGTCAGCAATAGGGACTTGACTCACACTAGGCCAAAAAGACACAGTCCTGGAATCAGTAGGTGATGGCCTAAGTAGTTGGGTCCCTACCACTCACATGGGAGACCTAGATTTCTTTTAAAGATTTATTTATTTATTTATTTGAAAGGCAGAGTTACAGAGAGGCAGAGGCAGAGAGGGGGGTAAGGGAAGGGAGCCCTAAATTGGGTTCCTAGTTCCTGGCTTCAGTATGGTTTGGCTCAGCCTTGGCTGTTGTGGACACTGGGGAGTGAACCAGTGAATGGGAGCTCTCTCCCTCCCACCTTCCCTCTGTGCCTCTCCTGACTCTCTGCCTTTCAAATAAATAAATGGATAACTTCTTTAAAAGACACTGGGATTTCGCTGGAGCCACTGAGAAGGAGACATTTCTCCTTCCACTGGGATAAGTCACTGGAATAATGTTCCTACTGATGCCAGCCCTAAAGATGGAGGGGGTTATCTTTCTATCACCAGGGTAGGTGGGAACCCACCAGAGAATGAGGCCAACACTGACCAAAGCAGACCTAAATAAAGGACAGCAGGAGATTCTTGATGACCTAGTTGAAGCTCTTGGATCCAGAATTGCCTGCAGCCTGATGTGCACCTGGACTCTGACATTATACGAAGCAATAAATTTCCTTTAGTAGTGTTGAGTTGGAGTTAGTCTTGATTTACAGTGTGAGTGAAGGGGAATTACAGGACTTGTATGTTCAGATAATACAGCCACATGGTCCATGTCTTCACTGAGATTTTGTTGAATGACTTTTTGGCGGGGCTTGTTTTTATGTCTTTGGAGTTTATGTGAGGATCAGAAAACTGCTACAACTTGGTGAAAGGACCTCTTGCTAGTGACACATTTTGTTCCCGTGGTTGGCTATTCCTTTTTAAACATTTTAATGAGTCATTCTGTGCCACACCACAAGAAGATGTATCTGCTTCTGGAGAGGTGTAGGCAGGACATGGGCAGGGCAGGATTCAAAGAAGCTCCAAAACCCAAGAGGGCAAGAAGGCTCAGGAGCCCTGCCCATTCCCCCTCTGCCCATTGCAGGAGGCAGTCTACTCACAGACGACCCAGAGGGACTCTTGAGGACAAACATAACTTGCATCCAGGAATCCACTAATGTTTGAGGAAAACCCACATGGTGAACAGGAGGCATCCAGCAGAAAAGCTAATGTGGAAGAAAACATGAATTGGAAAAATAGAGACTTTTGAATAAATATGAGGATATTACATTCAAGTATAAAGACTAAAGTTAGGAATCTAGGAATTGTTAAACATTAAAAAGTATTGGTTGGGGTGAGCATTTAGCCTAGCTGTTAATACAGCCATGTCCTGTATCAGAGACCCTGGATTTGATACATGGCCTTGGCTTCTGACTGCAACTTTTTGGTAATGAGACCTGGGAGGCAGAAGTGATGGCTCCAGTAATTGGGTTCCTGCAATCTATGTGAGAGACCTGGATTGAATTCCTCGCTCTTGGTTTTGACCTTTGCTCAGCCACAGCCATTGTTGACCATTTGAGGAATTAATAAGCAGGTACTTTCTTGCTCTCTGTCTCTCCTATATATATATATTTTTTTTTTTCAGTGTTAGTTGCTTTCCAATCTAACTTAGCATTTTGATAAATCTTCCAAAAACATTTAAAGTAATGTACCTAATGTGGCATTTTGCACACATACTCAATGAAAGTTAGGTATTGTTCAATTTAATCAGTGAAAAATCAACACTGGGAGTCCACACATTGGTCTGCTTGGCATAAAGAAAATCCACACTGGGGGTCAGGTGGGAACCACCAGGCTGCCACCCTATCCGCAGCCTGCTTCTTGCTTCCCCAGCCCTGCTGTCAGGGTGAAGGACAAATCCTACCTGACTGGGGAGACCCCAGGGTCATTGCACATGAAAGGCTTCCCTAGAGGGAGCCCCTGGGCTCTTTCCAAACTACGCATTTTCTGCCTCATGTGGAAATACTGGGTCCCTGGGACCCTGGAACTGCCTTAGCAAAGGCCCCCTGCTCACCAGCTCTCCAGCCCTCTGGGCTACTGTCTTTTGACATCAGTCCCCCTTCTGACTCCCGGGATTTAAACAAGCTGAAGGCCCAGACCTGGGCCAAGCCTCTCAGGTGGACTGCTCCATGCCACAGCTCCCAGAAGGAGAAAATGTCATCATGTAAAGGCCTAAGACATTCGGCGCGATTCAGTCGGGAAACGGCAGCACAGTCAAGTGACCTGAACCTCCTAGAGACCCCAACCAGGCCACCTTTGTGACTCCCAACAGGATCTGGTTCTTGGGACTTTGTCATTTTGTTGTGGATGCTGGGGCAGGATGCACACATGTTAGAAGGACCTAGTGTTCCCATGGGATCTTCTGACAGAGACACCCTGGTAACGTGTGTGTCAGGAAGTCACACAGTGTCTGCGTTCCTGCCTGGTACACGGCTCTGAGTCTTACTTCTTGAAGACCACTGTGAATCATTTGTCACTTGGGGTTACTTTGATAATTCTCTGAAATCAGTTTTCCATGTAACTTTCTAGAGACTTTCCAAGTTTGGCATGACTGCTTAAGCTGGAGCATGCACAGCCCCAATTCTGTGCTGCAGGATGCCAAACAACAAAAGATCCGTGTTGAAGGAGCATCCATTTTAACATCATATTTGAAAAAGGGTCATTCATCAATAACTATCTCCCCTCCCCCCAGAAACATGGAAGAGAAGAGGAACAGGAGTGTGTGTGTTTGGGCAGTGGGGGGAGAGTCCCATTTCCATGGCTTCCCTGGGTGGCTCCAAAGGGGCCTTCTCCAGCCCTCCTTTCAGCTCACTTGTGCTTTGTACAGGTGGCTTTGAAAGGCCAGGGTGCTGCCAGGTATCCTATTGACCTGAACACCTTTGCAGAGAAACCCCAAGTACTTTGCCCATGCTGTCTTCTGCTGAACCAAGACCTCAGGCACATAGCAGCATGGACTTCCTGCCCGGCTCCCACCTGCAGCTGTTTGAATCCACAGCCGGTTGATCCTGCATACCATGTTGTCAGGGCCTGTGTCCCTCGCAGCTGGGTTTTGTCCTCCATTGACAATGCAGGGAGACACTGGATGTGGACACTCTGAGCTCTGCTGCTTACACACCCTATGGACCACGATCTCCCTGCTGTGCCAGAGATCTCAGAACCTGTCCCTCCTGTACGTGTGCAACTGTGTTGGCTTTGAGCCCCTCCCTCCTTCTCCTCTCCCTTTCCTCTCCCTATCCCCATCCTTTGGGAACCATCACTCTACTCTCTATTATCAGATCAACGTTTCTGGAATCCTCACAGCAGTGAGACTGGACAGCATCTGTCTTTCTTTGGTGATCCATATGCAGGTCAACTCAGTTGGACCTTGCCAAGGTACACACAGGAACCCAAACATCACATGGGACCCAGTCAGTGCATCCAGCTGTGATCTCTCTTTGTGAGCAGTCACAAAATGCTCAAGAAAAAGAAAAACCTCAGGTGGCTCAGTTTGCAGACCTCCCTCTTGGCTTGCCAAGTTAGGCTACAGGGGAGCTACATTTTGGCAGTGGATGCCAGGGTCCATCACTGGGGCTGACAGGATGCAGCACCCCCCCCACCCCCAAGGAGGAACCTGAGCTCCTCCCGTAGGCCACCTGCCTGCCCTGGCTCTTCAGGATGGCCACTTCTCTCCACCTGTCGTGAGCTAGAGGAGGGCTTGCAGTGGTTTTGCAGGTGCAGTTTCATAGCCACATGCTTCCCAGTCGCCACCTAGTGGGCGAGCATCACCAGGCTGAGGCTGACCTGGCCGATGATGTACAGGAAGTGGTATCCATCCTGAGTCTTTGCTTCATGATAAGTACCGGATTTATGGCTGTGACAGATTAGTGAGAGCAAAGCATATGCAATTATTTAATGTAAATTGTCTGTGTCATGGGAACTTTTATAAGGAAATGAAGATCCAAAGAAATGATTAAACTTGTATATTTTTATGCCACTTCCTAAAGAATGAGCAGTCATGGAGAAACACGATTGGAAAAGGGAGTGTGAACTAATGGTGTTAAATCTAGAAAACATGTACAAGACCTGTTCAGATTCTTCTGAGTCCCAAAGACGGAAGGATAGGGTTGCTCCTTTCTTCAGGGTATACAAAGATACTTCTCACATCAGGTGACCTGCTACTGGGGACTGGGGAAGGCCAAAAAATACTCTCTAGGTTTTATGTTTGTTTTAATTTTTTAAAAGATTTATTTATTATTTATTTGAAGGAGTTAGGGAGAGAGAGAGAGAGCGAGAGAGAAATCTTCCATCCACTGGTTCACCCCCTAATGACTGCCACAGTCAGGCCTGGGCCAGGGTGAAGCCATGGGCTAGGAGCTCAACCCAGGTCTCCATGTGTGTGGCATGGTCCACAAGTACTTGAACCATCAAGTGCTGCCTCCCAGGGAAGGTACAAGCAGAAAGTTGGAAGCAGATCCAGGTTGCAAATCCAAGTACTCCAGATATGAGATGCAGGCATCCCAACTAGAGTTTTTAACCACTGCACTGTGTTCCTGCACCTCCTGCCTGGATATTTATTTCCTGCTTCAGAGAAAGATGGAGGAAGTCAGATTGACCTGCCTATTTCTTCTGTCCTCTCAGGTGCCAAGGTGACATATTTTGGGGTAGGATCTCCTGAACCCCATCATATACTTCTTTTATTAAAACAGAAGAAAAACGCTTCTATCCACATAGGCCTATGTGTATGTAAGTGCCTGGGACAGCAGCCATTGCTGGGAAGAGACTTGGTGGTGGTGGTGGTGGTGGGGAGTGGGAGTGGCCCACAGGACTTCTACTTTAATGTGTCAGTGTTCATATTTTACAGTGAGGCTATTCGAGTCTAGGGATGGCCTCTTAATTAAAACAGGTTTTTTTTCCTTAACGAATAAATAAAATTCCACAAAAGCCTACTGCTATAATGTAGTCTCTACCATGGGAATTGGTTTCATCCCTTTACCACAATTATTACTGACTTTAAAAATATCCTTTGTGTTAGTCCTTGTTAATTTATAATCGCCATTTAATACAATGTTTTTCAAACTGCAAACTAAAATCCATTATGGGGTTATGAAACCAGTGTATGGGAATTCAGTCGGTACATGAGAAAGAAAGGGAAGGGAGGAAGAGAAGGAGAGAGAGGAAAGAAGAGAGCAGAACAGAATAAGATGAAATATAAAGTATTTGAGCCGGCGCCGCGGCTCACTAGGCTAATCCTCCGCCTTGCAGCGCCGGCACACCGGGTTCTAGTCCTGGTCGGGGCGCCGGATTCTGTCCCGGTTGCCCCTCTTCCAGGCCAGCTCTCTGCTGTGGCCCGGGAGTGCAGTGGAGGATGGCCCAAGTGCTTGGGCCCTGCAGCCCATGGGAGACCAGGAGAAGCACCTGTTTCCTGCCATCGGATCAGCGCGGTGTGCCGGCCGCAGCGCTCCGGCTGCGGTGGCCACTGGAGGGTGAACCAATGGCAAAGGAAGACCTTTCTCTCTGTCTCTCTCTCTCACTGTCCACTCTGCCTGTCAAAAAAAAAAAAAAAAAAAAAGTATTTGTGTGCTATACAAACCAGAAAGGCAAATATATTTTGTGAAACTTTGTGATATGAAATTTGTTTCTTGCCAGTGGGAAATTATAGCCTCAAAAGTTTGAAAATATGGAATTAACCTCTTTTCTTCTTGACTTTGTGGGATAGCTAAAGAAGACTGACTTTTTTCTCTTGGGCATTTGTAGTGTGGGTATTTTGAAAGGGTTAAAAAAAAAAAAACAAGTATTGCAGGTTTATTCTTGCTCATTCTTGCTGTTTTATCATTAAGTTCAGCTTGGAAAAGCAGAACCAAGAGAAGTCATCCTTGTGGATGTAGGAACTTGTCTGCTCATTAGTGTCCAGAGAATCTCTCCGAGGGAGGACTGGGCGGAATTCTAACGGCTTGGCCTGGCTTCCAGAGTGCACCATCCCTTTGTAACTGGGCGAGGAAAGGAGCCAGTGTCTAAATGACTTGGCTGGTGAGAGTGTCTTTTAGTCTAGATTTCCTATTGCAAAAGGTCAAAGAGCTACACTTAGGATCATGAGGTTTTCAGATTTGTCCATAAAAGATCCAGAAGTCATGCTATTTAGATGGAGCAATTTGGAAGGAGAATTTTCAGAGTCACATTGTCTAGGGTGCACATACAATCTGTCTTTGTTTTGTATTGATATAGTTATTTTTACCCATGAAAACCTAGCAATTTGTATTAATGATGTAGAATATGTTGAATAAGAGACATTTCTGAGCCAAATATATGTGACAAACAGTAAACATGGAAACTTAGCTGTCCTTTCTTTTCCTCTTTTCCTGATTCCATCAGCTTACCTTCTCTGTCCCCGCTTGGAGATGGAGCTGAGTTAGCTGTTGAAGCATCAGCTGCAGGGCAGCACACTTCGTTAGGGCTTGCAGAAGTCTTGGTGTGAGGGAGCGAATGAGACATTAGGGAAGTCTTGCTTCAATATGTCAAAAGCCATATTGGTTTAGTTATCTGTCATTTCTGTTTCCCACACAAAGAAAGCAGTTTAAATAATCCTTGATCCCATATAACTGTTATTTTTATATTACATTATGTATGTATATGCATGTGTGTATGTATATATTGTAGTTGTGAATTTTTAAATTTCCTATTTAATACTGTTTTACATAGTATATTTTTATTTAGTGTACTCAATTATCCATTATTAATTTTACTGTAAATGTTTGGGCTATTTCCTTTTTTGAAAATTAAAGAATTATTTATCTATTGGAAAGGCAGAATTACACAGAGAGAGAGACAATAGGGGGAGATCTTCCATCCACTGGTTCACTCCTCAACTGGCTATAATGACCAGGGCTGGGCCACACTGAAACCAGGAATCTGGAACTCCGTACGGGTCTCTCATATGGATGGGAGGAACACAAGGACTTGGACCATCTTCCACTGTTTTTCCCAGGTGCATTGTCAGGGAGCTCAATCTGGAAGTTGAGCAGCCAGGACTTGAACAGGGATGTGGTGTTGCAGGTGGCAGCTCAACCCACTGTACCACAACAGTGGCTGCTGCACTATTTCATTTTAACAGAAAAGGAAATGGAACAATATATAGGTGACCATGTCATTCAAATCTATTTTTACTTGAAGAAGTGGTGCTCTTGCTGCTTACAGCTAAGAAACAGTGAATCTTCAGTTGAAAAGCAACAGCCAGTCTTGTTTTTTTATTACTACCAGCTGGTTTCTCAAAACTAAGTTCAACTTGCAATTCACATATTCTTTGGGATATTCCACTGAGACTGGTGATAGGGAAGACTTTCAATTCTGAGCTCATGCTTTTCTTGTTGATCACTCTGATGGCAGGGCCTGAAGTGGCTGAGTGCTTTCGGAAGTCTAATAGGATTGTTGGTTTGTATAATGACAGCTGGAGAATGCCCATGGACTTGGCCTTTTAGAGGTATCAACAAACTGAATCCAGAACCAATCCTCCAATGAATCCTGCCCAGGTATAAGTGTGGGACATTTTCCTTGTCCAGGCTATCACTCCATTGGTGTGGAAGGACATCTTCCCAGAAAAGACATCTCCCCAGAAAGGTGAGTCTGAAAGTGACCAGGTCTTGAGCACAAACAGGTGCCACTCTTGGAGGATGACTGATGGATGACAGGGTCTGGAAGGTTGTGGCATATACTGGTGGCTTTCTGCTCAATCAAGTTACCTGTATGCCTCTCTTCTTCATCCTTATAGGTAGAGCCCACGTCCTACCACACAGACTGAATACACCAGACATTCCCAACTCCTTGCAGCTAGGGGAGGGCATGTGACACTCTCCTAACTCAAGAGAGGTAAGGGGAAGTCTGTGGAGAATTCTGGAAAAGATGTTCCTCCTTGCCACAAAGGAAGATGTGTCTAGGTAGCGTCTTCTCTGCATCCTATTGTGCCAGGAATTTGGGGCTGGTTCTCTGTCTCCCGGAGATGAACAATTATGACGCAGACAATGGGGAGCGGGTGGGCAAAGGGAAAGTAGATTTGATTGAGAAACTGAGACTCCTGCTTGCCAGGAGGGGTCCCCAAGGGAGGGTTCTGTCAATCCCTGGGGATTGGGAGCTTCTAGGGAGTGCATATCAACTGATCAATTCTTCCTTCCATGTGCCACGGGTCTTCTTTGCATCGTCTGTGTTTCTTGAGTAGCCAAGTGCTTACCCTGCTACGCACTTGAGGAACGTGACCACTGAGGACACATTGCTTCGTAATGTGCTCTGATTTGGTGCCAGAGCCGAGCTTCTTATACTTACTTACCTGTGGGTGTAGGATCCATTGTGTTCCCTAACTATCTTCAATTTCCTTAGCAGATGGCAGTTTCATACAAACACTTGGTTCCTCATTCCCGCAGGGGCCTCTTAACTGCCTGTTAACCCTTTTAGTTCCTCCTGCCTTGCCTTTGGATGCAGTTTTGTGAGGATGTAAGGTTAGAGCTATGGCAGCCATCTGTTAGAGCTGTGCACCCAAGAGCTGACAAGGCCAGGAAAAGCCTCAATTCCCTGAGATCACAGAAGAGAGAACCTGGGTTATGGAGGACAATAAGTTGCCACATTGACCTCAAGGGTTCACCTGAGATAGTGAGTGTCTCCTTGCTAGGCTGTCTTTAGACAGACGTATCAGTTGCAGCTGACAATGTTTCAGCAAGAAGTCAGCGGGCAGGAAGTCTGGAGGACTGCTTAGCTCTGGCCCTGTGTGGTGCTCCCTGGCTCGGGATGCTTAGGTCCTGAACCAAAGGCTGCCTGAGGTAAAAGGTCCTCTTATCTTGGACTCCCCTGACCTCTCCCCATCTTCCCTAGTTCCTACCCCCAAAGCCTGGGAAATCTTTTACTTGTCTGAGGGTATAATAATGTGGTCCATACTCATCGAAACATATGTGTGCTCTGAATTTTCTCAGGACCTAGGCTGTTGAAACTAAAAAGAAGCTTCTCTTTTCCTCCTTCTATAGCAACATTTCCTAATTTACAAGGACCTAGATGCCTAAATGAGGGAAACACCAATAGGATGTGTATGTGTTGTAGTGGAGGGATTGGGCAGGGAAGGGGGTGGTGCTGGCAGTGGAGAGGATTAGGCAGGTGTAAGAAAAACCCAAAAAGAGAACAGGATCAGCAACGATTTTTAAGCCTGGTGTCTATTTTACAAGCTCTGTCCTTTTTAGACGTGTTTGTCATAAGCATTCACAGTATTAACATGTAGCAGAGGATGTGAGTATACATCACAAACAGCATTTTAAAACTTTTTTGAACTTTTCCTCTTAACAGTCTGTCACAAAGGCAATACATTTGCTGACGGAATATTTTCAGAGCCTGCTGTCTGCCAGGCATAGGTGCTAGTATGCAGTGTATGCAATAGGAAGGGATCCTTGACCTCACAGAGAAATAGCAAAAGTAAACCACCGACCATAGAAGATGGTGAGAGAGAAAGAGAGAAAGAGAAAGAGAGAAATCCAATTTGGACATGCTAGGAGATGGAGCCAGGAGAGGTTGTGGGTGTAAATAGGATGTCAGGGTATCTTAGGAAGTGAGGAATCTGAGCCAAGGACATGAAGGCCACAGAGACATCTCAAGTAGAGCAACCAGGCAGAGGGAACAAGCACCAAGACTTCGAGGCAGGCGACCCAGCATGGATGGTAACTTTAAAAAAAATTATTTTATTCAGAAAGCAGAGTTAGAGTGTGTGTGTGTGTGTGTGTGTGTGTGTGAGAGAGAGAGAGAGAGAGAGAGAGAGAGAGAGGGAGGGAAGGAGGGAGAGAGAGAGAGAGAAAAGTAGATCTCTTCCATCTGCTGATTCACTCCCTAAATGGTTGCAATGGCCAGGGCTGGGCCAGGCTGAAGTCAGGAGCCTTGAATTCCATCTGGGTCTCCCACGTAGGTGGCAGGTGCCCAAGTACTTGGTTTATCTTCTACTGCTTTCCCAGGTATGTTAGCAGGGAGCTGGATTGGAAGTGGAACAGCTGTGACTTGAACTGGCACCCATGTGGCTTCACCTGCTGTGCCACAACACTGGCCCCTAAATCTATTTCTACTTCTGAGAGGGAAGTCTCTGGGAGTGAAGTATGTTGGTAGAACACATCCTCTTCTCTAGCGTATTTACTGCAGTGATTGAAATATCTTCAACTAGATCATGCGGTGTACTGTCTATTAGTGACACTGAACATTCAAAGGAGTGAATGTGGTTGTTTTAATAAGTGTTTTCTAATCTTATACACTGACTTGGGAAAGAGATGATGGATGTGAAAATTCCTGGCATAATGGAGGACACAAAGTAGACACTTGATAAATGTTGGCTGGTATCAATCTGTCCACAATGGTCTATACAATTTAATGGCTTCCGTGAGGGCATTTAGAAGGCCTGCATTCTAGTATTAGATCTAATTCTAACTTAACTAACCCTTAGCAAGTCAGACTTTCTTTGATTGTACATTACTCAAATTCCTTTCACCTCTAAAATTCTAGCAAATTTATATAGAAAAATAAGTTTAAATAAAGATTATTATTTCAATGGAGGTGGAAGTTTTTGTTGTTGTTCTCAACTTTTACAATTTTAACTAGGGTACACTGCATGAATAAGATTCTTTATAGCATTATCTAAAGCCAAGCAGTGATTTATTCGGAAACAAAGGGTTTCTTTGCAGTGTCATTTAGCTTGGCATTGCCATGAATCCAAGAATTATTCTACACGAATCAGAGAACAGTAATGCAGTTGTACTTAAGTTTAGAGTTCCACACAGCCATTCACCAGAGATGAATTGAGGTGAACAACTACTTCTAACTTAATTTGCAAAAGTTCTAAAATGTACTGGAGGAATTTGCTGCAGGAATTACAGTGAAAAGCAATTTGGGAATATGACAAAAATTATGCCAAGCTGTTGGAAAAATGACCACTGATTTTTATTATATTTATTTGCAGAATCTTGTAAGAAAATTAATCTAATGTAAATTTTAGGATCATTTTTACCATTTTGAAATGACGTCTGATATGAATGTTACAGAATGGGTCAGCATGGTTCATCACCTTTGTTTTGAAAGGAAGGCAATGCTTGACTTCAAATAATGCTATTATTTTAAAATTGTTAAAATTGTGGGAATCAAAATAAAAAAATTTTCACTTCTATTAAAAAGCTATACTTTATATATATGTTTGGCATCTCCTAGAAAAACCAGGAGGCAAGCTATTCAAATGTGCTGTAAGTTGCTAAAAATAATAAACTTTTGTTATTATAGTTCTTTTATAATTATTTTATGTATAGTGTTTATGTGAATAGTTCAGGTTTTTTTCAATAAAATTATCATCTTCAAACAGACTGTTTATTTTCTTAAATGTATATTTATTCCCATCTACTTGAAAGGCAGATGGGGCCAGCATTGTGATGCAACAGGTTAAGCTGTGCTTGCATCCTGTCTGAGTGCTGGTTCAAATCCCAGCTGCTTCCTGCTAATGTGCCTGGGAAAGCAACAGAAGATGGCTCAAGTGCTTGGGTCCTTGTCACTCACATGGGAGACCTGGATGGAGTTCCAGACTGTTGACTTCAGGCTAGCCTCACCCTGGCCATTGCAGCCATCTAGGGAATAAACCAGCAAATGGAAGATTCTCTCTTACTTTCCCTCTTTCTCCCTCCCTCCCTTCCTCTATCCCTCTCCTATAACTCTTTCAAATAAATAAATCTTGAAAGAAGAAGAAGAAGAAAGAAGAAAGAGAGAGAGAGAGAGAGAGAGAGCTTCCATCTGTTGGTACACTCCTCTAAACATCCCCAACACCCAGGCCTGGGCCAGGCAGAAACCAGGAGCCCAGAGCTCCATCAAGGTCTCCCACGTGGGTGGCAGAGACCCAATACTTGAGCCATCACCTGATACCTCCCTGAGTGTGCACTTGCACACTAGGAGGATGGAAACTGGAGAGCACCTGGGACTTGAACGAGTACTTGACTGAGGATGTGGGAGTCATAAGCATTGGCATAACCCACTGTGCCACAACATCTGCCCTCATGGTTTAGTTTTAAAAGGAGGGAGAAGTAGAAAGCAAGTTGTGAAACTTGAACTTAGGTAATGAGCAGTGGTGATGAATCATTAGGGTTTGTTGCGTAAACATGTACAGAAGTAGAAGAATCCATCAAGCGTATGGCTCTCTTTAATAGATTTCCTGGCCAGCGCCGTGGCACAATAGGCTAATCCTCTGCCTGCGGCGCCGGCACACTGGCTTCTAGTACTGGTCAGGGCGCCGGATTCTGTCCCTGTTGCTCCTCTTCCAGTCCAGCTCTCTGCTGTGGCCCGGGAGTGCAGTGGAGGATGGCCCAGGTCCTTGGGCCCTGCATGGGAGACCAGGAGGAAGCACCTGGCTCCTGGCTTCGGATCAGCGCGGTGCGCCAGCCACAGCAGCCACTGGTGGGTGAACCAATGGAAAAAGGAAGACCTTTCTCTCTGTCTCTCACTATCCACTCTGCCTGTCAAAAAAGTAAATAAATAAATAAAAAAGATTTCCCATGTCCTTAATGAAAATGATGGGTGTACAGTTGTCCCTAAGTACCCACAGGAAAGATTGGTTCTAGGACCCTCCTTGGATACCAAAATCTGCAGATACTCGAATCTCCAGTGGTATAGTATTTGTATATGGCCTGTGTACATTCTCCTATGTGCTGAAAATCATCTCTAGATTGCTTATACCAAATGCAATGTAAATGTTATATAAATGGTTGGTATACTATATTGTTTAGGCAATAATGATAAGAAAACAGATTTGTACATATTTTGCATAGATAAAACCATTGTGGGCCTAACTGCATAGTACAGGAATAAGAGGGAATGAGTCTTCCAAAACTGAAACACTTGCCCCTCCCCAGGGCTTCCTCTGGGTGCTTCAATCCTAACACGACCTTGTATTGGAATTATTTCTTCTAAATGTCTTTCTTTATTTTCCTGTGTCGCATGAGGAACTCTTGGATTCCCTGAGACACATTCAGTGTTCTGCTCATCATCAGAGGTAGGAGCCATAGTTGTCATTAAAATTGTTCTCTGGAGCAGGCATTTGTCCCATAGGTTAAGATGCCTGTGTCTCATATTGGAGTGCCTGGGTTTGACCCCCAAATCTAGCTACTGAGTCCAGCTTCCTTCTAATGCAGATCCTGGGAGGTAGTGGTGGTAGACAAGTTATTGGGTTCCGGCCACTCACAGGGGAATCTTGGATTGAATTCTCAGCTTTGGGTTTGGCCTGAACCTAGCAGGCATGATTATTTGGGGAGTGAACCAGAAGTCGGGATCTCTTTCTTTCTCTCTCTCTCTCTCTCTCCCTCTCTCATCCTCTCTCTGCCCTGTCTCAAATATATAAAAAAATTAAAATTAAATAAAATTAATAAAATTAAAATTAATAAAAAATTAAAATTATCTATTGATACAGAAACATTAATAAAGTAAGACAAGTGTGATTTAGCTCCATGAAAATCATATCATTTCATGCAAATTCTTTCCCATTTGCATTTAAATACTCCCCTTACTGTATTGGAAAACAGACACATTGATGTGGCCTATCTATCCACAATTTGTCCTCATGTTTCAGATTATAATTTATGAATGTTTTAATAATATAGCACAGCTCATAGAACATAGTATACCTCCAACAATGATTGAATTAATGAATACTAAACTCTGTTCATGTAAATCCAGCCTTTGTGGTTGATTACTCCTGTTGATATGGTCATCTACCCCATCTTTAAGAACCAGGCCAAAAAAATGAAGGAAAATATTTCCCCCATTTTATTCTGCATACCAGAGGAGACTAATCTTCTTAGAGGCCTATTTTAATTGCATGCCTACCTTTCTTAACCCACAATAGCTCTTTATTAGTTCAAATTCAAATTCCTCACTCCCAGTCCCTTTATCTATTCAACCTAATTTTGGGCAGTCCTTCTTTAAAATCAGACTGCACAGTTAGGTCAGTGTACTTCCTAGGCAGAAAGGCTGGTCATGTGCTTGAAGCATTTTTGTCTTTTTCAAATCTGGGCTTCAGTATCAGATTATGGACTTTAAAATCATATATTGTAGCAATAAACAGTAGTTCTGTATTCACCAAGTATTTATTGAGTGCCAAGTATGGGATAGAAATCAGGGGAGGGTGTTTAGCCTAGCAGTTAAGACACCCATATCCTATATTGGTGTACCCAGGTTTGAGTACACTCCTAATTCCAGTTAATGTGCACCTGGGAGGCAGTTGGTAATGGCTCAAATGCTTGGGTTCCTGCCACCCATATGGGAGACTTTGATTGAGTTCCCAGTTCCCAGTTGCCGCCCTGGCTCAGCCTCTGTGGTTGTGGGCAGATGGGAGTGAACAGCAGATGGGAGATTGTTCTGTCTTTGCTGTCTCTCTGTCTCTTTGCCTCTGGAAGGGAGGAGGAAGAAAGGGAGGGAGGGAGGGAGGGAGGGAGGAAAGGAAGGAAGGAAGGAAGGAAGGAAGGAAGGAAGGAAGGAAGGAAGGAAGGAAGGAAGGAAATCACTGTAGCTTCTTCTCTTTTGGAGGTTGTGGTCTAAATGTGAAGCAGACAGTAATAATCCAGGGGAAAATATGCTAAACTATAGGAAGTGCCCCAGGAGCTGATAGCAAAGGCATCCAACCCAGCTTTGGAGTCAGGGAGGGATTCTCCAGCTCAGTGACATCTGGCCTGATGTCAAACAAGTGCAAAAGCCTAGTGGGAAGAGAGCCCCAGACACTCAAGAAAGTTAGAGAAGCTTCTTAAGTTTCAAACCATAGGGGACTTACAAAAGGTGAGCTAGCTTTTTGAGGGGGCCATCGCAGATGATAGCAGCATCAGCTCTTTTCTCTAGAACTACTCCGTTTTTCTCGCCTCTTGCCTGTTTCACCAAACCTTGGGCCATTTCCCTGATTCGCTAAGTTAGGTCAGCTAACTTCCTGTCTGCAGTCCCCTCTGCGGGCCCTTAGGTTTCCACTCCTCTCCTCTGCCTGTTTCCCACTCCTCCACTGGCTACCTTCTAATGATGTAGATTTTGTCTTTTGTGTTTTCCCTCTTCTTTTGAGGGGAATTCTCAGAAAAAGAGAGGGTAAAACATCTTTGTGGAAACACTCTAAAACACTTATAATATATATATATTTTTTTGACAGGCAGAGTGGACAGTGTGAGAGAGAGACAGAGAGAAAGGTCTTCCTTTGCCGTTGGTTCACCCTCCAATGGCCGCCGCGGCCGGCGCGCTGCGGCTGGTGCACCGCGCTGATCCGATGGCAGGAGCCAGGAGCCAGGTGCTTTTCCTGGTCTCCCATGGGGTGCAGGGCCCAAGCACCTGGGCCATCCTCCACTGCACTCCCTGGCCACAGCAGAGGGCTGGCCTGGAAGAGGGGCAACCGGGACAGAATCCAGCGCCCCGACCGGGACTAGAACCCGGTGTGCCGGCGCCGCTAGGCGGAGGATTAGCCTAGTGAGCCGCGGCGCCGGCCAAAAACACTTATAATATTTTAAAGTCCTTCCCTAAACTTGTCAATTGACAGATGTCACCATCTATGTCCATAATTTAAAATGTAGGGCTGGGCGGCGCCGTGGCTCACTAGGCTAATCCTCCGCCTTGCAGCACCGGCACACTGGGTTCTAGTCCCAGTCGGGGCGCCGGATTCTGTCCCGGTTTCCCGATTGCCCCTCTTCTAGGCCAGCTCTCTGCTGTGGCCAGGGAGTGCAGTGGAGGATGGCCCAAGTCCTTGGGCCCTGCACCCCATGGGAGACCAGGATAAGTACCTGGCTCCTGCCATCGGATCAGCGTGGTGCGCCGGCTGCAGCCATTGGAGGGTGAACCAACGGCAAAGGAAGACCTTTCTCTCTGTCTCTCTCTCTCACTGTCTACTCTGCCTGTCAAAAAAAAAAAAAAAAAAAAAAAAAAAAAAGAAGGGCTACACTAATGTTTCTTCTACACAGGGTTGTTGGGACCAAATCAATCAATGTTAATGCCCTCAGGAAGGTGAAATCCTTGTGGAAGTGTCTGCCAGCATTCTGTTTTCCAGAACGCAGAGAAAGAATGCCACACACAGTTTAGATTACCTTTTAGGGTTTCCTTTTTCAAAATGACAAAGTTTTTTTTTTGCCTTTTTTTTAGAAAGATTTATTTATTTATTTTGAGTTACAGAGAGAGGAGAGGCAGAGAGAGAGAGAGAGAGAGAGAGAGAGAGAGAGAGAGAAAGGTATTCTATCCACTGGTTCACTCCCCAATTGGATGCAACAGCCAGAGCTGTGCTGATCTGAAGCCAGGAGCCAGGAGCTTCCTCTGGGTCTCCCACGTGGGTGCAGGGGCCCAAGCACTTGGGCCATCTACAACTGCATTCCCAGGCCACAGCGGAGAGCTGGATCAGAAGTACAGCAGCTGGGTCTCAAACGGGTGCCCATATGAGGTGCCAGCACTGCGGGCAGCGACTTCACTCGTTACACCACAGCGCCAGCCCCATGTTTTTGCCTTTCTAATGTTAGATTTTGCTGGGCCAGTATTTATTGGGCTCTCATGGCCAGTGGCAATATCGAGAGTATGGCCTTGAGAGATGATTCATAATTTGGAGCTTGCTGAATGTGGCTTTGTGAAACTTGCAAGTTCTCCTGGTATTCAGGTGTGAGGTTGATTTTCAAAATAAATGATTTATTTCCTAACCTCATTTTAATTTTTTTTTAATTCTTTTTGAGCATTTGATGTTTTTCCATCTTAGTAACTACTGTAAAATTTCTTATGGAGTAATTATTTAGAAATAAAATGCATCTTCAAGTAGTTTAAACAGCCACACCGTTTTCCTGAGCCGATCGGACAGACTCTGTCAGGAAAGTCCAGGGCTAGACTCAGGCAAGCTGGAGGAGACCAGATCTGGCATGGTGCCACATTCTGGAAGAATGGTATTATGTAAGAGCACTTAAAGTTTCCTTGACTGGTGTGCCATTTTAGTATAATGCTAAAAACTGATTTAAAAAAAAAAAACTTTTAGGCACTTGCGGCAATTTAGTTATTTTTTAAAAAATCTGTTGATTTGAGTCTACTGAAAGTGAATGTGATGTGTGTTGCACACAGCCCAGCAGACAGAACACAAGCGTTAGTGTTGGCCAGGCCTCAGCGTGGATTCCAGCACCACCACTTTCCAACTAAGTGAACTGGAAGAGGCTGTGTCATGTTTCTCCTTCCACGTCTGTCCCGCGGAGCATGTGAGGCTTTCCTTGTGGGGGTGACCGGAGGTAACGCGTGGAGAGTCCTCGGCACCCCCTCTCCCTTCATCTCGAGCTATGCAGAGCGTCTCGCATAGCACTTTTCCTCCCACCGACCTAGGATGTTCTGCTGAGTTAAAACTACCCAGAGGATGTTATATAAGATAAATCCTCTTCTAATCCTTAGAATTAATTTGAAAATCATTTAGTAAAGCTAAAGAAATTACTGCCACCAAAAAAAAATTTTGTTTATTTATGCCCAGAGAGTTGTAAAGAATTGATCCCTGTTTGTAAAAACAACAGTGAGTTGCTGGAGGGGACTCCAGATTTTTGAAATAATTTGTTTGCTAAGCTGCTCAGGCTTTGAGTATTACCCAGGGGAATTTATAAATGTCTCACGCCTTGATGGATTCCTCCTTCTTATGTTAATGCACTGTCAGTGAGCTGGGTTCATCCTGCCTGTGGGCCGTGTGTCACCCCTGCTATTACTGGCATCCTCCCAGACCTGACTTAGTGCTCACTCATGGGCAAGGTACCCCCAGGCCCTGCGTTTCCCTCTAACACCACTGATGTTGAGATCAATACACTCTGACAAGTAGAAGGAGCAGGCTCATCAATTTTAATTTTGAAAGCTGGCTACATACTTTTGTCATCAATTTGTCTGGTATACTTTTACAAAGATGGTAGACTCATCAATTTGAAACTTATCATGTCAGGGGTGGCCATTAGGGACTTCTGACATTGTTGTTAAATTACTTCCTAGGAAACTCTCAGTAGATACTCTAATGGCATACGTGCTTATACAAAAGAATGGTGAAGAAAACATGAGGGTGTAAGGAGTTGAGCCCGTTTTGGATTATTCAGAAAAGTACTCTTTAGTATGCTTTTGAAATAATTAGACACCCTTGGTTAGCATATGATAAAGTGGACCAAATTTGACTTGTTTCATCTGATAGAAATTTAATTTTGTTAACTGAGTTTTTTATATTTAGAAGAATCTTATTATAAGTTTTAATGGTAAATATTTTGTAGCTCTGTTGATAACAATCTTTTTTCAACTCAGAATCCCCTTTACTTTTTTTTTTTATTTAACAAAGTAAAAGGGGAGGGGGCCTTGTGCCACAGTGAATTAAGCTGCCATTTGAAATGCCTGCATCCCATATCCAAGTGCCTAGTTTGAGTCCCAGCTACTGCACACTTCCTTTTTTTTAATAGAAAGCTTTTATTTAATAAATATAAATTTCATAAGTACAACTTTTAGATTATAGCAGTTCTTCTCCCCATATCCGCCCTCCCACCCCCAAATAATCCTACCTCCTACTTCTTCTTCCATCCCATTCTTCATTAAGATTAATTTTTAACTATCTTTATATACAGAAGATCAACTCTATACTAAGTAAACATTTCAACAGTTTGTACTGTACACTTCCAATGCAGCTTCCTGCTAATGGGTCTGGGAGGCAGCAAATGATGGCCCAAGGACTTGAGTTCCTGCCACCAACATGAGAGACTTGGAAGGAGTTTCTGGAACTCCTGGCTTTGGGGAGTGAACCAGAAGATGGAAGATCTCTCCCTGTCGCTCTGCCTCTCAGATTGATAAATTTTTTGAAACCTATGTACTCTTTATTTTTAAAATCTTTAGTTATTTATTTGAGATGGAAGCTGAGAGAGACAAGTCTCCCATTCACTGGTTCACTTCCCAAATGACCACAATGGCATGGCTGAACCGGGGCTGGCCCAGAGCTAGGTTGGGAACTGGGAACCCAGTCTATGTTTCCCACATGAGTAGCAGACATCCAGCGACTTGAGCTAACGCATGCTGCCTCCGAGGGTGTGCATTAGCAGGGAGCTGGAATCAGAAACAAAGCCAGGACTCAAAACAACACTCTGATATGGGATGCAGGCATCCCAAGTAGTGGTTTAAGCCATTGTGCCACAAGGCTGTGCCACTCATTCACTCTTTTTAAACACATTATCAAACAAACACATATAAAGAATACTCATAGCTTATATGTATAGTATAAATAAAGATAAAACACATATCTGCCACAAGTTTAAAAAATAAAATATAACCAATTTATTTGAGTTCTCATGTACTGTTCCAATTTAGTTCACTTGCTTCCATCCTCCAAGTAACTACAATAAAACTTTGTTATTTCCTTGTCTTTTAAGAAGATATTTATTTGACAGGCAGAGTTATAGAATGAAGCAGGGTGGGGGGGAGAAAAGGAGAGAGAGGTCTTCCATCCACTGGTTCACTCCCCAGATGGCTGCAATGGCCAGAGCTGGGTCCATCCCAAGCCAGAAACTTCTCCTGGGGCCTCCCATGTGGGTGCAGCGGTCCAAACACTGGGGCCATCTTCCACTGCTTTCCCAGGCAATTAGCAGGGAGCTGGATCAAAAGTGGAGCAGCTGGGACTCAAACCGGCACCCATATGGGATGCTGGCACTGCAGGCAGAGGCTTAGCCTACTACACCACAGCACTGGCCCCTCCTTAACTTTTTTGGGACATTTGTATTTATCTCTAAGTGGTATATTGAATGTAATTTTTGTTTCTGACACTTATAAAAAAGGAGTGATTTTGCCTGATACTTTTAACATAGTTTGGTAATCATTTATCCATGTTGATGTGTTTGGTGTGGCTCTTTCATTTCCACTTTATAGTAATTCATTATATCCCTATCATACAACTTAGTGATCTATTCATTCCTCCCCTGAGAGACATTTGGATTGTTACTAGGTTTTTTTTTTTTTTTTTTTTTTTTGCTAATACGAACATTGACTTTTAATACTTATTCCTTGGGGAATGTGAGAGTGGAATTGCTAGACAAGTTGCCCAACTTCTGAATTTCATGTGAAATGAAATTTGCTTCTGTTTTAGTGGTTTGATAATTTTGTATCAATTTTAGCAATTTTTCTAGGAAAATTTGTTTGCTTTTGAAATTAAAAGATAATTGATTCACTCAAAGATTAGGAATTCCAGATAATTTAGTTATTTTATATAGATGTATAGGTATAAAGATATGAGACATATAGACAGTCAACTCCAAGCTTTAGAATATAAGAGTAGGGAGCAATATAAGAATTTTTTTAATTTAAAATTTAAATTTAGAATATAAGAGTTTGGTGCAGTTAAGACACCTGTTTCCTGTATGTGAGTGCGTGGGTTCAAGTCCTGGCTCCACTCCAATTCCAGTTTCCTGCTAATATACCTCCTTGGAGGCAGTAGGTAATGATGGCTCAAGTACTTGGGTTCCTGACACCCATATGCAAGTTTCAGATCGAGTCCCTGGCTCCTGGGTTTGGCCTGGCCCAGCCCCAACTGTTGTGGGCATTTGGGGAATGAACCAGTAGATGGGAGATCTTTTTCTGACTGGCTGCCTGTCTCATGCTTTGAGATTTAATAAATAAATATATATAATTAATTAAAAAGAATATAATATTATTTATAATGTCTAACTTATATCAACTACCTTTAAATTGAGATGACTGTCCTGATACTTGCCCCTGCTTAGAAATAGTTTTTGGTGTGTGTGTGTGTGTGTGTGTGTGTAAATCTTTGAATGTGGGAGATAAAAAAATTGTCTTCAGATTTCTTAGTTTGGGGACCAAAATACAGAATTATGTTCTACACATTCAGCTCACCTGGATTCCTAGTGTGTCTTTTACTATCTGGAATCTTTTCTTTGTACTGTGGTATTTGAAATTCTAAAAGAAAAATGAGTCTGTAATGGCTGTCATAATTGTCAACTTTACAATTAGTGTTTATTGTAAATGTTTGCCTTTGTAAATATCTGGAAATGTTTACAAAATATATTTCATGAGCACTGGTGTTGTGGCACAGTGGGTTAAACTACCACTTGTGATGCCCACATCACTTATCAGAGTGCTAGTTTGAGTTCAGCTGCTCTGCTTCCAATCCAGCTTCCTGCTAATGCACCTAGAAAGGGAGTGGGTAATGGCCTATGTGCTTGGGGCCCTGCCATCCATGTTGTAGACCCAGGTATTCTAGGCTCCTGATTTCAGCCTGGCCTAACCCTGGCTGTTGTGCCATTTGGGGCGTGAACCAGCAGATGGAAAATTGTTCTCTCTGTCTGTCTAGATCTCGTTTTCTCTCTGTTGCTCTGCCTTTCAAATAATTAATTAAATATATCTTTTACAATAATATGTTTTATGTATATTTCTGATATAATGCCTTTCCACCTGAAAAATTCTATTTTGTAACATTCTAAAATTCATTTGCTGTTTTGATTTCCCTCCTAACTTTCTGTTTAAGATATTTATTTTTGCCTTTGGCTGGACCATGTACCTATATATTTAGGTGCTAGAGATGCAATAAAAAGCAACATCCAGGTGCAGCTGTTGTGGCACAGTAGGTAAGCTGCCACTTGGGACACCTACATCCCATATTGGAATGCCTGGTCAAGTCCTTTCTCTTTCTCTCTCTCTCTCTCTCCTTCCTTTTTCCCTTCTTCCCTCCATCTCTCCCTCCCTTCCTCCCTTCCTTCCTTCCTTCCTTCTTTCTTAAGATTTATTTAATTTGTTTGAAAGGCAGAGTGAGAGAGAGGGAGAAAGAGACAGAGTCTGAGAGAGAGAGAGAGAGAGAGAGAGAGAGAGAGAGAGAATCAAGATCCTCCGTTTGCTGGTTCACTCCCCAAATGGCTGTAATATCCAGGACTGGTCCAGGCCAAAACCAGGAGTCTGGAGCTCTATCTGGGCCTCCCATGTGGGTAGCAGGGGCCTAAGCACTTGGGCCATATTCCACTGGTTTCTGAGGCACATTAGCAGGAAGCTGGATTGGAAGTGGCGCACTGGGACCTGAACCAGTGCTCATGTGGGATGCTGGCCCTGACTCTTCCATTTTTGATCCAGCATTTGTGCTAATGTGCACCCTAGGAGGCAGCAGTTGCTGATTCAAATACTTGGATACCTGTCACTCACCTGGGAGACACAGATTAAGTTCCAGCCTCCTCATTTCAGCCTGGCCCAGCCCTAGCTATTGCAGGCATTTGGAGAGTGAACCAGCAGATGGAAGATTTCTGTTATCTCACTCTTGCTCTGCTTTTCAAATATATAACAATAAATAAACTTTTAAAAACTTTCATGGAAAATGAAATTAAAAGGTAAGCTTATGGCCGGCGCCGTGGCTCACTAGGCTAATCCTCTGCCTGCGGCGCTGGCACACCGGGTTCTAGTCCCGGTCGGGGCGTCAGATTCTGTCCCGGTTGCCCCTCTTCCAGGCCAGCTCTCTGCTGTGGCCCGGGAGTGCAGTGGAGGATGGCCCAAGTGCTTGGGCCCTGCACCCCATGGGAGACCAGGAGAAGCACCTGGCTCCTGGCTTCGGATCAGCGCGGTGCGCCGGCCGCGGCAGCCATTGGAGGATGAACCAACAGCAAAAAGGAAGACCTTTCTCTCTGTCTCTCTCTCTCACTGTCCACTCTGCTTGTCAAAAAATTAAAAAAAAAAAAAAGTTAAGCTTATTAAGAAACAAAGTCCAATCCTGCCCCCCAAAGAACTTGGAGTTCAATGAGAGAAAGGAATATGTGAGCAGGCAATTTCAAAGCATTATTCTTTGATTAAGATTATTTCATATTTAGTGTTATTGAGAGAGGTGAGAGAAAGCCTCTGATTTTAGAATATTAAAAGATCTATTTTTAATATAGTCAACAAATGTAAGTACTTGTTTATATGTTCATTTTTAGAGGTCATTTTTCTATGTATATTTTCAGAGCTTAAAAGAAAATTCCTTTATTATGATCTTCCTAAAATTCCATTCTGTTTTTTATTTGTATTTCCTAAGAAAGGAGAACTGCTTTATCATTGCCTTAAATACATTTTTAATACTCATGAGTCATCACATTTGGAAATTTCTTATTCTGAAAACATTTAGTGATCATTGATCGCATCTTGTGATTATTTTAATGAAATCATAAGTATTACATGACATTTAGGATTATGTAAAACAACACATGGATGGTGATTTGAATTTACATATACTTGTACACTTTAAAAGTGTGAATTTTAATACTGGCTTGCTTCACTGTAATTAAAATAGGGGGGTTGGCATTGTGGTGCAGGGGGTTAAGCCACTGCTTGTGATACTGACATCCTGTCCCATATCAGAGTGTCAAGTCAAGTCTTGGCTGCTCCACTTCTTTTTTTTTTTTTAATTTTATTTTTTGACAGGCAGAGTGGACAGTGAGAGAGAGAGACAGAGAGAAAGGTCTTCCTTTGCCGTTGGTTCACCCTCCAATGGCCGCCGCGGCCACCTGATCCGAAGCCAGGAGCCAGGTGCTTCTCCTGGTCTCCCATGGGGTGCAGGGCCCAAGGACTTGGGCCATCCTCCACTGCACTCCCTGGCCACAGCAGAGAGCTGGCCTGGAAGAGGGGCAACCGGGACAGAATCTGACGCCCCGACTGGGACTAGAACCCGGTGTGCTGGTGCCGCAAGGCGGAGGATTAGCCTACTGAGCCGCGGCGCCGGCCAGGCTGCTCCACTTCTGATCCAGCTTCCTGCTGATGCATCTGGGGAGGCAGTGGAAGATGGCCCAGGTACATGGTCCCCTGCCGCCCATGTGGGAGACCTGGATCCTGACTTCAGCTTGGTCCATTCCTGCCTATTGCAGCCATTTGAGGAATGCATTAGTAGATGAAAGATTCTCTCTCTCTCTCTCTCTCTCTCTCTCTCTCTCTCTCTCTCATTCTGCGTTTCAAATAATCAATCTTCTTTTAAACAAAGAATAGATATGCCATATGAATAATCTGATTATGAAATATCATTGACTGAGAGGTCAGTGATAAAGGGCTATAAAGTGTTCAATAGATTTGGCTGTTAGAAGCACCTGTTGCTAAGTGCCAACAGGTTGGAGAGATAAAGGGTGGAAGCTGATGATTTTGTGTTGAAGAGTGAATAGTAGAGGAAGAAGACAAGACAGCAGGGAGGGACTCTATGTTCATTTAGTAGAACTGGGTGGAAGTATGGTGACCAATGCTCTGGGACTGTAAGGGTTTTTTCCTAGAACACAGGACTTTTCCCTGTTTAAGCCATATAGTCCTGGGCAAACTGGGAAATTTGTTACATACATGCCAAAAACTGGTTAAGCCTCTGAGACTGTAAAGGAAATAGAATGCAAAGAGAGAATTACTATATGAGCTGATAATTTAGGATAGAAGGAAATTTAGGGAGCCATGGGAACACCCCCATTTTTCAGAAGATGGTCAGAGAGAGGGCCCTGGGAAAAGGTTACTTAGTTGAAATAAATCTAGAGAGAGGAGGGAAGAATTAGGGGAGACAGAACTCTGCAGGCAGAGAAGCATGCTGCCTGTGGTTTTTAGAGAAATGTGAGTTTTTTTTTTTTCTTTTTCCAGAAAGAGAAGGGGAAGTGGCTAACAAATCCTGGGGAAGGGAGCCCAGGTGCTTATATTACAGTGGTTTCAGGAAGTGGGGCCTGTGAGGGAGATGAAATCTTATGGCCTCCGTGTTTTCAAGCAGGCTAGGGTGTTGCTGGGAGAGAGGGAGAAGGAGGTGGGAGTTTGAGTGGAGAAATCAGGTTTCTGAGGTGATCAAACATGATTGTATTAGGTGAAAAAGATCTGAAAATTATCAAACATGAAAATAAATAGCTAACATTTTCTGACACTTCCTTTGTTTTAGGTGCTAAGTATGCTGCCAACATTATCACACTTGATTATCACAACCACCACCACAGGTATTATTATTTCCATTTTATGGGTGAGAAAACCCAAGCCCAAAGAAATTAAAATTTTCCCAGTTATGCAGTTCCTAAGAACTTGAAACCCATACTCTTTTTTTTTTAATATTTATTTATGTATTTGAAAGTCAGAGTTACAGTGAGAGAGGGAGACACACACACGCACACACACACACAGAGGAAGAAAGAGAGAGGAGAGAGATCTTCCATCCACCGGTTCACTCCCCAAATGGCTCCAACCTGGCTGGGCTAGGCCAAAGCCAGGAGCCAGGGTCTTCATCTGGGTCTCCCACGTAGGTGCGGGGGCCTAAGAACCTGGGTTATTTTCTGCTGCTTTTCTAGGTGCTTCAGAAGTGGAGCAGCAGGGATTTGAGCGAGCACCCAGATAGGATGCTGGCACCACAGGCAGCGGCTTTACCTGCTATGCCACAGTGCGGGTCCGAAAGCCCACACTCTTAACCTCTGTAGCTCATTTCTATGTGTGACTTTATGTGATACAGTCACCTCTTGTAATATTAATAGCCAAAGGTGAAAAGACAGTAACCAGGATAGAATCTTCTCCAAGTCACATAGGTAGTGAAGAAACAAATAGACAAATGCATAGGAGAAAACAGATAGGAATAAATAAATAAATTATTGATACTAATCTTTTCTACACATATCCTTTGCCATCTTACAAAATTAAAAAAAAACACACCTCTATACCTCCAAAATATTTTGGCCATTCATGTGCATTTTTGTTTTTGAATTCAAATGCACTATCTCCTGGATGTCATGGATATCACTTCTTGACTGCCAACCAACTCAGAAGATTATTAATAGTGGCTGTAGACTTCAGATGCCCTTGTGACCTCTGAACTGCAATTTCCCTCTGAGCCCTGGGTCTTTAGGAAGTGGTGGAGACTCTTTTTTTTTTTTTTTTTTTTTTTAACTTGCAGCCACTTTTTGCAGCATAGGAGAAAACTTCCAAGGCCTGAATTGTGGCTCTCAAAGCTTTAGCAGAATTGGCTGTTAAAAGTTGGGGTGGTGTATCCTAAATGAATTGTACTATGAGATTCAACTGTAAAACTTGTTCTCAAATAGTTTTTTATATTTAGTGTGCATGTGTGCAAATAGTTGAAATATTTACTTATATAGAGTTGGTCTTCTTTGTATAAAGTTAATTAAAAATGAATCTTAATGGAGAATGGGGCTGGGAATGGGAGGAGGAGGAAGAGGGGAGGAAGTGGGGGGTGGGAGGGAGGGTATGGCGGGAAGAATCACTGTATTCCTAAAGATGTACTCATGAAATTTATACTCATTAAATAAAAGGTTTCTAAAAAAAAAAAACAAAAAAAAAAAAGGATGGGGCTGCTGCTCTGGCATAGCAGCTTAGGCTACCGCCCATAGTGCTGCATCCCATATGGGAACCGGTTTGAGTCCTGGCTGCTCCATTTCCAATCCAGCTCTCTGCTATGGCCTGGGAAGGCAGTAGAAGATGGCCCAAGTGCTTGGGCCCCTGTGCCCACGCGGGAGACCCAGAAGAAGCTCCATGCTCCTGGCTTCAGATTGGCCCAGCTCTATCTGTTGCAGCCATCTGGGGAGTGAACCGGTGGATGGAAGATCGATCTCTTTCTTTCTCTCTCTCTCTCTCTCTCTGCCTCTCTGTAACTCTGCATTTCAAATAAATTAATAAATAAAAAAAAAAGTTGGAGTGACCCTTCCATCAAAGGCAGACAAGAGTCCCAGCAGCATAGGTAAAGTTGGTTTGTATGTTTGGGATATTCACAGGTCAGGGATATTCTGTTTAGATTGTGATCAATGTTGGCTTTAGATAATGTCTGCATTTACAGGTGAGGGATGAGAGGTAATGTAATAGTTAAGGAATAACACCCCATTTTCATATTGCTAGCTTATGATTGAACAAGGGCTAGAGTTAAGTCCTGCTCTCTTAACCCAGTAGTCCAGCAGGGTTAAAAGCCATTGCGAGTAAAGTCACCAAGATAATCAATTTGTTGGTATGTCTCTTGTGGCTGGCTGCTTCTTCATTACTCAGATTGCTTTCTTCCAGGCTTATAGATCTTTTGTTATTATTATTTAAGAAGCAGAGAGAGATATACAGAGAGATCTCCTGTCTGCTGTTTCACTCTTCCTTGCTGGGAATGGTCCAGTGGAAGCCAGGAGCTAGGAACTTAATCTAAGTCTCCCACTTGGGCGGCAGGGAACCAAAGACTTGAACCATCACTGCTGCCTACCAGAGTGTGCAAAATAGCAGGAAGCTGGAATCAGAAGTGGAGCTGGGACTTGAATCAGGCACTCTGTGTGTGTCCCAAGCAGCATCTGAACCTCTGCCAAATGCACCCTCCAACCCCACTGACATGTGTTTATGGCAGCCCTAGCAAGGTAATATATTGGACAAAAAGTGGAGATGTGTATGTTGCAGATGTACAGAAAGAATGTTTGAAGACTCAGGTAGTTGCGGTTGGTTTATAAGGACTCACTACTAAAGCATGAGGAGTAAGGGGAAGAATAGCATGATATCCACATTTACAAACCAAAAATCCCTGTAAGTTGTTGATTTTGAAGTGACCAAAAAGAGTCTGAAATTAATTCGTGTATCTGTTGTTTTTAAAAAAGATATTCTCTCTGTCTCTCTGCATTTCACTGTCCACTCTGCCTGTCCAAAAATTTTTTAAAAAAGACAGTAAATAAGATGATTTATCTGTATATGTATTTGTTGATGGACTAGCCTGCCTTAACTGTATCATATATAGATGGTGTGCTCAGGTTCTTTTGCCTGGAAAGATCTTAGTCTTGCTTTTTGCCCTGGAAATTTGAGGCTTACCTTCAGAGAACAGAATTCTGACCTGCATGATGCCTTTTCTGGCTCCTCAAGCCCCATTTGTCCTCTTTCTCTGATTTTTTTTTTTAAGATTTATTTGAAAGAGTTACACAGAGAAGGAGAGGCAGAGAGCAAGTGAAAGGTCTTCCATCTGCTGGTTCACTCCCCAAATGACTGCAATGGCTGGAGCTGTGCTGACTCAAAGCTAGGAGCCAGGAGCTTCCCCCGGGTCCCCATGGGGGTGCAGGGGCCCAAGGACTTTGGCCATCTTCCATTGCTTTCCCAGGCCATAGCAGAAAGCTGGATCAGAAGTGGAGCAGCTGGGATTTGAACTGGTGCCTATATGAGATGCTGGCACTGCAGGTGCCAGCTTTACCTGCTATGCCACAGTGCCAGCCCCTTCTCTGATTATTTTTACCAGTAATTCTCAAACATTGTGGTCTCGGTTGGCACTGTGGCTCACTTGGCTAATCCTCTGCCTGCAGCGCCGGCACCCCGGGTTCTAGTACCGGTTGGGGCACCAGATTCTATCCCAGTTGCTCCTCTTCCAGTCCAGCTCTCTGCTGTGGCCCGGGAAGGCAGTGGAGGATGGCCCAAGTGCTTGGGCCCTGCACCCGCATGGGAGACCAGGAGGAAGCTCCTGGCTTCAGATCGGCACAGCATGGCACGCCGGTTGGCCGTAGCAGTCATTTGAGGGGTGAACCAACGGAAAAAGGAAGACCTTTCTCTCTCTCTCTCTCTCTAACTCTGCCTGTCAAAAACAAAACAAAAAACCATTGTGGTCTCAAGAACCCCTTGCATTTCTAAAAATGATTGAAGTTCCTAAAGAACTTCTATTTTATTAGCAATGTGGACCATTGTTAATTATATTGAAAGCTAAAACTGATAAATTTTTAAAAATTAAAATTTGAAAATATACCCCCATTACTTATTAACATAAAAACATTTCAGTGAAAAATAACTTTTCTCTAAAGTTAAAATAATTAGTGATTAACATTATTTTATGTTTGTTTAATAGGTGACTCCAACCTTATACTTGCCTGCTGCCTTTGAACTGTTATTGTATGTTGTTTTGTTTGAAGTATACGTTAAAAATCAGATCTCACGGGGATATGTTGTTAGAAAAAGCAGAAATATTTTGAAAGCTTTTTCAAAAATAGTTTCAGGTTGAGTGTTTGGCACAGTAATTAACTCTTGGTTTGGGATGACTGCATCTCATATGGGAGTGCCCGATTTGAGTGCTGGCCCTTCTACTTCTGATTCCAGCTTCCTGCCAGTGTCTACCCTGGGAGGCAGCAAGATGATGGCTCAAGTACCTGAGTTCCTGTTACCCATAAGGGAGACCAGATGGAGTTCTGGGCTTCTGCCTTTGGCCTGGCCCAGACCTGGCTGTTCTGGGCATTTGGGGAATAAACCAACAAATGGAATCTCTCTCTCTGTCCCTATATGTCTAAAAAGATGAAAATAAAAAAATTAAACAGATTATTTAAAAAATAAGAGGTGGGGAGCAGGCATTTAGCCTGGGCAGTTAAGACACTTGCATCCCACATTCATGTACCTAGGTTCAAGTCCATGGCTCTAGCTCATGAGTCCAGCTTCCTACTAATGCAGACTCTGGGAGGCTCAAGTACTTAGGTCCCTGACACCCATGTGGATTGAGTTTCTGGCTTTTGATTTTGGCTCTGGCCCAGTCCCAGCTGTTGTAGGCATTTGGGGAGTAAACCAGCAGGTGAGAATTCTCTCTCCTTCTGTCTCTTTCTCTCTCACACTTTGTCTCTCTCTTTCCTTCTCAAATAAATTTTAAAAAATTATGTGATAGTTTTGTCTTTGAGATGCAATGTGGATTCTGAATCCATATCAATTTGAAAGGCTGAGTTACAGAGAGACAGAGGTAAAGAGACAGAGAAGTCTTCCATTAGCTGGTTCACATCCCAAATGGTTGCAATGGCTGGGGCTGGGCCAGATATAAGCCAGGAGCCAGAATCTTCATCTGGGTCTCCCACATGGGTGCCGGGGCTCAAGCACTTGGGCCGTCTTGCACTGCTTTCCCAGACACATTAGCAGGGAGCTGGATTGGAAGTGGAGCAGCTGGGACTTGAACCAGCACCCATATGGGATGTCAGTGCTGCAGGAGGCAGTTTAACCTACTACGCCACAGCAATGGCCCCCATATCAATACATTTTGTATTCAGTTACTTTAAAATCCATTGGTCCTTGTATTAATTTCTACAGCAGCTATAACAGATCAACATAAACTGGGTGTTTCAAACAACAGAAATTTAATGGTCTTAGAATTCTGGATACCAGAAGTCTGAAATTGAGGTATTTTCAGGTTTGCATTCTCCCCAAAGACTCCAGGAAACAGTTGATTCCTTTTCTTTTCCCAGCTTCTGGTGGTTGTCTGGCTCTGTTTTCACCAGGCCTTCTCTTCCATGTGTCTCTGTGTCATCTTCTCTTTTGCAGTTGTTGGATTTAGGGTTTGCCTGCATATCTGCTGCCTCCCAGGGTACACATTATTATGTAAGATTATGCAGGAAGCTGCATAATCTGGGATGATCTCATCTTGAGCTCTTTTTGGGGGGCCACCCTGCAACCCACTGTAGTCTCTTATGGTTGAAAAAAATTTTTAATTTATTGGAGAGGGAAGAGGGAGAGAGAGAGGGAGAGAGAGAGAGAGAAGCCATTTGCTGGGTTACTTCTCAAATGCTCATAATGCTTGGGGGAGGAGGGGGCCAAGTCCACGCCTCCCACTGGGTTGCAGGAACCCATCTCCTTGAGCCATCACTGTTGCCTCCCAGAGTCTGCATTAGCAGGAAGCTGGAATCAGGAGCTGGAGCCAGGAATCAAACCCAGGCACTCCAGTGTGGGATACTGATGCCCTAACTGATATCTTAACTGCCAGTCCAAATGCCTGCCTGTTGAATGCATTTTTGATGCATGAGTGGCTTTGTGGTCTCATGCAGCAGTCAGTTGGAAAATATTGGTTCATTGGTTTATATAGTTATTCCAAATGTTGCCACATTTCACTTATTAATATTTAATATTTTAGAAATCACATTTGCTCAAATCAACAAACACCTCAGAAAATTCTTTCAGTGGACTAGAGCAGACAAGCTCATGGTGGCAGAAACAACTTTTCCAAAATGCTCAGTTTCTCTTGAAACTTTGCATTTTATCATTGCCAAGAAATACAGTGAGTTGTTTTCCTTGATGTGGCAAACTTATTCATTTTAAGAAAATGTCTGCCAGATATCCAAGTTAGTCAAATACCATCACTTTTCAGTCAGCCTTTCATGAAAAATGGGGTTCAATGTACAAGTAGTTAGTTCAGCTTACAACTCAGTCATACAAAGGCTTCTTCTGATCATTAGACTTTGGTAAAAGCAGAAGTGCTTTATACTTCCTTTAAAAATATATTTATTGGGGCTGGCACTGTGGTGCAGTAAGTTAATCCTCCACCTGCAGTGCTGGCATCCCATAGGGGCACCAGTTCTAGTCCCACCTGCCTCTCTTCCAATCCAACTCTCTGTTAAGGCCTGGGAAAGCATTAGAAGATGGCCCAAGTGCTTGGGCTCCTGCACCAGCATGGAAGACCTGGAAGAAGCTCCTGGCTCCTGGCTTTGGATGGGCCTAGCTCCAGCTGTTGTGGACATTTGGGGAGTGAACCAGTGGATGGAAGACCTTTCCTTCTGTCTTTCCCTCTCCCTGTTTGTAACTCTACCCCTCAAATAGACAAATAAAATTTTAAATATATATATGAATTTAATTTTACTTGAAAGCCAGAGAGAGCAAGAATGAGAGAGATCTTCCACTCACTGGTTCACTCCACAAACGTCCCCTAAAGCCAGGGCAGGGCCACACTGAAGCTGGGAATCTGGAACTCCACCTGTGTCTTCCGTATAGGTGACAGGGACCCAGTTACTTAAGCCATCACCTGCTGCCTCTCAAGGAGCACACTAACAGGAAGCTGGATGGGAAGCAGAGGAGCTGGGGCTAGAATCAGACACTAATAGTGGAATGCAGGCATCCCAAGCAGCAATTTAACTGCTGTAACAAATGCTTTCTATACTTCCTATTTTGTCATACAGAATATTTTTAAAATGTGCTGAAAGTCAAAATTTAATAAAACTAATAATTTTTATTTCTTTATTAAGGGCAATTTTAAAGTGAACCTGGCTATTTATTTATTAACTGCAGATAAATGATAGTGAAGACCATGAGGGAAGTTCAGAAAGTTCATGGAAAATGAAATTAAAAGATGAGTTTACAGCCTGGCGTTGTGGTGTAGTGGGTTAAGCTGTCATCTGCAATGCCAGCATCCTATCTGGGTGCCGGATTGAAACTGAGCTCCTCCACTTCCGATCCAACTCCCTGCTATTGGCCTGGGCAAAGCAGCAGAAGATGGTCTGAGTGCTTGGGCCCCTGCTACCCACATGGGAGACCTAGAAAAAGGTCCTAGCTCCTGGCTTCAGCCTGGCCCAGACCTGGCCATTGTGGCCATCTGGGAAGTGAACTAGAGGATGTAACTTTGACTTTTGAATAAATAAATAAATCTTTTACAAAATGAATTCATTTTGATATGTCATATGAAATTCATGATAAGGGCTTTCAAAATGTTCATCAAAAACTCATTTGATGAAACAACTATACATGGATTGCGCCAATATATATTTATCTTTTTATTTCATTCTTTGGTGAGCTTTTTAAAGGACTCTTAACAGTATCTATTATTTTAGTCCATGGGGTCCACTGCCTTGACTCATGCCATGGCACTAGCAGTTCTAGCTACTGTGATTTTGCACTGTCAGAAAAATGTCAACCCAGTGAAAAAGTCAAACATCACAGTGTTGCTATGAAGATTACTTGTCTTCCCAGACCCCTTGAAAGGATCTTAGTACCTTTCAGGTATCCACAACTGCAATTTGAGAGCTGTTCGTATATACCATTCAGTTCAGAACTAATTCGTAGACTAATTAAGTGTTTTATTCATATATCTATTCTTATCTCTATAGGAGTGTTTTCTTAGAAATGAAATATATATATGGAATGAATGAAATGAAATATATATTTATATATATTCTTATAAATGAAATATATATTTATATATTTTAAAAAATGAAAAAACAAATAGTACAATAGAGTTTATAATGAAAACACAATCTCCAGCGTCAGCATTCCTCTGAAGTAAACACCAGTTTAAGAAGAAAACTTTTTTATTACAGCATGTTTCAAGCATAAACAAAATTAGTTTGAATAATATAATTATTAGCCCCCATTAAACTGTGGTCCAGTTTCAGCAGTCATCTTCTTATGGCTAAATGTTACTTCAGTTAATCTGAACATAACATTGAAGCGAATCCCAGACATTAGGTCATTTCATAAATGTTTCAGTATAATCTCTATATTAGTAGGCTGTTTTTGAAAAGATAACACAGTAATATCAGCACACCTTTAAAAAAGGATTTCTTAATGTCACCAGATATTTGGTCATGTTCAATCATTAATTGCTTTATAATTTTTTTTAGTTTGTTTGTCCAAGTGCAATCCATACATTACAGTTGGTAATTGGTATATCTTTTTTTTAAAAAAATATTTTATTTATTTTAAAGGCAGAGTTACAGATGCAGAGGCAGAGAGAGAGAGAGAGAGAGAGAGAGAGAGAGAGATCTTCCATCCACTGGTTCACTCCCCAAATGGTTGCATTGGCCGGAGCTGTGCCAATTTGAAGCCAGGAGCCTGGAGTTTCTTCCAGGTCTCCCACGTGGGTGCAGAAGTCCTTGAGCCATCTTCCACGGCTTTCCTAGTCCATAGCAGGAAGCCAGATAGGAAGTGGAGCAGCCGGGACTCGAATCGGCACCCATATGGGATGCCAGCACTGCAGGCGGTGGCTTTACCCACCATGCCACAGTGCCGGTCCCTGGTGTATCCTTTTTAAAAGTATTTTAAAGTCTCTTATCTTCCTCCCCAGCCCCTCACAATTTATGTAATGAAGAAACTAAGTCACTTGGCCTATAGAATCCCCCCAAATTTTACTGATCACATCCCATGATGCCATTTAACACAAACCTCTCTGACCCTTGTATGTCTTATAAGTTGTAAGTAGAGACTTAACAAGTTTTTCTATCAGGAAGCATAAAATTTTTGGTCCGCTGTCTTATGAAGTAAGCAGCCTTCGATGATCATTGTTTACATGCACTAATTTACTCACTGCCAAACAGTGGTATTCTGATTCTCTTTTCTTTATTCATTAGTTGTAGCTCTTTTGTGAAGTGAAACTTCTCATTGACTATTTGGTTACTCTGGGATATAATTTGTATTAGAAACGCAGGATAGATGCTTATCCTTTATTTACCAGTTTTCAAAATAGTTACTTAGTTTCTTAGCATCATCTAAAGGTAGCTCGTAGGGGTGGGTGTTTGGCATAGCAGTTAAGATGCCGCTCTGGGCACCTTCATCCCGTTGCATAGTGCCTGCTTCCAGGCCTCACTGCTCTGCTGCTGATCCAGCTTTCTGCTAATGCACACTCTGGGAGGCAGCAGATGATAGCTCAAGTAGTTGTATTCCTGCCACCCACATGGGGGACTTGGATGGAGTTCTGGGCTCATGGCTTCAGCCTGGCCTAGCCCTGGTTGTCTCATTTGGAGGAATGAACTAGTGGATGTCTCCTATTTGGGGGAATGAACTAGTGGATGGGGGTCTCTTGTCTCTCTCTCTACCTTTCAAATACCTTTCAAATTTAAAGATAACCAATGAAGTTTGTTTTCTATGTTTTAGTATATTTTGTAAGCACAAAAATTTAAATATTTAATATATTTCAGTGTACCATAGTGATTCTTATTTTATACTCAATTTCCCAACCTTGTGGCCAGTGCCGTGGCTCAATAGGCTAATCCTCTGCCTTGCGGCGCCGGCATACCGGGTTCTAATCCTGGTCGGGGCGCCCGATTCTGTCCCAGTTGCCCCTCTTCCAGGCCAGCTCTCTGCTATGGCCAGGGAGTGCAGTGGAGGATGGCCCAAGTGCTTGGGCCCTGCACCCGCGTGGGAGACCAGGAAAAGCACCTGGCTCCTGGCTTCGGATCAGCGCAATGTGCTGGCCGCAGCGGCCATTGGAGGGTGAACCAACGGCAAAAGGAAGACCTTTCTCTCTGTCTCTCTCTCTCTCTCACTGTCCACTCTGCCTGTCAAAAAAAAAAAAAAAAAATCCCAACCTTGGACATAAATGTGGTTTCATTGATATCATACTAGAAAGTACACTCATCTTGTACAGAGACGTGCTGCTTAGTGACATTTCAGTCAGTGATGGACCTTGTATGCATTAGTGGTCCCATAAAATTACAATGAAGCTGAAAAATTCGTGTTGCCTAGTGAACACATAACTGAAAAAGATGCAAGAGAAAAGACAGAAGAGAAAGAAGAGTCACAAAGAAAAGCTCTTCCTGAGTTATCAGGAAGAGGCGAACCTGGGATAAAATCTTAGAAGTAAAGTTGCATGAATGAATGTTAGTGGGACTCAAACTGGAAAAAAACCTTTCACCTGCTTGTGATACGGTCTAATGAATCATGAAAATACAGTGGGAAACAGTTTTCTTCCTTCGTATGTAAAAGAGTGTCTAACAATAAACACTACCTGATTGTCCTTGTGAACTCTGTCTCCATTAGTGGAATCTGGATTAGGCAGCATTTTTAAAGAAATATGAGTAATTAATCACAGATTAAAAATTACTGACCGTATCATATAAATCATTTTGGACAAATTTAAACCCAAAGGCCTATCCCAAATTCCAGTGTCAAATGAAATTACTCAGCACATCATTAATAAGATGATTTTCTGCAAACAAGATTAACAGAAAAGAACTGACTTTTGAGAGTTGAGGCCAAGATTCAATTGGATGTCATTTTTAAAGATTTTGTTTTTTCTCTAAGATAAACAACCTCCAATTGTTGCTTGTCAAATTTTATTTTCTCTGGACCGCTGCTATATGAGGCTTGAATGTAATTATATAATAGGTCAGTAGTTCTTTATGGAACACAGTGCCTTCACAAAAATATTAACATTTGTGAAAATCAGTATGCATTTTTGCTGGAGCTTATTAGTACTGTTTTATATAGGAATTGAATTGGAATTTGAGATATGCAAAATCACTATTAAAATACTTGTATTATGGGAACTGGCATTGACACAGCCTGGGATGTCAACGTCCCATATCAGAGTACTGATTCAAGTCCTGGCTGCTCCACTTTGATCCAGCTCCCTGCTAATGCATCCAGGAAGGCAGCATAAGATGGCCCAGGTACTTGGATCCCTGCCACCTATGTAGGAGACTTGGATAGAGTTGCTGGCTCCTGGCTCCTGGCTTCAGCCTAACCCAACCCTGACCATTATAGCCATTTGGGAAGTGAACCAATGAATGGAAGATCTCTTTCTGTTTGTTTTTTCCCTCACTGTCACTCTGCCTTTCAAATAAATAAAATAAATCTTAAAAAAAAAGCAGAATTATATTTTCAAAATCTTCAGAAAATGTTCAAGTTCTTTTGTCTATATTTCAATGGGAGTACATTAACATTGATTTATTAAGTTTTAATGTGTTCTATTTTTAGTTCATTCCTAATTATATTTTTAATTGTGTTTTGGCTTCAGCCTTGTTTCTTAGTCAATGTAATTTCTCCAATACAATGAAACTCAAGTTAATTTTTTTTAAAGATTTATTTGAAAGGCAGAATTACAGAGTGAGAGGCGAAGTCGGAGAGTAGTCTTTTATCTGCTGGTTCACTCCCCAGATGGCTAGAACAGCCAGGGCTTGGGCCAGGCTGAAGCCGGGAGCCAGGAGCTTCTTCTGGCTTTCCCACATGGGTGCAGTGCCCCAAGGACTTGGGTCATCTGCTGCTGCTTTCCTAGGCACATTAATAGGGAGCTGGATGGGGAGTGGAGCAGCCAGGACTCGAACCGGCACCCATATATGGGATGCTGGTGTTGCAAGCGGAGACTTAACCAACTCTGTGCCACAATGCCGGCCCTCAAATCAAGTTTATTTCTAAAAGTTGTCAAAAATTTCATAATTCCAGGACATGAAATCTGAGAAAACAATAGAAGTTTCACATTAACCTGCTCTAGAAAATTAGGAAATGTTTTCTTGGAAATCCATTGACTGTTCAAACTCATTTTATTAGGCTATTGTTAGAGTGAGGTGACTTGGCATGATGTTTAAGAGTGTGAAGTTTGGAGAGGGGTGTCTGGGTTCTAATCCGAGCCTCAATAACTAGTGTGACCTGTGCAAGTTATTTGATTTTTCAGGTTTTCCTTCACTTACCAGTAAAATGGGGATGACAATTGTATGTTGTGTATAGGGTTATTTTGAGAATTAAATGAATTTAAATACATATAAAGTGCTTGGAGAACCTGAGGCACAAGTGCTATATAAACATTTGCTATTAGTGTTATGACCCATACTGTTAAGATGATTAGCATTTTTGTTAAGGAAACATATAGTTATTTTATATTAGTGTTTAGAAATATTTTTATAACTACCTCATCAGGAAATTGTAATATTCTCCATATGCAGTTTTTATATGGATCTAAACATACGATAATCCCAAGTGTTTCCCCAAAAAAACATCTCCAGCCAAGAGGATTCATATACAAAAATTCACTTTGTATTAAAGCTTTTTTTATTTTATTTTGACAGGTAGAGTTATAGACAGTGAGAGAGAGACAGAGAGAAAGGTCTTCCTTCCGTGGTTCACTCCCCAAATGGCCGCTACAGCTGGCGCTGTGCCGATCTGAAGCCAGGAGCCGGGTGCTTCCTCCCTGTCTCCCAGGCGGGTGCAGGGACCCAAGCACTTGGGCCATCCTCCGCTGCCCTCCTGGGCCACAGCAGAGAACTGGACTGGAAGAGGAGCAGCCAGGACTAGTACCTGGCATCCCAACTGGGACTAGAACGCGGGGTGCTGGCACACAGGCGGAGGATTAGCCAAGTGAGCCACAGTGGTGCCAGCCTGTATTAAAGCTTTTGTATCAATAAATATTTAGGTACCTGCTATGTGTAAAACAGTATGCTAAGGACGCTGGGAATCATAGAACAAATCACATATGGACCTTGCAGACTAGCAGAGGACACGTGAATGGATGAGCTAGAGAGCAAGAAGTGCAGATAAAATGCTCATAAGAAGCTCACAGGAAGCAGTGTACGTCTCACTCAAGGAATGAAGAAAAATTCTAGAAGGAGCTTTTATATATATACTATATATAGTTTTATTTAAGTTATACAGGTTTCATGTATTTCATATATACAGATTTAGGAACATAGTGATGTTTTCCACCCTACACGCCCTCCCGCTTACACTCCAACCCTTCTTCCTCCTCCCCTTCCCATTCCCACTCTTAATTTTTATAGAGATCTACTTTTAGTTTACTTAATGATTGTATATTAACCCTAAACTAAGTAAGAGTTCAACAAATAGTATGAAGAAAAAAAAAAACTGTTCCTTAACAGAAGAGACAAGGGCTATAAACAATCATTAAATCTCAAAATGTCCATTTCACTCTAACACATTACATTTTAGGTACTCTATTAGTTACCTTGGATCAGGGAAAACGTATGGTATCTGTCTTTTTGGGACTGGCTTATTTCACTAAGTATAATAGTTTCCAGTTGCATCCATTTTCTTGCAAAAGATAGGATTTCATTTTTTTTACAGCTAAGTAGTACTCCACGGTGTATATACACCATAATTTTTAATATATTTGAATACAAATACATACTCAAAGGATGAGCAGGACATATATATGTTGAGAAATGAGGCACTGTGTTGTGTGTAAAGGAAAGGGCTTGCTTTGGAGCATGGGGTGTATGCCGGGAAGTAGGATTTTATGATGGTAAAATATCGAGGACCTAGGAGACTATGCAGATTTTTTTTTCAGTCTTCAATAGGATAGTGTTTTTCATTGTGGTGAAATTCACATAACATAAACTGGTCATTTTAAAGTGAACAATTCAGTAACAGAACATTCACAATATCGTGCAACTGCCACCTGTATTTTCAAAATATTTCTGTCACCTCAAAATAAAAATCCCATATCCAGTTACTGTCCATTCTCCTAGCCCCTGGTAACAACCAGTCTGCTTTCTTTCTTTTTTTTTAAAGACTCATTTATTGGGGCTGGCGCTGTGGCATAGTGGGTAAAGCCACTGCTCCACTTCCGATTCAGCTCTCTGCTATGGCCTGGGAACATAATCGAAGATGGCTCAAGTGCTTGGACCCCTGCACCCTCATAGGAGACCTGGAAGAAGCTCCTGGCTCCTGGCTTCAGATCAGTGCAGCTCTGGCTGTTGTGGCCATCTAAGGAGTGAACCAGCAGATGGAAGACCTTTCTCTTTCTCTTCTTCTGCCTCTCTGTAACTCTGCCTTTCAAAGAAAATAAATAAATCTTTAAAAAAATAAAAAAAATTCATTTATTTGAGAAGCAGAGTTACAGAGAGTGGAGAAACAGAAAGCAGTCTTACATCCACTGGTTCACGCCCCATATGGCCGCAACAGCTGGAGCTGGGCTGATCCAAAGGTAGCAGCTAGGAGCTTCTTCCAGGTCTCTCACATGAGTGCAGGGGCCCAAGCACTTGGGCCATCTTCTGCTTTCCCAGGCCATAGCAGAGAGCTGGATCAGAAGAGGAGCAGCTGGGGCACTAACTGGCTTCCATATGGGATGCTGGCACTGTGGCAGAGGCTTAACCCACTATGACACAACACTGGCCCCTTCCAATCTGCTTTCTGTTTCTAAGGAGTTGAGTTTCCTGTAAATCGAATCCTACAGTTGTGACATCTCTTGTCTGGCTTCTCCTACTTAGCATACTGCTCTCTAGTTTATTCCCATTGAATCATGTGTCAATATGGGATGCAGGTGTCCCAAGTAGTGGTTTAACTCCATGTGACCCAACACCTGTCCCTACTTGTGCTATTATTATAAGAGTAGTTTTGAAATCTCTGACTATAATGAGGTTGTTTTTATTTCTCTTTGTCATTGTTTCAGTTTCTGTTCATATATTTCGAAGCTGTGTTATTAGATACATGGATGTTTAGAATTGTTATGTGCTCTTGATAAATGGCCTCTTCGTCATTACGGAATAACCTTCTCTTTCCCTGGCAGTATCTGTTCTGAGATATTTTTACTGTATTAAATAACTATTACAGTTTTCTTTTTGACTAGCATCAGCCTTGGTGTGTCTTCTTATCCTTTTAATTTTAATCTATTTGTGTTTTCATATATGATATTCAGTGTTTTTGGAGACAGTATATAATTAAATTTTTTCAACCAAACATGACAAATTATTTGGGAGTGTTTTGACTATTAAATTTAATGTCATTATTGATATGAGTTAATTTCAGCCTGTCATATAACTGTTTTCTGTTTGTCCTATGTACTTTTCTTCCCTTTTTCCTTATTTTCTGCTTTGTTTTGAATTAAACATTAGGCTTCCATTTGGTCTTCTTTGTTGGCTTATTAATCATAACTCCTCCCCCCTTATTTTAATTGTTGTTTTAAAGGTTAGGTTTACATATTTATTAGAGTCTTTTATAAACTGAATTACACCCCATATTTTCTGTTACTTACAGGATACATCATACAATCATTTACTTCCATGTATTTTCTACCAGCCTTTATGATACTTCTGCAGACAATGTATTTATACATTGGCTATAAAATCCACAATGAAGTATTACTGATTTTACATAAACAGTTATATTTTAAACAGACTTAAATTATTTAAAAGTCAGCATATGTTTGCCCCTGTTGTTACTATTTTCAGTGTTTGTCATTCCTGTGTAGATCTATAAACCTAGAAATATGGAAAAATTTTCCCATGTTTAAAGGGCTTCCTTGAATATTTGGTCATTAATTCTTTTAGCTTTTATTTGTGTCTGAAAATAATCACGAATTGCCCTCAGTTTTGAAAGATAATTTGGTGGGTATAGAATTCTAGGTTGACAGGTTTTATATTCAGTCCGTTAAAGATGTTGCTCTTCTTGCTTGTACTGTCTGGTGAGAAATCTGCTGTCATCTTTACCAACACCACCTTTATGCTCTTTCAGACATTCCATTTACAAGTATTTAGATTGTTGGAAGTTGTCTATGGTTCATTGGTTCTGTTTTTTTTATTTTTAAGATTGATAGATTTATTTGAAAGGCAATGACAGAGACAGACAGAGATCTTCCAGCTACTGGTTTACTTTCCAGTTGGTTACCATCCTGGTCTTCCACATGAGTGGCAGGGGCTCATGTACTTGGGCCATCTTCTGCTTCCTTCCCAGGCACATTAGCAGGAAACTGGATTGAAAGCAGAGCACCTGGGACTTGAACCAGGATGGTAACATGAGATTCCGGCATTTCAAGTGGTGGCTTAACCTGCTGTGCCATACACTGGCTATTACAAATTCACTTATCTTTTCTTCTGCATTGTCCGATCTTCTGTTCTTCACTCTGGTAACAACTAGAGCTGGGCCATGCTGAAGCCAGGAGCCTAGGACTCCATCCTGGTCTCACACATGAGCCATCGTCTGCTGCCTCAGAATATACATTAATAGGAAGCTGGACTGAAAGCAGAGGAGCAGGACTCAAACCAGGCACTCCAGTAGGAAGTTGAGCATCCCAAGCAGCGACTTAACTGCTACACCAAAGGCCTGCCCCAGATGCTGGACATTTTTGTATTTCTATAAATATGCCTGAATTTTAATTTGAGATGGAATGAAATTATTTGGACATAGATGAATTTTTTTTTCAGATTTTATTTTGATTTGTTGGCAAGACTCAAGCAGCATTTTAATATAGCGCTAATTCCTCTATAGAATTAAGACGATCCTTCTGAGTGCTCCATTGCATTGAATTGGGAGGTTTTCTAGACAGCCTAGAGGAGATGGCCACTATTCCTGGTCCCCTGGGAGTGTTCAGTATTGCTCTGTCTGATGCTCTGGGACCTCTTACAGTTTCCCCATAGGCATGCGCTGATTAGCACTATCAAATTATTCAGGAGGACTTCGACTGATCTCTGAGGTACTCTGTGCAGTTCACTACTTCTCATACTCGTCTGGTGAATGCTGGTCATTGCGTTCTCCCATGAGTCATAGCTCCCATGATCTCCTCAACTCAGGGAATCAGTTGGGCCCCTAGCATTCCCCTCTGGGTCCAGGGCCTTTGTGTCCTCTCAAGGCAGTCAGCTCAGGTAAGCTTTGTGTTTTCCCTCTCTGAGGGCACGCTCGCCTTCACTGCTCAATACCCAGTATCTTGAACATGGCTTCTTCATGTTTTGTCTGGCTCTTTCGCCCTTTTTGTTTTGGCTGATTCAGGTGGGAGAGTCCATCTGGCCCTTGTTACTGCTCCTTGGCTGGACTTGGAAGTCCCTCAGGGCTCTACTCCTAATAGTCACCTCACATTTTGAGAGGAAAAGTTCCAAAAGTGTCTGGAGCAACCACTCTGTAAAATGAAGCAAGACTGTGGTTGAGTCTGCCTATTTAATATTTTTCACAAACATTATAAACGTGAATAGTGGTTTATAGATTGTTTGGGCCAGACTTCAGAGCTCTGGGGCCTCCTTGAAATGTGCCAGTAACATTTTCAAAGCACAAGGGGCCATTGATAGATTGCAAATCAGTTTTCATTTGCACTTGGTAGTCATTCTGCAAACTTAGTTCAGCTTCTCCTTTGCCATCTGGGTAAGGTTGCAGTTAAGGAAAATTCACTCTCTAAAGATCTTAACAGTACTGGAGCCCCCCAACATAGGGAATTTACTGTGATTTGTGTGATGTGAGGGTTTATTTCTGGAACACTAAAAACCTTTCTAGTCTAACCTCAAAAAGTGTGGTGTGATTCTTATTTATTTTATTCTTTAGAATTTCTTTGAAATTAGAAGGGGAAACCCTCTCACTATGTTATTTGCATGCAAAAGAAAAGACCAGCATTTTAGTTACAGCAAGGGAGAGAGCTGGCTTAAGGAAACTGAAAATAATCATAGCCTGATTAATGGATTTTAAGCACTTACTATGGGGTGACCAAAGGTGGGTAGGCTAATTTTTATGAATATCAATGATTTTATCTTTAAAACAAGTCTTGTTTAATAACAACTTGTTTTCCCATGTTTAGAAATCAGTCACATATAATGGCCAACCAATGCTTTTGGTTAGCAAAATGTATTTATTATTATTTCAGAATCACAATATTTCAGACAAAAACAGAATCTTTTTTATAAATAACCTGAACAACCTAATTGTAGAAGAGTTTATAATCTTCTTTAGTTATTGAAGATAGATTTTTCTTATTGGGTTGTCTGAGGCATGGAAACAGCTAGGAAGTAGTTTGTGGTTTTGTTTTGGAGAGAAATATTCTAAATAATTAAACAAAACCAGGTAGTTCTGCTTGTCGCTCCCCCTCTTCGTGGAGGAACGACACAGGACCCTGCGCTGTTCTTTCGTCTGCTCGGCCCTCCCCGGGTTTGCTGCTGGTTCTTCCCGGGTTGGCTACTATCCCTTCCACCTCCGTGGAAGGGCAGTTCCCCCTGGCCACATTCCCCACTTCCGCAGGGGAGCGGCACACTGCCGGCCGGCTCTCTCGGGGGCTGCACAGGTGTTCCTTCAGCTAGATGTTCCCCTTAGATGTTCCTGGTGCATGCCGTCTCTCTCCTCCTTTATAGTCCTCCTCTGCCAATCCTAACTCGGCTGCCCACACGCCGAGTACGCTGCTCTCCTCCAATCAGGAGCAGGTCCTACAGTTTATTGGTTGAACTGGAGGCAGCTGTGTAGAAGCTGTTTCCTCCTCTCCCAGCGCCATATTGTGGGAGAGCAGATGCATAGAATAAGTCTTAATTCCAGTAACTTAGTCTAGTCCGAATTGCTCCCCACACTGCTAAATGCTGAGAGGGGCTGATGGTAAGTATTATAGCATTTCATTGATAGGGGGTCACTGGGCTGAACAGTTGCAGTTGGGATAGGTAGCTTGGGCTGAGAAGAGGGTCCTCTGAGCTGGGAAGCATCGGGGTACAGCACAGTGACGGGAAAGTCAGCTGTGTGGCGACTGCTGTACAGTGAAGACACTGGCAGACGGATGTGCACACAAGAGAGTAGTTGGAAGTTAGGCGTAAAGTAGGTTAGGGTCAGATCAAAGATCCGGAGTTCTTTGAATTTGTGCTTCATACAGAGATGGCAGTGAAAATGGAAAGAGCTCCTGAAGAGGCCCTGTAACAAGGAGAAAGCCAAAGCCCTGGTGGCCAGATGTGTGGACTGAGAAGGAAGAAGAATCCGAGGTTTTATCTAGGGCACAAGTGGTACTATCACTACCAACAGGAAAGTCAGAAAGGAGAGTTTTTTTTAAGGATCTGTGTATTTATTTGAAAGTCAGAATTGCAATGGGAGGGGGGGGAAGAAAGGAGATTGAATGACGTGATTGACACCAGAGATCCCTGGGGCTTTTTCTAAAAATTCCCAGTTTCTCTCTGTGGCTCCTGACCAGGCAATACTTCCCTGCATTCTTCCTCCACTAGGAGTTGACCTGGCAGGACCAGCTCTGAAGTGTGGAAGAGTATCTGAAGGTTTTAAGGTCACCAGCTGAATCCCTTCATTGTACTGATAAGCAAATCAAGAGCTTCAGATATTGTGACTTCCCTTAAGGCCACGTAGCTGGGCTGGCCTTTTGATATTATTTTCTGAAATTCTTGCAGTGAAGGTTACTGTGTGTCAACCCTGCTCGTTGGCAAAGTGAGCCCTCCTTTCCCTGCCTTAATTCAATTATCATCAATCAGGTCAGTTTTAGACTTGATTCCTGAAATTATTTTTCACCTTTCAAACTTGGCATACCTTAGTAGATAAAATAATTCCTTCTGAGTCATCTCGTTTTCCTCTATCTGCCCATCCATTCAGAAACTTTGTGGTATTACACTAAAAGCAAAATTACAATTTCATTTAAAGCTCTTAATTGGCTTTATTTTGCGATTCTTGAGTTGGCCACAATTCATCCCTGAAAGTAGAGCTAGTGTTCCACTGAGCATAGCACAGGAAGTTGGATTTTATAAAGGCCAAAGGAAGCAGCAACAGAACGAAATGTGGATTGGTCATTTCAGAGTTATTTTCTTTGTGAGGTGGGAGCAGAGAGCACAACATAAAAACAGTTGATTAGTTCACATCAGATTGCTTCAGGTTGCCTTTTATAAGGATTTAATGTGGAAGGAACTACTAGGTCATGCTGACTGGCCCGTTCGGGAAGTTTGGCTGTCTGTCATTCTCCTGATTTCTGGGAAGGTCAGATAATAACCTAGTTTCAGTTTGGTGAAGTGAAACTCTAGCATGGGTGACCACTTTTTGTTTTTTACCTTGGACTGTTGGAGTGCAGGAGCTTGGTTCAGAACAATGGCCTCTAATTTTTATTTAACAATGCCAGAGCTGGGCTGTCTGAGGGGAAAGGGAAGGATCAACAGTAATTTAAGCCCAGGGTGAGGAAGCTTACTGGAAGTCTTGTCCACAATTTTTTTTCTAGTTTTTTTTTCTTCTTCTTTGAAATAGAGAACTATACAGTACACCAACATTATCTACAGTCACTCTGCTCTGCAGAACCCCAGAACGCCTTACTCCTATGTAGCTATAATCTCATACCTGTCAATCAACCTTTCCCTATCCCTCCTCCCCCACTTCCCTCCCCAGCCTCTGGTAACCACCATTATACTTTAACTTACGGGATCACCTATTTTAAAGACACCATATATGAGTGAGATCATGTGATATTCATCTCTTTGTGCTTGTATAATGACCTCCACTTCCACCCATATTGCAGACCAGATTTCACCTTTTTATGGCCGAGTAATATTCTATTGTGCAGATTCTGTAACATGAAGAACAAAGATGTGTGGTGTTCAGGAGAGGAACCACTTCCCTCTTTTGCCCCTGCGAATGGGATTTGTGTGTGCTGCTACCCTGCCTGAGAATGAGAGAGGAGAATGAGATCATGCCAATGATCTGATTCAGCGAACTGAATTGTTGTTTTAGTATCTCACTGGGTCTTAGCTGGAAACTGGGGAGACTGGTTTCTCTCTCCTCTCCTTGGCCTTTACTTTCACCTTAACGCGTGGGGCTCCCTTTCATTTTCCCTCCTCTGCCTCCTTAACGTCCCGCGCTTTCCCTTCCGGGTTACCGCCTCCAAAGTCTTCCCCTACTTGCCCCTTATTGATTTAGGCAGTGTCAAACCGCAGGCACCCCGTCCGCAGCTCCTCTGGGCTTCGCAGTCCTAAGAGCGAGGGGGCGGGGCGGGGCGGGGCTGAGCAACCTGAGGCCCCGCCTCTCCATGTGGGCGGTGGTGCTTGGTAGGGGCGGGGCTTTCAGGGGGCGGGGCTCGGCGGTTGAGCCCCGGCGGGGAGCTCGACGGGCGCCGCTGGCTGCGGGCGGCGCGGCGCCGAGTTCCGCGAAGTGTGGCGTAGCTGTGGCTGCGCTTCTCCTTCGCCACGCGCCGGGGGTGGGTCCCCGAAGGTAAGCGCGTGGTCAGCGAAGCTCACGCGGGGAACTCGGCTGGGGAGACGTGGGCGCCGCACGGGCCAGGTGGCGGGACACAGCCGAGGCAGGTGTGGTTGGCGGGGGCGGGGGGGGGCGGTGCCACTTCCGCGGCGAGTGCGTGAAGGGGCGGGTGGGGGACCCCTCGCGGGAACCGCGCTGGCTCTCGGCAGCACGTGTTCCGTTCACTTCACTTGGTCCGGGACCGAAAACCTTTGAGTTGTTCCACACGCTCCCTCCCTGAATCTCGAGAAGCCTCAGGTAGCGTGAAGTTCTTGTGTTCTTTAAATCTATTTCTAGCTCAGAGTTAAGGACTGGGTGGGAAAGTCGATGGTGAGCTTGCGATGCGGTTTTGTTTTGACTTGGTGTTACTCAGTTTGCTAGAAGGGCGCAGGCAGGAATGGGGACTGTTACTTAAACAAGGACGCTGGGGTCTGTGTAGAGTGTCGTGGACTTGAAGCGCCCAGGCTTTCGAGGCCAGAATGCTTGGGTTTGAAGGTACCTATCGACGGGGAAACGGGCCAGTTTGCTGAACTTTTCTGTGTCCTCAGTTTTTGCATATGTAAAATGGGGATAATGACAGTTGCAGCTTTATAGGGTTGTTGTGAAAATTGAGTTAATGCCTAGTGCCTGGCTGCTTGCTTTATTATGCGTTCACGTGGGTGTTAATCTTCAAAGTTGTCATAGTCAGAAGACCTGAACGTATTTACTCAGGCCTGGTGCTAGAAATACGTGGGGATTCCTCTGGAACGGTTTTTGTAGACTAGCCCTGCAAGAAAAGGGGTCGGTAGTTTTCTCTCCCGCTAGAGATGTTACCTGCTACATCCACCCTGTTCCAAATCAAGTCCACTCAAATGGTAAAGAAACCTGAGGCTTGAAGGCCGTCCTAAAAGAAGGCTAGGAAAAAGGCAACATCTTCGGAGGCAGTGTAGCCTCATTTCAAGAACTAGGTTCAGGTAGGTTTGTTTGAAAGCAGTCATGTCAAAAGTGCTCTCCTATGTAAACACGAACCTCAGAACAACCACTCGCCAGTAGAATCTCAGAACTGAAAGGGAGCTGTGAAATCAGACTGTTAGTCGTAACAGATAAGGAGGAGGCCAAAGACCCAAAACCAATAAATGGCAGAGCTGAGACTAGAATTCAGCTTTGCTGATCAACAGGTTAGAAAATCAAAAGCTGATATTGCTTCTGGTTTTGATGATGGATGCTGTTTTTATTTTTGAGTTTTGTGGTACTGTGAATGTTTTTTTTTTCTCTCAGCAGCATCTTGCTTGGTAGCTTAATTGCATGATTCATAATCATTCTCCAGCACCTTTGATTTAAATCATAAGTCTCAGAGTTGCTACACCAATTATTGCTTTGAGAACAAGATGATTGTCTTCTTAAGCATTGTACAAACATGTTCTAACAGGGCTTTGGTTTTGTTGTTTTTAAAATGCAGCCCTTTTCTCCTACTAGGGAGCGTAAATAGTCAGTATTAAACAAATTGACCCACTTGGCAGTTTGTCATCAATGTGTTAGTGGGGGAAATTTTCTAGATTAAGTAGGCTAGAGTCAGGAAGTGGAACCCTGAATGCTAACCCAGGGAAACAGGCCTGAAGAAGTATGTTGCAATGTTGCTGCTAACTTCAAACACATCATGGAGTGAAATTATTTTGAGATAGTGGGGTGTTGGTTGCTGACTCCTCCCTAGCTCTTTGCAGAGCTCACTCCCTCCCCTCTGGGTATTTGTTCAGATGTTACTTTCCTACTTAAAATTGCATACAACCCCACACTTCCTATAATGTTTTGTTCTGTTGTCTCCTCCCCCTATTTTTTCTGTTTCTCCTGGTTACCCAGGAATAAGACCTGAGGCAGTTGTTAATTCTTCTTTCTGGCTTGCAACTTGTGTGTGAATAGCTATCAGTTTATTTCACTGTCATTTTTTTTTTTTTTTGGGTAAACCTGCCATTCATATTGTTGCCAGGGGTCCTTGTTTACTTATGACCCTTCATGTCATTCATTTTTTTTTAAATGTTTTATTTATTTATTCAAAAAAGTTAGAGAGAGAATCCTCTTCTTTCCACTGGTTCACACCCCAGGTGGCCATAATGGCTGGGGCTGGGCCAGGCTGAAGCCAAGAACTCCATTCTGGTCTCCCACCTGGGTGGCAGGGACCCAAGCACTTGGGCCATCTTCCACTGCTTTTCCGGGGCCATCAGCAGAGAGCTGGATTGGAAGTGGAGCAACAGGGACAAGAACCAGGGCCAGTATGGGATGCCAGCAATTCAGGCGGCAGCCTTACCCATTGTGCCACAATGCCAGCCCCTCATTCTGCTGACATACCTACAGCCCTACAGTTCTGTTTTCAAAGGCCCTCACATTCTCATCTGCAGAATGAGATCCAGATTGAGAATCCTGGCATTCAGAGTTGCCTACAATATGGTCTCAAACCCACTTCTGTACCTGTATCTCCTATAGATACAAAACAGTGATTTCCAGTTTAGGCGTGTAAATATGTAAGTGAGATCTAGCTTTATTGGTAATGACCTCTGATCCTAAGATGAGTGTTGCTTCATGACAGTTTCTCTTTCTGTTTAATGAACTGTTCTTTCTCTGCACATGAGCAGACAAACAGAATAATGGCTATTGGCTATTCCTCATTTGTACTGAGGACTTCTGCTACCTTTTCTGTCTTGAATACTCATTCTTCCAACCTTCCTCACATACCACCATCCTAAATATCTAGATATGTGTGATGGGAAGTGATTGTTTGCTTGTTTAAAGATTTATTTATCTTGAAAGGCAGAGTGATAGAGACAGATCTTCCATATGCTGGTTCACTCCCCCAACTGGCTGCAATAGCTGGGGCTGGGCCAGTCTATAGCTAGGATATGTGGTTCACAAGGGCCCAAGCATTTGGACCATCCTCCACTGCCTTGCCAGGTGTGTTATCCAGGAGCTGGATCTGAAGCACAGCGGCTCTCTGATATTAGGTATGTTGGCTGTCAGCATTACAAGTGGCCCCTTAACCTGCTGAGCTACAGCAGTGGCCAGGAAGGTGGTTTTTGTTTCCTCAGAGTCCTGGTGACTTTATCTTAGAGAATTTCTCATAGTCTACTTTGAATTGTAGTTCTTTGGGCATTTTTCTTTTCTTTATTGATGCGTGTAAGCTACTGGAAGACAAGAAGCATGCACACATGTTCTATTTAAAGGAAAAATAAGATCCACACCCACTTACCTGCTTTCTAATTAATTTTTTAAAGATTTTATTTGAGAAGCAAAGAAAGAGATAGAGAACTCCCATCACTCCCCAAATGCCAACAGGGCTTGAAGTGAAAGCTGGAAACTCAGTCCACATCTCCCTCATCAGTGTGCAGGGATGCAGCTGCTTGAGCCACCCCACTGCCTCCCAGGGAAGCACTAGCAGGAAGCTGGAGTCAGGAGCCAGAGCCAAGTATACAGCCCGGACACTTTGATCCTTTTTTTTTTTTTTTTTTTTTTTTAAGATTTATTTATTTATTTGAAAGTCAGAGAGAAAAGGAGAGGCAGAGAAAGAGAGAGAGAGAGAGAGAGGTCTTCCTTCTGCTGGTTCACTCCCCAGTTGGCTGCAATGTCTGAAGCTGTGCTGATCCGAAGGCAGGAGCCAGGAGCTTCTTCCAGGTCGTGGGTGCAGGGGCCCAAGGACTTGGACCGTCTTCTACCGTTTTGCAAGGCCATAGCAGAGAGCTGGATCGGAAGAGGAGCAACCGGGACTTGAACCGGTGTCCATGAGGGATGTCGGCACTGCAGGTGGCGGCTTTACCTGCCATGTCACAGAGCCGGCTTCAACACATTTTAGCTACTAGACCAACCATCTAACCCTTACCTACTTTTTATATAAAAGTGATCTCAGAGTTCCATCTGCAGTAAGGACAGATAAGTTGGGGAAATTCAGTACTAAATAAAAAGATCCAAAGAAGACATTGAGATCTGGATTCACAGAAGGGAATAGGAATGGAGAAAGCAACATAACCAACACCCATGTTGATAGGCAGATGTTCAAACAAATATACAAACTCAGGAAACCATTAGGACAAGACAGATTTTACGGAGCAACGTCTACAGCTTTGGTTTTTCTTGTGGAATATTACTCATACACTGTTTTGTTTTTGTATCTCTGGGTGCACATACTGTTTCTGTGCTGGACAGACCTGAACATTCATTTCCTCTCTCTAGTGTGCAGAAAGTAATTTACCATCTTTCTTTTAATTCTTTAGCCTAAAAGCTGTTCATAGCTCTTTCTAAATTTGTTTTCCTGGGACTATGGAGAACATATGTGCCAGAAGCTTCTAGTTTTTCAGAGAAAAGTAGTGGAAATAGGGTAGTTGGGTTTGTCTGTTCTTGAAGCTTATAGTTTTATTAAGTTTGCTGCCAGCATTTGATTGAACGCATTTTGATTTATTTTACCAACATTTCTTTGCATATATTCTGATTGAGTCAGTGTTTTATTTTGTGACTCTTTTAGATTAAAACTTGACTCAAGTACTTGTATAGATGTTTCTGCCATCTGAGTTTATCTTTTCTCCTTTTGCCTCCCAGACAGCAACTGGGGTTTTCCAATTCTAGGGTATGCATTAATCTAGTTCATTTTCTTTGGTCTTGATTTTAAGTACTTAACAAATATAGATCTAAATTTGTTTTCCCATTCCTGGGATGAAGCTACAGTTTCTATGGATGGGAAAGAGTTGACAGGAAAAATATACAGAAAGGTCCTAAGTTTTTGAAATATTAAAAACTTGAAGATAAATTGGTGCAGATTTTGTTTCTATGTGTTGTAGCCCATATCAGGTCAGGATTTGAAATGAATGTACAAGAGTTTAGGTATTATAATTTAAATATGCAATTAGTTATAATACATGTGCTTTGGGAATTTTCTTTTAATATGCTACCCAATAAAGTTTTACTGTCTAAAGAATTTGAAAGGAAATATTTGCTTTGGAGTAGAATTTTCTGTATCACACTGAATAAGCATCAACATTTGTCTTGAGTTCTCTTTGTTTTTAAAATACCTTCTGTCAAGGGTGTGATCAGATAGAATCATGCACAGAGATAATAAGAGCTGGGCACAGACTGATGATATATTCTCAGCACAGTGATAAGCACTGTGTAAGTATCTGTTAAGTAAGTCAATCTGTATTTATACAGAGGGCTTTATTAAGATATCATAGCACATTAATACATGTGATGATGAGAGTGATCCAGTGATGTGGGAGAAATTCATGAGTCAGGAGACCCGGAGGGGGCTGGTTACTTTGAGGACCTTGCTAGCACCCTTTTTTGTTTGTTTGTTTTTTTGACAGGCGGAGTGGACAGTGAGAGAGAGAGACAGAGAGAAAGGTATTCCCTTGCCGTTGGTTCACCCTCCAATGGCCGCCGTGGCCGGCGTGCTGTGGCTGGCGCACCGCACTGATCCGATGGCAGGAGCCAGGTACTTCTCCTGGTCTCCCATGGGCTGCAGGGCCCAAGCACTTGGGCCATCCTCCACTGCACTCCCGGGCCACAGCAGAGAGCTGACCTGGAAGAGGGGCAACCGGGACAGAATCTGGTGCCCCGACCGGGACTAGAACCCGGTGGTGCTGGCGCCTCAAGGCGGAGGATTAGCCTAGTGAGCCGCAGCGCCAGCTTCTTACTAGCACCCTTTGACAACTTGGGAGTTTCGAAGTGTGTCTGTCTACCTGTTGAAAAAATAGTTGAAACATACAATTTCATTAGGTTACTAAGTGCATGGCAGTGATTCTGTTTGTCATAGTTCCTATTCCCTAGTTGAAGAAGCTCTCAATTAACAAGCAAAATGCAGTCCTAGATGCAATCCATAAATGCTAAACTGGAAACAAATAGGATAGTGATGGGAGATTAACTTGGGGAGAAGGGGCACTTTAGTGAGGATGGCTGTGAAGGTTTGTCCCAAGAAGTGACATTTGGACAAAGGCCTGCATGTGAATAGTTGAACATTCCGGACTGGGGGACACAGGTACAAGAGGCTGAGAAACTAGCCAAGAAGAAGGTAGCTCTGTTGGGAGGCTGGTGAACCGAGGGGAGGGAGGCAGAGGTTAGGTCTTGTGGGGGATTGTAAGTGGTCAGCAATAATTCAGAGTTTGGGTTTTATCCCAAAGGCTGTAGGAAGTCATGGAAAGAGTTGAAGCAGGGAGTGAAATTATCAGATTTACGATGGTAAAAGCCAACACTCTGGCTACTGGAGAAAGAAAGAATTGGAGAGTGGATAGAATGGAAGCAGAAATAGCAGGTTCTCCCAAGAAGCCCTGAGAGACGTGATGGTAATTGTTGTTGTGATTTTGTTGTGTGTGTGCACCTCCTCCAAATTCTTCCAGCCTCCTCAAATCCAGCTTTTACCACAGTTCCCTCCCTCTGCCAATGATCACGGTTCTCTCAGAGTCATCCCTGGGGTGGTACCATGTTCACATCTGTCTGCAACATGTGCTACCCATGTGCTGCAGATTCAGTGCATGCACTGAATGGAGAAACTTGGGAAGCTGGAAATAGGGCAGGTATGTGGTAAATGGAATCTAAGGTCTTGAGTGACCTTGGAAGGCCCAGAAGGGTAGGACAGGGCCTTGGCAGCCATCATGGCCATCCCCACCCCAGCAAGTCTGAACCAAGTGGAGGACATGTTAGCACTGAGGTCAATTTAGGGCCTTCCTGCTTACCCTGGTGGTTTTGATTCTAGCATGGAAAACAGGAAGCTGTCAGTGGTTATTTCTGCTTCATTCAGTCCCCTGTCTAATAAAATGGAATTAACAGGCTCCTGTGACTTTTGTTGAGATTCTTGGTCACTCATCTCAAATGTTTGGATGCATACTGTCCTCTATTGTGTTAGGACCAGCATTGGCTATTATACAGATGTTTAATTTCTGGATCACTTTTTTAAAAAAACAAGATGCCTCAAATAAGAGATGTGAGAAACCTAGGAAAAACCAGGACTGCTTTGGGATTACAAAATGAGGGAAAAAACCAGTGAGAGGGTGGAGTGGGAATCAGGAAGGATATATTAGTAAAGAAGGAAAACAGGAAAGGTTGTAACTGATTCAGCCTGTGGTGTGTGTGAGGGAGGGGACGGTTACTTTGTGTCTTTCATTGGCAGATCCTGCTAGACCTTTAATCTCATCAGTGGTGCACCTGATTCACAGATTGGACAAAGATGTGCTTTGTTCCTGCTGAAACATTTCAGATGTGTTTGGAGCTACTACCCTGAGAGGAGGAATAAACAGATACAGATTATATATGATGGCAGTGGACTTCCAGTAAAGTAACCACATTTGGAGTTAGAATTTTCCAGGAAGATGCTTTTAATATAATTTCTCAGCCTATTCTCTTCTCAGGGATCGTTCCCCACACCCAATTCCTATTTCCTGGGTCAGGCCCTCGTTTCCTAACCAGTTTCCATCCAATCTCCATACTATGCCTAGGGTATGTGCATGTTTTGCTTTGTCTTTAAAGCTTTTTTTTTTTTTTTTTTTTTTTTTTTTACAGGCAGAGTTAGTGAGAGAGAGACAGAGAGAAAGGTCTTCCTTTTTCCAGTTGGTTCACCCCCCAAGTGGCCACTATGGCCAGTGCGTTGTGGCCGGCACGCTGCGCCGATCCAAAGCCAGGAGCCAGGTGATTCTTCCTGGTCTCCCATGCAGGTGCAGGGCCCAAGGACCTGGGCCATCCTCCACTGCCTTCCCAGGCCACAGCAGAGAGCTGGCCTGGAAGAGGAGCAACCAGGACAGAATCCAGCGCCCCAACCAGGACTAGAACCCAGGGTGCCAGCGTTGCAGGCAGAGGATTAGCCTAGTGAGCTGTAGCGCTGGCAAAGCTTTTTTTAAAGAGTAATTTTAGGTTTACAGCCAAATTAAGAGGAAGGCACAGAATTTCCCTTATTTATATCCTGTCCTCACAGCCACTCTGGTGATCAGCATCATCCCCCACCTTGGTACCTTTGTTGCAGTTGTTAATCACCCAAAGTCTAGTTTATTCTAGGACTTTGTCTTAGTGGTGTAGGTTCTGTGTGTCTTGACAAGTGTATGATGACACGTATCCACCCTTACCATATTGTACAGTGTGTTTTCACTGCCTGAAAAATCCTGTGTTCTGCTTGATCACCCCTTCATCCTGTTTGCACTCCACCCTCTCTGGTTTTTCCCTCATTTTGTAATCACAAAGCAGTCCTGGTTTAAGAATTAAAAATTAGGTATAAAATAGCCACTGAGCTTTTTACTGCCTCTGTACTTTTGCCTTGTATGTTGTAGTTTGGCTTCTTTCACTTAGTAAAATGCATGTAAGGTTCCCCAAGTCTTGTCTTTTCTTGACTTGCTAGCTCATTTCTTTTTAGCACTGAAATACTCCATTATCTGAATGTAGCACAGTTTATTTGTCCATTCACCTACAGGAGGACATCTTGGTTGTGTCCCAGCTTTGGTAATTATGAATAAAGCTGCTGTTAACATCCAGGTGGAGGTTTTTGTTATGGATATCTTCTTAAGTCCTTGAGTAAATACCAAGGATCATAATTGCTGAATCATATGGTAAGAATATATCTGGTATTGTAATAAACTGCCAAACTGTCCTCCAAAGTGACTGTACCATTTTTCATTCCCACCAACAAAGAATGAGAGTTCCTGTTACTCCCTGTCCTCACCTGCTTTGGTGTTGTCAGCATTCTAGATTTGGGCTAATCTAGTAGATGTGTGGCCCATCTCTTTGTTTTAATTTGCATTTCCACAGTGGAGCATCTTTTCATATGCATATTTGCCACCTGAACATTTCTTTGGCAGGATGTCTGTTATAGTCTTTGGCTCATTTTAAAAAGCTGGTTGTTTTCTTTCTGTTAAGGTGTTTTTTTTTTTTTTTTTTTTTTTTTTTTTTTGACAGGCAGAGTAGACATTGAGAGAGAGAGACAGAGAGAAAGGTCTTCCTTTGCCATTGGTTCACCCTCCAATGGCCGCCGCGGCCGGCGCGCTGCGGCCGGCGCACCGCGCTGATCCGATGGCAGGAGCCAGGAGCCAGGTACTTCTCCTGGTCTCCCATGGGGTGCAGGGCCCAAACACCTGGGCCATCCTCCACTGCACTCCCTGGCCACAGCAGAGGGCTGGCCTGAAGAGGGGCAACCAGGACTAGAACCCGGTGTGCCGGCGCCGCTAGGCGGAGAATTAGCCTAGTGAGCCGCGGCGCCGGCCTCTTTCCGTTAAGTTTTAAGGTTATTTGTATATATTCGCGAACAGTCACTTATGGGACATGTGTTCTGCAAATATTTTCTCCTAGTCTGTGACTTCTCTTGTCATTTTTGGTATTCTTTCATGGATCTTGCCTTTGGTAAGATCCTTTGGTTGCATCTGCAAGGTCATTGTCATACCCGAGGTCATCTAGATTTTCTTCTAGTTATTTTTTTAGGAGTTCTATAGTTTTGCATCTTACCTACATGGATTCTCCTTTGGATCTCCCTTGACCAGCCCTGTCAGCTCCTCCTGTTGGTACTAGTGTTCCTAGGTGAGTACCCAGTCCTGTGCCCCTGTTGAAGAAAACTTGTAGACCTCTTTCCTTCCTTTGCGACAGGCCAGTTCTTTTTCCTTGGTGTGTGAGTTCTGTCCGCTGTTAGTAAAGAGTGATTAATGATACTTACAAGTGTATCTATCTACTAATCTGGGTGGGTTTAACTAGTCCTTATCAAACAGGCTGTATGATGTGAAAAGGAAATGGGGTTCAGGAACCCTCCATTTTTAGAGGTAAAAGCAGAAGAATATTTTGTCCTTTTTATAAAAAAATTTTTGACTGCTATGAAACAAAGATGGGCAAGCTTCAGACAGTAAATAGCATACAGTGGACAAAAGGTTGGGCACAACGAAGGGAAACTATGCTTTTAAAAAGCCTTAATCTTGGCCGGCGCCGCGGCTCAACAGGCTAATCCTCCACCTAGTGGTGCCGGCACACCGGGTTCTAGTCCCGGTCGGGGCGCCGGATTCTTTCCCGGTTGCCCCTCTTCCAGGCCAGCTCTCTGCGGTGGCCCGGGAAGGCAGTGGAGGATGGCCCAAGTGCTTGGGGCCCTGCACCCCATGGGAGACCAGGAGAAGCACCTGGCTCCTGCCTTCGGATCAGTGCGGTGTGCCGGCCGCAGCGTGGCAGCCATTAGAGGGTGAACCAACGGCAAAGGAAGACCTTTCTCTCTGTCTCTCTCTCTCACTATCCACTCTGCCTGTCCAAAAAAAAAAAAAAAAGCCTTAATCTTGAGGTCAGCATTGTGGCAAAATGCGTTAAGCTGCTGCCTGCCATGTTGGCATTTTATATGGGGCCAATTCAAGTCTTAGCTGCTCCACTTCCAATCGAACTCCCTGGTAATGCACCTGGGGGAGCAGTGGAAGGTGGCCCAAGTTTGGGCCCTTGCATGCACGTGAGAGACCTGGAAGAAGCTCTTGGATCCTACCATCTGCCTGGCCCAGCCCTGGATATTGTGGCCATTTGGGTAGTGAACCAGCAGATGAAAGATCTCTCTCTGTCTCCCTCTCTCTCTGTAACTCTGCCTTTCAAATAAGTAAATAAATCTTTTTGTTAAAAAAGCCTTAATCTTGTTATTAATAAAAATTATTTTTAAAAGATTTTTAAAAGCCTTAATAAGCATCCATATATTATAAGAAATATTTACATCAACAAAGTTTTCTTCTTTAAGATTTATTTATTTATTTATTTATTTGAAAGCATTACAGAGGGCAGGAGAGAGACAGAGATCTTCCAGCTTCTGGTTCACTCCCCAAATGGCCACAACATCCAGGACTGTACCAGGCCGAAGCCAGGAGCCTGGAACTACATCTGGGTCTCTGCCGCGTAGGTGCCAGGAGCCCAAGTACTTGGGCTAGCTTCTGTTCTTTTTCCTAGGCACATTGGCAGGGAGCTGGATCAGAAGTAGAGCAGCCAGGACTTGAACTGTAGTTCATAGGGGATTCTGGCTTTTCAGGCAGCGCCATCAACATCATTTTAACTTAAGAATTTGGACAGTTTAAACCGTATTGCTGGGGCCCAGTGCTGTGGCACAGCAGGTTAATGCCCTGGCCTGAAGCACTGGCATCCCATATCAGTGCTGGTTCTAGTCCTGGCTGCTCCTCTCTATGGCCTAGGAAAGAAGTAGAAGATGCCTGGGAGACCTGGAAGAGGCTCCTGGCTCCTGGCTTCGGATCGGTGCAGCTCTGGCCGTTGCAGCCATCTGGGGAGTGAACCAGCAGATGGAAGACCTCTCTCTCTGTCTCTGCCTTTCTCTGCAACTCTGCCTTTCAAATAAATAAAATAAATCTTAAAAAAAAAGTATTGCTACTTTTTTACATCTCAAAATTTTAAGTCAGTGAATGCTTTTTGTGAACCAGTGGGTGGAGGATCTCGCTGTCTCCCTCTGTGATTCTTTCAAATGAATAAATCTTTAAAAAAACGTACTTCCTCCTCCTCTTCAAAAAACCTTACCCAGCATTCTTTCTTGTGTCCTCTGTATTTCATAATTCAGCCCTCTTGTTGTCTTTGAGATGCAGCCAGCACTCAGACCTGCTCTGTCCCAGACTCTTGGTTAGATGTTTATGTGTCATGTGTCAAGGGGACAGCAGGGGCCACCCTGACACATTGCTGCCCAAATCCTGACCCCTCCCTTGGCAGTCAGAAACGGCTTTGTCTGCTCACAGCTTGCTTTATGTATCCTGACTGCTCCGTGCACGCCTGCTGCTGTCTTAGCTCTGTCTCTCCATGGACGATTTAGAAGAGCCTGCGTGCAGCAATAGCATAAGACTTCGCAGTACAGAGTGTATGAGCTGGGCTCTGTGGTCAGAGCTGTGTCCTGTCAGTGCTGGCACCCATAGCCGAATAATGGTGAGGAAGTACTCCTTAACGCCTGGGTTGCTTCATGTGTAACATGGGGATAATGATACTTAGCTCAGAAGTTGCTGTGGGGATTCAGTGATGTGTTAGATAATGAGTGCTTCACACAGTCGTGGCATTAGTACTCAATAGATGTTAGCTTCACAGTGCCAGCACTGTTGCAATCTTGGGCTTAGATAATTTTTTGTTGCTGAGACCGTCCTGGGCATTGTAAATGTTTAGCATCATCCCTGACCCTTCCCCTCCAAGTGTGACAGCTAAAAAATATCTCCAGATACTGCTAGGGGTCCAGATTACCCCCAGCATGAGAACCATTGTATCGTATTTGCTGTTACAGTACACTTACAAATTCCCTGACCCATGATGTAGCTGGCCTCTGAAAGTTCTGCTCTCACCTGACCCTTTTCTTTCTCTCATTGGATTAGTCTGAATTGATTCATGAGCTGGATAGTTCAGTTACTTCTTGCATTCTGGTTTAGCATCTCATGAACTTAGTCCCATTGGAGCCCTGTGAAATCTCCACCCTCCCCCACCCCTGCCCTGGGCAAGCCTGCTGCCCTTGGGAATACACCTGCAGGAGCATCTTCTGCCTCTCCATAGACTGCAGACAGACCCTTTCCCTGATTGGTTTTGGAAGAGCCCTGAATACTTATGTACCACCCCGGAAGTTTCAACTTTTATTCCCATATGAGCAACATCACTTTCTGTTCTTTCTTTCTTAGTTGTGGGGCTTTTATGTCAATCCTGTTTTCATCTGTTTCACTTGACTGCCTAGCTAGAGGATGATTTTTGCAGAATTTTAATTGTTTCAGTTTTATAGGATAGATATGCATGAAATTTATTATAATAGCAGGGTTGCTCTTTATAATTTAACTTTTAACCCCTTAATAATAAATTTACGGACCTCCTTCGTTGGTTCCCAGAGGACTCTAGAGCATATACCTGCTGTGGAGACCATATGGTGTAATGGGTGGGAGACCTGAAGGCAGACCACCTGGGTTCAAATCCTGACTCTACAGCCCTTGGGTAGGTTTCTGCAACTTTAAATACAGTAAGTTGTGATCCTCCTAAATTCCAGCTCTCTCCCTTTATTGTTTGAAGTTAGCAACCACCAAACAACAAGGCAAAGGATATATCCTTTTAAAAAAAAAAAATGTATTTGTTTGAGACAGCCAGGCAAAGATCCCATCCACTGGGCCACTCTCCAAATATAAACAATGGCCAGGGCAGGGCTAGGACCTACACTGAGAGCTGGGAACACCATCCATGGATCCCGCTGAATGGCAGGGACCCAAACACTTGAGCCATCCCTTGCTGCCTCATTAGCAAGAACCTGGGTCAGAAGCACAGGTGGAACTGGAGCCCAGATGCTTCTGTATGGGATCCAGATATCCCAAGCTGCAGCTTATTCTATTGTGCCACACACCTGCCACCTCCACCCCCATTTTATCTTCTGACCCTTAGATTCTCCTCAGTTTCTTCTCAGTAGTGGCTATTACAAGGACCAACCAGATTAGCCTGTGTAAAGCCTAGTCTGATTTATACAAAGCTTAGCCACTAAATATTACTAACTAGGGAGACACAATGTAGCAAAGCAAATAAACACAGAGATTTTGGAGTTGGAGAGATGTGGATTTGAATCCTAGCTCTGTTGTCTATTAGTTGGGATACTACATGAGCACATGATTTAATCTCTGTTTTTATTCACGGCCGTACTCATTGCCAGCCTGTGATTGGGCTTCTTTTTCCAGACACAGTTCGAGGAAGTTGGTGTGATCGCTTTCAGATTTCCACATCATACTTGCCTGGGTTTGTTTTTATCTAGGCTGAATAGATGAGTGTACTTAAAAAGTTGTGGAGATGCAATTTTAAAGTAAGTTTATTCTGTTGCAAAACAATTTTTTAAAGATTTATTTATTTATTTGAGAGGTAAGAGTTATTGACAGAGGGAGAGACAGAGAGAAAGGTCTTCCATCCACTGGTTCACTCTGCAAACGGCCGCAACCGCAGGAGCTATGGTGATCTGAAGCCAGGAGCCAGCTGCTTCCTCCCAGTCTCCCACATGGGTGCAGGGGCCCAAGGACTTGAGCCATCTTTTACTGCTTTCCCAGTCCATAACAGAGAGCTGGATTGGAAGAGGAGCAGCCTGGACTAGAACCGGTGGGCAAATGAGATGCCAGCCCTGCAGGTGGAGGATTAACCTACTGCGCCACAGCGCCAGCCCTGCAAAACAATTTTTGAAATCATTGTAAATGAGGGACATTCATAAAGTGCATGGAAAATGCATAGTATGAAATATTTTGCATAGATTTCAATTTTTTGGTACCATAGACTGGACTGTTTTTAAATTTTTAAAATTTATTAGAGGTAGAGTTACAGAGAGAGGTAGAGTTACAGAGAGAGGAAGAGAGAGAGTCTTCCATCTGCTGGTTTGTTCCCCAAATGGCTACAACCGCTGGGATCCCATCAGAGCTGGGCCAATCCCAAGCCAGGGGCCAGGAGCTTCTGCAGGGTCTCCCATGCGGGGCAGGGACCCAAGCACTTGGGCCATCTTCTACTGCTTTCCTAGGCCATAAACAGAGAGCTGGATCCGAAGAGGAGCAGCTGGGACACTAACTGTTGCCCATATGGGATGCAGGCACCACAGATGGAGGCTTAGCCTACTGTGCCACAGCACCAGCCTCTGGACTTAACTTTAAATTATGTTTCCCACGAAATTTTGAAGTACCTTGTATATGACTGGCTGTACTGTTTTCTTTCTCTGCTTTGTTAGTATACTATACATATGCTAACATCATACTCAATACAGTTTTTTTTGTTTTTTTTTGTTTTTTTTTTTTTGGACAGGTAGAGTTAGACAGTGAGAGAGACAGACAGAGAGAAAGGTCTTCCTTCTGTTGGTTCACTCCCCAAATGCTGGTGCTGCGCCAATCTGAAGCCAGGATCCAGGTGCTTCCTCCTGGTCTCCCATGCGGGTACAGGGGTGCAAGCACTTGGGCCATCCTCCACTGCCCTCCCGGGCCACAGCAGAGAGCTGGACTGGAAGAGGAGCAACCGGGACTAGAATCGAGTGCCCATATGGATTGCCGGCGCTGCAGGCGGAGGATTAGCCAAGTGAGCCACAGTGCTGGCCCCTCAACATAGTTATTAAAAGATGTATTTATTGGGACTGGCCCTTTGGCACAGTGTGTTAAAGCCCTGGCCTGCAGTGCTGCCATCCCATATGGGCACCCATTCAAGTCCCAGCTGAGCCACTTCTGATCCAGCTCTCTGCTGTGGCCTGGAAAGCAGTAGAAGATGGCCCAAGTCCTTGGGCCCCTGCACCTGCGTGGGAGACCTGGAAGAAGCTCCTGGTTCCTGGCTTGGGACTGGCCCAGTTCCAGCCGTTGCAGCCACCTGGGGAGTGAACCAGCGGATGGAAGATTCTCTCCCTCTGACTCTGCTCTTCAAATAAAGGTAGAGTGAAAAAGTGAGACAGATTCCATCTGCCGCCTCACTCCCCAGATGCCTCAGATAGCTGGGACTTGGTTAGGCTGAAATCAGAGGAGCCAGGAATTCTGTCTGGGTCTCCCATGTGGGTGACAGGAACCCAAGTATATGGACCATCATCTACTGCCTCTCAAGTACACATTGGCAGGAAGCTAGATCAGAAATGTTTAATAAGGGCCAGTGCTGCCGGCGCTGCAGCTCACTAGGCTAATCCTCCGCCTTGTGGCGCCGGCACACCGGGTTCTAGTCCCGGTTGGGGCGCCGGATTCTGTCCCGGTTGCCCCTCTTCCAGGCCAGCTCTCTGCTGTGGCCCGGGAGTGCAGTGGAGGATGGCCCAAGTGCTTGGGCCCTGCACCCCATGGGAGACCAGGAGAAGTACCTGGCTCCTGCCATCGGATCAGCGCGGCGCGCCGGCCACGGTGGCCATTGGAGGGTGAACCAACAGCAAAAGGAAGACCTTTCTCTCTCTCTCTCTCTCTCTCTCTCTCTCTCTCTCATTGTCCACTCTGTCAAAAAAAATAAATAAATAAAAATAAAAATAAAAAAAGAGCTGAAACAAAAAAAAAAAAAAAAATAAGGGCCAGTGCCATGACACAGTGGGTTAATCCTCCGCCTGTGGCACCAGCATCCCACGTGGGCAACAGTTCTAGTCCCAGCTGCTCCTCTTCCAATCCAGCTCTCTGCTGTGGCCTGGGAAGGCAGTGGAAGATGGCCCAAGTCCTTGGGCCCCTGCACCTGCCTGGGAGACCAGGAAGAAGCTCCTGGCTCCTGGCTCCTGGCTCCTGGCTTTGGATCAGTGCAGCTCCAGCCATTGCAGCCAATTGGGGAGTGAACCAACAGAAGGAAGACCTTTCTCTCTGTCTCTTTCTCTCACTGTCTGTAACTCTACCTCTCAAATAAGTAAATAAAATCTTTAAAAAAAAAAAAAAAGAAATGTGTAATAGCTGAGGCTCAAACCAGGTATTCCAATATGTGATGCAGGTGTCCCAAGTGGTAGGTTAACCAACCCCCTGCACCACAATGCCTGCCCCAACACATTTTTCTTTTTAAAGATTTACTTATTTATTTGAAAGTCAGAGTTACAGAGAAAGAGAGAGAGAGAGATCTTTCATCTGCTGGTTCACTCCCCAATTGGTCACAACAGCCAGTGGTAGTCCACGCTGAAGCCAGGAGTCCGGCCCTTCATCTGAGTCTCCCACATGGGTGGCAGGGGCCTGTCGCTCCCCCTCTTCGCGGAGGAACGACACAGGACCCTGCGCTGTTCTTTTGTCTGCTCGGCCTTCCCTGGGTTTGCTGCTGGTTCTTCCCGGGTTGGCTACCGTCCCTTCCACCTCCGTGGAAAGGCGGTTCCCCCTGCCACTTTCCCCACTTCCGCGGGGGAGTGGCACACCGCCGGCTGGCTCTCTTGGGGGCTGCTCAGGTGTTCCTTCAGATAGATGTTCCCTGTGCATGTTGTCTCTCTCCTCCTTTATAGTCCTCTTCCACCAATCCCAACTCTGCTACCCACACGCCGAGTACGCTGCTCTCCTCCAATCAGGAGCAGGTCCTACAGTTTATTGGTTGAACTGGAGGCAGCTGTGTAGAAGCTGTTTCCTCCTCTCCCAGCACCATATTGTGGGAGAGCAGATGCATAGAATAAGTCTTAATTCCAGTAACTTAGTCTAGTCCGAGTTGCTCCCAGTTGCTCCCCACAGGGGCCCAAACACTTGGGCCATCTTCTGCTGCTTGTTCCCAACAATTAGTAAGGAGCTGGATCAGAAGTGAGCAACCAGGACTTGAACTGTTGCCCATGTGGGATGCTGGCATCACAGGTGGCCCCTTTACTTTACCCAGTACACCACAGTGCCACAGTGCTTGTCAGTTTTCCCTCTTTGGAATATTTCTTGAAGGTGGAATTTTCTATTTTCTTTTATTGCCTAGTGCATGACAGGCTTAGTGAAGGAAGAAAAATGAAGTTAAAACAAATTGTTATGCATTAGATCTGATTTTCCTGCCACCTGTACAGTGATAGATCTTTCATTGTATTTCAACTTCTTAAAACAGCCATATGAAGTCAATGTCATTAGCTCCATTTTCTAGATTGGAAACCAGGGCTCAGATAGTTTAAACTTGTCTGAGGGCTCATGGTTGAGAATTACAGCAGAGTTGTAGTTACAAGAGAGGTGACTGCCTGCTAAGAGCTATGACTTTATACAGAGAGGAACACAGCAACTGCCAAGTCACTACTGAATGAGAAAATACATAGGCTGATCCCTCTCTTCCTGCCCCACAGCCTGCCTGTTCCTTTCTTGTTCTAAAATCAACCAGTAGTTGAAGGACAAGGGAGCTGTAGGGTGCACGCAGGTCAGTGTTCTGGGGTACAGAATGGCTTGTAGATGGATTTATAAAGGCAAATAGAGAAAATCCAGCACAGTGCTCCCCTTTTTGTTCCTATGTTTTGTTTTCTATAAGTTAGGAGCAGGAATCTGGTGCTCAAAGCTCTGTCTATGCATCCAACTCATTTATATTCCTACCTAGCTAGAACCACTACTAGTGTCTTAGTCTGATTGGACTGCTACAGCAAAATACTGAAAGCTCAGTCTCTCTATCTCTTTAAATTTTATTTGCTTATTTGAGAAGTAGAGTTACAGACAGACAGGTCTTCCATCCACTGGTTCACTCCCCGAATGGCCACAATGGCCTGAGTGCCCTGGGCCATTCCCAAGCCAGGAGCTTCCTCCTGGTCTCCCATGTGGGTTCAGGGACCCAGCACTTGGGCCATCTTCCACTCCCTTCCCAGGCCATAGCAGAGTATTGGATGGGAGGAGGAGCAGCTGGGACTCAAACCTGTGTCCATATGGGATGCTGGCACTGCAGGTGGAGGCTTAGCCCACTACGCCACAGTGCCAGCCCCTCAGTTTCTTTATAAACGGGAAATTTCTCACAGTTCTGGAGGCTGGGCTCATCAAGGTGCTGCAGGTTCAGTGTCTGGTGAAGGCCTGCTAACTGGTTCATAGGTGGTCCCTTCCAGCTAAGTCGTCATTCATCTGGTAGAAGTGGAACAGTCCCCTGGGGCCTCTTGACTATAAAGGCACCAATTCTGTTCATGAGGGCTCCTCCTGTGACCTCTCACCTTCCTGCAGCAGCATGCTGGTGATCATGTTTTAACGTGAAGTGGGGAGGGACACAAACATTTAGACTATAGCAACCAGTGTTCTTCAAATAAGCTAACAGAAAAGAAAAAAAAATCTGGTATTTATTTATTTAGTTAAAGATTTATTTGTTTATTTGAAAGGTGAAGTTTGAGACACAGAGAGAAGGAGATCTTCCATCTACTGGTTTACCCTCCCTCCAAATGGCCCCAACAACTGGGACTCAGCTAGACCAGAGCCAGGACCCTGGAGCTCCATCTGGGTGTCCCATGTGGGTGGTGGGGGCCCAGGCACTTGGGTCATCTTCTGCTCTCTTGTCCGGCACGTTAACAGGGAGCTGGATCAGAAGTGGAGTAGCTAGGGCTTGAAACTACGCTTACATGGGATGCTGGTGTTACAGGCTGTGGCTTAACCCACTGTTCAATGCCAGCCCCCTGCTTTTGTATTTAGTCTTATGGACTGAGTTGATATAATCACATATTTTTTCTTCTAGTTTTTTGGTTTTTTTTTTTGTTGTGTGTGTGTGTGTGTGTGGCCTTTACCATCTGTCAGCACCTTGCTAGTCAAAGTTGTTCACTGATGGAATGACCCAAACATTTATTCCTGTAGGATCCAGGTTCTTATAGTTGCATCTTCACTGGGTTGCCACATTGGATATGTGCCAGTGAATTTTGGTTCCAGATGTAAGATTTACTTCCCTCCTCCATTGTAGAGAGGCAGCCCACTTTCCTTCTGAAAGTCAGGATCAGTTATTAGGACACTGTCCTCACTGAGACTATCACTGGTATCTTCCTATTGGAACGATAGCTTAATGAGCAAAATTGAGTAGTTAGTTTTATTTTGCAATCTAATAGAACAAGACTATTCCAATGTGGAAGCATTCCACCAAACCCAAGATTGCAATGGGAAGCAAAAATTCCATAAGGAATCCTGCAGTATAATACTGAGAAGAGCTGTTTTCTATTCCCAGCACACATAGATAGCAGCAACACAAATAGAGACACCCCCAGTATCTGCTGCAGTAAGGCACATACCAACTCTAGAACACAGCTCTCAGTTACTGGCTGTTGTTTCCTGTGGTGATCTGCTCAGCCAGGCAGCTGCTCCTAGGTGAAAGGTAAGACAGTGAAGTCTGCAGTAATGAGCCTGTTGCCACACTTCTTTGCCCTCGGTGTGTCCCCTGGTTTGATGTGATCTTGTACTGCTGTGAAATTACTGCACTCTAACCAGTTGTGCCACTGGAGCTCCTGTTAAGATCTCATGTGGGATTCTGTGACATTGAAAAATGCCTGCTGTAACGAAGAGTGGTGATTCTAACAGAAGCCTTTCAGGCGAGGACGGAATATTTGGCTTCTGTGAAGACAGATCTTCCCTGTGGCTGTCTGGTCCCCTTGTAGGATAGTGACATGGTGGGACTCGGTGTTGGTCTTTGCTGTTGAGATTCGGCACTGAGCATGGGCAGTAGCTATTATCAGTTTCAGTGAGTGCAAGGTGATCTTTGTGTTGTTTAGCTGCTAGATAGCCCTAACCCTACAACTCTGGTCACTTTGTCGTGGGTCAGGCCAGCAATGGGACAACTGGAACAGAAGCTTATTGACCCCATTAGACAGATCATCTGGATCACCTGATTGTTGAGAGCCTCTCCCATGGTTGACCTGTAATGGGTATCCTTGTGGCCTTGGATGTGTTCACATTCCATGTGACAGTGAAAGGTTCATGCACATTCTTCTCCTGCAAACCTCCCTGGTTTTTGTTTTTTAAAGATTTATTTATTTATTTGAAAGGTAGAGTTACAGAGAGGCAGAGAGAGAGAGAGGTCTTCTATCCGCTGGTTCAATCACCAGATTCCACAATGGCTGGAGTTACACTGATCTGAAACTAGGAGCCAGGAGGTTCTTCTGGGTCTCCCACAAGGGTGCAGGGGCGCAATAACTTAGGCCATCTTCTACTGCTTTCCCAGGCCATAGCAGAGAGCTGGATCGGAAGTGGAGCAGCTGGGACTCAAACTGGTGCCCATATGGGATGCCAGCACTGCAGGTGGCGGCTTTTCCCTCTATGCCACGGTGCTGGCCCCACTTCTCTGTTTTAAAACTAATCTTGCCATGTGGTTTTTCTGCAAGCCCCTGATGAGTAAGCTCTCCATTAGCCACTGCCTGTGAGTCATCATAGGTCTTTTCAGCATCCTACTCACATGTATAGTGCTCAGAATTTTGCCCACTGGGAAGATTTCCTTTCACTGCTTTCTTTCAGATCCATCCTGAATGGAGCTGCCTTTTCTCATTTCCAGCTAGTGCCAGCACACTAGGCGTGACCTTACATCGGCAGATGGGCCCTTTTCTTCCCCCTGCTAACTGGCTACTGGATTCTCCCTGTGAGGTCCCAAGTGTGGGTTGAGATAGCGCTAACAGGGAAGGCGGAACAAGTACCAGCGGAGCCTGCACTGCCTCACACTACAGCCTGCTTGTGCCTTCCAGACCTGCTCAGGCCCACTCTTGATTTTACCATTCCAAGTGGTGTGATTCACTGAATCAAATAATACTCTGTTCATGAGGGGCTATTGTTATAGAGTCCCTTGGATTTTCATAGGCGGATATCTAATCTATCTAGGCCTAGTAGCAAGCCAGATGTCAAATGGACAGTAGTTGTTGGCAAATACTAAGGTAGGGTTGAGGAGCCATTTTTCTGGCAAGGGCCATTTGATATTTATAACATCGTTGGCAGGCCATACAAAATTATCAGCCTGAAAATTAGCCAGCTATAGATTTAGTGAATTTTAAGTGCCATCTATGGTTGCCTTGGCAGGGCCACACTAAAGGACTTTGCAGTCCTTAAACAACCTGCAGGCTGGGCATTCCCCACCCCTGCCCTAAGGGGTCTACAACTTTTATTTTACTTTATTTTTTAAAGATTTTTTTATTTGAAAGGCAGAGTTACAGAGAAAGAGAAAGAGACAGGGAGAGAGAGATCTTCCATCCTCTGTTTCACTTGCCAAATGACTGCAACAGCTAGAGCTGGCCTGGATCGAAGCTAGGAGCGAGATGCTTCTTCTGGGTCCCCCATGTGAGCGGCAGGGGCCTGGGTACTTGGGCCACCTTCCACTGCTTTCCCAGGCACATTAACAGGGAGCTGGATTGGAAGTGGAGCAGCCACTGGCGCCCTTGTGGGATGTCAGCACTGAAGGCTGTAGCTTAACCCACTATGTCGCAGCACCAGCCCCAACTTTTATTTTCTTGATGCTTGTCAGAGGTGCCTCGACCCATCCCTGTTTGCCATCTCACTTCTAGGACAGGTGAGTGTGCTGAGGCATAAGAAAGCTTTGATTGCTGCTCCTTCTCTTGCAAAAGGCTTCAGTAAAACCTGGCTGCCTCATGAGCTTGCCAGTAAATGGGTCAGAACAGCACTTCCAAATACAGTGTTCACCAGGTATTCTTTCTGCCTCTTCCTCGGTGAAAGTGGTGAAAGGTGGAGCAATTCCTTTCACTTGATACAAGATACCCAGCTTCAGACCAGTGGAACCCATCCATGTGGCAGATCCCTGAACGTGTGTGGTGTTTTTCCCACCTCTTCTGACTTGTCTGTGTATCTTTTTTTTTACGTTTATTATTTTATTAATTTATTTATTTTGGACAGGCAGAGTTAGACAGAGAGAGAGACCGAGAGAAAGGTCTTCCTTTTTCCATTGGTTCACCCCCCAAATGGCCGCTATGGCCGGCGCGCTGTGCTGATCCGAAGCCAGGAGCCAGGTGCTTGTTCCTGGTCTCCCATGCGGGTGCAGGGCCCAAGGACTTGGGCCATCCTCCACTGCACTCCTGGGCCACAGCTGAGAGCTGGCCTGGAAGAGGAGCAACCGGGTCCTGACTGGGACAAGAACCCGGGGTGCTGGCGCTGCAGGCGGAGGATTAGCCTAGTGAGCCGCAGCGCCGGCCTTGACTGTGTATCTTAATAGGTATCTATAGTGCTTGCTACTTGCTAAGTTCAGGTAAGAAAATGCTGTCCGTGTGGTGACCTATGAGCTGTCAACACGATCACAGTCCATCCAGTCTGTGATATAACCATGCAGGCACGAGCCTCAGATGAAACAGTGAAGGGGTGCTGCTGTTTCCAGGATGAATTGAGGACAAATTGCATCTCAGTGTCCTTCCTGATGGTGATGGAAAATGAACATTAGATACCTGATCAGGGGTTAGGCTAATTTTCTTCAGCCAAAAGTGTCACATCTAGAATCACAGCTGTAATTGGCATCTCTGTCATTAAAATTGGGCTAATCCAGTCATAGTCCAAGGGTTTTGTGACATTGGTCCAGGTAAATGGGCAAGTTAAAATGAAAGGGTTGTTACCCAGGGGAGGGTTCAATGCTCCTGCACCCTCCAACTTTTTAATAGTGGTATTGATTTTGGAACTTTTGCCAGGAATGTGATATAGTTTCTAGTTACTTTCTTAGTGGAGAGAGGGTTATAGTTCTAATGCCTTCACATGGGCCCTTTCTCCATAATATCTCTAATGACGTGAGACAGGGAGCCAGTGAAGGTGTTGGCCACGTGCTGAGTGAATTCATTTCCACTAAAATTCTGGGACTAGGGAAATAAACACAGGACAGGCCTGTGGTCCCATTGGACCCACCGTGAAACTAAGGCTGACTTTGTATCTCTTGCCTGGCCTGTGGAAGTCCCACTCTGACTGGTAGACCAGGTTTTGAATCTGTGAGGATTAGTATAGTTCAGAGCTGATATCCAGTGACCCTTGGAAGAATTATGTATTTCCCTTCCCACAGTGGAAAGTCAGCCTGGGAATTGCTGCACCTGGAGAAAGACTAATAGTGTATGCTTGTGGCCATATAAAGGGTCACAGTAATCTTGAATTTGGTTCTCTGTGATCTAACATCCCTTGATTATACTTTCTTCTGTGCTCTCTAGACTCCTGCTGTTAACACTTGTTGAGATTTTGTGTTTTTTGTTTGTTTGTTTGGTTGGTTTTTGATTTTTTTTTTTTTAATAAAGACAGAATTGCAGAGTAGACTTTGAACTTCTTTCTGGGCTCTTTGGGGTTATAAGGCCATGAAGGGTGATGGGAGTGGGTATTGAGGATCCACATCCCCTTCCTGTGAAACAACTTGAAAGGGCTTGGGATGGGGACATTGGGAGACTGGTGTCCTGGGAAGGGTGCAAGTAGCTGCTTGCAGTGAGCCAGTTCAGGAGTAGTCCCACATTCTTAGCCTCGTCTGTGGGCAGCCAAGTGTGTGCGCCTGTGATTCAGGATCATCCTCATTTCCAGCCTGTGCCTTTATGTTAGTGTATGTAAATTTGCAGGGTTGCATGTTTCACTGACTCTACAGTCCTTCCCCTCAAACCCCGGGCTTGATCTTAGTCCTGTCAGCTTCGCAGCTCTAAGAGACGAAGGATTGTTTCGAAGAGCCCTAGATTTCCCACCTCTCTTGGGGAATTCACAGCTTTCAACTCTTATTTGCTGTGTGTAAATTCTCAGGGACAGCAGAAACAGGAGTAGCCCCAGCCCTTGGATACAATTTATGAAGTCAGCATAGCCTGCCCTCCACCTGTCCCCAGTCTTGTGACACTGTCCCTGGAGGTAATTTGAGTGATCATGATGTCACTGGGTGCCATCCTCTCCCTCCACAGGAAAGTAATCAGGTAGCTTATCACATGTCCATCCCATGTTTGAGGCTCTGTTTTGTGGGGTCATTCTGGGTACCAGTTAATTGCATCGGTCATATGACACACAAGTAATTGAAGGGAGTCTACCAAAAGCAGTGCTTACTAAAAGATGCTGTGAGCAGGGTTAAGGGAACCAACAAGGCATGGTGAAGCCCTGTTTTTACAAACAAGATCAAAAAACCATTGCTACTCCCAGACCTTCAACTGTAGCTGCGGGAGAGGGGCTTCCTGGTAGGAACTGTAGCCTTAGGTAGAGAAACTGCTGCTGTCAGAGAGAGAGTGGGGATTGGGAGCATCTTGTTCCTCCTGCCCTCTGACCTGCTACTGCCTCTCACTGACTGAACCCAATGAAAGATCAAGCACAGGCGGCTTCCATGTACAGTCCACAAAGGGCAGCTTTCTGGGCAGGTGGCAGGGTCAGAAAGAGGAGTGATTGGGTCTGCAAAGGCACATGTTGCCGAACCGGAACCTCCATCCCAGGATCAAGTGTGCACCTTGTATGAAAGCCTCTACATGTAACTGCCTGCTGTAGCCAAACTCTCAGATGTGCGCTGGGCTCCTTGTGCAAAACAGCTTCTCATGCCCACCAGCTCTTTATTTCTTCCTTTATGTTTGATACCATGTAATGAGATATCTCTACTGTCCCTTCCAAAGGGAAGATCTTCGGTCTGTTGCTTTCCTGTAATTCTGCTCTCAGGGCCCCGGCACAGTCAGACATTCCTGGTGGTACAGAATAAAGAGCCAGCATTGCCTGGCAGGCCCTGAGTCCCACATTCTCAAGTGAGAGGTATGGAAAGTGTAGCTCATATTCTCCCCTGTCTGATTTGTCTCAGCTGCAGGTGGGGAAGGGTAGGCTAAGGTGGGTCCTGGGGCTAATTAATCTACCTTAGAAGAGCCATGTGGTCCTCCAACTCTAGTCCTCAAACAATGGCCCAGTGAGATAGGAGGGCAGGCTTGACTCAGGTGCTACCCTGGACTCATTGGAGACTTTTATGGACATTTGGAGTGCTGTGATTTATTTATTTATTTTTAAAGATTATTTGAAAGAGTTACAGAGACAGAAAAAGAGAGATCGTCCATCTGCTAGTGCACTCTCTAAATGGCCACAATACCTGGGGCTGGACTAGACCAAAACCAGGAGCATGGAACTCCATCAGGGTCTCCCATGTGTGTGGTAAGGACTCAGGTACTCAGGCTTTCCCAGGTACAGTAGCAGGGAGCTAGATCAGAAGTGAAACAGCCAGGACTTGAACCGATGCTCAGATGCGATGCAAGTGGCAGTTTAATTTGCACCACAGCCCTGGCCCCCAATATTGCTATAAATTAACAGTTGTTATGATCTGTATTTAGGAGGAAACCAGTTATATTTCCATACATTATCACAGCTGATTCAGACGCATAAACATCCTTCCTGACTGCATTTCCAGGGGCAAATTCAACAAGGCTAATTTTGAATCATGTCATAGGAAGTGCCCGTCATCAAAACTCATTCCACCTGAGTGTTGGATGCCTGCTGATAGATATTTGAAATCATTACCTGAATATAATTTATTCACAGTGACCAGATTTGATAGCGGGATTTCCTGAAATTAATCATCCTGGGAAATTATCCAGGCAAACCGATATTTTAACAGATACTGTTTGGTGGCAGAAGAGAGTATGGGCTGCTGAGTGTAGCAGAAGTGACATGGGAAGCTCTTTCATGGGTGAAACGGTACTAACATACTGCATTTATTCTGTATGAACATCTGTAATGTGTCTGACCAGGGGTCCTGTGCATAAGAATCATCCAGTTGTTAAAATGCAACACAGCACAGTGGCTCAGAGTCAGGACTCTGTAGTCAGACAACTTGGGTTCAAAACCCAGTTGCTTCATTTGTAAAACAAGGTTAAATAGTTACCTACTGTATAGGATTGTAATTGAAGTTGTTCAACAACTCCACTAGTTAATCATAATGCAAGAAGTCAAAGCCGCGCTTTGAGTCCATCCAACTAGAGCTCTTTTTGGTGAGAATTAGCCTTCATTCAAATGAACTGTGGATGTCAGCTCCCACAATTTCCTACCTGGTAAGGTATGAAACTGGATGCTAATGTTTGTGGCTTAGTGATAGAAGAATAACAAAAACTAAATTTTAATCTGGCTTGGGCTTAGGAGCAAAAGGAAATTCCTGCCAGAATAGTCATAAAATGCACCTAGTGAACAAGTAATGGTAAGTCATAGTATTTCAAATGGCTTTTGCTAATCAGTTCTCTCTCCTTTCCCCCTTTTTTTCTGTTGGTTAAGGTCACAGGATGGAAGTTGAACATTCCCTCAAGAGGTTTTATGTTTTGGATTAGTTGTTTGTCCTCTGCTGACTATTTCTTTGGACTCACTTTTGGTGTTAAATGCAAAGAGTGTATACCATGGACTACAAGGAAAGCTGCCCGAGTGTAAGCATTCCCAGCTCTGATGAACACAGAGAGAAAAAGAAGAGGTTTACTGTAAGTATGTAGTATAAGGCATATGGGAAAACATTGAATGTAGGCTGTTTGCACTTCTGCTTTTGTCTGTCCCTAATATAGAACATCCTCCACACCGTCAGTCACCACATACCCAGGTTTTATTTCTTCTGAATGATCTATTCTGTGCAGAGCCTTCCCTGTTGCCATAATGGAGGAAGTTTTTCTTGTTTTATGTAGATTTTTGCCTGTTTACCTTCCCCTTAGAGAATAATGTAAAGCCATCTGATAGACTTGCCACACAGTGTGCCTAAGTATGGACCCATGTACACACTCATAATTTTACGTATAATTTGAGGGCTTTAATGGACTTGTGAAGTCATTGTTCCTGTGTTAAGAGACACTTTCTTGGAATTTCTGAAGTGTCTTTCTTACGACATTTATTAGTTTCTACCTCAATTTTAACAATATTCAGTAATTTATCTTTTTCCACCTTAAAGACAATGTCTATTTCTAATTTTAATTTTTATCACCACAGTATCCATTATAGGGTTTTATGAAGAGTAAACACAATAAATATTTGCTGAATTGGTGTATCAGTGATTATTATTGGCAAGTAGTCATTTTTCTAGTTAGTGTAATGAGATATACAATACTGTATTTAGTTCCAATAGTCCAGTTAGTGTTCACAGAGCTCTGCTGCCCTCTTTCCCCCTGAAAGTGTCATTTGTCTATAATTGATCATGTCTGCCCTGCATTTTCTCCCTATTGAGTAGTATGAGAAACTCATTTAACCTAATTCTGTTTAGCAGTTAGTTTGATCTACTAATTTGAACTTTTCTTTTAGGTAAAATGCCCAGGCTGTCTTAATGCTTCCTCCTGCAAGTTGGCCTCATGGTATATGAGAGGAGGGATGTCCCTGTTCAGAGAGTTGATGACTGACCTCACAGTAGCCTGGTGAAGGCTCTTGCAACCTTGTCATCCTTCTAGATATTCACCATTCCAGCTGGTCTGGCAGATACCTGGCTGTGATTGACCTGATAGAACCCTGGGTGTTTTGCTGGCATCCATTCATTGTTGGCATCTGCAGTTGATGACCTAACTTGTGATCTCTACTGGCTGAGCCAGGTCTTGTGGCTCACTGCTGACTCCATGCCTTGTCTCTGAATAGCTAGAGAGCCCCTGAGGCTCTTGACACATCTGTCAATTGTTCCTGGCTCATTGGTCCAGCCTCTAATAAGGGAGTGCTTGTCCCTGGCCATTTGATTCCCATAACAAGTGACTTTCAACTCAGAGTCCATACCACGTGGGAGTGGGTGAAAGCTAAGGATTTAAACTAGACCCTTTGATACTCCGCTCTTCCTTCTTAACTCTGTGGAGCTGGTTGCCCCCAAATAATGGCTTTCTCCCAAGGTCCCAGACAGGGAACAGGAAAACAGCCCCTATGCCTCCTGATCTCCCTTTCTAAACAAACACCATTGTCCCCCTCCTCCATGTCATTCATGAAGCCCAGAGCAGACATTGCAAGGTGTTTCTGACCATTTATCTCTGCTCAGCCTCTATATGTTGCAGGTTCCTCCTGTGCAGCATTAACCAATGTGCATTTGGTGAACATTTGTATAAGCAAGTTTTTAGCAAAATGCCATTGATGTTAAACAAGGGCTAATACCCCCTGGATGCAATACTGGCATTTGTGAAAGCTTGCCTTCCTTCTCCCTTACCTGATTTCTACTTTTGGGCTGCTCTGTCCTTCAGGGGCATTATCTTCTTCCAAGTTTGACAGAAATTTATATGCGGCAAATATAGATAACGAGTTAGGTGTCCTTAGATTTTTCAGAGTAGAACCATTGCCATATCTTGTGTGAAGGGGTCAAGGAAATCTAGAAGGAACTCTTAGCCAGCTGTCTCCACCAGGCTGTGCCCTGATTTCTCAACGGCCTTTTCTAAATCACCTTGTTAATTTACTTCTTCAGATTCTCCACTGTTGCCTATTAGGCTTTTTCTGACCATCTTAGGTAAAATAGCACCTTCACACCCATCCTTTTTTTTTTCTTTTTTTTTTTTTAGAAGGCTTCTATTTAATGAATACAAATTTCTTATGTACAGCTTTTAGGAATAGTGGTTCTTCCCCCAATTCCCACCCTCCCACCCCCTCTCCTATCCCACCTCCTACTCCCTCTCCCATCCCATTCTTCATTAAGGTTCATTTTTAATTAACTTTATATACAGAAGATCAACTCCATACTAAGTAAAGATTTCATCAGTTTGCACCCCCACACACACACATACCAGGTATAAAGTACAGATTGAGAGCAAGTTTTACAGTTATTTCATATAGTACAACTCATTAAGGGCAGAGGTCCTGCATGGGGAGTAAGTACACAGTGACTCCTATTGTTGATTTAGCAGTTAACACTCTTATTTTTGACATCAATGACCACCGAGGCTCTTGACGTGAGCTGCCAAAGCTATGGAAGCTTTTTGAGTCCACAAACTCCGTTGGTATTTAGACAGGGCCATATGCAAAGTGGAAGTTCTCTCCTCCCTTCAGAGAAAAGTACATCCTTGTTTGATGGCCCCTTCTTTCCACTGGGGTCTCACACACAGAGATCCTTCACGCAGAACACTTTTTTGCCACTATGTCTTGGTTTTCCATGCCTGAAATGTTCTCATGGGCTTTTCAGCCAGATCCAAATGCCTTAGGGACTGATTTTGAGGTCAGAGTGCTATTTAGGGCATTTGTCATTCTATGAGTCTGCTGTGTGGACTGCTTCCCATGTTGGAACTTTCCTTTTTTTTATATTAATATATTTTTTAAAGATTTATTTTATTTATTTGAAAAACAGAGTTAGAGAGGTAGAGACAGAGAGAAAGGTCTTCTATCCGCTGTTCACTCCCCAGATGGCTGCAATGGCAGGAGCTGTGCCAATCTGAAGCCAGGAGCCAGGAGCTTCTTCTGGGTCTCCCATGTCGGTGCAAGGGCCCAAGGACTTGGGCCATCCTCCTGCTATCCCAGGCCACAGCAGAGAGCTGGATCGGAAATGGAGTAGCCGGAACTAGAATTGGCACCCATTTGGGATGCTGGCACTGCAGGCCAGGGCTTTAACCCGCTGTGCCACAGCACCAGCCCCTCTCTCCTTTTTAATTCTATCTGTTGTTATTACCAGATACTTGGTCTTATTTATGTGATCCCTTTGACACTTAACCCTATCTGTATGATCAATTCCACATTGAATGTGATCACTTTATCACGTAAGATGGGGTTAGTACTGCCCAACATAATGGGATTTGAAGTCCCATGGCAAGTTTTTAGCTTTACCCTTAGGGGTAAGTCCGTGGGAATGTATGCTGAACTGTACAGCTCCTCCCTCTCTCATTCCCACTCTTACTTTTAACTGGGATCTATTTTCAGTTGCCTTAGTACATCTATGATCAATTTTGTGTTCAGTAAAGAGTTCAACCAATGGTATTTAGAAAAAGAAAGAATAAATAAAAAAATAAAATGAAATGGTGAACTGTTCCTTGACAGTCAAGACAAGGGCTGTTCAAGAAATTGCTTCTAGTAGTTTCAGTTTCACTTCTACAGGTTACCTTTTAGGTGGTCTGTTATTTATCACAGATCAGGGAGTACATATGGTATTTGTCCCTTTGGCTTATTTCACTAAGTATGATGTTTTCCAAATTCATCTATTTTGTTGCAAATGACCGGATTTTTTTTTAACCACTGTGTAGTATTCCATAGTGTACATATCCCATAGTTTCTTTATCCAGTCTTCCGCTGACAGGCATTTAGATTGATTCCATGTCTTAGCTATTGTGAATTGAGCTGCAATAAACATGGAGGTGCATATGACTCTTTTATTTGCTGATTTCATTTCTTTTGGGTAAATTCCAATGAGTGGGATGGCTGGTTTGTACGGTAGGACTATATACAAATTTCTGCAGTATCTCCAAACTGTCTTCCATAGTGGTTTTACCAGTTTGCATTCCCACCAACAGTGAATTGGGGTACCTTTTTCCCCACATCCTCACCAGCATTTGTTGTTTTTTTGATTTCTGTATGAAAGCCATTCTAACTGGGGTGAGGTGAAACCTCATTGTGGTTTTGATTTGCATTTCCCTGACAGCTAGTGTTCCTAAGCATTTTTTCATGTGTCTGTTGGCCATTTGGATTTCCTCTTTTGAAAAATTCCACCACATCTGTTTAAGTCCTTTGCCCATTTCTTGACTGGGTTTTTTGTTTTGCTGTTTTCAAGTTTTTTGGTCATTTATATATTGTGGTTATTAACCCTTTATCAGTTGCATGGTTTGCAAATAATTTCTCCCATTCTGTTGGTTGCCTTGTAACTTTCCTGTTTCTTTTGCTGGAAAGAAACTTCTCAGTTTGTTGTAACCCATTTGTTAATTTTGTTTTTTGCCTGTGCCTCTGGGGTCTTTTCTAGGAACTCTTTACCTATGCCAGTGTCTTGCAGGGATTCCCCAGTGCTCTGTAGTAATTTGATGGTATTGGGTCGTAGATTTAGGTCTTTAATCCATTTTTAATGGATTTTTGTGTAATGTGTAAGGTAGGGGTCCTGCTTCATACTTCTGTGTCACACCTATCCTTTGAGTCTCTATCCTGCTTACCTTAATTTTTTTTAATAGCAGTTACTACCACTTGCCATATTTGGGGTTATGTCTGCCTGCTTTAACTGGAATGCAGGGTCTTTGAAATGAGGATTTCCCAAACTATTGTTTCACCAACTCTTGGTAAGGAGATGTTAGATGTTGAACAAATATTTCTTGAATTGTTGAGTGAAAAGTGATAGTAAGTTCACAAGTTAGTTGCTGGTCAGTCTGTGGGCCTCAGGAAAC